>NC_087531.1:3837900-4453974 GCF_963921805.1 Phalacrocorax carbo
GGAAGGAAGGAAGGAAGGAAGGAAGGAAGGAAGGAAGGAAGGAAGGAAGGAAGGAAGGAAATGGAAGGAAGGAAGGAAGGAAGGAAGGAAGGAAGGAAGGAAGGAAGGAAGGAAGGAAGGAAGGAAGGAAGGAAGGAAGGAAGGAAGGAAGGAAGGAAGGAAGGAAGGAAGGAAGGAAGGAAGGAAATGGAAGGAAGGAAGGAAGGAAATGGAAGGAAGGAAGGAAGGAAGGAAGGAAGGAAGGAAGGAAGGAAGGAAGGAAGGAAGGAAGGAAGGAAGGAAGGAAGGAAGGAAGGAAGGAAGGAGGAAGGAAGGAAGGAAGGAAGGAAGGAAGGAAGGATGGAAGAAAGGAAGGAAGGAAGGCAGGGAGGAAGGAAGGAAGGAAGGAAATGGAAGGAATGGAAGGAAGGAAGGAAGGAAGGAAGGAAGGAAGGAAGGAAGGAAGGAAGGAAGGAAGGAAGGAAGGAAGGAAGGAAGGAAGGAAGGAAGGAAATGGAAGGAAGGGTGGAAGGAACGTAGGAAGGAAGGAAGGACGGAAATGGAAGGAAGGAAGGAAGGAAATGGAAGGAAGGGTGGAAGGAACGTAGGAAGGAAGGAAGGACGGAAATGGAAGGAAGGAAGGAAGGAAGGAAGGAAGGAAGGAAGGAAGGAAGGAAGGAAGGAAGGAAGGAAGGAAGGAAGGAAGGAAGGAAGGAAGGAAGGAAGGAAGGAAGAAGGAAGGAAGGAAGGAAGGGAAGGAGAAGGAAGGAAGGAAGGAAGGAAGGAAGGAAGGAAGGAAGGAAGGAAGGAAGGAAGGAAGGAAGGAAATGGAAGGAAGGAAGGAAGGAAATGGAAGGAAGGAAGGAAGGAAGGAAGGAAGGAAGGAAGGAAGGAAGGGAGGAAGGAAGGAAATGGAAGGAAGGAAATGGAAGGTAGGGTGGAAGGAAGGAAGGAAGGAAGGACACAAAGGGAAGGAAAAATCAAAGTAAAAGGAAGGAAGGGAGGAAGGAAGGGAGGAAGGAAGGGAGGAAGGAAGGGAGGAAGGAAATGGAAGGAAGGAAATGGAAGAGGAAGGAAGGAAGGAAGGAAGGAAGGAAGGAAGGAAGGAAGGAAGGAAGGAAGGAAGGAAGGAAGGAAGGAAGGAAGGAAGGAAGGAAGGAAGGAAGGAAGGAAGGAAGGAAGGAAGGAAGGAAGGAAGGAAGGAATGGAAGGGAGGAAGGAAATGGAAGGAAGGAAGGAAGGAAGGAAATGGAAGGAAATGGAAGGAAGGAAGGAAGGAAGGAAGGAAGGAAGGGAAGGAAGGAAGGAAGGAAGGAAGGAAGGAAGGAAGGAAGGAAGGAAGGAAGGAAGGAAGGAAGGAAGGAAGGAGGGAAGGAAGGAAGGAAGGAAGGAAGGAAGGAAGGAAGGAAGGAAGGAAGGAAGGAAGGAATGGAAGTGAGGAAGGAATGGAAGGAAGGAAGGAAGGAAGGAATGGAAGGAATGGAAGGAAGGAAGGAAGGAAGGAAGGAAGGAAGGAAGGAAGGAAGGAAGGAAGGAAGGAAGGAAGAAGGAAGGAAGGAAGGAAGGAAGGAAGGAAGGAAATGGAAGGAAGGGTGGAAGGAAGGGTGGAAGGAAGGAAGGAAGGAAGGACACAAACGGAAGAAAAATCAAAGTAAAAGTAAGGAAGGGAGGAAGGAAGGAAGGAAGGGAGGAAGGAGGAAGGAAGGAAGGAAGGAAGGAAGGAAGGAAGAAGGAAGGAAGGAAGGAAGGAAGGAAGGAAGGAAGGAAGGAAGAAGGAAGGAGGAAGGAAGGAAGGAAGGAAGGAAGGAAGGAAGGAAGGAAGGAAGGAAGGAAGGAAGGAAGGAAGGAAGGAAGGAAGGAAGGAAGGAAGGAAGGAAATGTGGGAAACTATAGGTTTGAATCAACATGTGGGTCTCATGATAAGTTGTTTGGGATAGAAAGCGGGCTGGAGAGTTATGGTTATGCGATGGAATTAGCTTGACTACAGACCCGGCGTCAGTCCCGCTGATGGAAAATTACAGAGATCAGACCCCACTGATGGAAAATTACAGAGAATCTGCAAGTCACCAGGAGGAGGGAGAAAGGCGAGAGATATCTCGGCCTTGAGAACAAACGATAAACAAGAACAAGGAATTAGGCACGAAGTACAGAAATAGACTGTTTGTTAAGAAGGTGTCGCAACCTGTATTAGGTAATTGTTGAAGCTCCCTTTGGGAGCACTGAATACTGTTGAACAGAGCTCGGTAGGCATGGGCCAGGCCCCAGCATGTTGCAGTGATCACTGTCTCTCTGGAGTTGCTGGGCTGACAACATACTTCTCTCAAATACTCTACTAGCTTTTCAGGATTCTGCATTTGTTCAGGGGTGAAGTTCCAGAATGCTGGAGGTGACCACTGTGCCAGGTGTTTGCCCATACTATCCTGTCGTGGTTTAGCCCCAGTCAGCAACCAAGCACCACGCAGTCGCTCGCTCACTCCCCCCTCGTGGGATGGGAGAGAGACTCAGAAGAGTAAAAATGAGGCAACTCATGGTTTGAGATAAAGACAGTTGAATAGGTAAAGCAGAAACTGCACGCGGAAGCAAAGCAAAAGAAGGAATTCATTCACCACTTCCCATGGGCAGGCAGGTGTTCAGCCATCTCCAGGAAAGCAGGGCTCCATCACGCGTAACGGTTACTTGGGAAGACAAACGCCATCACTCCCAATGTCCCCCCTTCCTTCTTCTTCCCCAGCTTTATATACTGAGCATGATGTCATATGGTATGGAATATCCCACTGGTCAGTTTGGGTCAGCTGTCCTGGCTGTGTCCCCTCCCAGCTTCTTGTGCACCCAGCAGAGTACAGGGAGCTGAAAAAGTCCTTGACCAGTGTAAGTGCTACTTAGCAACAGCTAAAACATCTCCACATTATCACCACTGTTTCCAGCAAAAATCCAAAACATAGTCCCATACTAGCTCCTACAAAGAAATTTAACTCTATCCCAGCTGAAACCAGGACATATCCCATATTTCCTATTATTCATAACTATCGAGCCTTGGGTCAGATCTCTGGATGATATTCTTAAATTGCTTATTAACCTTAGACAACACCAAAACAGTCTGGCAAAGAAATACCAATACATGTATCTTAACTACCCAAGGATGTTCAAGATACTGAAAAGTTTTGTAATGAGGGAGGATGCACTGTAGAAGGTGGCAGCTAAGGTGCCATTCTGTATTTCCTCCATAAAAAAACCTCTCAGAGGAAGACATGATTGTATCCATGAGGTGGTACCCAACGTACAGTAATGGATTCAGTGTAAACTTCAAATACCAACTAAAACCCAAGGCCAGTGTTAAAAACAACTCTCCCAGGAAAAACGTCACTAGTCACTGCAGAGCACAGCAGACCACAAAATCCAACACCAATCTTTAACAGACACAGCACATACAAGATCATGGTGTATATCGGATAAACTAACATTGAGAACAGAGTCTACGCTGTGACCAGCAGCTGATATTATCTCAAACCCTTCGTGCCCTACATTGGGCACCAAAAAGGACTGTCTTGGTTCAGCCTCAGTCAGCAACTAAACACCACGCAGCCGCTCACTCACTCCCCCCACCCCTGTGGGATGGGGGAGAGAATGGGAAGAGCAAAAGCAAGAAAACTTGTGGGTTGCGATAAAATCAGTTTAATAAGTGACATAAAATAGTAATGATAATAACAATGATTATTACAATCATAATATAGTATAGTACAGTATAGTATAGTATAATATAATATAACATAATATAATATAATGTAATATAACGTAATATAATATAACATATAACATAATATAACGTAATATAATGTAATATAATGTAATAAAGGAAAAGAAGGAAAAGAAGAAAAACCCACAAACGATATAACTGCTCACCACCCGCCGACCAACACTGCTGGTCCCCAAGCCGCGATTGCTGCTTCCCTCCCCCGGCCAGCTCCTCCCAGTTAACATACTGGGCATGACATTACATGATATGGAATATCCCTTTGGCCAGTTTGAATCTGCTCTCTTAGCTGTGCCCCCTCCTTTCCTGGCTTCTTGTACACCCGGCAGAGCATGGGAAGCTAAAAAAGTCCTTGACTAGTACAAGCACTACCCAGCAACAACCAAAACATCTGTGTGTTATCAACATTATCTTACTTAGTCCAAAGCACAGCACTACACCAGATACAGTGAAGAAAATTAGCTCTATCCCAGCTAAGACCATGACAGCGAGCAAAGCTGCAGAGGGACAAGGGAGTGGAGAAGCAAGCGAAGCAGTGGAGAAACATGGGGGTAGAGGAGTGAAGGAGCGAGCGATGCAGCGAACAAGTAGAGCAGTGAAGTAGTGAGTCAGCAATGCAGCAAAGGAGCAAGCAAAGCAGTGAAGCAGTGAGTGAGCAAAGCAGTGAGAGGTGGACTGAGCACATGGAGGAGCACATAAAGCAGCAGAGGAACAAGCGAGAGAGCAAGCAAGCGAAGCAGTGAAGGAGCAAGGGAGTGGAGGAGTGAGTCAGAGAAGCAGTGGAAGAGTGAGCGAAGAGCAAAGGGGCGAGCAAAGTAGTGGAAGAGCGGAGGAGTGAGCAAAGGAGCAAGCAAAATAGCAGAGAAGCGAGCGAAGGAGTCAGCAGAGACATGGAGAAGTTAGCAACGGAGGAAGGGGAGGAGCAGAAGAGCAAAGAAGCAAGCAAGCAAGAAAGCAAAGGAGTGAGTGAAACAGTGAAGGAGTGAGCAAGATATTGAGCAAATGAAAGAAAATGAGTGAGCGACAGGAGCTAGCAGAGGAGTGAAGGAGAAAGCAGATGAGTGGAGGAGTGAGCAAAGGAGCGAGTGAGAAAAGCTGCAAAGGAGCAAGCAAAACAGTGAAGGGGTGATCTAAGGAGTGAGCAAGAGGAGGAGCGAACAAGGGAGCAAGCAAAAGAACAAGCAAGTGAAGCAGCAAAGGAACAAGCGAAGGAGCAAATGAAGGTGCAAGCAAAGCAGCAGAGTGAGCAAGCAGAGCAGCAAGTGAAGCAGCAAGCAAGTGAAGCAGTGGAGGAGCAAGGGAACGTAGGAGCGAGCCAGCCAAGCAGCAGAGGAGCAAGCAAAATAGTGAAGGAGCATAGGAGCAAGCGAAGGAGTGAGCAAGTAGAGGAGCAAGCAAAGTTGCAAAGGGTCAATTGAGTAAAGCAGAGTAGTAAAGGAACAAGCAAGGGAAGCAGTGAGTGACACAGTGAGAGCACAAAGGAGCAAGCAAAGGAGTGAAGGAGCGAAGCAGCAAGTGAAGCAGCAAAGGAGCGAGCCAAGCAGTGAAGCAGTGGAGGGGTGCACAAGTGGAGGAGTGTGCAAAGCAGTGGAGCAGTGGGTGGGTGAGTGAGCAAGGCAGCAAGTGAATGAAGGAGAGAAAAGGGAGGGAGAGGAGGGAGAGAGCAGCAGAGAGAGAAAGGGGGGAAGAGAAAAGGAGAGGAAAGGGAGAGAGGGAAAGGGAAACGAAGGAGAGAGAAAAGGGGAGAAAGAAGGGGGAGAGAAGGGGAGAGAAAAATAGGAGAGGAGAGAGAGTGGGAGAAAAAGAAAGACAAAGGGAGAGTGAGAGTGTGAGAGAGGGAAAGATAGGGGAAAGAGAAAGGGGAGGGAGAGAGCTAAACAAGAGAGAAAGGAGGAGAGAAAGGGAAGGGGAAAGAGACAGGGCGATGGGAAGAGAGGGAAAGAAAAAGCAAGTTAAAGAGATGGAAAGAGAAGAACAGAATAAAAGGAAGAGAGATAAAGGGGGAGGGGGAAAGAAAGCAATACAGACAGTTAACCCAACTTGACTGAAGAGATATTCCATGCCATATAATGCCATGGTCAGCACTAAAAACTGGGGGTGTAGTCTTTAATCAGCAATCAAGTTACTGAAAGGGTTTTTTGTAGCACATTATCCTTTAGAAGAGATATTATTCCCATTTGCACATCATGCTCCACCTTAAAAGTGGTCACTCTGAAATGTCATTCAGTTTTCCTTGCTTCTTTCTCCACTTTTTCCCTACATTTCTCTTTCCCTCACATGCCCACTACCATTACATAAGAGTACATCCAAACCTGCCAAGTCTCTGTATTTCTCTATCATGTGCCAATGGTTTTATTAGAGTCCTTGATTTCTTCCATAAAAAAAACTTGACACAACAGCTTTTGGAGAGGAGCCAATCAAGAATACACAAATATTCCTTTATTGTAGCAGAGTAATAATTTTTACTGCTGCAGGAAAGATCACAGAGAAATTCTTTTAATATTTCTCCTACTAAACCCTGGTGGTACTAGGATTTCATTGACCCAAGATATCAAAGGAAGGATTATGTGACTGCTAAAACAATCAGCTAACAGGAATGGTTATCTCCTAGTATTTATGTTTTCCAGAGGTTCACTGTAACCAAGAACACCTAAAAACACACACAGATACACAAGCGAAACCTTCATGTGCACAAAAACTACACATGCACACACATACTACTGTGGCTCAAGGTAGTTCTTTAGTACAAACAATTTGGGTTTTATCTTTGCTCTTTGGTGATACAGCCATTACAATTTGCAGCTGCCAAGGACTCTTGATTTGAATTATTTTATGCACTTTGGTCAACATAGGAATCACTGAAATTAGATAAACCTGTATTTTTCTTTGCAACTTCTATGCCAAAATAAAAAGCTAATATAACATTAGCTGGAATGGGGGAAGGGGTGTGTGTGTGTGTAACTGGAAGCTGGAAGTGACCAGCCATCATTCTGGTGATGGGATGGGACTGGGAAAAATTAAGATCAGCATTCTTACTATCTTGTGTAGGTTAACTTTTGCCATAAATGTCAGACCTTGTGTTTTTGAAAATGTTTTCCATACCCCTGTGCTTCTCCTTTTGTACAGTGATTTATCAAGTGTAGCTCCTCTCCTCCAGGAATGTAGTGCTCCACTGATCACAAGACATCTTAATTGTTCCTTTCAGAGAATGAACCTTTAAAATTCAAATGCCTGTGAACATATTTCCTTTGTATGCTACTGTTTTACATCAAATATTTTTTAATGTATTTGTAAGTTTCTCCATTGCACAGAAGTTCAAAGGTAATTTATAAACTTTAAAACCCCCACTCTGTTTCCTCTTTTATAATAACAGAGAAACAGCTGAATGTGGTTAGTTAAGGGATATTAACAAGAAAAAATTAAACATGAAAATTACTTTTTAAAAAGTTCTGGTACAAAAAAAAAATCTAAAATAAGAGACTGCCTAAATGGTGACTTCAGTCCACAGAATACAACTCATTTACACCACTACAGTCTCTGAGCTCCCCCCTTCAAGGCACAGTGTTACCTCAATTACAGGACAGTTGGCAAGTTCTTTCATATGCAAAAAGAGTTAGGAAATTGTCCAGGAACATGCTGAGTTACTCCAATGGCTCCTAATGCAGTTACACTCACAGATGTATTTATTAAGGGATCCTATTCATAAAAGTTATGCCTCATTTCACAGGTTTTTCTTGCAAAGGCCATCAAGGGAAACCAACCTGCTTTTTCTTTTTCCATTTCGTAAGGGAAAGAACCCAGAGCTGAATAAAGTTCTTCCACAAGGCACCCAGAATTTAAATGTTTTGGAAGCCTTGAGTAGTTCATAGTAAGTACTGTTAAAAATGCATGGCAAATCAAGTCAGTAAGATAGTAATAGAATAGAATTATAGAATCATTTAGATGAAAAGGAAAGGAAGGAAAAGAGGTAAGAGGGTAGCATAAAGGCATATGACAGTATAAGTTCCAGCCATCTTCCTTCCATCTCCACTGGTATATACTGTCCTTCAACACTCCCGCCCAACTTGGTGTCATCTGCAAATTTACTGAGGGAGCGCTCGATCTCCATATCCAGATCATTGATAAAGATATTGAACAGAACTGGACCCAATACTGAGCCCTGGGGAACACCACTTGTGACTGGCCACCAACCGTATTTAACTCCATTTACCACAACTCTTTGGGCCTGGCCATCCAGCCAGTTTTTTACCCAGCAGAGTATACCTGTTCAAGCCATGAGCAGCCAGTTTCTCCTGGAGAATGCTGTGGGAAATCGTGTCAAAGGCTTTACTAAAGTCCAGGCAAACAACATCCACAGCCTTGGGTCACCTTGTCATAGGAGGAGATCAGGTTAGTCAAGCAGGACCTGCCTTTCATAAACCCATGCTGACTGGGCCTGATCCCCTGGTTGTCCTGTACATGCCATGTGATGGCACTCAGGATGATCTGCTCCACAGCATTCCCTGACACTGAGGTCAGGCTGACAGGCCTGTAGTTCCCCAGGTCCTCCTTCTGGCCCTTCTTGTAGATGGGCATCACACTTGCTAACTTCCAGTCAACTGGGACCTCCCCGGTTAGCCAGGACTGCTGGTAAATGATTGAAAGTGGCTTGGTGAGCACTTCTGCCAGCTCCCTCAGTAGTCTTGGGTGGATCCCAATCCAGCCCCATAGACTTGTGTGCATCTAAGAAGTGGTGTAGCAGGTTAACAGGTGGATAACCATTTCCCCTTGGATTATGAGGGCTTCATTCTGCTCCCTGTCCCTGTCTTCCAGCTCAGGGGGATGGGTACCCTGAGAACAACTGGTCTTCCTATTAAAGACTGAGGCAAAGTCATTAAGTACCTTAGCCTTTTCTTCATCCTTTGTCACTATTTTTCCCCCCACATCCAATAAAGGATGGAGATTGTCCTTAGCCCTCCTTTTGTTGTTAATGTATTTACAGAAACATTTTTAATGTCTTTTATGGCAGCAGCCAGATTAAGTTGAGCTAGTTGGACTTTGGCCCTTCTAATTTCCTTGCTGCATAACCACACATCTTTATAGTCCTCCTGAGTTTCCTGCCCCTTCTTTCAAAGATCATAAACTCTTTTTTTCCCTGAGTTCCAGCCAGAGCTGTCTGTTCAGCCAGGCTGATCTTCTTCCCCGCCAGCTCGTCTTTCTGCACATATGGGTGGCCTGTTCCTGCACCTTTAACATTTCCTTCTTGAAGAATATCCAGCCTTCCTGGACTCCTTTGCCCTTCAGGACTGCCTCCCAAGGGACTCTGTCAGTCAAGTCCCTAAATAGGCCAAAGTCTGCCCTCCAGAAGTCCAAGGTAACAGTTCTGCTAACCACCCTCCGCTGAGAATCAAAAACTATCATTTTATGATCGCTGTGCACAAGACAGCCTCCAAGCATCACATCACCCACAAGTCCTTCTCTGTTCACAAACAGGTCCAGCAGGGGCACCTTCCCTAGTTGGCTCACTCACCAACTGTGGCAGGAATTTAGCTTCCACACACTCCAGGAACCTCCTAGACTGCTTCCTCTCCGATGTATTGTATTTCCAGCAGACATCTGGTAAGTTGAAGTCCCCCATGAGAAGAAGGGTTACCAATCATGAGACTTCTCCCAACTGCTTACAGGATATTTCATCTGTAATATAGAATCCAGGCAGTTTATCTCCACAGATGATGAAGGTCTTGAGAATTACTATTAAATTAAGTTCTATTACAGAAAATGTTAGTTGCTTTGTTAAAGTTTGAGTTTACAGCTCTAGACACCTCTGCATGCATAAGTGTGTGGGAGGAAACACAACTGTGGCATCTTTGTAAGAATGAATCAGCAACCAAGTTATTGAAAGGGTTTTTTGTAGCACATTATCCTTTAGAAGATATATTATTCCCATTTGCACATCGTGCTCCACCTTAAAAGTGGTCACTCTGAAATGTCATTCAGTTTTCCTTGCTTCTTTCTCCACTTTTTCCCTACATTTCTCTTTCCCTCACATGCCCACTACCATTACATAAGAGTACATCCAAACCTGCCAAGTCTCTGTATTTCTCTATCATGTTGTCGTGGTTCAGCCTCAGCTGGCAACTGAACACCACGCAGCCACTCGCTCACCCCCCCCACCCCTGTGGGATGGGGAAGAGAATCGAACGAGCAAAAGAACTTGTGGGTTGAGATAAGCACAGTTTAATGATTACAATAAAATGATAATGATAAATGATTATCATAATAATGACAATAATGTTAATATAATAAAAGGGAAAAGGAAGGGAAAGGGAAAACAGGGGAAAAAACTGCAGAAACACGAACGATACAACCGCTCACCACCCGCCGACCGACGCTGCCCGTCCCCGAGCCGCGATTGCTTCCTCCCTCCCCCGGCCAGCCCCTCCCAGGTAGCATACTGGGCATGATGTTACATGATATGGAATATCCCTTTGGTCGGTTTGAATCCGCTCTCTTAGCTGTGCCCCCTCCCCTCCCAGCTTCTTGTGCACCCAGCAGAGCATGGGAGGCTAGACATGTCCTTGACTAGTATAAGCGCTACCCAGCAACAGCCTAAACATCTGTGTGTTATCTCAACAGGGTTTTTTTTCCATGCTAATTTCAAAGCACAGCACTATACCAGCTAGAGTGAAGAAAATTAACTCTATCCCAGCTAAAACCATGACAGTACCCACCCCTGTTGTGGTTTAGCGGCAGCTCAGCCCCACACAGTCGCTCGCTCACTCCCCACCGGTAGATGGGGGAGAGAATCAGAAGGGTAACGCTCATGGGTTGGGATAAGAACAGTTTAATAATTAAAATTAAAAGAAACAACAGTAGAAATGCAATGTAAAGGAGAACAACGAGAGGCGCAAAGCCCCGGGGGAGGGGGAAGGGAGGGGAGAGGGGGAACGAACCGCCGGAACAAACTGCACGCACTGCAGCCGCTCGCTGCCCGCCAACCGGACGCCACGCCGCCTCCGCACTGCCACTGCCCCCCCTCAATATATTGGTCATGGTGTCACATGGTATGGAATGAACCTGCCATTGGCCAGTCGGAGTCAGCCGTCCCCACCATGGCCCTGCCCCTCCCAGCCCCCGCCGCCACGCGGGGAAGCTGGAAAGGTACCCGACCCCCACAGTGAGGAGAATTAACCCCTTCTCAGCCAAAACCAGCACATTCTCCACCCCTTATTCCATACCATTTACACCATGCCCAGATCCCATACCATCCAATACAACCGTACCAACCACCACCCCTCCCCTTCCCATCCTTTAACATAATACACAGACATTCCCTTAGTTCATGGACCTTCCCTGTAAAATGTCCAGTAAAATGTACATTGAGTTCACCCAGTCCATGACTCTGGGCTCCATCTATCGTATCAGTCTTTCCGGGTGGGAGAGATGGTGTGTGGCATTGGGTTGCTGCATACCGAGTCAGTCATCGTTCCATCACTGCTGCACGGCTTGTTTCATAGTTGATCTTCCATGGGTTGGGAGGCTCGTACTCTGATATCATTGATACAACACAGAGGTGACACACAGTATTATATAGCAGTTCACATTGTGCCATGCAGTTCATTGACTGTTTTCACCCAAAATCAAATCCCCTTGAGGCACACATCGGATTTCTCCATCCTCCCGCATCACCCACCAAATGCACCCAGGTCCTCGAGCAAAAGCAATCCCACAAATGGGTTTGCCTTTGCCGGAGGCAGGAAGAACCCAGACTGTTTTGCCCAGCATACTTTGTGTGCACTACAGGGACTCTATCCCCTTCCACAGTATGTAGGATTTCTGACTGGGCAGGGCCAGCTCGGTTGGCAGATCCCCTCGTGTTGACTAGCCACGTGGCTTTTGCTAAATGTGTATCCCAGTGCTTGAATGTTCCACCCCCCATTGCTCTCAGTGTAGTTTTTAACAGTCTATTGTACCGTTCAATTTTCCCAGCGGCTGGTGCGTGATAGGGGATGTGATACACCCACTCAATGCCATGCTCTTTGGCCCAGGAGTCTATGAGGCTATTTCAGAAATGAGTCCCGTTGTCTGACTCCATTCTCTCTGGGGTGCCATGTCGCCACAGGACTTGTTTCTCAAGACCCAGGATAGCGTCCCGGGCAGTGGCGTGGGGGACAGGATATGTTTCCAGCCAGCCAGTCGTTGTTTCTACCATTGTAAGCACATGGCGCTTGCCTTGGCGGGTCTGTGGGAGTGTGATATAGTCAATTTGCCAGGCCTCCCCATATTTATATTTCAGCCATCGTCCCCCATACCACAGAGGCTTTACCCGCTTCACTTGCTTGATTGCAGCGCATGTGTCACATTCGTGGATAACCTGTGCAATAATATCCATGGTCAAGTCCACCCCTCGATCACAAGCCCACCTGTATGTTGCATCTCTCCCTTGATGGCCTGAGGTGTCATGGGCCCACCGAGCTAGAAATAGTTCACCCTTATGCTGCCAGTCCAGATCCACCTCAGCCACTTCAGTCTTGGCAGCCTGATTTACCTGCTGGTTGTTTCGATGTTCTTCAGTGGCCCGACTCTTGGGGACGTGAGCATCCACATGACGTACCTTTACAACCAGGTTCTCTACCCGGGCAGCAATATCTTGCCACAATGTGGCAGCCCAGATGGGTTTGCCTCTGCGCTGCCAGTTGCTCTGCTTCCACTGCAGTAATCAGCCCCACAGGGCATTTGCCACCATCCAGGAATCAGTATAGAGATAGAGCACTGAGATAGAACCCGGGTCTCCCCATGTGCGCTCTGCCAGAGGCTCCAGGTAGGGCCATTCTCCCTGGCTGCAGTGTAGAGCACATTTTTTACATCTTGTCCTGCGCGGACTGGCCCAAGGGCTACTGCATGAACTATTTCTCGTTTGATCTGTTCAAAGGCTTGTTGTTGCTCAGGGCCCCATTTGAAAACATTCTTTTTCCGGGTCACTTGATAGAGAGGGCTTATGATCAGACTGTAATGTGGAATATGCATTCTCCAAAAACCCACAACGCCCAAGAAAGCTTGTGTTTCCTTTTTGCTGGTTGGTGGAGACATGGCTGTTATTTTGTTGATCACATCCATGGGGATCTGACGACGACCATCTTGCCATTTGATTCCCAAGAACTGGATTTCTCATGCAGGTCCCTTAACTTTACTTTGTTTTATGGCGAATCCAGCTTTCAGGAGGATTTGAACTATTTCCTTTCCTTTCTCAAAAACTTCTTCTGCTGTATTGCCCCACACAATGATGTCATCAATGTATTGTAGGTGTTCGGGAGCTCCACCTTGTTCCAAGGCATTATGGATCAGTCCATGGCAAACGGTAGGGCTGTGTTTCCACCCCTGGGGCAGTCGATTCCAGGTGTACTGGACCCCCCTCCAACTAAAAGCAAACTGTGGCCTGCACTCTGCTGCCAGAGGGATTGAGAAGAATGCATTAGCGATATCAATTGTGGCATACCACTTGGCTGCCTTGGACTCCAGTTCGTATTGAAGTTCTAGCATGTCTGGCACAGCAGCACTCAACGGTGGAGTGACTTCGTTCAGGCCACGATAGTCTACTGTTAGTCTCCACTCTCCATTAGACTTCCGCACTGGCCATATGGGACTGTTAAAGGGTGAGTGGGTTTTACTGATGACTCCTTGGCTCTCCAGTCGACGAATGAGCCTGTGGATAGGGATCAGAGAGTCTCTGTTGGTGCGATATTGCCGCCGGTGCACTGTTGTGGTGGCGATCGGCACCTGTTGTTCTTTGACCTTCAGCAACCCTACAACAGAAGGGTCCTTCGAGAGACCGGGCAAGGTAGACAGCTGTTTAATTTCCTCCGTCTCCAAGGCGGCTACACCAAAAGCCCACTTGTACCCTTTTGGGTCCTTGAAATACCCTTTCCTGAGGTAGTCTATGCCAAGGATGCACGGAGCCTCTGGGCCAGTCACAATAGGGTGCTTTTGCCACTCATTCCCGGTGAGGCTCACTTCGGCCTCCAATACAGTTAGCTCTTGGGATCCCCCTGTCACTCCAGCAATGCTGATGGGTTCTGCCCCTATATAGTTTGATGGCATTAAGGTGCACTGTGCGCCGGTGTCCACTAAAGCTCTATATTCCTGTGGGTCAGATGTGCCAGGCCATCGGATCCACACAGTCCAGTAAACCCAGTTATCCCTTTCCTCCACCTGGCTGGAGGCAGGGCCCCCCTAGTCCTGATCATAGTATTCATCACTCACTTCCGGTAAATATGAATCACGGGTGTCTCTGTTAAGATCAGTCAGGCCATCAGCACTTCTGCTCCTCTGTCTGGAGAATTGCTTACGGGAAACTGGAGCAGTAGCTCTCCTGGAGAAACTCCCCTGAGTAATTGTTCTCCCTTGCAGCTCACGTACCCGTGCCTCTAAGGCTGAGGTAGGTTTTCCATCCCACTTCTTCATGTCCTCTCCGTGATCACGCAGGTAAAACCATAGGGTGCCCCGTCGTGTGTATCCCTTCTCTTGAGCCAAGGGACAATTACTCCTAATGGCTGAGATACTGGTCCGTACTGGTGGGGAGTAGGACCTATCTTCTTTGAGTTGCTGGACCTCTCGGGACAGTTTCTCAACAGCAGAGACGAGCGAGGAAGAGAGATTCGCTTCATATTCCCGGAGTTTATCAATCAACTCAGCCACCATTGGTGTCTCGTCATCTTTCCAGGACATCACTGCCAATGAGTTTGCATACAAGGATGGTGCGCTCCGTACAAACTTCCACCACATGGGTCGTGTGCACTCAGCTTCATCTGGATCTTTGGAGGACCGTTGATCGTCCAGGTCACCATAAACCACCTCAAGCACGGCTAATTCCCTTAGATGCTGAATGCCTTTCTCCATGGTCATCCATTTTCCTAGGCGAAATACAATATCTTCTTTGAAGGAATACCTCTCTCTCACCGCGGACAGGAGCCGCCTCCAGAGGCTGAGGGCTTGTGTTCCTTTTCCAATTGCTTTATCAATGCCCCCTTCCCTAGAGAGGGATCCCAGTTGTTTGGCTTCCTTCCCCTCTAATTCCAAACTACTGGCCCCATTATCCCAGCATCGGAGCAGCCAGGTGATAACGTGCTCACCTGAATGACGCCCGAAATCTTTCCGTATATCCCACAACTCACTCAAGGATAGAGATCGGGTAGTTTCCGTTTCTTGTACACATGCTTCCTCCTCCTCCTCCTCTTCTCGTGATGGCCCTGGTTCCTCGTAATCTCTTTCTAAACGAGTTGACCTTCTCTTCCATGATTTCTTCTTGCGTATAGGGGTGACTGATACTGGCACAGGTTGGTCCTCTGGTTTAGCTGCAACGCTTGGCACTGGGGTTTGAGTAGCTGCAGTGCCCGTCGTGGGGGTTTGAGTGGCCGCAGTGCTCATCACCGGGGTTGGAGCAGCTGCAGTATCTGTCGTGGCGGGTTGGGTGGCCGCAGTGCTTGTCACTGGGGTTGGAGTAGCTGCAGTATCTGTCGCGGCGGGTTGGGTGTCCGCAGTGCTTGTCGATGGGGTTGGAGTAGCTGCAGTATCTGTCGCGGTGGGTTGGGTGGCCACAATGCTTGTCGCTGGGGTTGGAGTAGCTGCAGTGTCTGTCATGGGGGTTTGAGTGGCCGCAGTGCTTGTCACAGGGGCTGGAGTAGCTCCCTTCTCTTTCCCTTGCGGGTAGTGAATAGTGTTAAATAGGGCTCGATAGGCATAAGCCAGACCCCAGCACATGGCAGTGATTTGTATCTCTCTGGAACTGCCAGGGTGGCAACATATTTCCTCCAAATGTTCTACTAATTTTTCAGGATCCTGCACTTGTTCAGGGGCGAAGTCCCACACCACGGGGGGTGCCCACCGTCTTAGGCATTTGCCCATACTTTCCCACATACCCTGCCACGCATAGCTATTGAGTGTAGGGGAATAGACAGGGATCGGCGACGGGAAGATCACGAGCTGTGACGGAAAGATAGACTCCTCCCCATAGGAGTGGCAGGAACAGGAACCGCAAGAGCTATATAAGCGTGTAACACAGTTAAATATACGGACATTTTGTATCCATCATATTGATGTCTGTGCATCACTGTCCCCAGGGTGGGTAGAGCCCTGTGTCCCGGAGATATGCGGCCCAAGATAAGTTCTCCCATAGAAGCGTACAGCAACAAGTGGTGACCCCGACGTGATCGGCGGGGCGACATGGCAAGTTCGCCGGGGGGAAAAGATAGCTTGATGCATGCAGGGGCGGGACAGGGAGCCGCAGGACGGCAGGCGCGCCATGGAATCAGTCATAAAGGTACTGAAGGGATTGGGGAAGGAATAGGGAACTTCGATTTCGAAGGCACCTACCTCAAAGTCCATCCAATGGATGATTACGCAGGGGCTCATATGGAGTCCCGCAGACATATTTAACAAAGATAATTGGGTGAGAATTAAAGAGGAGTTAGCCGAAAAGGCTATGATGGGAAAACCCCAGTACATACAGCTCTGGGGAAAGATACACCGATTGCTATTGAAAGCTCGGGATGATCAGGAGACGTGGCGGCAGGCGCGGCGGTGCCTGCACGGTGCTACAGGCGACAGTAGCCCGGAAATAGACCCAGGAGGGGCAGTGGGGACGCAGACAGGGGCAAGCATCGCGGGGGATGGGAAAGAAGGGGAGAGTTCGGACGGAGTAGCCTGGCCAACTACTCAGTCTGAGGCTCCCAAGGAGGTGGATCGGGAAGCGGCGGTGTTCCCTGTTGAGCCAGCAGGACCTTTGGAATGCCCCCCCACCTGCATACCCCTGGGACGATTTGGCGCAGGCGCGGGTACCTGCGCGAGGGGAGGGGGACGTGGCAGTGGACGCAGCGGGAGTGACGGAGCGGAAGGAGAAAGATGACCAGCGCCGGAAGCAGCGCCGGCAGCGGCACCGCCCTCTGCCCGACCCTCGAGACTGGCTCCCGGGGCAACCCTTGAGATGGGAGTCGGACGAGGAGGAGGATTGTGGTGCCTGGAGGGGAGGACAGGGTGGGTATAGCTCAAGCTCGAGTAGCAGCAGTTGTCCACTACCCTCTGTATGTGACCATCCAACCAATTCCTTATCCACCCAACAGTCCACCCATCGAATCTCTATCTCCCCAATTTAGAGAGAAGGATGCTGTGGGAAACCATGCTGCAGGCTTTACAGAAGTCCAGATAGATGACATCCATAGCTCTTCCCTTGTCCACCGATGTAGTCACTCCATCATAGAAGGCCACTAGGCTGGTCAGGCAGGACTTGCCTTTTGTGAAGCCATGCTGGCTGCCTTGCATCAGGCAGTCATGAACCTGATCTTCCCTTACAGTGGGAGGGGCTTTATCCCCTGGTCTCCATCCTGCAGTCCATCGGCTTGGGAGGGGTGAGAAGAGAGGTTACCAATGAAGACTGAGGCAAAAAACTTGTTGAGTACCTCAGCCTTCTCCTCGTCTGTTGATACTAGGCCACCATTCTTGTTCATCATGGTGGGTACGCTTTCTTTGACTTCCCTTTTCTGGTTCATGTACCTATAGAAGCCTTTCTTGTTATTCTTTGCACCCCTTGCCAAATTCAGCTCCAGCCACACCTTGGCCCTCCTGACCCCATCCCTACACAACCGGACAGCATCCCTATACTCTTCCCAGGATACCTGTCCCTGCTTCCACTGCCTGTGCAGTTCCCTCTTGCTCTTTAGTTTGGCTAGCATGTCTTGACTCAGCCATGCTGGTCTTCTCCTTTGCTTGCCTGATTTCTTACTCCTGGAAACTGAGAGATCTTGCACTGTATGGAACACATCCTTAAAGATCTGCCAGCTCTCTTCTGTTCCCTTGTCCCTGAGGACAGTTTCCCAGGGGGTCCTGCTGAGCAACTCCTTAAAGAGCTGGAAGTCTGCTTTCCTAAAATTTAGGGCCTTGACTATACTCCTAGCTTTTCCCACATCCCTGTGCTGGTTTTGGCTGAGAAGGGGTTAATTCTCTTCACTGTAGTGCCTGTGGTGGTCAGAGACCTTTCCAGCTTCTGGTGCTCTGCCATGTAGGCAGAAGGCTGGGAGGGGCGGGGCCACGGCTGGGGCAGCTGACCCCAAATGGCCAATGTGATGTTCATTCCATACCATGTGATGCCATGACCAGTATATTAATGGGGGCAGTTGTGGCTCAGGGGCTGGTGGCATTGGGTAGGCGGGCGGTGCGCGGCTGCGTCATGTGCGGTTTGTTTTGGTGGTTCATTCCCCTTCCCCACTTCCCAGCCTCGGGTTTCGCACCTCTCATTGCTTTCATTTCCATTGCATTTTTGTTGTTGTTGTTTTATTTTAATTATTAAACTCAACCCACGAGCATTACCTGTCTACCGGTGGGGGAGTGAGCGAGCAGCTGTGTAGGGCTGAGTTGCTGGCTAAAACACAACAGTCTTTTTTGGCACCTAACGTGGGGCTCAAGGTTTGGAGATAATAAAAGCTCCTGGTCACAGCACCATGTTGTCATTTTTGCAGTTGATGTTAAAGATTGGTGTTGGTTTGTTTAGTCTGCTGTGTTCTGCTGTGATTAGTAATGCTCTGCCTAAGAGATTTGTTATGCAAACACTCGTTTTCAGCTTTATCTGGTATTTGGGGTTTTTGCGGAAATTGTTGCTGTACTTTGGATACCATCTTGTTGATGCTATTAGCAAATATACCTCCTCCGCTGAGAGATTTTATATGGAGGAAACACAGAATGGTATCTTTGCAACTTTGTTCTGTGATGTCTCTGCCTTTATTACAACCACCTTTTTGTACCTTGAACATCCTTGGGTGGTTAAGGTGCACTTATTGTTAGTTTCTGGGCATGTTGTTTTGGTTTTGACTAAGCAACTTAAGAATATCACCCAGAAATCTGCCCCGAGGCTTGATAGTTACAAGTGGCAGGGCATGTGGGATAGCATGGGCAAATACCTAGGGCAGTGCCCCCAGTGATTTTGAGTTTCACCCCTGAATAAGTGCACAATCCTGAAAAACTAGTAGAATATTTGGAGAAAGTATGTTGTTATGCTGGGAACTCCAGAGAGACACAGATAACTGCAATGTGCTGGGGCCTGGCCCATGCATACCGAGCCCTGCTCAACAGTATTCAGCGCTCCCAAGGGGAACAGAAGGTCTCTGGATTGAAAGGCAAAGTGGCTGGCACTGTAGCCGCTCCAACCACCAGGACAAGCACTGAGGCTGACTCAGGGAATCAACCCATGCCAGTATCAGTCAACCCCATACACAAGAAGAAATACTGGAAGCGGATGTCAACACGTTCAGAACAGGATGATGAAGCAGCAGTGCCATCATGAGAAGACCCGAGGAAAGAAGACAAACAAATGGGTTCCCTTTCTGGGGAAGGGGCACTGGAAAAAGAACACAAGCCCTCAGCCTCTGGAGGCGACTCCTGCCCAGAGTGAAGGAAAGTTATCCCTTTAAAGATGTTACATATCGCCGAGGAGAACGGACAACCGTGGAGAAAGGGATCCAGTATCTAAGGGAATTAGCTATTCTTGAGGTGATTTATGGTGACCTGGATGATCAACGGTCATCCAAAGATCCAGATGAAGCCGAGTGTACACGACCCATGTGGCGGAATTTTGTACAGAGCGCACCATCTTCGTATGCAACCTCATCGGCAGTAACGTCCTGGAAAGAGGACAAGGCACCAACAATGGTGGAGGTGATTGATAGGATCCGGGATTATGAAGCAAATAACTCTTCCTCGCTAGTCTCTGCTGTGGAGAAACTATCCCAAGAGGTCCAGCAACTCAAAGAAGATACATCCTACTCCCCATCAATATGGAGTAATGTCTCAGCTGTTAGGAATAAGCGTCCCTTTTCCTCATAGGAGAGGATACAAATGACGGGCCACACTATGGCTTTACCTGCATGACCACGGAGAGGACATGATGAGATGGGATGGCAAGCCTACCTCGACCCTAGAGGCACGGGTACGTGAGCTGCAAGGAAGAACAATCACTCAGGGAGGTTCTTTCAGGAAAGCTGCTGCTCCAATTTCCAGTAAGCAATTCCCCAGACAGAGGAGTAGAAGTGCTGATTTTATTTCTGAGCTTAATATAAAGACTCTTGATTCACATTTACAGGAAGTGAGTTGTGACTGCCATGATCAAGACTAGAGGGTCCCTGCCTCCAGCCAGGTGGAGGAAAGGGATAACCAGGCTTACTGGACTGTGTGGATCCGATGGCCTGGCATGTCCAACCCACAGGAGTATAAAGCTTTAGTGGACATTGCTGCACAGTGCACCTTAATGCCATCAAACTATATAGGGGCAGAACCCATCAGTATTGCTGGAATGACCGGGGGATCCCAAGAGCTAACTGTATTGGAGGCCGAAGTGAGCCTAACCAGGAATGAGTGGCAAAAGCACCCCATTGTGCCTGGCCCCGAGGCTCCGTGCATCCTTGGCACAGACTACCTCACGCTGACAGTAGACTATCATGGCCTGAATGAAGTCACGCCGCCATTGAGTGCTGCTGTGCTAGACATGCTAGAACTTCAATACAAACTGGAGTCAAAGGCAGCCAAGTGGTATGCCACAACTGATATTGCTAATGCATTCTTCTCAATCCCTCTGGCAGCAGAGTGCAGGCCACAGTTTGCTTTCACTTGGAGGGGCATCCAGTACACCTGGAATCGACTGCCCCAGGGGTGGAAACACAGTTCTACCATTTGCCATGGACTGATTCAGACTGTACTGGAACAGAGACACGCTCCAGAACACCTTCAGTATGTGGATGACATCATCGTGTGGGGCAACACAGCAGAAGTTTTTGAGAAAGGAGAGAAAATAGTCCAAATCCTCCTGAAAGCTGGTTTTTCCATAAAACAAAGTAAGGTCAAAGGACCCGCTCAGGAGATCCAGGTCTTAGGAATCAAATGGCAAGATGGTCGTCGTCAGATTCCAATGGATGTGATCAACAAAATAGCAGCCATGTCTCCACCAACTAGCAAAAAGGAAACACAAGCTTTCTTGGGCGTTGTGGGTTTTTGGAGAATGCATATTCCAAATGACAGTCTGATCGTAAGCCCTCTCTATCAAGTGACCTGGAAGAAGAATGATTTCAAATGGGGCCCTGAGCAACGACAAGCCTTTGAACAGATTAAACGAGAAATAGTTCATGCAGTAGCCCTTGGGACAGTCCGCGCAGGACAAGATGTAAAAAATGTGCTCTACACTGCAGCCGGGGAGAATGGCCCTACCTGGAGCCTCTGGCAGAGCGCACATGGGGAGACCCGGGGTCGACCCCTATGGTTTTGGAGTCGGGGATACAGAGGGTCCGAAGCCCGCTATACTCCAACTGAAAAAGAGATATTGGCAGCATATGAAGGGGTCCGAGCTGCTTCAGAAGTGGTTGGTACTGAGGCACAGTTGTTCCTGACACCCCGACTGCCAGTACTGGGCTGGATGTTCAAAGGAAACATCCCCTCTACACACCATGCAACTGATTCTACATGGAGTAAATGGGTTGCGCTGATCACCCAGCGGGCTCGAGTAGGAAACCCCAGTCACCCAGGAATCTTGGAAGTGATTATGGACTGGCCAGAAGGCAAAGACATTGGAATTTCACCAGAGGAGGAGGTGACATGTGCTGAAGAAGCCCCACTGTATAACACACTGCCAGAAGATAAAAAGCAGTATGCCCTGTTCACTGATGGGTCCTATCGTCTTGTGGGAAAGCACCGGAGATGGAAGGCTGCTGTATGGAGTCCTACACGACAAGTAGCAGAAACTGCTGAAGGAGAAGGAGAATCAAGCCAGTTTGCAGAGGTAAAGGCCATCCAGCTGGCCTTAGGCATTGCTGAATGGGAAAAGTGGCCAGTGCTCTATCTTTATACTGACTCCTGGATGGTGGCAAATGCCCTGTGGGGCTGGCTGCAGCAGTGGAAGCCAAGCAACTGGCAGCGCAGAGGCAAACCCATCTGGGCTGCCACATTGTGGCAAGATATTGCTGCCCGGGTAGAGAAACTGGTTGTAAAGGTACGGCATGTGGATGCTCATGTCCCCAAGAGTCGGGCCACTGAAGAACATCGAAACAACCAGCAGGTGGGTCAGGATGCCAAGACTGAAGTGGCTGAGGTGGATCTGGACTGGCAACATAAGGGTGAACTATTTCTAGCTTGGTGGGCCCATGACACCTCAGGCCATCAAGGGAGAGATGCAACATACAGGTGGGCTCGTGATCGAGGGGTGGACTTGACCATGGATGTTATTGTGCAGGCTAGCCACGAATGTGAAACATGCGCTGCAATCAAGCAAGCGAAGCGGGTAAAGCCTCTGTGGTATGGGGGACGATGGCTGAAATATAAATATGGGGAGGCCTGACAAATTCACTATACTACACACCCACAAACCCGTCAAGGCAAGTGTCATGTGTTTACAATGGTAGAAACAACCACCCGCTGGATAGAAACATATCCTGTCCCCCATGCCACTGCCCGGAACACTATCCTGGGTCTCGAAAGAGAAGTCCTGTGGCGACATGGCACCCCAGAGAGAATTGAGTCAGACAACGGGATTCATTTCCAAAATAACCTCATAGACACCTGGGCCAAAGAGCATGGCATTGAGTGGGTGTATCACATCCCCTATCACGCACCAGCCTATGGAATAATTGAATGGTACAATGGACTGTTAAAAACTACGCTAAGAGCAATGGGGGGTGGAACATTCAAGCACTGGGATACACATTTAGCAAAAGCCACCTGGTTAGTCAACACGAGGGGATCTGCCAACCGAGCTGGCCCTGCCCAGTCAGAAATCCTACATACTGTGGAAGGGGATAGAGTCCCTGTAGTGCACACAAAAAGTATGCTGGGCAAAACAGTCTGGGTTCTTCCTGCCTCAGGCAAAGACAAACACATTCATGGGATTGCTTTTGCTCGAGGACCTGGGTGCACTTGGTGGGTGATGCGGGAGGATGGAGAAGTCCGATGTGTGCCTCAAGGGGATTTGATTTTGGGTGAAAACAGTCAATGAACTGAATGGCACAATGCGAACTGCTATATAATATTGTGTGTCATCTCTGCATTGTATCAATGAATATCATAGTACAAATCTCCCAACCCATGGAAGATCAACTATGAAACAAGCCGTGCAGCAGTGATGGAATGATGACTGACTTGGTATGCAGCAACCCAATGCCGCACACACCATCTCTTCCACCCTGAAAGGCTAATATGACAGATGGAGCCCAGAGTCATGGACTGGGTGAACTGAATGGATATTTTAATGGACATTTTACAGGGAAGATCCATAAACTAAAGGAATGATGTCTGTGTATTATGTCAAAGGATGGGAAGGGGAGGGGTGATGGTTGGTAAGGTTGTATTGGATGATACGGGACCTGGGCATGGTGTACATGGTATGCAATCAGGGGTGGAGAATGTGCTGGTTTTGGCTGAGAAGGGGTTAATTCTCTTCACTGTGGTGCCTGTGGTAGTCAGGGATCTTTCCAGCTTCCTTCACTCTGCCCTGTCGGCAGGAGGCTGTGAGGGGCGGGGTCACGGCCTGGGCAGTTGACCCTGACTGGCCAATGGCATGTTCATTCCATACCATGTGACGCCATGAGCAGTATATTAACAGGGGCAGTTGTGGCTCGGGGGGCGTGGCATCGGATTGGCGGGCGGTGTGCGGCTGCGTCACGTGCGGTTTGTTTTGGTGGCCCATCCCCCTCCCCCCTCCCTTCCCCCCTCCCCGGGTTTCGCGCCTCTCACTGTTTTCCTTTCCATTGCATTTTTGTTGTTGTTGTTTTATTTTAATTATGAAACTGTTCTTATCTCAACCCACGAGCTTTACCCTTCTGTTTCTCTCCCCCGTCCCACTGGTTGGGCACCGAGTGAGTGGCTGTGTGGGGCTGAGTTGCTGGCTAAACCACAACAATCCTTCAGGAGCATGAACTCTTCCAATGCGTGATTGCATCCTAGGCTGCCTCCAGTCTTGACATCACCGATGAGCTCGTTTGTATTGGTGACCATCACGTTCAGTATTCATTCCCTTGGGTAGGGCTGTTTATTACCTGGCTCAAGATGTTATCCTCAATGCTTTCTAGGAATCTCCTGGATTGCCTACATCTCGTCATGCTACTTTTCCAGCAGATGTCAGGGTGGTTGAAGTCCCCCAGTAGGACGAGAGCCTGTGAGCGCGAAGCCTCCTGGAGTTGGAAAAAGAAGGCTTCCTCAGTAGGCTCCCCTTGATCAGCTGGCCTTTAGTAGACACCAAGCACAAGGTTCCCTTTGTTGTCTCTGTCTCTGATTCTTACCCATAAGCTTTTGACCTGCTCATGGTTATTCTTCAGGGACAGCTCTTCACACTGTTTTGATGTAGAGAGCAATGCCACCGCCCCTCCTTCCTCACCTTTCCCTTCCAAACAGCCTGTAGCCATCGACAGCCACATTCCAGTCATGGGATTTGTCCCACCAGGTTTCAGTAACGGCAACTAGGTCGTAGCTTTCTAGCAGCACGGTAGTTTCCAACTCCTCCTGTTTGTTTCCCATGCTGCATGCATTAGTATAGAGGCATTTCATCTGAGCTGTGGGCTGTGTCTCCTTATTGGAGCACCCCTTGATACCCTTGAGGTGTTTCATGGGAGTTTCCTTGTTGGCTCCTACTACCTCAGGAGCCCCCAGCTCCTCTTTGCAAGATTTTGACTGTGCTGCAGTGCCCCCAGCGCACCTCAGGGCTACAGGTTGAGGGCTCATACTAGCAACCTGTCCCTCCAAGCATTGTGTATCGTCCCACAGTTTGTCACAGGCAAGCCTGATATATTCCCCCTCCCCCTTCGCCTCTAGTTTAAAGCCCTGTCAATGAGCCCTGCAAGCTCCTGAGAAAAAATCCTCTTTTCCCTTTGAGAAAGGAGTCTCCCATTTAATGCCAGCAATACCAGTGCCGTGTAGGCCATCCCATTGTCAAAAAACACAAAGTTGTGTCAGTGACTGTGTGAGGGGTTTCAGATGATGGTCTGTGTAGGGCCACGACGGAAAAATTACAAGCTGAACACAGCTGTGAGAACGTGACCTTGAAGAAGAGAACTGGGAGGACTGTTATTGAACAATATGTTGTTGCAATCCAGGAACAGCTGTTAGCTGGCATAGCACGCACCTGGCAGGCCTTGTTGCATGCGCTGGCCACATGTGTGGCAACGTCTAGTCAGTACTTTTCCACTGAATCTGCTAAGGGTATAAAAAAAGCACGTCTCAAAGCGGAGGGAGCGAGCGGACACAGAGCACGCTCTCCAAACCATAGGGGATGCCCTGAAGGAACCGCGCCTACCTCCCTTCTCTGTGATGACCCCGCTCGCAGTCACCCTCCTGCTCAGCGGTATCTCGAGCGTAGTCAGGTTGGTAGGACTCTCATAAAGGGAAAACAATGTGCTAGCAACTTCTTATGCCAGGCTATAATAGAGCAATAAATACTGTTGTGCTTTTTAAATATCATGTGTTGGGTGAATTTTGTGCATAGGAATCCTGCAAACCTGCTACAGTGACATCAGCCACAGAGCCATGCACTGATAGATTGGGTCCACCTGTTCCTTACAACATCACTGCCCACAACCAGAAGGAGGGAGGAAAAGATAACCTGTGCTCCAGATTCCTTCACTAACCATCCCAAGGCCCTGAAGTCTCTTTTAATCACCCTTGGGCTATGTACTTCAACTTAACAGTTAGTTGTTAGCAACTGAAATCCGCAGCTTCCTGGAATAATGGGTTATCAGTATAAATTATCATAAATTATTGTTCTAGCTTTTTAATAGGCTGTTTAAAGGTTTAACTAGCTGTGCTGGTTTTGGCTGGGATAGAGTTAATTCTCTTCACTGTAGCTGGTAAAGTGCCGATGGCACATTCACAAAATCACAGAATGGTAGGGGTTGGAAGGGACCTCTGGAGATCATCTTGTCCAACCCCACTGCTTGAGCAGGGACACCTAGAGCAAGGGACACAAGAATGCATCCAGGTGGGTTTTGAATGTCTCCAGGGAAGGAGATGCCACAACCTCTCTGGGCAGCCTGTTCCACTGCTCTGTCACCCTCACAGTAACAAAGTTTTTTCTCATATTGAGGTGGAACTTCCTATGTTCCAACTTGAGCCCATTGCCCCTTGTCCTGTCATTGGGCACTATTGAAAAGAGCCTAGTCCCATCATCCTGACAGCCACCCTTTAGTTATTTATAGGTATTTATGAAATCCCCCTCTCACCGAAATCAGGAATAGACCTCGTAACACCAATGTAGTGTTAAAAGGCAGGCATTCTTTAATCATGGCGCCGGCTGCATGGGGGATTGCTCCACCTAATGTGCATACCGCAGATTGCATCAACCAAAACTTATATTGTCTGGTTACATACATATGCATCAAATATCCGGAACTAATTATCATATTTACATAGTCATTACGCATGCGTCCTTGAAAGCTGAGGGGCGCCTCCGGTGGTCTCTGGTGGTCGTATCAAGTGTCCTTTGATTGACCCCTTCTTACGTGCATGCGCACTGCTAATGTAATTTCTTTCTTTCTCCATAGCACCCAAGCGGAATGTAAAGTATGTAAGGTAGGACACCCTTCACCAAGGTTTCTAAAACACACCACAAACCTGTTACTTAGGTTGAGGAGTGTTTTAATGTCACCAATTATTAAAATGGATAGGATACATCGGTAGTAGCTTAGCAATAATGTTAGCATTTTAACTGTCCAATCAACTTGATTTCAGAGACTAAGATACAGATCAAAGAATGCATCACAAAACCACTACTATCTTGGTGACACCCCCTCAGTCTTCTCTTCTCCAGGCTAAACGAACCCAAGTGTCTCAGCCTTTCCTCATAAGAGAGATGCTCCAGTCCCCTGATCATCTTGGTAGCTCTCCACAGGACTTGCTCAAGCAGTTCTGCATCCTTCTTAAACTGAGGGGCCCAAAACTGGACACAGTACTCCAGATGTGGTCTCACTAGGGCAGAGTAGAGGGGGAGGATAGCCTCCCTTGATCTGCTGGCCACACTCCTTTTAATGCATCCCAGGATACCATTTGCCTTCTTGGCCACAAGGGCACAGTTCTGGCTCATGGTCAGCTTGTTGTCCACCAACACTCCCAGGTCCTTCTCAACAGAGCTGTTTTCCAGGAGGTCAGCCCCCAGCCTGTACTGGTGCATGGGGTTGTTCCTCCCCAGGTGCAGGACCTTGCACTTGCTCTTCTTGAATTTCATCAGTTTACCCTCGGCCCAGCTCTCCTGCCTGTCCAGGTCTCGTTGGATGGCAGCACAGCCTTCTGGTATATCAGCCACTCCTCCCAGCTTCGTATCATCAGTGAACTTGCTGAGGTTACCCTCTATCCCATCATCCAGGTCACTGATGAATACATTGAACAGGACTGGTCCCAGCACAGACCCCTGGGGAACACCACTAGTGACAGGCTTCCATCCAGACTCAGCTCCATTGATCATGACCCTCTGAGCATTGTTGTTGAGCCAGTTCTCAATCCACCTCACTGTCCACTCATCCAACCCACACTTCCTTAGCTTGCCTGTGAGGAGGCTATGGGAGACAGTGTCGAATGCCTTGCTGAAGTTGAGACAGACAACATCCACTGCTCTCCCTTCATTGACCCAGCCAGTCACACCATCATAGAAGGCTATCAGGTTGGTCAAGCATGATCTTCCCTTGGAGAATTCATGTTGACTGTTTATGATAACCTTCTTTTCTTCTACATGCCTGGAGATGACCTCCAGGATGAACTGCTCCATCACCTTTCCGGGGATGGAGGTGAGGCTGACTGGCCTGTAGTTCCCCAGGTCTTCCTTCTTGCCCTTTTTGAAGATTGGAGTGACATTTGCTTTCCTCCAGTCCTCGGGCACCTCTCCTGTCCTCCACGACCTTTCAAAGATGATGGAGAGTGGCTCAGCAAGAACATCTGCCAGCTCCCTCAGCACTTGTGTCCCATTGGGGCCCATGGATTTGCAAGGATCCAGTTTGCCTAGGTGATCTCTGACCCAGTCTTTCTCAACTGATGGTAAGTCTTCCTTTCTCCCAATTTGTCCTCTCTTCTCTGGGGGCTGGGATGCCTGAGGGCCAGCCTTAGCAGTAAAGACTGAAGCAAAGGAGGCACTGAGTAACAACTCTGCCTTCTCTGCATTCTGCATCACCAGGGGCCCTACCCTGTTCAGCAGTGGGCCCACTGTATCCCCAGTCTTCTTTTTACTGCTGATGTATAACAAGAAGCCCTTCTTGTTATCTTTGACATGCATTGCCAGATTTCGTTCCAAGTGGGCCTTGGCCTTCCTCGTTGCATCTCTGCGTACCCTGACAACATTCCTATATCCCTCCCAAGTGGCCAGTCCTTTTTTCCACATGCTGTGAACCTCCCTCTTCCATTTGCGTTTCTCTAGAAGCTCTTTGGTCATCCATGCAGGTCTCCTGGCTCCTCTGCCTGACTTCTTCCTCCTAGGGATGCACCGATCTTGAGCTCAGAGGAAGTGGTCCTTGAATACTGACCAGCTCTCTTGGACCCCTCTGCCTTCCAGAGCCCTAGTCCAATAGATTTCTCCTAGCAGGTCTCTGAAGAGGCCAAATTTGGCCCTCATGAAGTCCACGGTTGTAATCCGACTCATAGCCCTCCTTCTACCTCGCAGTATCCTAAACTCCACCATCTCATGGTCACTGCAGCCAAGGGCACCCCTAACTCTCACATCCTCAACCAGCCCTTCCTTGTTTGTTAGGATAAGGTCAAGCAGCACATCTCGCCTCGTTGGCTCCTTCACCACTTGCATAAAAAATTTGTCCTCGATGCTCTGCAGGAACATTCTGAACTTTTGTTGTAGTTCAGCCTCAGTCAGACTCTAAACATCAAGCAGCTGCTCGCTCACTCCCCCCACCCCTGTGGGACGGGGGAGAGAATCAGAAGAGCAAAAGCACAAAAAAAAAACCCCTTGTGGGTTGAGATAAGAACAGTTTAATAATTACAATTAAAATAATAATTATACTAATAAGTATTATGATAATAATAACAAAAATTATAAAATAATAAAATATAAAAGTAAAAAAAAAGAAGGAAAAACCAGAAAGACAAACAATACAATCGCTCACCATCCACCAACCGATGCTGCCCGTCCCCGAGCCACGATTGCTGCCTCCCTCCCCTGGCCAGCTCCTCCCAGTTAACATACTGGGCATGACGTTCCATGATATGGAATATCCCTTTGGCCAGTTTGAATCCGCTCTCTTAGCTGTGCCCCCTCCCCTACCGGCATCTTGTGCACCTGGCAGAGCATGGGAAGCTAGAAAAGTCCTTGACTAGTACAAGAACTACCCAGCAACAACCAAAACAGCCATGTGTTATCAACATTGTTTTCATACTGAGTCCAAAGCACAGTACTATGCCAGCCACAGTGAAGATAATTAACTCTATCCCAGCTAAAACCATGACAATTGTGCATGGCTCGCTGTGTTGCTTTTGCAGCAATTATCAGGGTGGTTGAAGTCCCCCATGAGGACGAGGGCCTGCGATTGCAAGGCTACTTCCAGCAGTCTGTAGAAGGCTTCATCAACTTCCTCTTCTTGATCAGTGGGCCTGTAGCAAACACCCACAACAATGTCATCCATATTTGGCTGTCCCTTAATTTTTACCCACAAGCTCTCAACTTTTTCTCCTTGAACTCCAAGGCAGAGCTCAATACATTCCAGTTGCTCCCTCACATAAAGAGCAACTCCCCCACCTCGCCTTACTGGTCTGTCTTTCCTGAAAAGCCTGTAGCCATCCACGACCACATTCCAGTCATGTGAGCTATCCCACCATGTCTCTGTGATTGCAATGAGATCATGGCCCTGCGACCGCACGCAGACCTCTAGTTCCTCCTGTTTATTCCCCATGCTGTGTGCATTGGTGTACAGGCATTTCAGAAAGGTGCTTGAGCACACAGGTTTTCCCGGAGGGGTGTACAAGGACCCACTACAGCTATGCAAACCCTTGAGGTGGTTGGTCTTCTGATTCTTTAGTTGCTGTGAAGTAGCGGCTAAGTGTCGCTAAGTAGCGCCTATAGTAGTTAGGGAGCTTTCCAGCTTCCCATGCTCTGCCAAGTGGGAAAGAAGCTGGGAGGGGCAGGGCCACCACCAAGACAGCTGACCCAAACTGGCCAATGAGATATTCCATACCATGTGATGCCACGACCAGTATATTAACTGGGGGAGTTGGCATGAGGGGGAGGCGGTTGCAGCTCGGGAACTGGTGGCATCGGGTTGGCAGGTAGTGAGCGGCTGCATCATGTGTTGTTTGTTTTGTTTGTTCGTTCCCACTTCCCCCCCGCCCCGGGTTATTTTCCTTTTCATTGCATTTTTTGTTTATATGTTGTTGTTGCTATTATTGTTATATTTTAATTATTAAACTGTTCTTATCTCAACCCACGAGTGTTACCCTTCTGATTCTCTCCTCCATCCTGCTGGTGGGGGAGTGAGCAAGCGGTTGTGTGGGGCTGAATTGCTGGCTGGGGCTAAACCACAACAGTCTCTTTAGTCGCCACCAGCCAAAACCAGCACCCTAGCCTATTTTGTATAACAGTTATTCTGACTTCCTTAACTTAATACTTGTAATGGAGCTATTTCTAGGATAGTTCAGTCACATTGGGTGTTTTCCTCCACTTTTTTGTGTAGGATGGGGTTATGTTTCCAAGTTCTTCCCCTCTCCTGTTATGTCATTTTCCTTTTAACTGTGGCAAAACAGCCAAAACTGTACATTACTCTGTATTTCCTGCCACACAAGCATTATTTTTCCCTATAGACATTTTTAGGAAGTTTATATGATTCCAATTCAGGCTGATGCTGCCTCTATTAAGTGGAATAGTGATATTGTACAAATATCACTCCATAAAAGATCACTTTCCTAGTGTTTGTGCCTTTTATTCAACTCTATTATGCACAGATGTTCAAGACTGACTCTATTCATGTTGGCCACTGTCTGCTATTATAATTTCTCATTCTTTTGCAAACATCTATCTTCTACAGTATTAAAATGTATAACCGAGTGTGGTGGCTAACCCAAGCGGGCAACTAAGCACCACACAGCAGCTCGCTCACTCCCCCCACAGTGGGATGGGGGAGGGAATCAGAAGAATAAAAGTGAGAAAACTCATGAGTTGAGATAAAGACAGTTTAATAGGTAAAGCAAAAGCTGCATGCAGAAGCAAAGCAAAACAAGGAATTTATTCACTGCTTCCCACCTCCAGGAAAGCAGGGATCCATCACTCATAACAGTTACTTGGGAAGACAAATGCCATCACTCTGAACGTCTATTTCTTCCTTCTTTTTCCCCCAGCTTTATATGCTGAGCATGACATCATATGGTATGGAATATCCCTTTGTTCAGTTGGGATCAGCTGTCTCAGCTGTGTCCCTTCCCAACTTTTTGTGCACCCCCAGCCTACTCACTGGTGGGATGGTATGAGAAGCAGAAAAGACCTTAACTCTGTGTAAGCACTGCTCAACAATAACAAAAAGATCTCTGCATTATCAACACTGTTTTCTGCACAAATGCAAAACATAGCTTCATACTCGCTACTATGAAGAAAATTAACTCTATGCCAGCCAAAACCAGCTCACCGAGCTATTACTTTGCATTATGATTTTATGATTTCTGAACTACATTTGATAAGGAAGGTGCATTGAATTTATATATTTTTAAAAATGTTCTGTAATAATTTGGTTTCTAAGTACCCAAAAGTTAGTAATTTGTTACATCTTTGTGTGTAGGAGAATGTCATGGTTTTAGCTGGAATAGAGTTAATTTTCTTCACTGCAGCTGGCATAGTGCTGTGCTTTGGACTTAGTATGAAAAAAATGTTGAGATAACATACCGATGTTTTAGTTGTTGCTAGGTAGTGCTTATACTAGTCAAGGACTTTTCTAGCTTCCCATGCTCTGCCAGGTGCACAAGAAGCCGGGAGGGGAGGGGGCACAGCTAAGAGAGCGGATCCAAACTGGTCAAAGGGATATTCCATATCATGTGATGTCATGCCCAGTATATTAACTGGGGGGAGCTTGCCGGGGTGGGCAGCAATGGTGGCTCGGGGACGGGCAGCGTTGGTCGGCAGGTGGTGAGCAGTTGCATCACTTGTTTGGGTTTTTTCCATTCTCCTGAGGTTTCATATCTCTCTCTCATGATTTTCTTTTTCATTATATTACTATTACTATTATTTTTATTGTTATTACTGTTTTAATTATTAAACTGTTCTTATCTCAACCCACGAGTTTTCTTACTTTGGCCCTTCTGATTCTCTCCCCCATCCCACAGGGATGGGAGGAGTGAGTGAGCAGCTGTGTGGTGTTTAGTTGGTGACTGGGGCTAAATCACAACAGAGAACTATGAAATGAAATAGTGTTTATAAAATGTTCATCAAGAGTTCAGGGTAAGATTCAAATTCCTAATTTGTTTTGATACTTAGAATCCAGCTAGTGATCCTGCGCTTCTAGAGGTGACACGCATTATACTCAAAAAACTTAAAACTAGATATTCTTCCTATTTACAGAATACAGATGAAAAATATTACAGAAAACAGTAAAAGTGTCTCAAAAAATATGTCAGAAAAAATGACTCCAGTGTCCTCTTTATGATGACATTATCTTGATATATGCATAAGGTAGTGAGAAACTTGTCCTATCAAATTCAGCAAATACTGACTCAGATCAGCACATGTAGGAAGCAGAAGTAAAAGATCTATTATTTCCATATACAGTCAAAGCTTGTCTATGTTATGTACAGAGAACTTCTGAAATGAGCAGTAAGGGTATTGCTTCAACAGTTGAGATGGGGTGTTTCTTGTAGTATATGGACACCATGACTGCAATTTAATCTCTAAACCTGTTAAGGAGGAATAAAAGAAAATCTCAAATGTATAACAAATATGCATAACTGCAGTTATGAATGTGTTGCATAGCTGGACAACAAAATAAACCCAATGATGCCTCTTTTTTTGAGTCATGCTTTGATGTTTGTGTAGTAGAATGCATGTGAATGGATTTTGTTTATCTGGAATACATTTTAGAGATATTTAAACCATTTTAGCAATAGCACAGCATGCATTATAGCAGTATGTGAAAAATCTATGATATATGAATATATAGGCAAGACTTTCCATTTGTTTGACATTAGCATAGTCAGTTTTTTGTTTAAAACAAAAGCCCCAATTTTAATTATAGCTTTCAGGCTCCTTCTCCTTCTTCCTGTAACAGTAAGGAGTATGATGAATGACATATGTTAGCCTGAATGAGTTTCATGGTCTTACAGTCTATTCAGGAATCAAGTCTGTTAATACTTTGTCAGAATCTGTATTCAATTATTCAGAAAGATGTAGGGAAGAATGATGCCTTTTTATACCTGGGCTTGACTTGTAAATGTGCTTAGCATTGCAGGTCCTGTTAAATTTGCCTAGAATTTTGATAAGATGTATTTTATTATTACTTGCAGTTGAAAAAACATAACTATATTATGATTTCTGTAAATATTTGAGAAGACTTGACTGCAGAAAAGCTAGAGCTTGCAATTTGATTTCCATTGGAATCAAATGGCGGATTAAATCATTATTTACTGCGTATTCTGTTAAAGTCCCCAAATTATTATATAACTATAAAAGTTGGCACAATTAAAATAAAGGGAACATAGGGTGTACAAGCATGTTTGATTCTTCTACATCTACATAGATTTTTTTCTACCTTCTTTTCACCTGTGTCTTGCACCTGCCATTGCATCTTTTGGCTTCTGTGAGCACACACATACTTGCTCTCTCTCATCTGGCTGATTTTGCCATGTTGGACCAATGAAGGGTCCTTTGAGAGGCCAGGCAAGGTAGAGAACTGTTTAGTTTCCTCCGTCTCCAAGGCAGATACACCAAAAGCCCACCTGTACCCTTTTGGGTCCTTGAAATACCCTCTCCTGAGGTAGTCAATGCCAAGGATGCACGGAGTCTCTGGGCCAGTCACAATGGAGTGCTTTTGCCACTCATTCCCGGTTAGGCTCACTTTGGCCTCCAATACAGTTAGCTCTTGGGACCCTCCTGTCACTCCAGCAATACTGATGGATTCTGCCCCTATATAGTTTGATGGCATTAGGGTGCACTGTGCACCGGTGTACACTAGAGCCTTATACTCCTGTGGGTCAGATGTGCCAGGCCATCGGATCCACACAGTGCAGTAAACCCAGTTGCCCCTTTCCTCCACCTGGCTGGAGGTGGGGCCCCTCTAGTCCTTGTCATAGTATCTGTTACTCGCTTCTTCTAAATGTGAATCAAGAGTCTCTCTATTAAGCTCAGAAATAAAATCAGCACTTCTACTCCTCTGTCTGGGGAATTGCTTACTGGAAACTGGAGCGGCAGCTTTCCTGGAAGAACCCCCTTGAGTGACTGTTCCTCCTTGCAGCTTGTGTACCTGTGCCACTAGGGTCAAGGTAGATTTTCCATTGCAGTTCCTCATGTCCTCTCTGTAGTCACACAAGTAAAACCATAGAGTGGCCCATCCCATAGTGTATATCCTTTCACTTGAGCAGAGGGACACTTACTCCTAATGACTAACTGGTCTGTACAGGTAGGCAGTAGGGAATATCCTCTTTGATTTGCTATACCTTCCAGGACAGTTACTCCACAGCGGAGACTCAGGCCCATAGGGAGGAAGAGAGAATTCCTCCGTATTGCCGGATTTGTCCAGCCAATTCATTTACAGTTTGACACTCTCTGTCTTTCCAGGCCATTACTGCCAATGAGTTTGCATGCGACAATGGTGTGCTCAGTACAAACTTTCGCCACATGTGTCATGTGCACTGGGCTTCATCTGGATCTTTGTATAACTGCTCATTGTTTAAGTCATCATAAATCACCTCCAGCATGGCTAATTCCCTCAGGTTTTGGGTACCTCTGTCCATGGTGGGCCACTTGCCTGGGTGACATATAAAATCTTCCTTGAAGGGGTATCTTTCCTTCACACCGGACAGGAGTCGCCTCCAGAGGCTGAGGGCTTGTGTCCCTTTTCCAGTCCAATTGCTTTGTCTATGCCCCCTTCCCCAGAAAGGGATCCCAGTTGTTTGGCTTCCTCCCCCTCTAATTCCAGGCTACTGGCCCTGTCTATCCCAGCATCAGAGCAGCCAGGTGACAATGCTCACCTGGACAATGACTGAAATCTTTTCACATATCTTGCAGTTCACTCGGGGATTGGGGTAGGGTGGTTACTGCCTCATTTATGAGTTCTTCCTCTTCCTCCTCTTCTCTTGATGGCCTTGCTTTGGAGTAGCCTGCCTCACCCACTTCTTCCTCCTGCCCCTTCCTAGTAGGAGTTTCTTCCCTTACTAAACAAGCTGACTTTCTCTTCCAAGATTTCTTCTTGTGTACAGGGACAACTTAAACCAGCATGGGTTGGTTCTCTGGTTCAGATGCAGTGCCTGTCACGAGGGTTTGAGTAGCAGCAATGCCTGTCACTGGGGTTAGAGTAGCTGCAGTGCCTGTTGTTTTATTGTCAGATCCAGAGACCTTCTCTTCCCCTTGAGGGTACTGAATAGTGTTGAACAGGGCTTGATAGGCATGGGCCAGGCACATTGCACACATCACTGTGTCTCTGGAATTGCCAGGGTGACAGGATACTTTTTCCCAATATTCTACTAGTTTTTCAGGATTCTGCACTTGTTCAGGGGTGAAATTCCAAAACACTGTAGGTGCCCACTGCCCATGCTATCCCACATGCCCTGCCACTCGTAACTATCAAGCCTTGGGGCAGATCTCTGGATGATATTCTTAAATAGTGGTTTAACCTTAAACAAGACCTGAAACACATTCAGGAGACATAGCAATATGAACATGATGGTTTGAACGTCCCAAGGATATTAAAAATTCTCAAGAGCTATTGTAACTAGCCTGAAGGAGAAGGGGAAGGTGAAGTGTTGTGGTTTAGCACCAGTCAGCAACCAAGCAACATGCAGCCCCTCACTCACTCCGCCCTGGTGGGACAGGGGAGAGAATCAGAAGAGTAAAAATGAGGAAAAAACATTGCCCCATACTAGATACTATGAAGAAAATTAAATCTATCCCAGCTGAAACCAGGACATGAAGGAGCAGGGGAAAGTGCCCCCCTTGTCTCCCCCATAGATTGGCTCTCCAAGGAGAAAAGGTAAAGAATGTAATTATTAATAGTTTCCAGAACATGGTTCCTGAAGAACGGATATGACATCAGTGCTGAGTACAAATACCTGATTAGTCTCATGACCAGTAATTTTATCCTATCATCATTATGGAATTAGTAGAATTTGCTCATGGGAAACAAAGATGTTTATGCACTCTTTGGACTTTAGTCATGCAAGTTTAGCAGTTGAATAGAATAGAATAGAATAGAATAGAATAGAATAGAATAGAATAGAATAGAATAGAATAGAATAGAATACTTCAGTTGGAAGGGACTTACAATGATCATCTAGTCCAACTGTCTGAACACTTCAGGGTGAAAAGATAAAGCATGTTATTAAGGGCATTGTCCAAATGCCTCTTAAACACTGACAGGCATGAGGCATTGACCATCTCTCTAGGAAGCCTGTTCCAGTGTTTGACCACTCTCACAGTAATGTTTCCTAATGTCCAGTCAAAACCTCCTCTGATGCAGTTTTGAACCATTCCCTTTGAGCCCTGCCTTTCAGCCAGTTCTTCACCCAGCGCACCATGTACCTGCTCATTTCACAGTTGGACAACTTGTCCAGAAGGATGTTGTGAGGGACAGTATCAAAAGCCTCACTAAAATCCATAAACAATACATTCACCACCTTCCCTTCATCCACTAGGTGGGTGACCTTATCGTAGAAAGATATAAAATTACTTAGACAGGAATTTTCCTTTGTGAACCCATGTTGACTGTGCCTGAGGACTGCATTGTTCTTTAAATGCCTTTCAGTAGTACCCAGTATAATCATCTCCATAATAATAAATAACCCCCCATAATCCAGGAGGAAGCAGTGTATGACCTGCTGCTCCACCTGGACACTCGCATGTCTATGGGGCTGGATGGGATCCACCCAGGAGTACTGAGGGAGCTGATAGAGGAGCTTGCCAAGCCACTCTCCATCGTTTATCAGCAGTCCTGGTTAACAGGGGAGGTCCCAGATGACTGGAGGCTTGCTGATGTGACGCCCATCTACAAGAAGGGTAGGCAGGAGGATCCAGGGAACTACAGGCCTGTCAGCCTGACCTCGGTACCGGGGAAGATTATGGAGTACTACATCTTGAGTGAGCTCACCAGGCAAGTGCAGGACAACCAGGGGATGAGGCCTAGTCAGCATGGCTTCATGAAAGGCAGGTCCTGTCTGACCAACCTGATCTCCTTCTATGACCAGGTGACCTGCCTAGTGGATGAGGGAAAGGCTGTGGATGTTGTCTACCTGGACTTTAACAAAGCCTTTGACACTGTCTCCCACAGTATCCTCCTAGAGAAACTGGCTGCTCATGGCTTGGATGGGTGTAATCTTCACTGGGTAAAAAACTGGCTGGATGGCCGAGCCCAGAGAGTTGTGGTGAACAGAGCTAAATCCAGTTGGCAGCCAGTCACGAGTGGGGTTCCCCAGGGCTCAGTATTGGGGCCAGTCTTGTTTAACATCTTTATCAATGATCTGGATGAGGAGATTGGGTGCATACTCGGTAAGTTTGCAGATGACACCAAGTTGGGCAGGAGCGTTGATCTTCTTGAGGGTAGGAAGGCTCTGCAGAGGGACCTGGACAGGCTGGATTGATGGGCTGAGGTCAGTTGTGTGATGTTTGACAAGGCCAAGTGCCGGGTCCTGCACTTGGGTCACAAGAACCCCATGCAACACTGCAGGCTTGGGGAAGAGTGTCTGGAAAGCTGCCTGGCAGAGAAGGACCTGGGGGTACTGGTTGACAGCTGGCTGAATACGACCCAGCAATGTGCCCAGGTGGCCAAGAAGGCCAACAGCATCCTGGCTTGTATCAGGAATAGTGTGGCCAGCTGGACTAGGGAAGTGATTGTTCCCCTGTGCTCAGCACTGGTGAGGCCACACCTTGAATATTGTGTTCAGTTTTGGGCCCCTCACTACAAGAAGGAGATTGAGGTGCTGGAATGTGTCCAGAGAAGGGCAATGAAGCTGGTGAAGGGTCTAGAGTGCAGGTCTTATGAGGAGAGGCTGAGGGAACTAGGGTTGTTTAGTCTGGAGAAGAGGAGGCTGAGGGGAGACCTTATCACTCTCTACAACTACCTGAAAGGAGGTTATAGTGAGGTGGGTGTTGGTCTCTTCTCCCAAGTTACTAGTGATAAGATGAGAGAAAAATGCTTCAAGCTGCATCAGGGGAGGTTTAGATTGGATATTAGGAAAAATTTCTTTACTGAAGGAGTGGTCAGGCATTGGACCAGGCTGCCCAGAGAGGTGGTGGAGTCACCATCCCTGGAGGTCTTCAAAAAGCATGTAGACGTGGCACTTTTGAGGGCATGGTTTAGGAGGCATAGTAGTGTTGGGCTGACGGTTGGACTTGATGATCTTAGAGGTCTTTTCCAACCTTAATGATTCTATGATTCTATGTTTAACTTCAGTAGGCAGCTAAGCCCCACACAGCCACTCACTTAAACCATTATACTTGTGGCCTACAGGACTGTAACATATACCTTATGCATAATTTTATTTTCTTATGTTTAATTTTGAAAAAAAATCTGTGTTAAATTTTGTTCTTGCTTCATCTGAATGTTACCTCATGTGATGCAACAATTTAATATTTTCTCTGTTTGCTTTTGTGTGTTTTAGAATAGTTTGGTATCTGTCTGAATGAATAGCAGGAGCTGGTGAAGAATGTCTGCAATTCCTTGGTACCTTTCACGAGCTTTATCTCTAGTTTTAGTCTTATTGTGACCCTTTTCCCCCTTTTCCATCTCTACAAACATGGTATCTGTCTTTATCTGTGACTATTCTAGGGGACCTTCAAGAGCATAGTGAAGTGACATTTTTTTAAGCCCTTTTAGATGAATACAAAATTGTCATATGGTGAAGAACAATCATGTAGAAAATTGAGAGGGTGACTTTGGGCACAAGTTGGTGGGAGACAACTCCCCACCACTGTGTTTGTAATCTGGGGCTGGCAGTGCATAGAGCAGAATCACCAGTTTGCACTGGAAGAGCCTGTAGCTGCATACAGGAAAAGGTCTATAGGCTAGCTGTCCCTACTGTAGCTATCGCATTGTGGCACCTTTGTAGATACTCTTATACAGCTCAGTTTTAACCTGACTTTTCCCTTTCAACTAAATATTTCACTTTTTTTTATTGCACATTAGAAATAATTATTTCCAAAAACCTTTGCTCTATTAGTACATAATTCCAAGGGCATGCTTTGGTGACAGCAAAAGAAAATGGAATTTCCAAGTATACATAATATACATACACGAGTAGTACAATGACAACTTTTAGCCAAGATAAGAAGTGACAAATACCCCAACGCCAGCTTCTGGTGAAATCCTCACCCCTGCTGACAGCCAGTTGTACCATTTGCTCCAGATGTCACGCCCCTTTTTCGGTCGCATGTTCTGTTGTGATTGGCTGGAAGCATCCATTACTCCACAGGCCGCGAGGGCAGGGTAGGGTTTTTTTTTTTTTTCAACCTTAGCCTTAGTGCGTGTCGTGGACTGCATTGTACTTTGAGCCTTGTTGTCGCTGCGTTTTGGAGTTTTGCCGCCCTGGACCGCTGGTAGGAAGTGGGGGTGGTGTCGGTTCGCTGAGCTGCCGGGGTTGCAGCTCGGGCTCTGCGGCAGGCCCTGCCTGTGGCTGCTGGAGCACAGGCGACGGGTGGTACCTGGGGTAAGGCCGTGCGAAGCCGGGCAGACTTTAGCACACCGTGTGGCTGCTCAAGGTGCTGTGGGGGCCGGCGAGGGGCTGACAGGAAAGGTGCCGTGCAGTGGGACCGAAGGGTGGCGAGCGGGTGCTGCGAAGCGCCGGTGGGTGGTGTTGCAGAGTGGCGGCAGCGAGGCGCCCGGCATTGTTCGTGAAGGTTGTGCGAGGGCTGCGTTCTCCGTGGGACCCACTGAAGTGGTGCAATTAAATCACCCAGATGCGCGGCTCGGAGTGTGTGTGTACTTCCTGGCTGTTGGGCCGCGGGCAGGCGGGTGCGCATGTATTGGCTGGGGCACGGCGTTAACCGCGACTTTCCTGTCGCGTCAGGGTGCTGAGCGCAGGGAGCTCGCGATCCTCCCGCTTAGCGCAGCGTTACGCTTCCGCGTGCGGCAGCGGTGGGGGTGGAGCGCGCTCGCGCTTGGCGCTTCAGCTGGAGGCGGTAACGCCGCTGACCCCTCATAACGCACAGAGCTCCGCTGCAGGGCTGGCGGCTTCCGCCAGCTGCTTCCTATCATTAAAGTCGCTTCTCGAATAGACTTTGATTTACTCCGGGGCCGCGCCGTGAGACCAGCCAGCAGCGGTCAGGAGGCATCTGAAATACGGTTATGTCGGGCAGGGGGTGCAGGGTAGGTAGCAGATACGTTCTTCATGTGGCTGAGCAGTCGTCCTCTCGCAGCTGCATGGTGCTTCTCGAGCCCTTGCAGCACCCGGTGTGTAGACAGGATTTTCCCCTGCAGCACAGAGATCCTGATAGATATGTTTTCACTTTCTTTTTCTCGGAGTAGAGTTCCTGTCTCTGTACTTGCTATTGTAGTGTCATCAGCAAGACAGGAATGGATTTGATGAATTATTTTCCTTACACAGTGGAGGGGTCTGCAGGCCTGTTTTGCCCTGTGTTCTCTTTCTCAGACCCACATTTTCTTCTTCTCCTGTAAATGCTTTAAAATATAATGGAAATAAGAATTAGGCAGTGAAACTATTCTGGTAAATCTAGGAGGGGAAAAAAAAAAAGTATTAATTCTGATACCTTTGTGCAGAAGCCTTGGGAATTCTTATGTAAATCCTTAAGCTTATAGTTAGATTGATCAAGTGTATTTTGTAGACTGTTAACAATAGCTGGTACAAACTGGTGGGAAAGACAGAATTAACATATGTTAGTGCTTGTATCTGTTCATAACTACTTAATTCTTTTAAGTTGCAACTTACAACCAACAGCAGTCCCAATTATATCATTCCTAATACTCTTATACAAGTGTTAAACCTGACTATAACCTTACTATTCAGTCTAATAGTAAGGTATATGAGTGCCCAGCTTTCTATGGGTAATTTTATATTGCACTGTTAGTAAAAGATGGGGCTTTTTGGTTTGAGGGTTTTTTTTGCGGGATGTTCTTTTGTTTGTTTGTTTGTTGTGTGGTTCTTTGGTTGGTTTTGTTTTGGGTTTGTTATTTTTTTAGTGAAAGGTAAATGGAGAGTCAGAGCTCTCTTTAAATGTCAGTTATATCATCCATGATACAGATTGCATTTGTGCACTCTAATGTATATTAAAATGTTACTTTACAGAATATGAAGCTTGCTAAGTGGTTTTGGTTTATTGGCAGGTTTCTTTTGCCTATTAAGATAATGGGGAGCGGGTGTTTTTGAACAGTTAAAGTACTAATGTTTCAAGTGTCCTACAGCTATGCAGGAAAATAGTCTCAGGTCTTAATTTTTCTTATCTAGCTATTATTTATATACAATTTTATGAAGGGTTGTAGCTGACAAGTGAGAGTGCATGTGTACCTATTGCACAGAAAATGGCAAATAATTTATATTAGTAGATATGTTCTGTGAACATGTCTTGGCTTCTTATGGTATCTATCTAGGGTGGTGCTGTACATCACTGTACATACATGCTTACATAGCTGCATGTAGAAATGAATTAATGTCGGAAGACTGCAGTTCAGCAGATATCAGTAGGAATGATAGAGAAGGTCTGTGATGGGAGAAAGACTTGCTGCTTCTACCGGTAGTTGGCTGCTTTCTGACATTGCTCTGAATACAGTAGAATTCCTTGGAACATTCCCATAAAGAGGCGCAAGTAGAGATGTGCACCATTGGTTTTTTTTTTTATTATTATTTTTACTCCTCCTTTTCCCCTGTTGTTTCCCTTATTGAAACTTCTCTTCCTACCACCCAACTTAATGTTGCTGCTGTTGGCGTATTCTGAAATATATTCTGTCTTATGTGGTATGTTGGTGTTTTGGGGTGGGTGGGGTTTTTTTTTTGTTTGGGGGGTGTGTGGGTGGTTTGGTTTTTTTGAGTGTTTAGAAGGATGGAGGAGGGGTTGGTACTTTCAGTGACTCTAAAACTGAGGGAAGTAGACAATGGCTGTGTGATCACTGAAATTAAGTTCTTGTATGACTGTACTGGCATTGTAGTATGGCTTTCTTTTCATAATCTCTTCATCTTTAACCAGCCATATCCTGCCTATCTTGCCACCAGGTTTGCATAATCAGATGTAAATGCAACATATTATGGTAAAGTCAGATGAACTGAGTATTCCTGGTCAATGTTTGGACAGTCACTGAAAGTGTTCAAGGTCAGGCAAGACCCAAATAACCAATAACGCTCAAGGCCAGTGTTTCAATAACAAATCTCCTAAGCAAAACATCTCTAATCACTGCAGAGCACAGCAAACTACAAAAACCAACAACAATCTTTAACATGTACTTGAAAACCAGCATGGTGTAGATCTCGGAGCAGATGAATCAGTGCTGTGACCAGCAACTGTTATTATCTCAAACCCTTTGTGCCCCACACTGGGTGCCAAAAAGGACTGTTGTGGTTTAGCCCCAGTCAGCAAATAAGCACCACACAGCTTCTCACCTACTCCCCCACCCCTGTGGGATGGGGGAGAGAATTGGAAGGGCCAAAGTAAGAAAACTCATGGGTTGAGATAAGAACAGTTTAATAACTAAAATAAAATAGTAATAGTAGTAACAATATAATGAAAAGGAAAATAATGAGAGAGGTGAAATCTTGGGGGGTGCTGGTGGGGTGGGGGAGTATCAGAGAACAAGTGATGCAACTGCTCATCACCCGCAAACTGATGCCGCTGGTCCCTGAGCTGCAATCGCTGTGTTCCCTGGCCAGCTCCCCCCACTTACTATACTGGGCATGACATCATATGATTTGGAATATCCCTTTGGTCAGTTTGAATCCGCTCTTAGCTATGCCCCCTCCCCTCCTGGCTTCTTGTGTACCCGCTGAGCATGGGAGGCTGGAAAATTCCTTGACTAGTATAAGCATTACCTAGCAACAACTAAAACATCAGTGTGTTATCAATATTATTCTCATAGTAAGTCCAAAACAGAGCACTGTACCTGCTACAGTGAAGAAAATTAACTGTGTCCCAGCTAAAACCATGACGTACTAGAAGAACAGAGAAGGGGAAATTTCAGTACTGGCCCTGTTCGATTTGCATTCTCTAGAAAATGTTTTTGACCCTTGTGCAGAGTTGGTGTGTGGTGTCTCTCTCGCTCTCTTTCCTTTTAGCCATCGGCTTGTTGCAATTAGAGTATGTTATCAGTGAGAAATATCTTTGGCTCTTAACAAATGGTGCTACCTATAGGATTGTTCTCTGATGGGTAAAAGCAGATAAATCTGCAAATAATAATAAATCAGTAGTTGGATATACAGAAATCTAATGCTCGTTATAAAACTAAAGGCTTCTCAAATTAATTCATCTAACATAATGTGACACTGATGTGTAATGCACTTCTGTGTTTCATTCCTAACATACTAACCCTTGAGTGGTATCTGTCACCTTTCTAAAATACTGAAAAATCAGAAATCTTTCTTATGTGCAAGTGTGGATTTTTTTTTTTTTGGTGGTTTTGCCCTCAGAGTTCTATCCCAAGCATATTAATGTATTCTTTAAGATAATGGAATTATTTATAATTAACCTAGTCTTTGTATTCATTATTCCTTTTCTCTCTGGTTTAGTCAAAATTTTGAAACTTAACTGGATTGGGTCAGACTAATTTATAACTTAATTTATATGGAAAGCCTGCTTTATATTTGAAATAAAATAATTAAAAACTTGATTAAGATTTTACAAGTGGATTATGGAACAAATCCTCCTGGGGGCCATCACAAGTCAAATGAAACATGTGATTGGGAAAAGCCAACATAACTTCACTAAGGGCAGATCGTGCTTGACAAACCTGGTGGCCTTCTACAACAAAGTGACCTACTTGGTTGACATGGGGTGAGCGGTGGACATTGTCCACCTGGACTTCCCCACGGCCTCCTCCTGGAGAAATTGGTGTGTTCTGGCGTAGACAAGTGGTCTGTGCAGTGGGTGGGGAACTGGCTGACAGGCTGCACCCAAAGGGTGGTGGTAAATAGCTCTTTCTCAAATTGGCAACCTGTCACTAGTGGGGTCCCCCAGGGTTTGATATTGGGCCCAATGTTATTAAACATCTTCATAAGTGATCTGGATAATGGGATCAAGTGTAGCCTGATGAAGTTTGCAGATGACGCCAAGTTGAGTGGGGAAGTAGACACTCCAGAAGGGAGAGCTGCTCTGCAGGAAGATTGGGATAGGCTGGAAGAGTGGGCCAGCAAGAACCTTATGAAGTTCAACAAGGAAAAGTGTAAGGTCATGCACCTGGGAAAACATAATCTGGGAGTACAGCACAGACTGGGATCTACCTGGCTGGAGAGCAGTTCTGTGGAAAGGGACCTGGGGGTCCTGGTGGACAGAAAGCTCAACATGAGTGAACACTGTGCTGCTGCAGCCAAGAAGGCCAACAGGATGCTGGGTTGCATCAAGGGCATCACCAGCAGAGATAGTCATTATCCCACTCTACTCAGCGCTTGTCAGGCCACACCTGGAGTACTGTGTACAGTTCTGGTCCCCGCTATACAAAAAAAGATGTAGACAGGCTGGAAGGGATCCAGAGAAGGGCCACCAAGATGATCAGAGGACTGGGAAGCCTGCCATATGAGGATAGGCTGGGAGAACTGGGTTTGTTCAGCCTTGAGAAAAGGAGGCTTAGAGGGGATATCATCACCATGTACCAGTACTTATGGGGTAGCTACAAAGAAGATGGAGACTCCCTTTTTACAAGGAGTCACATGGAGAGGACAAGGGGGAATGGACACAAATTGCTCTTGGGGAGATTCTAATTGGACACAAGGGAAATTTTTCACAGTGAGAACAGTCAACCATTGGAATAATCTCCCCAGGGAAGTGGTTGACTCTGCCACATCGGACACTTTCAAGATTCAGCTGGACAGGGTGCTGGGCCATCTTGTCTAGACTGTGCTCTCACCTAGAAAGGTTGGACTAGATGATCCCTGAGGTCCCTTCCAACCTGGGATTCTGTGAACTGTATTGTGCAAGAACTTCTAATGTTTGTTGGTCAAGTGAATCCCATTTTAGTTAAATTTTGGGGTTTTTCCCAGTTATTTCCTATTCTTTTTAAATGTGTGAAGAAAAGCATATGCTGTGTTGGTCATCTTCTTGTTTTAATTCTATAGTAAATACTTCATTATGAATTGTGTTGAACTGACATCAATCTCATTCTCCCTGACAAGCAAGAAGAAAGGGAAACTGTGATCTGAAAAAATAATCTTTTTAAATGGAAGTTCTGGTTGCTGACTTTTCTCCTGATTTTCCCTTGTGCTGTTCTTGACTGGTGTTGCTGTTGCACAAAGACCTCTTTCCCCCTTACCTCTTGCTTGTAGTTATTTTCAAGTTGACAGACTTTTCTTAGCAGGGTATACACTGTGGTGGGTTGACCTTGGATGGACACCAGATGCCCACCAAGCTGCTCTATCACTCCCACTACTCAGCTGGATGGGGGAGAAAAATACAATGAAAGACTTGTGGGTTGAGATAAAGACAGGGAGAGACCATTCACCAATTACCATCACAGGCACAACAGACTTGGAAAAATTAATTTATTACCAATGAATTCAGATTAGGATAATGAGAAATAAAAACAAATCTTAAAAGACCTTCTCCCCACTCCTCCCTTCTTCCCAGGCTCAACTTCATTCCTGATTTTCTCTACCTCCTCCCCCTGAGCAGCTGTTTTGGTTTAGTCAGCAACTCAGCTGCACATAGCCACTCGCTCACTCTCCCACTGGTGGGATGGAGGAGAGAAACATAAAGGTAAAGCTCATAGGTTCAGATAAGAACAGTTTAATAATTAAAATAAAACAACAACAAAAATGCAATGGAAAGGAAAACAATGAGATGCGTGAAAAATGGGGGTGGGGAGGAAGAGGGGATTAAACCACCAAAACAAACCGCACATAACACAGCCAGCCCCTGAGCTGCAACTAAGCTGTTAATATACTGGCTGTGGTGTCACATAGTATGGAATGAACATCCCATTGGCCAGTCAGGGTCAACTGCCCAGGCTGTGGCCCCCAGCCCTCCCAGCATCCTGCCCACATGGCAGAGCATGGGAAGCTGGAAAGGTCCCTGACCACCACAGGCACCACAGTGAAGAGAATTAACCCCTTCTCAGCCAGAACCAGCCCATTCTCCACCCCTTATTCCATTTGATTTATGCCATGCCCAGGTCCCATACCATCCAATACAACCTTACCAACCACCACCCCTCCCCTTCCCATCCTTTGACATAATACACAGACATCATTCCCTCAGCCTATGGACCTTCCCTGTAAAATGTCCATAAAAATGTCCATTGAGTTCACCCAGTCCATGACTCTGGGCTCCATCTGTTGTATTAGTCTTCAGGGTGGGAGAGATGGTGTGTCTGTGGTGTTGGGTTACTGCATACCAAGTCAGTCATCACTGCTGCACTTTGCTTGTTTCATCAAAGTTTATCTTCCATGGGTTGGGAGATTTGTACTATGATATTCATAAAACACAGAGATGACACACAATATTATATAACAGTTTGCATTATGCCGTTCAGTTAATTGAGTGTTTTCGCCCAAAATCAAATCCCCTTGAGGCACACATCGGATTTCTCCATCCTCCTGCATCACCCACCAAGTGCACCCAGGTCCTTGAGCCAAAGCAATCCCATGAATGTGTTTGCCTTTGCCTGAGGCAGAAAGAACCCAGACTCTTTTCCCCAGCATACTTTTTGCATGCACTACAGGGACTCTATCCCCTTCCACAGTATGTAGGATTTCTGACTGGGCAGGGCCAGCTCGGTTGGCAGATCCCCTCGTGTTGCCTAAGCAGGTGGCTTTTGCTAAATGTGTATCCCAGTGCCTGAATGTTCCAACCCACATTGCTCTTAGCGTAGTTTTTAACAGTCCATTGTACCATTCAATTTTCCCAGAGGCTGGTGCATGATAGGGGATGTGATACATCCACTCAATGCCATGCTCTTTGGCCCAGGTGTCTATGAGGTTATTTTGGAAATGAGTCCCGTTGTCTGACTCAATTCTCTTTGGGGTGCCAAGTCACCACAGGACTTGTTTTTCAAGACCCAGGATAGTATTCTGGGCAGTGGCATGGGGCATGGGATATGTTTCCAGCCAGCCAGTCGTTGTTTCTACCACTGTAAGCACATGATGCTTGCCTTGGCAGGTTTGTGGGAGTGTGATATAGTCAATTTTCCAAGCCTCCCCATATTTATGTTTCAGCCATCGTCCCTCATACCACAGAGGCTTTACCTGCTTCGCTTGCTTGATTGCAGGGCACGTTTCACATTCGTGGCTAGCCTGCACAATAGCGTCCATGGTCAAGTCCACCCCTCGATCACGAGCCCATCTGTATGTTGCATCTCTCCCTTGATGGCCTGAGGTGTCATGGGCCCACCAAGCTAGAACTAGTTCACCCTTATGTTGCCAGTCCAGATCCACCTGAGCCACTTCAAGCTCAGCATCCTGATCACCCTGCTGGATATTTTGTTGTTGGTTAGGTTGCAGTGGCCTGACACTTGGGGATGTGAGCACCCACATGACGAACGTTTACAACGAGGTTCTCTACCCGGGCAGCAATATCTTGCCACAATGTGGCAGCCCAGATGGGTTTACCTCTACGATGCCGGCTGTTCTGCTTCCACTGCTGTAACCTCCCCCACAGGGCATTTTTCACCATCCAGGAGTCAGTATAGAGATAGAGCACTGGCCACTTTTCCTATTCAGCAATGTCTGAAGCCAGCTGGATGGCCTTTACTTCTGCAAACTGGCTTGATTCTCCTTCTCCTTCAGCAGTTTATACGACTTATACTATAAGGACTCCATACAGCAGCCTTCAATGCTTTCCCACAAGGCAACAGGACCCATCAATGAACAGGGCATACTGCTTCTCATTTTCTAGCAGTTTGTTATACAGTGGGGCTTCTTCAGCACATGTCACCCCTTCCGCTGGTGATATTCTGAGATCTTTGCCTTCTGGCCAGTCCATAATCATTTCCAAGATTCCTGGGCGACTGGGGTTTCCTACTTGAGCCCGCTGGGTGATCAGTGCAACCCATTTAATCCATGTAGCATCAGTTGCATGGTGTGTAGAGGGGACGTTTACTTTGAACATCCAGCCCAGCACTGGTAGTCGCGGTGTCAGGAGCAGCTGTGCTTCAGTACCAAGCACTTCTGAAGCAGCTTGAACTCATTCCTATGCTGCTAATATCTCTTTTTCAGTTGGAGTATAGCAGGCGTTGGACCCTCTGTATCCCCGACTCCAAAACCCTAGGGGTCGACCTCGGGTCTCACCTGGCGCATTGTGCCAGAGGCTCCAGGTAGGGCCATTCTTGCCAGCTGTGGTGTAGAGCACATTCTTTACATCTTGCCCTTCCCGGACTGGCCCAAGAGCTACTGCATTAACTGTCTCCTGTTTAATTTGTTCAAAGGTATGTCGTTGCTCAGGGCCCCATTTGAAATCATTCTTCTTCCAGGTCACTTGATAGAGAGGGCTTATGATCAGACTGTAATGTGGAATACGCATTCTCCAAAAACCCACAATGCCCCAAAACGCTTGTGTTTCCTTTTTGCTAGTTGGTGGAGACATGGCTGCTATTCTGTTGATCACATCCATTGGGATCTGAAAACGTCCATCTTGCCATTTGATTCCTAAGAGCTGGATCTCTTGTGTGGGTCCCTTCACCTTACTTTATTTTATGGCAAAACCGGCCTTCAGAAGGATCTGGACTATTATCTTTCTCTTCTGAAAAAGGTCTTCTGCTGTGTTGCCCCACACGATGATGTCATCAATGTATTGAAGGTGTTCTGGAGCTCCACCCAGTTCCAGTCCAGTCTGGATTAATCCATGGCAAATGGTAGGACTGTTTTACTACTCCTGGGGCAGTCGATTCCAGGTGTACTGGACGCCCCTCCAAGTGAAAGCAAACTGTGGCCTGCACTCTGCTGCCAGAGGGATTGAGAAGAATGCATTAGCGATATCAGTTATTGCATACCACTTGGCTGCCTTTGACTCCAGTTCATACTGAAGTTCTAGCATGTCTGCCACAGCAGCACTCAACGGTGGAGTGACTTCATTCAGGCCACAGTAGTCTACTGTTAGTCTCTACTCTACATTAGTCTTCTGCGCTGGCCACATGGGACTTTTAAAGGGCGAGCAGGTCTTACCAATGACTCCTTGGCTCTCCAGTCGGTGAATGAGCTCATGGTTGGTGCAATATTGCTGCCGGTGCACTGTTGTGGTGGTGAGCAGCACCTGTTGTTCTTTGACCTTCAGCAACCAACCCCACAACAGAAGGGTCCTTCGAGAGACTAGACAGGGTAGACAGCTGTTTAATTCCTTCCATCTCCAAGGCAACTGTACCAAAAGGCCACTTGTACCCTTTTGGGTCCTTGAAATACTCTCTCCTGAGGTAGTCTATGCCAAGGATGCAGGGAGCCTCTGGGCCAGTCACAATGGGGTGCTTCTGCCACTCATTGCCAGTTAGGCTCACTTCAGCCTCCAATACAGTTAGCTCTTGGGATCCCCCTGTCACTCCAGCAATACTGATGGGTTCTGCCCCTATATAATTTGATGATATGAGAGTGCACTGTGCACCAGTCTCCACTAAAGCTTTATATTCCTGTGGGTCGGACGTGCCAGGCCATCAGATCCACACAGCCCAGTAAGCCCAGTATCCCTTTCCTCCACCCAGCTGGAGGCAGGGCCCCTCTAGTCCTGATCATAGTATTCGCTACTCATTTCTTGTAAATGCATATCAGAAGCATCTCTATTAAGATCAGAAATAAAATCAGCACTTCTACTCCTCTATCTGGGGACCTGCTCACTGGAAATTGGAGCAGCAGCTTTCCTGGAAGAACCCCCGAGTGATTTTTTTTCCTTGCAGCTCATGTACCTGTGTCTCTAGGGTCGAGGTAGGCTTGCCATCCCACCTCATCATGTCCTCTCCGTGGTCACGTAGGTGAAACCAGAGTGGCCTGTAGTGTATATCCTCTCTCTTTAGCAAAGGGACGCTTACTCCTAATGCCTGAGATACTACTCTGTAGAGGTGGGGAGCAGGATATATCTTCTTTGAGTTGCCGGACCCCTCGGGATAAGTTTCTCCACAGCAGAGACTAGCAAGGAAGAGATATTTGTTTCGTAATCCCGGAATCTATCAATCACCTCTGCCACCGTTGGTGTCTCATCATCTTTCCAGGCCGTTACTGCTAATGAGTTTGCATGCGAAGATGGTGCGCTCCGTACAAACTTCTGCCACATGGGTCGTGTGCACTGGGCTTCATCTGGATCTTTGGATGACCGTTGATCGTCCAGGTCACCATAAATCACCTCAAGAACAGCTAATTCCCTTAGATACTGGATCCCTTTTCCATGTTTGTCCATTTTCCTAGGCGGTATATAACATCTTCCTTGAAGGGATACCTTTCCTTCACTTCAGGCAGGAGTCGCCTCCAGAGGCTGAGGGCTTGTGTCCCTTTTCCAATTGCTCTGTCAGTGCCTTTCTATATTTCCTCCGTATAAATTTCTCAGAGGAGGCCATATAATTGCTAATTGCCTCAACGAGGTGGTATTCAAGTATGGTAATGGTTGCAATATAAAACCCAAATACCATATAAAGCTCAAGACCAGTCTTTGAATAACAAATCCCTTAGGCAAAATATCACTAAACGCTGCAGAGAACAGCTGAATAAGCAAATCAACACAAATCTTTAACACATACTGCAAAAACAAGAGCATGGCGCTGTGACCAGCAGCTGTTATTATTTCAAACCCTCTGAGCCCCACATTGGGCACCAAAATAGACTGTTGTGGTTTAGCCCCAGCCGGCAACTCAGACTCATATAGCCACTTGATCACTCCCCCACTGGCAGGATGGGGGAAGATAATCAGAAGGGTAAAAGTGAGAAAGCTCATGGGTTGAGATAAGAACAGTTTAATAATTAAAATAAAACAATAATAATAACAACAACAACAACAATGATGATGCAATGAAAAGGAAAATAATGAGAGAGGAGCAAAACCCAGGGTGGGGGGAAGGGGGAATGAACAACCAAAACAAGCAACACCTGCTGCAATCACCCACTGACCCAACACCACCAGTCCCTGAGTCTCAACTACTTCCCCTACACACCAACTCCCCTGGTTAATATACTGGTCATGATGTCACATGGTATGGAATATCCCATTGGCCAGCTTGGGTCAGCTCTTGGCTGTGGCCTCACCCCTCCCAGCTTGTTCACCTGGCAGAGGATGGGAAGCTGGAAAGGACCCTAACTACTATAGGCACTACTTAACAACAGCAAAAGCATCAATGTGCCATCGGTACCTTACCAGCTACAGTGAAGAAAATTAACTTTGTCCCAGCCAAAACCAGTGCACTGACCTTGGTGTCTGTACAGTTGTTTCTCTCACATATTCTCATTCCTCTCTTCTGGCTGCTGTTGTGCAGCAGTTTGTTGGCCCCTTCTTAAATATGTTTTCACAGAAGCAATACTACCATTGCTGATTGGCTCAGCTTTGGCCAGCAGCATCTCTGTCTTGGAGCTGGCTGGCACTGGCTCTATCAGACACAGGGGAAGTTTCTGGCATCTTCTCACAGAAGCCGCCTCTGTAGCTCCACCCCCCCACCCCCACTACCAAAACCTTGCCATGCCCCATACACACACCAATGTTTTGAATTAAAGTAAATTTATTTTTTAAGCTTTATTTTGGTTTTCAGCTCTTAAGGCTTTTTAGCTTTGCATCGGGGCATCCCTTTGTCCTTCCCTATCTTTAGAGCACGCATCGCTTTAGCAAGTGATATTTGGCAGGGTGGGGGTCATGGTGTTTGCTGGTTTTTAATCCCATGTTTGTCTCAGTAATGAGAGTATTTTCTAATCTTGCTGTAAAACTCTTTTATTTATACTTATTCTAGTGTTGTTTCTGCTTTTTAACAAAAAAGTTGAATCCTAGATGATTACTGGAAATATTTCTGAACTGGAGGAGAAAAGCTAGGAATTAAAAGAGCATGAACAGTTAAATATTTGTTTCTTGGCTAAAAGTCAATGGTAGCCAAAAGTTTAAATGTAAATGTTTTTCTGTGCTACGTTTCCAGTAACCTTGATTCTTGATGGTGCAGGAACTATAAATTCTACATAATGAATTGTCATGAGTATCTTTAACTCTGTGTACCTCACTGTATTTATTGTCTTGTTGTCTAGATACAGTGCTAAAGTAGGAAATAACATTTGTTTCTGCTATTTTGAAAGTTTGAATTTACTCCATAAATATATTTCAGAAAGCCAATTAAATATAACAAGCAATATTATTGAGGTTTTTATGTAGTCTTTTCTTCAGTGAAAAATGTCGGTGTTATGTTTAATATAGTATTTTCATTTTTTGTTTCATTTTTGCCACGTTATCTGTATTTTTAAATATAAAATGTTTTAAAACATGCTGGATGAAGCGTATCTACTTATCTGTAAAAGCAATGCTGTACAAAACTGGTAATGAAGAATCCTAAGTAGACCACAATTATGAGGAGAACTGGAAAAGGACATTTAAGACTAAAGAAACTTTACTAATAATGTCTCCATAATAGAAGTTTTTTTGTCAATGACTGGCTAATAAAATTCTGTTTAACAAAACTATGAGAATTTTGTTTACTCCTATTTAATTAGAATGGGAGTGAAGCAGCAGGTTGATTTGAGACTAAGCAGGGTAGTAGAGGTGGGAGTGTTACTTAAGCTGCTCCTTCACAATCCCTGAACAGAAGCAAAGTAAGCATAAATTTTGAATTAGGATAGATTTTTTTTTGCAAGTGAGATTTTGTGCTGGTTTTGGCTGGGATGGACTTCTTTGAGTCTTGTTGCCTTTAAACATTACAAGGCTTTGTAGGTTTTTTTTCTGAAATCTGTTTGCTAGAGAGTCACTAGCTACTCTTTGGAGCAAAGGTGAGGCTAACAATAAAGGAAAGTTGGATTGGAAACAGATGTGACCTTTGCATTTTGTGAAATAGCTACACAGAGGTAGTGTAGATGGCATTCAAAGTTCAAAGGAGAAGTCAAAGTGCTCTGGGATCCACTTGCATATAATGGCTGTGATATCAACCTTATCTTTCCATGTTAAAGATGGTAATGGCTCGTGGTGGAAAGTTGTACCTGTAAAGACACTGAACTGAAGATTTTGGAATAGCTGTGAGGGGAGAAAAGTCAGGGCAAAGTACTGTTTCCAAAAATAATAAGAATAAAAAAAAATCCATAGAAATATGAATATTGGTTATTCTTAAGATACTTCTAAGAATCTCATGGTATATTTATTGAACACTAGAATACTGTTTGCTTTGTTATAAATATATTAACCAAAAATCCCACAGTGTTTTGGTAGTGGGAGGGGCTGCAAGGGTGACTTCTGTGAGAAGACACCAGAAGCTGTCCCCATGTTGGAAAGAGCTAGTTCCAGCCGGCTCCAAGACAGACCTGCTGCTGGCCAAAGCTGAGCCAATCAGGGGTGATGGTGCTGCCTCTGTGAAAACATATATAGGGTAAAAAATGCTGCGCAGCAGCTGTGAGAGGAGTGAGAAAAACAAAACAGTCCAGCAGACACCAAGGTCAGTGAAGCAGGAGGGGGAGGAGGTGTTCCACGTGTCGGAGTAGATTCCCCTGCAGCCTGTGGTGAAGACCATGGTGATGCAGGTGGTCCCCCTGCAGCCCATGGAGGTCCATGGTGGAGCAGATATCCATCTGCAGCCCGTGGAGGACCCCATGCCGGAGCAGGTGGATGTGCCCTGAAGGAATCTGCAGCCCATGGATAGAACACGATGGAACAAGTTTCTGTCAGGAACTGTGGCCTGTAGAGAGGAACCCATGCAGGTGCAGGTTTTCTGGCAGGACCCTGTGGCCCCATGGGGGACCCATGCTGGAGTAGTCTGTTCCTGAAGGACTGCACCTTGTGGAAACAATCCATGCTGGAGCAGTTCTTGATGACTTGCAACCTGTGGGAGGGAGTCACATTGGAGAATGTCATGAAGGACTGTATCCCATGGGTGGGACTCCACACTGGAGCAGGGGAAGAGCGTGAAGAGAAAGGAGCAGCAGAGACAACATGTTATGAACTGACTGCACCCTCCATTCCCTGTCCCCCTGTGCCGCTCAGGGAGAGAAGGTAGAGAAGTCAGGAGTGAAGTTGAGCCTGGGAAGAAGGGAGGGGTGGGAAGAAGGAGTTTTTAGATTTGTTCTTATTTCTCATTATCCTATTCTGATTTTGATTTGCAGCAAATTAAATTAATTTCCCCAAGTCAAGTCTGTTTTGCCTGTGACAGTAATTGGTGAGTGATCTCCCTGTCCTTATCTTGACCCACTAGCTTTTTCACTGTATTTTTCTCCCCTGTCCTTGTTGAGGAGGGGGAGTGATAGAGCAGCTTAGTGGGCACATGGCGGCCAGGGAAGGTCAACCCACCACAGGGAAACATTGCAGTACCCAGTAGGTCAGGTCTAGTCCATGGTTATGCCTGAGGTAGTAGCTGATAGATGCCTTCTTTTTTTTTAAGGTATGTTTACTGATATTATTGTGAATGGAAAGAATATGCAGCTGAGTACAGGAGATGTTACTGTGGATGTGCTAATGGATGTAGATGGCCTCAAAGGAAAGGAGTTATAAAGGATCAAATAGACTAAAAAGATTAAAAAATAGAGTGGAAAGATGCTTCAGTTTTTTGTACAGTACTACTCAAGAATATGTTTTTAACATATTTAAGAATATCAAGAGTATATTTATAGTTGTTTTTTTTTATTAAAAAGGGGGCCAAAATAATTTTAAAAGGCAGATGTCAGTGATAGTTTTGTTATGAGACACTGTAGAGTGTAAAACAAAACTGAATAGCGAAGTACTGGGCGATAAAAAATCTGATTTCTGCGATCCTCTCTCAGCTCCTTTATTGGCTAAAGGCTCTATTTGTGATCAATCTCTGTTTTATTTTTAGGAGAATAGCACTGTGCTTAAAATGGACATAAATGGAGAGTCAAGAACTACCATATCTACCCTCCCTGTACCTCTTGCAGAGGTCAATTCTGCAGGCAAAACAGAAGCAGAGAAACCACGATGTTCCAGTACCCCCTGCTCACCAGTGCGACGGACAGTTTCAGGCTATCAGATCCTTCATATGGATTCTAACTACCTGGTTGGCTTCACGACTGGAGAGGAGCTGCTAAAATTAGCCCAAAGGTATACAGAAAATGAAGATGATAAAGGGGAATTCAGGCCTAACTTGCACTCTAAACAGCCTGATTCAGGACTTGCATGTTCTTCCCGTTTGTACAAAACTAGAAGTAGGTACTATCAGCCATATGAGATCCCAGCAGTAAATGGGAGGAGGAGGAGACGGATGCCCAGCTCAGGGGATAAATGCATTAAGGCTTTACCATATGAACCGTACAAGGCGCTTCATGGTCCCCTGCCTCTTTGCCTTTTAAAAGGTAAAAGGGCTCACTCTAAATCCCTGGACTACCTCAATTTAGACAAAATGAGTATCGAGGAACCTGCTGACACAGATATGCTACAATACCAGCTCCAACACCTTACCCTTAGAGGGGACTGTATGTTTGCAAGAAATAACACATGAACTGTGAACTATAATCTAGAATTCAGAACCAGTTTCTGGTTATTTCTGTGTTGCTGCAAAAATCCACTGTCATACTGTATATATGACTGTCCACATTGTAGGTGGTATCAGCTAAATGTTATTAGAAGGTAATTTATTTTAATAGAATTTTGACAGTGCATTATGTTACAAATACTTAGAGGGAAGAAATCTTTCCAGAGCAGGTAGCTCCTAATGCAAATTTGACTGCAGCTGGTGGATATTTCTTTGGACACCTTTTAATAAGCAAAAGGCTTTTGGTTTTTTGATTTTGGGGGGGTGTGTGTGCAGTTATCTAGTATTTATGGTAATTTAATACTGAAAAATTGATGGTCTGCGTGGTTGTTGCTAATTTTGGCTTGATGTTAGAAATTGCTCTTAGGTAAGTACTCAAGTTATCTTTTTGTTTCTTACTGTATTCTACAATAAAATGTATGTATGTTTTTTACATCATGGGAAGGAATGTGAGCTTGGCTAAATTAGACCACTTGTTATTTTAAACCATCCCATTCAAACATTTTGAAACTGGGTTTGCACTGGTGGTGAGGGGGAAATTCATTAATAAAGTAAGCCTTTGTTCATTTGCTACTTTAAACCTATTAAATTATCTTTTAGTTTCTGCATGGAAGTAATTGTTTTGCCTCCTCTGTTTTATAAAACTAGTTTGGAATAAGTATTTGGAATATTAAAAAATATTTTTGAGAATGAAGGGTTTGGGGTTTTTTTGTTAATATGACTTATTTTTTACGTTGTCTTGATGTATAAACAAGGATTCAGTTCAGATTCTGGTAAATACACTAGAATGTCTGCATCAGTATGTCAATAAATGTTTTAATTTTAATTCATGATTTCTATATAGTATAGTAATGGAAGATGTCAAATAATTGTAGCATTGCTTTGGAAATTTAGTTTATTTGAAGCACTGAGCACTTTTATGAAGAACTGGAAGGCAGATTTTTAGATGGAGTGCAAGTGAAGTATTTATATATCAGCCCTGAAGAGCTGATTCTGGATTATTCAAGAGTAGATTGAATACACTGTCTTAATTTCTTGCTTAAAATTTTTTTGTCCAAATATGACATCAAATGCAGTTTTGACAGCTGTATTCTTAGATATATTTAAAACATGTTAGTAACTTATGTTTAAAAAAAGTTTTTAGATATTTTCAGGTGCAATCTATTACTGAAGCAGTGTGCAACTTCATTTTGGTTTTCTTATTTAGAAGTTAAAATTAAGATCATGTTGTTTTGAAACATAACTTATTTGATCAGTTGTTTCTGGTACCATTCAGGGTATTTTTGTTTCTCCTTCAGAATGAATAGTAAGCACTAGTCAGTGCATGTGTTGTGGAAAATGAAGAGTTCTTTTCGTTCTGCCACTTACTCTACAACTGTAACTGAGGGCAGTGAAGAGGAACCCAGTAGACTATGTTTTACTGGTTTCGTTAATGGTTTCTGGCTTATTAGAATATTTACAACTGATTTGTATTTTAAAGAGTTAACTCCACCTCTGTAAATTTAATGTACTGAACAATTATCTCTAAAGGAAACTTTTCCTATGTAGTCTTTAGTTGAAAAACAGAATGAGGTCAGATGTCAAAGAGATGGGGGTTTTGTCTAAGGAATAAACACCACTATTTATTGAAATACCCTATTAAAATGTATTTCTGGCTGAAAAATAAAAAGAGTGATATAAATACCTATTATTGTGGAGTCTCTTGCTGTATAGAACAAGGACATTTAAAAATACAACTTTAGACCAGGAATCATTAAAACCTGAAAGCAGGAATCTTGTACTTTTGTGAAATATTTAGACAGTTAGGATTTTTCTGTTGTTTCAGGAAACCAGACATACAATTGTTAGTACACTTTGTGCATATTGTTACTTTGGTCCTGTACAGTAACTGTGTAGCTTCATCTATAAAGAGGCTGGTAGCTGTCTTGCGAAGTTCAAACATGAAAAATTTGTTAGTACTTTTTTTCTGTCTGGTGGCATGCTTATGAAAGTGATTGCACCTGATAACATTGCTTAACTGTTTTACACTTGCAGTTACACTTGCATAGTACATAATCATTCAAGAGCCATATTTTTTTAAGTTGGATTTGTAACATTCTTAATTACAACTCTTAAATTCATACAGTGATTTCCTGTTTTTACTTCTAAAAGAAGCAAAATCTCAGACATAAGAAAGCTTTGAATCTTGTCTTATTTTTTATGTCTTACATTAAGCTAATCTATTAAAATTAAAGTCAAGATGGTTCTTCAGACTACTAAAATGAAATTGAATGTTATCAATACTGACTTCTCAAAGTGAGATCTTTACTAAATATCAGGCTCTGGATGTTATTGCAGCCTTTCAATACATAAAGGGGGCTTATAAGAAAGATGGAGAGAGAGACTTTTTACCAGGACTTGTAGTGACAGGACAACGGGTAATGGTTTTAAACTAAAAGAGGGTAGATTTGGAGTGGACATAAGGAAGAAATTCTTTACGCTGACGGTGGTGAGATGCTGGAACAGGTTGCACAGAGAAGTTGAGTATACCCCGTCCCTGGAACTGTTCAAGGTCAGGTTCAATGGGACTTTGAGCAAGCTGATCTAGTGAAAGATGTCCCTACACCCGCAGGGGGGTGGGAACTAGATGATCTTTAAAGATCCCTTCAGCCCAAGCCATTCTATGATTCTATGATTCTATGAATACAGAGTTCTCACTATTCTTCTAATAAATTAAAAGAAAACACTGCATTGACAAAAACAACATTTCCCTGTGGCCTATAGATATCATCCAGAGGATTAGAAGAGTGAAGGTGGTAGAAGCAATAAAAGCTAGTAACACTAATCATAGAATCATTTAGGTTGGAAAAGACCCTTAAGATCATTGAGTCCAACCATAAACCTAACGCTGCCAAGTCCACCACTAAACCATGTCCCTAAGCACCATGTCTACATGTCTTTTAAATACCTCCAGGGATGGTAACTCAACCACTTCCCTCGGCAGCCTGTTCCAATGATTGACAACCCTTTCAGTGAAGAAATTTTTTCTAATAGCCAATCTATATCTCCCCTGGCGCAACTTGACACAGTTTTCTCTTGTCCTATCACTTGTTACCTGGGAGAAGAGACTGACACCCACCTCACTACAACCTCCTTTCAGGTAGTTGTAGAGAGCGATAAGGTCTCCCCTCAGCCTTCTTTTCTCCAGGCTAAACAACCCCAGTTCCCTCAGCCTCTCTTCATAAGACTTGTTCTCTAGACCTTTCACCAGCTTCGTTGCCCTTCTTTGGACATGCTACAGTACCTCAATATCTTCCTTGTAGTGATGGGCCCAAAACTGAACAGAGTATTCGAGGTGCGGCCTCACCAGTGTTGAGTACAGGGGGATAATCACTTCCCTAGTCCTGCTGGCCACGTTATTCCTGATACAAACGAGGATGCTGTTGGCCACCTTGGCCACCTGGGCACACTGCTGGCTCATATTCACCCCCAGGTCTTTTTCTATCAGGCAGCTTTCCAGCCACTCTTCCCCAAGCCTGTAGCATTGCATGGGGTAGTTGTGACCCAAGGGCAGGACCTGACACTTAGCCTTGTTGAATCTCATACAATTGGCCTCAGCCCATTGATCCAGCCTGTCCAGATCCCTCTGCAGAGCCTTCCTTCCCTCAAGCAGATAAGCATTCCTGCCTAACCTGGTGTTGTCTGCAAACTTACTGAGCGTGTACTTGAGCCCCTCATCCAGATCACTGAAAAAGATATTAAACAAGACTGGCCTCAACACTGAGCCCTGGGGAACATGACTTGTGACTGGCCACCAACTGGATTTAGCTCTGGTCACCACAACTCTTTGGGCCTGGCCATCCAGACAGTTTTTTTACCCAGCAGAGAGTATACCCATCCAAGCCATGAGCAGCCAGCTTTTCCGGAAGAAAGCTGTAGGAAACAGTGTCACAGGCTTTACTAAAGTCCAGGTAAAAAACATCCACAGCCTTTCCCTCATCCACTAAGTGGGTCACCTTGTCATAGAAGGAGATCAGGTTAGGCAAGCAGGACCCGCCATTCATAAACCCATGCTGGCTGGGCCTGATTCCCTGGTTGTCCTCTACATGCTGTGTGATGGCACTCAGGATGATCTGCTCCATAACCTTCCCTGGCACCGAGGTCAGGCTGACAAGCCTGTAGTCGCCCAGATCCTCCTTCTGGCCCTTCTTGTAGATGGGCATCACATTTGTTAACTTCCAGTCAACTGGGACCTCCCCGGTTAGCAAGGACTGCTGATAAATGATTGAAAGCGGCTTGGTGAGCACTTCTGCCAGCTCCCTCAGTACCCTTGGGTGGATACCATCTGGCCCCATGGACTTGTGTGTGTTTAAGAAGTGGTGTAGCAGGCTGCTACCCATTTCCCCTTGGATTATGGGGGCTTCATTCTGCTTCCCCATCTCTGTCTTCCAGCTCAGGGGGATGGGTACCCTGGGAGCAACTGATCTTACTCTTAAAGACTGAGGCGAAGAAGTCATTAAGTAACTTAGCCTTTTCTTCATCCTTTGTCACTATGTTTCTCCCCACATCCAATAAAAGATGGAGGTTCTCCTTAGCCCTTCTTTTGTTGTTAATACATTTATCAAAATGTTTTTAATTGTCTTTTATGGCAGCAGCCAGATTAAGTTGAGCTAGTTGGGCTTTGGGCCTTCTAATTTTCTCCCTGCATAACCTCACAAAGTATTTATAGTCCTCCTGACTTGCCTGCCCCTTCTTCCACAGATCATAAACTTTTTTTTTTTTAGTTCTGAGTTCTAGCCAAAGCTCTCTGTTCAGCCAGGCTGGTCTTCTTCCCTGCCAGCTTTCAGCACATAGGGACGGCCTTTTTCCTGTGCTTTAGGATTTCATTCTTGAAAAATGTCCAATCCAAGGTAGCAGTTCTGCTAACCACCCTCCTTACTTCTCTGAGAATCAAAAAATATCATTTCATGATCGCTGTGCCCAAGATGGCCTCCAACCATCACAACATCCACAAGTCCTTCTCTGTTTGCAAACAGCAGGTCCAGCAAGGCACCTTCCCTAGTTAGAATCATAGAATCATTAAGGTTGGAAAAGACCTCTAAGATCATCAATCCAACCATACCATGCCTTCTAAACCATGTCCCGCACCTGCCATGTCTACATGTTTTTTGAACACCTCCAGGGATGGTCACTCCACCACCTCTCTGGGCAGCTTGTTCCAATGCCTGACCACTCTTTTAGTAAAGAATATCCAATTTAAACCTCCCCTGATGCAACTTGAGGCCATTTCCTCTCATTCTATTGCTTGTTACCTGGGAAAAGAGACTGACACCCACCTAGCTACAACCTCCTTTCAGGTAGTTGTAGAGAGCGATAAGGTCTCCCCTCAACCTCCTCTTCTCCAGACTAAACAACCCCAATTCCCTCAACCTCTCCTCATAAGACTTGTTCTCCAGACCCTTCACCAGCTTCATTGCCCTTCTCTGGACACATTCCAGCACCTCAATGTTCTTCTTGTACTGAGGGCCCCAAAACTGAACACAATATTCAAGGTGCAGCCTCACTAGTGCAGAGTACAGGGGCACGATCACTTCCCTAGTCCTGCTGGCCACACTATTCCTGATACAAGCCAGGATGCTGTTGGCCTTCTTGGCTGCCTGGGCTCACTGCTGCCTCATATTCAGCCAGCTGTCAACCAGCACCCCCAGGTCCTTCTCTGCCAGGCAGCTTTCCAGCCACCCTTCCCCAAGCCTGTAGCATTACATGTAGCAGTTAGCTCACTCACCAGCTGTGTCAGGACGTTATCTTCCACACACTCCAGGAAACTCCTAGACTGTTTCCTCTCTGCTGTATTGTATTTCCAGTAGACATACGGTAGATTGAAGTCCCCCACAAGAACAAGGGCTAGCAATCGTGAGGCTTCTCCCAGCTTCTTGCAGAATAATTAATCTGCCTCTTCATCTTGGTAGGGTGGTCTGTAACAGACTCCGGTCATGATATCTGTCTTGTTGGCCTTCCCCCTGATTCTTAGCCATAAGCACTCAACCCTTTCACCACCACTGTCAAACTCTAGACAGTCAAAACACTCCCTAAGATACAGGGCTACCCACCTCCTCTCCCTCCTTGCCTATCCCTTCTGAAGAGTTTATAGCCATCCATTGCAGCACTCCAGTTGTATGTCATCCCACCGTGTTTCCATGATGGCAATTACATCATAGTTTTCCAGCTGCACAGTGGCTTCCAGCTCCTCCTGTTTGTTGTCCATGCTGCGTGCATTGGTGTAGATTCACTTCATTTGGGCTATTGATCCTGCCACTTTTTTTGGGGGAGAAGCCCTAATTCCTATATGACTTTTCTCAGGTGCTTCCATGGTTTCTAATGCATCAACAACCTTGTATCTTTGCTACCATATGGATCTCCATCCCCTACCACCCAATGAGATAGCTAAGGTGCTGCATGTATTAGTATAGGGACATTTCAAATGTGCTCCAGTGTACTCAGCACATTGTGGAGCAGACCGAAAGACCTTGCTAAGACACCAGCCTTCAAACATTGGCATGCTGCCCCCCAGGCTTATCTCTAGCAAGCTGTCGTGGTTTAGCCCCAGTCAGCAACCAAGCACCACGCAGCCGCTCACTCACTCCCCCCTGGTGGGACAGGGGAGAGAATCGGAAGAGTGAAAATGAGGCAACTCATGGGTTGAGATAAAGACAGTTTAATAGGTAAAGCAATACCTGCGAGCGGAAGCAAAGCAAAAGAAGGAATTCATTCACTACATCCCATGGGCAGGCAGGTGTTCAGCCATCTCCAGGAAAGCAGGGCTCCATCACGCGTAACGGTTACTTGGGAAGACAAACGCCATTACTCCAAACGTCCCCCCCTTCCTCCTTCTTCCCCCAGCTTCTTATACTGAGCATGACATCATATGGTATGGAATATCCCACTGGTCAGTTTGTGTCAGCTGTCCTGGCTGTGTCCCCTCCCAGCTTCTTGTGCACCCGGCAGAGCATGGGGAGCTGAAAAAGTCCTTGACCAGTGTAAGTGCTACTTAGCACCAACCAAAACATCTCCACATTATCACCACTGTTTCCAGCAAAAATCCAAAACATAGCTCCATACTAGCTACTACAAAGAAATGTAACTCTATCCCAGCTGAAACCAGGACACAAGCCTGGTTTTATCCTTTCCCCCTTCAAATCTAGTTTATAGCTTGTCATGGTTTTAGCTAGGATAGAGTTAATTTTCTTCACTGCAGCTGGCATAGTACTGTGCTTTGAAATTAGCATGAAAACAACGTTGAGCTAACACACAGATGTTTTGGTTGTTGCTAGGTAGTGCTTATACTAGTCAAGGACTTCTCTAGCTTCCCATGCTCTGCCAGGTGCACAAGAAGCCGGTAGGGGAGGGGACACAGCTAAGAGAGCGGATTCAAACTGGCCAAAGGGATATTCCGTATCGTGCAATGTCATGCCCAGTATGTTAACTGGGAGGAGCTGGCTGGGGGAGGAGGGAAGCAATCGCGGCTTGGGGACGGGCAGCGTTGGTCGGCAGGTGGTAAGCAGTTGTAGCACTTCTGTTTCTGTTTTTTTCCTTTTCCATTTTACTATATTATCATTATTGTTATTATTATCATAATCATTGTTATTATAATTATTTTGTTGTATTTATTAAACTGTGCTTATCTCAACCCACAAGTTCTTTTGCTCTTCCAATTCCCTCCCCCATCCCACAGGGGTGGGGGGATTGAGCAAGCGGCTGCGTGGTGTTTAGTTGCCGACTGAGGCTGAACCATGACACAGCTCTTTCAGTGAGCCCTGCTAACTCCTGTACAAAGATCCTTTTCCCCCTTTGAGACAGGTGTACTCCATCTGTTGCCAGGAGGCCTAGTGTCATGTAGACCAACCTAGGATCAATAAACCCAAAATTCTGCTGGTGACTCCAGGCTTGGAGCCAGGTATTGGCCTTCTGGGTCTTCCTGTTTCTTCCCTCATCTTTCCCTGCAACTGGAAGGCTCGAGGAGAACACTACTGGTACTCCTGATCGCTTAACCAATCATCTCAAAGCCCTGAGGTATCATTTGATTGCCCTTGGACTTGTTTTTGCAACTTCATCACTGCCTACATGACAAAGCAGTAATGGCTAATAATCTGAGGGTCATACCAGGGTAGGAAGTTTTCTCATCACATCTTTAATCCGGGCCCCAGGGAGGCAGAGATTTCCCTAAGACATGGGTCTGGTCAGCATACTGGGCCGTCTATTCCCCTCAGAAGAGTCTCCTATGACAACTCATCTTTTTTTCTTAATGGAAGTGTTTTTGACACAGGGCATAGGCCAATTTAACCTTGGTGACACCCCCAACCTAGATGGACCATCATTGTTCAGTTCCACTTGCAGAGCCTCATACCTATTGTACAAAGGCATCTGGAAAGGTGAGATAGTCACAGAGATGCACCTGCTGTGCTGGGCAAGAACTTGTTGCCATTGCCTCCTATCCCTTAAGTCACCACGTTCTGCCAGGTGGAAAGAGGATTGGGAACCCACCATATCATGTGTCCTGTCTGCCTGACAGGTCTGTCCAACAGTGCAGTTCCAGTAGTCTATCTTTCTCTCAGGCTTCCTGATACTCCTCAACCTGCTCACCTCCTCCCAGAGCTCTTCCACTAAGCTGAGGAATTCCTCTACCTGGGTGCACCTGCCACAGGTATACTCACTACAGCCATCCAGTACTGGGAGTACTCTTAGAGTAGGGCACACCCTGCAGCCTGACACCCGGGTGGCAGCATGTTCCCATCAGAGCTCTGTCTGGGAAGCTGCATTAGTTGTGGCAGGTGCAGAGTTTAGAGAGGGCATGGCCTTCTGCCAGGTAGATATCATTGCTCCCTGGGTGAGCCAGCAGAATTACAGCACCCTTCCTATGTTCCCTTCCATGCAAACTGCCACACCGTGCCCTTGCTGAGGCATCTTGCCCTGTTAAACTGCCATGCCACACCCTTGCTGATGCACCACACACTGTTTGCATCACTCCTGGTCACTAGCGCTCCCTAAGAGTTTCTTTTATAGGTGTGGGTGTTCTGGCCGGGGGAGGGAAGCAGCAATGGCATCTCGGGGACCAGAAACGTCGGTCAGTGGGTAGTGAGCAGTTGTATCGCTTGTGGCTTTGTTTTTTCTGCCTTTTTCCCTTTTCCTTTTTATTATATTATCATTATTGTTATTTTAATAATAATCATTATTATTATAATTATTATTTTATTCTAATTATTAAACTGTTCTTATCTCAACCCACAAGTTCTTTTTTTTTTTTGCTTTTGCTCTTCCAATTCTCTCCCCCGTCCCACAGGGTTGGGGGGAGTGAGCGAGCAGCTGCGTGGTGTTTAGTTGCCGTCTGAGGCTGAACCACAACAGTCCTTTTTGGCGTCCAACATGGGGCTCGAAGGGATGAGGTAATAACAGTTACTGGTCACAGCATAGCCTCTCTTCTCAATATTAGTTTATCCGATCTGCACCATGTTCTTGTATTTGCTGTGTCTGCTAAAGACTGGTGTTGGTTTTGTGGTCTGCTGTGCTTTGCAGTGATTAGTGATGTTTTTCCTGGGAGATTTGTTATTAAAACACTGGCCTTGTGCTTTATCGGTTATTTGGTTCTTGCATGGAAGCTGTTACTGTACTTCAGGCACCACCTCATGGAGACAATTAGCAATTATATCTCCTCCTCTGAGAGGTTTTTTATGGAGGAAATACAGAACGGCATCTTAGCTACCATCTTCTATAATGCCTCCTCCTTCATTACAGCAACTTTTCAGTATCTTGAACATCCTTGGGTAGTCAAGATACATCTGTTGATATTGCTTTGGCAGATTGTTTCAATGTTGTCTAAGGTTAATAAGCAATTTAAGAATATCATCCAGAGATCCAGAAAATAGTCCAAATCCTCCTGAAAGCTGTTTTTGCCATAAAACAAAGTAAGGTAAAGGGACCTGCACGAGAAATCCAGTTCTTAGGAATCAAATGGCAAGATGGTCGTCGTCAGATTCCAATGGATGTGATCAGCAAAATAGCAGCCGTGTCTCCACCAACTAGCAAAAAGGAGACACAAGCTTTTTTAGGTGTTGTGGATTTTTTGGAGAATGCATATTCCAAATTACAGTCTGATCATTAGCCCTCTCGATCAAGTGACCTGGAAGAAAAATGATTTCAAATGGGGCCTTGAGCAACAACAAGCCTTTGAACAGATTAAACAGGAAATAGTTCATGCAGTAGCTCTTGGGCCAGTCCGCGCAGGACAAGATATAAAAAATGTGCTCTACACCGCAGCTGGGGAGAATGATCCTACCTGTAGCCTCTGGCAGAAAGCACCAGGGGAGACCCGAGGTCGACCCCTAGGGTTTTGGAGTCGGGAATACAGAGGGTCTGAAGCCTGCTATACTCCAACTGAAAAAGAGATATTAGCAGCATAGGAATGGGTTCAAGCTGCTTCAGAAGTGCTTGGTACTGAAGCACAGCTGCCCCTGGCACCCTGACTGCTGGTGCTGGACTGGATGTTCAAAGGAAATATCCCCTCTACACACCATGCAACTGATGCTACATGGATTAAATGGGTTGCACTGATCACCCAGCGGGCTCGAGTAGGAAACCCCAGTTGCCCAGGAATCTTGGAAGTGATCATGGACTGGCCAGAAGGCAAAGATCTCGGAATATCAGCAGCGGAAGAGGTGACATGTGCTGAAGAAGCCCCACTGTATAACACACTGCCAGAAAAGGAGAAGCAATATGCCCTGTTCACTGATGGGTCCTGTCGCCTTGCGGGAAAGCACCAGAGATGGAAGGCTGCTGTATGGAGTCCTACACGACAAGTCACAGAAACTGCTGAAGGAGAAGGTGAATCGAGCCAGTTTGCGGAAGTAAAGGCCATCCAGCTGCCTTCAGACATCGCTGAACGGGAAAAGTGGCCAGTGCTCTATCTCTATACTGACTCCTGGATGGTGGCAAATGCCTTGTGGGGCTGGCTGCAGCAATGGAAGCAAAGCAACTGGCAGCGCAGATGCAAACCCATCTGGGTAGCTGCATTTTTCCAGATACTGCTGTCCGTGTAGAGAACCCGTGATGTGCGGAAACCAGACTCCCCAATCTGTAAGGTTGTAAAGTTGGTATGTTTATTCAGCGCTGGGCAGCACAGGGGGTTGTACCACCAAAGTCATGTGCGCCAGTGTGATACTTTGTCTTGGATTTATACAGTAAAGCATTACATATACATGAGGTTTCCCAATACGCCTACAAATATGCATGACCTTTCCCCCTTCATATTAAAATTAGTCTAAAGGAGTCATTTCCATAAATCTTTCCCAACTGCGCTTGCGCAGTGCCTCCTGGTGGTGGTTGCAGGGGGTCGTGAGGATGAAGGCTGACTATTCCTCTTCATCACCGCTAGTAACCCCTTGTTTTTGCACAGACTCAGTTACTCTGGGTTCTTGTCCAGACTGCAAGGTTGGTTTAAGCTGGTTCTTGAGACAAGTTTCTGTCCTTATCAAGAACTTGTCCTTCGCTGGGAGATTCTGGGCCTCCTTAATAATCATTAGTTTCTGTCCTTATCAGGAACTGTCCTTTTTTGAGAGACTACAAGGACTCCTCGTTTCAATCATTGCATCATAGTTAGATAAATATTAGGCAGTAGAGATAAGCAATAGTTAAAGTTTTATAGTCAGGATTTAAAGCCCCTTCTCAACTGGTTGTAAAGGTATGTCACGTGGATGCTCACGTCCCCAAGAGTCGGGCCACTGAAGAACATTGAAATAATCAGCAGGTAGATCAGGCTGCCAATATTGAAGTGGCTCAGGTAGATCTGGACTGGCAACATAAGGGTGAATTATTTCTAGCTTGGTGGGCGTGTGACACCTCAGGCCATTAAGGGAGAGATGCAACATACAGGTGGGCTTGTGATCGAGGGGTGGACTTGACCATGGATGCTATTGCACAGGCTATCCATGAACGTGAAACATGCTCTGTAATCAAGCAAGCGAAGCAGGTAAAGCCTCTGTGGTATGGGGGATGATGGCTGAAATATAAATATGGGGAGGCCTGGCAGAATGACTACATCACACTCCCACAAACCTGCCAAGGCAAGCACCATGTGCTTACAATGGTAGAAGCAACCACTGGCTGGCTAGAAACATATCCCATGCCCCATGCCACTGCCTGGAACACTATCCTGGGTCTCAAAAGAGAAGGCCTGTGGTGACATGGCACCCCAGAGAGAACTGAGTCAGAAAATGGGACTCATTTCTGAAACAACCTCATAGGCAGCTGGGCCAAAGAGCATGGCATTGAGCGGGTGTATCACATCCCCTATCACGTACCAGCCTCTGGGTAAATCAAAAGATACAATGGACTGTTAAAAACCACACTGAGGGCAATGGGGGGGACACACATGACATTTAAACACTGGGATACACATTTAGCAAAAGCCATGTGGTTAGTCAACACAAGGGGATCTGCCACTTGAGCTGGCCCTGCCCAGTCAGAAATCCTACATACTGTGTAAGGGGATAAAATCCCTGTAGTGCATGTAAAAAGTGTGCTGGGGAAAGCAGTCTGGGTTCTTCCTGCCTCAGGCAAAGGCAAATCCATTCATGAGATGCTTTTGCTCGAAGACCTGGGTGCACTTGGTGGGTGATGCGGGTGGATGGGGGAGTCCGGTGTGTACCTCAAGGGGATTTGATTTTGGTTGAAAACAGCCAATGAACTGAATGGTACGCTGTTAATTGCTATATAATATTTTATGTCATCACTACTATGGTTGCTATATGCCATATCAATGGTATCATGATGGGAATCTCCCAAATTAATAAAAAAATGAACTTTCATTGAACCAAGCAAAGTGCAGCGGTGATGGAACATGGACTGACTGCAGCGTGCTACAATCTATCACCGCACACACCATCTCTCTGGCCCTGAAAGACTCGTACAATAGATGGAGCCCAATGTCATGGACTAAATTAACTCAGTGGACATTTCACAGACATTTTCCTGGGGTGGTCCATAGACTAGGGAAATGATAAATGAAATCTGTGTGTTCTATTAAAGGATGAGAAGGCTGGTAGGAGTTATTGAAGTTGTATTGGATAGTATGGGACCTGAGGATGACATAAATGGTATGGAATAAGGGGTGGATACTGTCATGGTTTTAGCTGGGATAGAGTTAATTTTCTTCACTGCAGCTGGCGTAGTGCTGTGCTTTGGGCTTAGTATGAAAACAAGTTTGATAACACACTGATGTTTTAGTTGTTGCTGGGTAGTGCTTGTACTAGTCAATTATTTAACTGTTCTTATCTCAACCCACAAGTTTTCTTGCTTTTGCTCTTCCGATTCTCTCCCCTGCCCCACAGGGCTGGTGGGTGTAAGCGAGTAGCTGTGTGGTGTTTAGTTGCTGACTGGGGCTGAACCATGACACATCTTTAAAAAGGGTAGAACGGAGGACCCTGGGAACTACCATCCTGTCAGTCTCTCCTCTCTGCTAAGGAAGAGCATGGAACAAATCCTCCATAAACCATGCTAAGGCACATGGAGGACAAGGAGGTGATGCGAGGTTGCCATCATGGCTTCACCAAGAGCATGTCCTGCCTGACCAACCTAGTGGCCTTCTATGATGGATTGACTACATCAGTGGACAAGGGAAGAGCTATGGATGTCATCTGTGCTGGATTTGGCTGAGAAGGGGCTAATTCTCCTCCCTGTTGGGGGCGGGGGTCGGCTACCTTTCTAGCTTCCTGCACTCTGCGGCGTTGGTGGGAGGCTGGGAGGGGCAGGGCCACGGCAGGGGCGGCTGATCCCGACTGGCCAATGTCATGTTCATTCCATACCATGTGACACCATGACCAGTATATTAAGGGGGGGCAGTTTGCAGCTCGGGGGAGGTGTGGCGTCAGGTCGGCGAGTGGTGAGCAGCTGCATCGCATGCGGTTTGTTTCGGGCGGTTCATTCCCTCCCCCCCCCCCTTCCTCCCCCCACCCCGGGGTTTTGCGCCTCTCCTTGTTCTCCTTCACATTGCTTTTTTCTTTTTCTTTCTTTAAATTTTAATTATTAAACTGTTCTTATCTCAACCCATGAGCGTTACCCTTCTGGTTCTCTTCCCCATCTACCGGTGGGGGATTGAGCGAGCAATTGAGTGTGGGGCTGAGTTGCCGGCTAAAACACGACACATCTATCTGGACTTCTGTAATGCCTTTGACACAGTCCCCCTACAGCATCCTTCTCTCTAAACTGGAGAGATACAGATTTGATGGGTGGACTGTTTGGTGGATAAGGAATTGGCTGGATGGTCGCATCCAGAGAGTAGTGGTTAATGTCCGGATGGAGACTGGTGACAAGTGGTGCCCTCAGGGGTCCATACTGGTACTATTTAATATCTTCATCAATTACATAGTGGGATCAAGTGCACCCTCAGCAAGTTTGCAGATGACACCAAGCTGAGCAGTGCACTTGACACACCAGAAGGATGGGTTGTCATCCAAAGAGACCTAGACAAGATGGAGAGGTGGGCCTGTGAGAACCTCATGAGGTTCAACAAGGCCAAATGCAAGGTCCTGCACCTGGGTCAGGGTAATTCCCAGTATCAATACAGGCTGGGGGATGAAGAGACTGAGAGCAGCCCTGCAGAGAAGGACTTGGGGGTACTGGTGAATGAAAGGCTGGACATGAGCCAACAATGTGCGCTTGCAGCCCAAGAGGCCAACCGTATACTGGGCTGCATCAAAAGAAGCATAGCCAGCAGGTCAAGGGAGGTGATTCTGCCCCTCTACTCTGCTCTGGTGAGACCCCACCTAGAGTACTGTGTCCAGCTCTGGAGCCCTCAGCACAAGGACATGGACCTGTTGGAGCGGGTCCAGAGGAGGGCCACAAAAATGGTCCAAGGGCTGGAGCAGCTCTCCTATGAGGAAAGGCTGAGAGAGTTGGGGTTGTTTAGCCTGGAGAACAGAAGGCTGCGGGGAGCCCTTATTGCAGCCTTTCAGTACTTAAAGGGGGTATTTAGGCAAGATGGGGGCAACCTCTTTAGCAAGGCCTGTTGTGACAAAAATATACTTCACGAAACATATATTCTGACAGTACATTTGTGCAGGACTTTTATCTACACAGTGAAAAGAACATAGCTTCCCTAAGATTTTCATTTTGTAAGATCCATGCGATTCAGATGTGTTTGTAAATACAGGCAAAATAGGACCACTGAGAAACAATTATGACACCATGTTTTTTCAAACTAACATTGGAAGAACTAAAGCTCTGTTAAACAGCATGCTCATTCTATAAACTAAAAGCTTCCCCTTTTGGTCTTGGGTGCTCAAGAGAACTGACTGCAACAGTGACTGTTAGAGGAAAATGTATCATGCTGGACACAACAGCCTGAGAGAGGAGATGCTGGTGCTGCGCCATGTCTCTAGGTCCAAAGAGTAGCAAGGCTGAAAATGCATTCCTGGCAGGGACACACACAGAGCACACATAAACACCACATATATACATACATACATGGCCAGACACACAGAGCACTGACAGACACTCAGAGCACTGATATGAACAGAGATAGCACCAACAGCCTCATTCTACTCATAGCTGGCCCCTGGATCCCAGCCTCCCCAGCTGCTGGCACCTGGATATATGAGCCCCCAAGGCCACAGCCCCACTCCAGTTGCTGGTATAGACCATTGTGTGTGTGCGTGCACACACACACACAGAGCTGGCTGGGACTTCCCAGGTCTCAGTAGCTGACGCCTCCCAATGCTTTCACCATTAGAGATACACAGGCACTCTCACACCCAGACCTGGACCTTAGAGACTGACTCACCCACTTGCTCCCAGTCCACTTCACTTACTACCCAGTTAGTCTGGCTTGATCTTCACTAGTGATCACACTCACTCACACACCTGCACTTGCTCCAGTCACTGGCACCACAGATACACGGGCCCTCCGACTCATGGTCCGACTCCAGTTGCTGCACTCACACCCTCATACATGTACATACACACAGAATAGGGAGCCCTCAGCCAGGAAAGAGTTAGACAGGAATTTAATGAGAAGATAGGACAGACCGTGCTAATCAGGTACAGGGCACAGCCAGACAAGTGTACTGACCAGCAAACTATTTACATGTGACTGGCCCTTTTTATCCCCTTACCCCTCTGTCCACACTTGTTCCTCCCAAAATCACCTAAAACACTCCCTTGTCCTGCCTTTGTTTCCTCCCCTAAACATCCTGTGCGATCCCATCCTAAACTGCTTTTCCCCTGCACCTCATAAAAAGTCCCAACCCAGGCAGCAACCGCACTGTCCTGGTTCTGGCTGGGATAGAGTTAATTTTCTTCATAGTAGCTATGAAGTAGCTATAGGGGCTATGTTTTGGATTTGTGCTGAAAACAGTGTTGATAATGCAGAGATGTTTTAGTTGTTGCTAAGTAGTGCTCATGTTGAAAGAAACTTAGCTTCGTACATGTTGTAAAATGTGTTCATCTGATTCGTGTCAATATGGAACAATGCTAGAGTCACACGGTGAAGTGTGACCCTCTAACATTTGACCCTTCTGTTTGTGCTTGTGTAACCGAGGGCCGTTCAATTGACTTGTTAACTGTCTTAATGGTTGGAATGTTGATTGGCGATTTGTTAAGTTAATTGTTAAGAAAGAATTTTAGTTAGGAGTAGAAACTAACACCTGAGAATTTTAACAAGATAATAAATAATGCTTAGGCCAGACAAGAGGGCGTTAGCAATGAATGCTGCATTGACAAGAAGCCTCCTAAAAAGATACAATTCAGTAGAACTTCAAGGACTAACAGTGGAAACACCCTGCTACAAAGGAGAGTGCCAAGATAAGGGAAGACCACAAATCAGCCAGTAGTGATAACAGGGAACTTCTTGGCTCAGAAGGCGCTGAAGCATGGAAATTGGGGGAAAGGTAATTCCAGCAGGGGGAGATTGCGACCACCGACCCAATTCAGGACCAAAAAGACTTGCCCCCCCACACCCGTAAAGAGCATGCGGGCTAATCTACATGGCAAGCGTGGCTAATTTAACTACGGCTGACCAACGGCAAGTGGGATGCTTATCACTGACCAATGAGTGTAAACTTAGGCGTGTTTTTACTAATTGTTATTAATTAAGTAACTGAATATAAACCCTGTAATTTTGTATGACGGTATGCACGTTAGGCGGAAGGATCCCCCGTGCATCCAGCGCTGCTTGCTTGTCTCTATTCAATAAATTGTAAACTTTGACTGAAATTCCATTGAAGGCTAAATTAATTATAACAATTGGGGGCTCGTCCGGGATGGTCTTGGTTCCTGAATTCTGACTTGATCTAGGAGTGGCACCCCACCATTTGGTGGCTCCTGGTCAGGTTGGGTCAGGGCTAACGCCATCCTGAACCCGAACAGGGACAAGCAAAGAATTTAATTTTTATAAGCTCCCTTGCCGGCTGCAGCAGTTTGTTTTGCCCGTAATTCTGCGCGCGAAGATCCAAACGAAGACGACGGAGTCGTAAGTATTTAGGCTGTATACCGTTTGGTTGGGTGGGATTCAGTTGCCTGTGTAAGATTGTGACTGAGACAGAACCTAGTTCTGAAGTGATTGTGGAGGTCTTCTAACCGCGGTTCCAATCTCCCGCGAGGGACTTGGCCGGTGAAGGACCGAAGTGATTCCTATAGGATTCGTGGGTGGTGATAGGTCCTAAACCCCCTGCAAGACTCTTACCAGTAACCAAGGGCTGTAGGAATTGCCACAGTAAAATTCCTAGATGGGTCAGACAAATTCGAGGACCCAGGACCAGAAGAAAGGGAGCAAATTACCAGACATACCATCAGAAAGTCCATTAGGAATAATGATTAGAAATTGGAATAAAAGGGGCCCCAGAAAAGGAAAAAGTAAATTAAAATTGGTTCAATATTGTATGGCTGAATGGCCGAAGAAACCTTTAAGACCACTTGTCTTTTGGCCTGTTTTTTGGATCTTTTGAAGACTGGATTTGCCAGGCCTTGAATATATATGTTAATTCAAAGGAACCTTTTAGTCAGGAGGAAAGTGATTATGCAGAATTGTGGATCAGGACTTCACATCCTTTTCCAGCCTCAATACTTACATTAAAGAAAAGAGATTAAAACTTTGAGGAGGAAGAAGGAGATAAAAATTAAAAAGAAAGGGAAAGACGAATCTCCAACAGAATGGTTGGAGAGGTTGAGGAAAAGCTTACAAATGTATTCTGGAATTGATCCGAATACAGTGGCTGGGACCGCACTCCTTAGAACACAATTCGTAGCCAAATCTTGGGGGGATATAAGAAGGAAATTAGGAAAACTGGAAGACTGGCAAGAAAGAGGATTAGAGGAGTTACTTAGGGAAGCCCAGAAAGTCTATGTTAGGAGGGATGAAGAAAAGCAGAAAGCAAAAGCAAAAATTTTTGTAGCAGCAGTAAGAGAAAGTCAGAAAAATAAGACTCCATCTGGAGAGAAAGGAGAAAAAAGAATAGAGCAGACACCCGGGGACAACCTCACCGAGAGAGATTCACAACTCCCGTCTGTTACTACTGTAACAAGAGGGGACATGTTCGGAAGAACTGCCGTAAATGGGAACAAGATGAGAGAATGTTTAAAGAAGAATAGGGGTGTCAGGGGCTATATCTTCTGGGGACTTCAACATCAACAGAGCCCTTGATAAAATTATTAATTGGTCCCCATAAAGAGGAAGTTTTATTTTTAGTAGATACAGGAGCTGAGAAATCAACCATTCAAAAACTTCCAAAAGGAATAGAAAAAGGGAAGAGCTATATGTCAGTAGTTGGGGCAAAAGGAGAACCTTTTAAAGTACCTATTTTGAAAGATGTAGAAGTAGAGACAGAAAAGAAAATTTGCCTTAATGATTTACTTTTGCTCCCTGAAGCAGAGTACAATTTATTAGGAAGGGATTTGATTTTGAAGTTAAATTTGAACATTCAGAGTAAAGGGGATAAATTGCAGATTAAATTATACATTTTAACACAAAAAGATGAAGAAGCTATTAACCCCTCAGTGTGGTATAAAGAAGGGGAAATTGGAAAAATAGAAATGGACCCCATAAGTGTTCAAATGATAGACCCTTATCGCCCAATTAGAATCAAGCAATATCCTATACCCAGGGAGGGCCGAAAAGGATTAAAACCTATAGTTGACAGACTTTTGGAAAAAGGAACTTTGGAACCATGTATGTCTCCCCATAATACACCCATCCTCCCTGTAAAGAAACTGGATGGGTCTTACAGGATGGTACAGGATTTAAGAGCTGTAAATCAGCGAACGATCACCAAGTTCCCTGTGGTGGCAAATCCTTACACTTTACTGAGTCATATTTCTCCTAGATATGCTTGGTATAGTGTAATAGATTTGAAGGATGCTTTTTGGGCCTGTCCTCTGGATGAGGAATCCAGAGATTATTTTGCCTTTGAGTGGGAGGACCCTGAAACAGGACGAAAACAACAATTAAGATGGACTGTACTACCACAGGGGTTCACAGAGTCACCAAATCTATTTGGACAAACTTTAGAGAAAATCTTACAAGATTTTACATTACCCAAGGAGGTAAAATTATTACAATATGTGGATGATTTATTAATAGCAGGAGAAACTGAAGAGGGGACCCGAGAGGCCACCATTAAATTGTTAAATTTTCTGGGGGAGAAGGGATTGAAGGTGTCCCGATCAAAGCTACAGTTTGTAGAACAGGAAGTAAAATACTTAGGACATTGGTTGAGTAAAGGAAGGAAGAAGCTAGATCCTGATAGGATATCTGGGATTCTATCCTTGAGACCGCCACAAACCAAAAAGGAAATTCGACAAATATTGGGATTATTAGGATACTGTAGACCGTGGCTTGAAAATTATACTGAAGAGGTAAAATTCCTATATGAGAAATTAACTAATAACCAACTCAAGTGGTTTATAGAAGATGACCAAAGATTCGAGGAAATAAAAAGGGCATTAATACAAGCACCTGTATTGAGCCTCCCAGATTTAGAAAAACCTTTCTATCTTTTTGTAAATACATCAAACCAGACAGCACATGGAGTTCTTACTCAAGAATGGGCAGGAATCAAAAAACCTGTAGGGTATTGCTCTAAGTTACTTGATCCAGTAAGCAGAGGATGGCCTGCGTGCCTCCAAGCTCTGGTTGCTACAGCGTTATTAATAGAGGAAGTTCGAAAAATCACGTTTAGTGCTCCTTTAAAGGTGTATACCCCACACAATGTCAGAAATGTTTTACAGCAGAAGGCAGAAAAATGGTTAACAGACAGCCGGATCTTAAAGTATGAAGCAATACTAATAGACTCCCCTGACTTAGAATTGAGGGTGACTTCTGCCCAGAATCCAGCGCAATTTTTGTTTGGAGAGCCATCAGAGGAAGAATTACATCATAATTGTTTAGAGGTAATTGAAGCCCAGACTAAAGTGAGGCCAGATTTAAGGGATACTGAGTTGGAAGATGGGAAGGTGCTGTTTATAGATGGTTCCTCCCGAGTGGTGGAAGGGAAAAGAAAATCAGGATATGCAATAATTAATGAGGATCTAGAACTTGTAGAGTCAGGACCTCTGAGTCCATCATGGTCAGCTCAAGCTTGTGAGCTGTATGCCCTCTGTAGGGCCCTGGAATTATTAAAAGGCAAAAGAGGGACTATATTTACGGATTCTAAATACGCGTATGGGGTGGTCCATACTTTTGGGAAAATTTGGGAAGAAAGAGGTTTAATTAATACTCAAGGGAGAAATCTAATACATCAAGAATTAATAGTAAAAATTTTAAAAGCATTAAGAGAACCAAAAGAAATAGCAGTGGTACATGTGAGAGGACACCAAAAGGGATTAGATTACCGAACTCGAGGGAATAATTTAGCGGATAAAGAGGCCCAGGAAGCAGCCCTGAGGACTCAAGTCGCTAAAATTAATGTAGTACAAACACAGGAGGACATCAGCAAAAAAACACAGGAGGAGAAAGAGAAGAAGTTTACCCCTGAAGAAAAGATAAAATTAGAAAAAATAGGGGCTAAGTTAGAACAAGGAAAATGGACATTGCCCGACCGGCGAGAAATGCTGCCGAAAGCCTATGCCAGACAAATATTGGAGCATTTGCATGCGCAAACACATTGGGGTACAAAGGCGTTAAGTGATCATTTCCTTAAACAATTTGGCTGTATTGGGATTTTTGAAATAGCAAAGCAGATTACACAAGGATGCTTAACTTGTCAAAAGGTAAATAAGAAAGTGTTTCGACAAGTGGCAATAGGAGGGAGAAAAACAGCTTACAGACCTTTCGAGAAAGTACAAATAGATTTTACTGAACTGCCTAAAGTAGGGAGAATAAAATATTTATTATTAGTAGTAGATCATTTGACACAATGGGTAGAAGCTTACCCTGTAGCACGGGCTACAGCACAGATGGTGGTAAAAATTTTATTGGAACATTTGATACCTAGATATGGGATAATCCAGTACATTGATTCGGACCAGGGCACACACTTTACTTCCAAAATAATAAAACTATTATGTCAATCATTGGGCATTCAGTGGGAATACCACACTCCATGGCACCCACAAAGTTCGGGGAAGGTAGAAAGAATGAATCAAACAATAAAACAACAATTGGCTAAACTGATGATTGAGACACAAATGCCTTGGACAAAATGCTTACCATTGGCACTGTTAAATATAAGAACTAAACCATACAGTGAGACTGGATTATCACCATATGAGATGTTATATGGCATGCCCTACTTTCAAGGGATGCCTTTGGGGAATAATGTAATTGAAGATCATAGTATCCAAAAATATATAATTACCATTGGAAAAAGATTAAAAGAGTTAAGAGAGATTGGGATGGTGGCCCAGACACCACCTTTAGGATTTGCAATTCATCAGTTAGAACCAGGAGATAAGGTTCTAATAAAAACATGGAAAGAAAGAAACCTATCTCCCCTTTGGGGAGGACCTTTCCTTGTTTTATTAACTACAGAAACAGCTGTGAGAACTGCTGAAAAAGGGTGGACACATGTGTCGCAAGTGAAAGGTCCAGTGAAGGAGTGGAGAGTCACATCTGAACCCGGAGAAACTAAGCTAACCATCAGACGAACCTGAAGAGGCCATCATCAAAGAACATAAGCTAAGTTGCTGTGGGAATTTTATTGTGACTACTCCTGTAGAATTTGTAAACTGAGAAGCTCCTAAATGAATACCCATTAGGGAAGACAATTTGTCAATAACAAGGAAATATTGGTTCCTGGGAATAGCAATAGGCTATCCATGGTATACAATGGATATTTTTTGAGACATAGCATACGAATTGGAAAAAGCCAATCCTTAAATACTCAGGAAAGGACACCCCTTAAGATTAAGGAAGAGGGCAAGACCGGATAGGGAACCGGTGCTATGGTTTGAAAAGGTCTGCCAAGGGCTGCAACCCCTTTGGGCCGTGACCGCCAATCACTATGGCCCTTACCGGACCTCTTCTAGTTAGTCCTACTTGGGGTGAGTTCCTTAACCCTGGCTATGACAAACAACTGCAGTCAATGTGTAATATGACTGTAAAGGCCAGGAAATAGGAAGCTGCATTATGCTTTATGCAGAGAAGGTAACAGGACCGTATGCTATGATCCAAAAGAACTCACAAATTCGGAAGTAGCAAGACTAATTGGCAGCATAGACTGTTCATGAAATATAAACAGGAGTAAAATATGAAATTCCCACAGTTGCTAAAAATCTATCTGTAACCAATTGTTATGTTTGTGCATTGAATGTAACCAATTGTTATGTTTGTGGTGGAACAAACCAAGGTGAAAAGAAATTAAGAAAATCGCATACGTCCCAGTTCAAACTTGGAATGGAATCAATCTAGGAGAATTAGGGGGGAACTTTATGGACGGTCTCTATTGGGGATATGTGGAGGACTGTTCATAATTCCATGTTTAATACCCTGTTTTACTAGACTCATACACTCGGTTATACAAGGAATGCAGATAACTGCAATACCTGTTGATCCAGAAACAAGGGAAAAGAAAACTCATTCCTTGATGATAATAAAGACAAAAGAAGACCCAAAATTGATACCAATTCAGCAAGTATTGAGTAGATTGGAAACAAAAACACGAATCAATGTCATAAAAAGAAAAGAAGATGAGGGATTGTAAAATGTGTTCATCTGATTCGTGTCAATATGGAACAATGCTAGAGTCACACGGTGAAGTGTGACCCTCTAACATTTGACCCTTCTGTTTGTGCTTGTGTAACCGAGGGCCGTTCAATTGACTTGTTAACTGTCTTAATGGTTGGAATGTTGATTGGCGATTTGTTAAGTTAATTGTTAAGAAAGAATTTTAGTTAGGAGTAGAAATTCACACCTGAGAATTTTAACAAGATAATAAATAATGCTTAGGCCAGACAAGAGGGCGTTAGCAATGAATGCTGCATTGACAAGAAGCCTCCTAAAAAGATACAATTCAGTAGAACTTCAAGGACTAACAGTGGAAACACCCTGCTACAAAGGAGAGTGCCAAGATAAGGGAAGACCACAAATCAGCCAGTAGTGATAACAGGGAACTTCTTGGCTCAGAAGGCGCTGAAGCATGGAAATTAGGGGAAAGGTAATTCCGGCAGGGGGAGATTGCGACCACGGACCCAATTCAGGACCAAAAAGACTTGCCCCCCCACACCCGTAAAGAGCATGCGGGCTAATCTACATGGCAAGCGTGGCTAATTTAACTACGGCTGACCAACGGCAAGTGGGATGCTTATCACTGACCAATGAGTGTAAACTTAGGCGTGTTTTTACTAATTGTTATTAATTAAGTAACTGAATATAAACCCTGTAATTTTGTATGACGGTATGCACGTTAGGCGGAAGGATCCCCCGTGCATCCAGCGCTGCTTGCTTGTCTCTATTCAATAAATTGTAAACTTTGATTGAAATTCCGTTTAAGGCTAAATTAATTATAACAATGTTAAAACTAAAAGGACACTAAGCTATCTTTAATTAGAAGACTAGACATACAGTATCCTTGAAGAAGGGCTGAGAAACTGATAAAAGGGAAAACTCTTGCCTCATCTGGGTGAGAAAGTATGAAGTCAGTATCTTTTAACCAAGGACATTCCAGGGCAGTTAGAGAGAACAACTAATTGGATGTTTTATGTATGTTGCCAACTTGGTAATAACTAAGTGCCCTTTGTGTGAACTATCCTCATTATAATAGTAAAAATCTCACCCATAGGTTAGAAAGCCCTCTACTCAAATAAGCCCCTTACTCTCTGAGCATGCGTAGTGAATTTAAAAGGAGCTGTACCTTTAAGATGAAGTAAGAGACTAACTAATGATTAGTTGGGGCATGAATATTAGCTGATTACTAAAGCATTTAACTGTATAAATACCCTGTAGTTTCTTGTTTGGTGTGCTTGATTAGTGGGAAACCACTGAGCACCCTGGCTTGCACAACCCTGAAATAAACAAGCAATGTCTCTCCTGAGTGTGTGATTATTGGCTCATTGCACACTGGGCAACGGATCCGCTTTTTGGACAACAGTTATACTAGTCAAGGACTTTTTCAGCTTCCCATGCTGTGCCAGGGGCACAAGAAGCTGGGAGGGGACACAGCCGGGACAGCTGACCCCAGCTGACCAAAGGGATATTCCACACCATATGATGCCATACTCAGCATATAAAGCTGGGAGAAGAAGGAGGAAGGAGGGGATGTTCAGGGTTATGGCATTTGTCTTCCCAAGTAACCATTATGCGTAATGGATGCCTGCTTTCCTGGAGATGACTGAACACCTGCCTGCCCATGGGAAGCAGTGAATAAATTCCTTGTTTTGCTTGTGGGCACAGCTTTTGCTTTAACCTATTAAACTGTGTTTATCTCAACCCACAAGTTTTCTCACTTTTACTCTTCTGATTCTCTCCCCCATCCCACTGTGGGGGGAGTGAGTGAGCGGCTGGGTGGGGCTTAGCTGCTGACTGGGGCTAAACTGTGACACTCCCTTAGTCCAAAAGGTGATCTGGAGAGCTGCTCCTGATGACTCATCTCGATGGGTTTCATGTCTGGATATGGCTCTGTTGGGACAGCCCTGGGAGTGACCCGGAGAAGGTGTTCATTCCTCGGGAGTCCTTGATTTGGGTTCCTGTCTGGTATTTTGTGCTCCTGTGGACTTGTGAAGATGGGCCTTTGATTGACTGATGGCCCCTGTGATGGGCCTGGGAGTAGCCCGGCAAGGTATTATTTGGGCTCTCCCTCTTGCTGTTGTCTCTCTGAGCTCCTTTGTGAGTGTGCAGATGAGCTTTTTTCACATAACTTAACAGAAAGCACCCAAATACACTTTAATATAACTTTTTCTAAAATAATCTACGCTGTATAAACATACATTTTAATATTTTGGTCACTCAGAATAACCTACCTATATTTTAGAACCATGATGGTTGCTACATTAGTGAGGGTTGTTTGACTGCATATGTGCATTTGCTTTAAAAGGTACACTTTGGTTAAAAATTAAGTAAATGAAATTTTATAGCAGAACATATTTTAAAACTTAGCTATTCACAGTACCTCATCCAAATTACTTAAAATGCAAGCCATTCAAGTATGCAGAGTTTCAAATGAAACTGAACTAAATGCTGTGCAAGCTCTAGAAATTATACAGATGTAGGCTTTTATCCTAGAAAAGCTTAGTGATTTTTTTCTTTAATATCCGAAAGAAGTTAAAATTGTAAAGATGTGGTGATTCACAACACGGACTCCATATTCATGCACAAGCAAAGCTGAAGTAGTTTATTAACAAAAGAGCAGCCTTAATATAGTCTGCCTCTTGAGCTAGTATTTTTCCCTTCTCTCCGTCTCTGAATGTGTTCTATCACACTAGCTCCATATATGGTATAAACATAGATAAGCACGCTCTCTTGCTTCAGTGCTCCAGCTGTGCCCCTGACCTTCTGTCCTGCATATCAAGGCCTCAGTTCTGTGTTTTTGTAGGTTGTTTTTCTATCCCACGGCTTGCATCCAATAAGGGCGATGAGATCTCCGGTGCTGTCACAGGAGGCTGCATTCACTTACTCCACATAAAGAGACCTTTCATGCTATTAAAGTGCAACATTACAGCTGAATTTTCAATCTCCATAGACAGTGTCTCCTGACTGAAAAAAAAAAGAAACGTCTCTTATAATCTCAGATAGTTAACAAGAATGACGTAGCTATAAAGTACATCACTTACTTTTTTCACAACTCTTTCCTTAAAGAATCTTTCCTTAAACAAATGCAGAAGAGACTTTATCTGGTTCAGGCATTGCTCTAAGGGAGTTGCCATAATGAATTATTCAGTAAGAGTTTGGGAGAGAAAGGAAGGTGAAGAGGCAAAATGGTAGCAGGTGACAAACTTAAAGATTGTTGTGGAACAGAGTTTCAGGAAAATGGATCCAGACAAAAACTCAATTACCTAATGAAAATGAACCTGTTTCACTGTTAAAGCTTCTGGTAACCCATTAGAATAAGTCCCTAACCTATAAATCACCTTGTATTGCATCCTCAGGTGATGACGGAAAATCCAGTGAAGTGTCCAGTGACTAGTTTCTTCCTTTTTTAGTTCAGAAAAAGAGTGGCCAAAAGAAATCCTTCCCTTTATTATAGGTCTGAAAAATATCGTAAATTACTATATGTAACCAAATGCCAAAGGATGGCCCCCAAGCGGTTAGCTCTCACCGCCACCCCGGATCCTGCAGGCCCTGGAAGGCAGTGGGCCCTGGCCTCTCCTGAGTTTCAGGAGAGGAGAGACCTCCTGTGACCTCTCTGATGGCCTGTGGGCGCGGCTTGAGGTCACAGCCCGCCCCAGCTCCTCTCTGTGCTGGGCGTTGGCCGTGCCAGGCCCCGATAGCCGCCTCCTCCCCGGGGCCGCGGCGGAGGGCCTCGGAGTGAGGGCGCTGCTGTTTTGCACGTCTCCGGGAAGCTGCGGGGCATCGCTGGACAGCCCCGGAGCGCAGCGCAGTGCCCACGTTCTGGAGACGGCGCAGATGTGTACGGCGGTGGCGGTCCTTTCCTGGCAGAGTGCAATCCCGGAAGCAAGCTTAGCGAGCGCTCTCCCCGCCCACCTCGGGACCCCCCGGGTTTCTGTGGCGTGGGGCACCCCGGCGGCGGGGCAGGGGGGAGGGTAACCCTTATCCGTGGGAGTGGTGGGAGACAGGATCCCTGCACAGGAGGGGGCAGGGCGATAGGGGATATCTCTGCCGTCTCACACTGCAGCTGGTCTCCCCCAACGAGATGGTCCTTGTTTTGGTCCGCCTGACCAATCGGACACAGCGGCTGGATTCTACGGAAGCCGGGATGGGCCCTTCGTGGCAGCAACAGGACTCTCCCCTGCTGACCATAACGCATTGCGCAGGGTGCACCACCATCACCTGGTCCTCCTGCGGCTTTAATGCCTCTGACATGGAAACACCGTTGCAGTTCCAGCTAGGCTTCTGCTCCGAGCAGCAGCACAGCCAGGACAAGCGGAGTCTTCTCCAGCAGCCACAGCAGCAGCAGAGCCCATGCCTCCAGTGCAACAACTGCACCTACTATGGGGTTGCTGCAGCAGCAGCGGAGGATAACCTGCCCTCAATGCTCTGCACTTCTTTGCCCCTCTTGGGCACCTTCAGGACTCACTCCTCGCTGCTCTCCATTTCCGCCTCCTCCCGGCAGGGCAGCCAGTTGAACATCAACAAGCTCACACCCTCCAGCCATGCCGGCTCATCCAGGCAGCCCCACCAGTACCCCCAGTACCCCCAGTGCCATAGCCTGCAGCAGCAGCAGGAAGCCAGTCCCAGCAGCAGTCCCAGCAGCAGCAGCACCCACCATCACCACTACCAGCAGCGTTGGGAGAGCAATCCTTTCGCCGAAATAGCCATGAGCAGCTGTAGGTACAACGGCGGCATCATGCGGCCCCTCAGCAACCTGAGCTCATCCCGCAGGAACCTGCACGAGCTTGACTCTGAGTCTCAGCCGCCCCAGCCACCGCTCGCCAGCCCCATAGCTGCTGCCCCAGAGATCGTGGTCTCCAAGCCTGAGCACAACTCCAACAACCTGGCGCTCTACGGCTCTGGCGGCATGAACAACGGCGGGGCCAAGTCCAGCAAGAAGAACCAGAACATCGGCTACAAGCTGGGGCACCGCCGGGCGCTCTTCGAGAAGCGAAAGCGCCTCAGCGACTACGCACTCATCTTCGGCATGTTTGGCATCGTAGTCATGGTGATTGAGACAGAGCTGTCCTGGGGCGCCTACACAAAGGTACCTGCCACACCATCAGACTGCCTTCCTCTTGCTCTCAGCACCGTCGGCGCAGCCTGACCTACGCCCCTGTCCCCATCCCATCCCTGTCCCATGCCCTGCCACGGGCTTCGTGTCTTCCCTGGCCCGCAGGCAAGGCCAGCTCACGGGAAGGCAGCTCCGCAGCCAGCTGCACTCTCTTGCCAGCCGTTCAAATCCATGCGGTCTAGCCGCCCCATGCCGCTGTCCTCGCAGAAAGGCAGCAGCCTCCCGGCCCCGATGTCACTTCGTTTCTCTGAGCCCAGCGCAGCGGGACTGTTTGGCCCTCGCCCAGCCCTGCCACGAGGCGGCCCTCACCCTGAGAAGTGCCCTTCCCCCCCCGGCACCGCCGTGTGGGGCCCACTGGTCCTCCGCCCTGGGATGAGATGCTCCACCCGCGGTTCCACAACCGTGAGGCGAGGTATCCCTCTCCCCTGGCCCCAACACCGTAAGGCGCGGCAACCCTCCCTCCCCTCCCAGTCCAGGCTCCGCTGCTCTCAGTGAGGCTGGGGAGCCCGGCGGGGTGGGAAGAGTCCCGCGCGTGTGTGTATCTGATGAACATCGCTGTCTTTCTCTTGCAGGAGTCTCTGTATTCCCTCGCTCTAAAATGCCTTATTAGCCTCTCCACGATTATCCTGCTTGGGCTCATTATTGTATACCATGCAAGGGAAATTCAGGTAACGTTTCACTTTATGAATTGCTGAGTGTTTATGTATCTGTGTTTGTAGAATCAGTTTTTCTAAAGGCTTTATTGTGGTAAGCACTTTGCACTTCCTGCTGATTCAGAAAACAAAAATAATCCCTTAGTGCTTCCTGAAGTTCAGTGAATGTATTTCATCCCTGGAGAGAAATAAGATAGGCTTAATAGACACATTTGTGCTAGGAAGCATTACCTGTTAGGGACTGTTACCTGCAATTATGCTAGTAGGAGCACTTAGTTCTGAGGTTATAGCACACTTTCTCTATGACATACCTGCTGTCTTCTGTAGCAGACGTAGGGCAACAGTCTTTTATTTCCCAGTGACTAAATGTCATGCTGTGCATTTTCACTGGATAGCGGGGATAATTATTAGGAAAGAGGCATCAGTAACTTCTAGGTATGTAATCTTCACTGTGCTGTTTCAGGTACTAGCATACACTAGAAGAATATTTAACAAAGAGGGGAAAGCCTTATGTTGGATTTGTTTTATTTAATGCCATAGAAATTACAGCCACTAGGAAATGTGACAGAGGAAAGCTATCAAGACAGGTAGGGCTGAAGGTAGAGGGAATTTAATGATCAAAGCTATAGAGTAAGTCTAAAAATACTGTCACACGTCCTGTCCCAGGTACTTAGTTCTAATTTCAGCTGTCATTTTTTTTTTTTGATCAAGAAATTACAATTTGCCATTTCAGATAAATTGAAACATATAAGAGAGTTTTCAAAGTTTTGAAGTGAAGAAATACCTTATTTGTAGATACATTGGTGGTTTTGCTATGTCTAATTAGAGATAACTTGGGCTACAGGCAGAAATGACAGTTTTCAAGGGCAAAGACGTCTTTTTCAGCAGTACCAACTAACAAAAAAGAGAAATTAAGAATCATATAGCACCCTTTTTCTATGCTGTAGTTCTAATATGAAAGGGAGACTGTTGTGGTTTAGCCCATCAGCAACCAAGCACCATGCAGCCGCTTGCTCACTCCCCTCTGGTGGGACATGGGAGAGAATCGTAAAAGTGAGGAAACTCATGGGTTGGGATAAAGACAGTTTTATAGATAAAGCAAAAGCTGCACATGGAAGCAAAGCAAAACCAGGAATTCATTCATTACTTCCCATTGGACAGCAGATGTTCAGCCATCTCCAGGAAAGTAGGGCTCCATCACGCATAACGGTTACTTGGGAAGACAAACACCATAACTCTGAACATCCGCCCCTTCTTTCCTTCTTCCCCCAGCTTTATATACTGAGCATGACATCATATGGTATGGAATATCCCCTCGGTCAGCCGGGGCCAGCCATCCTGGCTGTGTCCCCTCCCAGTCTCCCATGCACTGGGCAGAGCATGGGGAGCTGAAAAAGTCCTCGACCAGTGCAAGTGCTACTCAGCAACAACCAAAACATCTCTGCATTATCACCACTGTTTCCAGCACAAATCCAAAACATAGCCCCACACTAGCCACTGTGAAGAAAACTAACTCCATCCCAGTTGAAACCAGTACCATAGTCTCCTACTTAGACTACTGTTAGAGAAGTATTGCATTACTGAATACTCTTTGCCAAGTGGGATCCTGTCCTGCAGTCCTTACATATGAAAAACAGTATTTCTGGCTCAGAACCCAGTTTCTTTGCATTAATATCAAGGATGGGCAGCTGTTTAACATTATTGTATTCAACAAACAAGTGTCTGGTGACAGAGTATCACTTTAAACTATTGGTATACTGATGAAGAGGTTTCTTTATTTGTGTAAAAATAAATAAATGTAGCTTCTGTAATGTGGGAGCATTGTTCTCCAGTGCACCTTGCTATAAGTGGTGTTTGAGGCACTAAGAAGAAAGCTGAAGAAAACAAGCTCTTGTAAGTATTTGAAATATTCTATGTATTTTCAAGAAACTTTAAATAGAAAACAATGCACAAGATAACCAAATAGTCATAGGTTTCTGTATGCATAAGCTTACAGTAGGTAGTTACTCCAACATTTGTATATTTTTTCCAGCTAATTAGATGCACATTTTCATTCTTTCAGAGATTTGTTATGGATCAGAAAAATCAATCTTTTAAAAAACTTCAGTTGTATTTCTGTTTTTTTTTTTTTAATTTTTCTAAAGAACTCCTTCATGTATGAGACTATATGGAAGGATTTGTGCAATCATGTGACTTAATCAAGGTTAATGTAGTTTTCAACACTGCCTGTCAGTATAGAATACAAGCATACCTGTTTGTAAAACAGTAATACTCTATGTTTTTGTCTGAGAGACACTGTAGGCTGCAGTACTCATGTCAGAGCCTTGGAGTAAGCTGCAGCTCCAAGGGGCTCTGTCATTCATCTTGAAAATGAAAGGGAAGTTTTGTTTTCAAGGACACTATTGGAAGGAAAGGCCATTGTACCACCCTTAGCTGTTAGATATCTAATAGACTTTTAATTTAGGCACAGTATGTTTATATACACACACTTGTCTTTAAAAAAAATAAGATGAAAACCACACAAAGAAATATGTACATCAATGTATGGTGCTAAATTTATGTTACACCTTAACTCTGAAAACAAGAAGTATTTTTAAAATACTTTAGCTTAGAAATGTACAAAACCTACTCCAAATGAAAGAAAATACTGCATAAGCCCAATAATGTAATGATTTTCAAATAATCTTTAAAGCTAACTGTTTTCTGAAGGGATACTTGCCTTTAATTCAGGCAAATATCCTGCTATGTGCAGTGGAATATTTCTTGAATCAGGACTGTAGAATCATGCCCATAGATGGTTGATTGTGTCCTAGAGCACCAGCTGTTTGTTGATCTTGTTCAAATTTGATCATTCCTTTCTTATTCTTCTCTGAAAGGTGCTTAGACTTTATCAGTAAGTATAGCATAAATTTGCAGGAATCCATCAAGACAATAAATGTTGTTGTACAGGACAGAATGGCAATGTATTTTGTTTGCAGCATGGTATGTTTCATAGTCTGATAGAAGCAAACCTACCTGAAAGAAAAGTAGATTTTCCTGCAAAACGTGATCTAAAATAGGTTGGGAAATAAGATAAAAGTTTAGCAATTAGTAGTGCTTACAGATTTAATAATTAGAAGCACCTGGTGACATAAAAGTCTGCTAACTGAAATCAGCTGTTTGTTTTTTTTTTCAGTAGCCTGTGCCCTTGATTTGTTGGTAGGAAGTCTGAACATCCATGCTGCAAGCAACTCTATGGTAGTGCCTAATGGTGTAGCAGGTGACTGTAGTCTGTCCATTTAAATGACCTTGCCTGTGTGTTCTGTTTTGAAAACAGTTGGCTTGTCAGTTAAACCAAACTATGAGTTTGCTTGTCACAGACCTGCCGAACATCCTATTTTAAGGGAGTTGGAAGGGAGATTTAAGATGACTTATAGTGATTCTTCCCAAGAATATTATATGGATGTGAGATAAATGGGCTTTTTTGTCTTTCTTTTGTTTGTTTTCATCTTCTTTTTTTCTTTTTTAGTTTATAAGCAGTAGAGGAACAGGAGCATCTTCAGTATATAGGGGGTGGGGGTGTCCTCCGCCTCCTTTTCGGCACCGCAGACAGTTCTACACGTTGCACGTTAGCTGGGGTGGCCTTGACTGGGCTGGGCCTGACTCAGAGCAACCTGTGCTGTGGGGAGGGGGGCTGCCAGCCTCCCTAGCTTCCCTCCCGCAGCACAGCCAGGTGAGTTCTGCTACTGCCTGATGGCACATGCATAATTTTGGACATATTTTTAGCCTTGCATTCTAAACCTTTTAGCAAAACAGATTCATTTCTATATTCTATGAAACAGCTCTGCATTTGACAGACCAAAGTCTCCAGAACAGCATAGGTGAAGTATTTAGACTAACTGTTTGGCTGCTGTGCAGTTTTGTGAAATATTGGAAATGTTAAAATGCTTATTAATAACTTATTAGTTAGTGTATTAGTTATCCTGTTATTCAGGAGCTATTATATTTATTAAATGTGACTTAATAAAGACTATAATAACAATAAAATTAAACCAGGTAGTTTTAAATTATAATTCTTAGTCTACATTATAATTTCCAGAAAAGAGGATAAAAACACAAACAGTGCTTTCTTCACCTCCCTCCCTCTCCCAGGAAAAAAAGCCAGATGAACAACAGTAATGATGTTGGAACCAAGTATGGTGACAACCCCAAATCTGTGTATTCTCCTTTTGGTTCATTGTTGTCATGCTTGTAATGTTATTAAAAACATCACACTTGGGAGATTATGAAATATTCATTACTCTCTGAGCTTGTGTGGTTGTTGATTCAGTTTGGAGGACCGGTAAGAAAACTGTAACTCATTGTTATCCCAGCCTAGAACAGGTATTTCTCAGACTACTGTTCCAGTTGAGAAATACACTTTTGAAGAGGTGGAGGAGGGAAGAGCTAAGAAGATAGTATCATCCAATTATCATAATAATTTACAATGTATTAATTGCCTACTTCATGCATAAGAAGTTTGTTACTTCATAATATTTTACAGAAAATAGCAGCATACAACATTATTAAAATTGCTGTTTCTAGACAATTTATTGTTCCATTCCACATTTCCCTAATGCAGTTTGCTGTTAGATTATTAATCAGGTGGAAGTTAAGAAACTTTTTGATAACAGTTCACATGGTAAAGCTGCATATTTTTTTTTCTACTTTTACTGAGAAAGTAGACCTCTCTGTCTCTCTCTTGTACTGCTGGAGATAGAAATGCTTTTTAAATGTACAGTTCCTGAAGTTTTACTGGCACTTCCTTATGTTACTCAGAACAAAGAATTAAACCCAAAATTCTCTAAGGTTGCTAATAAGATGTCTTTAATCTTCTTTCTTAGGTATTCTGTCACAGCCTGGTATTTCTTGAAAGATGTCTGTCACAGGGTAGAAGGACTATGTCCAGTGGGATACTTTTGCTTTGGTGCTGGACTACTTAGGGTATCCCTTCTGTAAATAAATGTTGCCCTTCTATTGCCTTTCTTGAATAATGGTAACCCATGTCCTTCTGGGCTGAATCTGAACCTCTTCTCCCTCTTCCCTTGATACAGATGCTCTCACTCATACAGAAAAATGAAAATTGTTGATATTTGGCAGAAACTAATAGCAATATTCATTTTTTTAAATGTGAATTGAGATTTCTAAACACTTAAAAATTGGACTGTCAGTTCATGTTCAAGTAGAACTCCTATGGAAAGTCATACAAACTTCAAAGATAAGGTTAAGCCATTGTTGTCACAGCATAGTTCATTTTTAGAATTCAGTCCATCACTTTCCAGGTCTCCAGGGAGAAATCACCCTCAGTCCCTCGATTGTTCTGAAGTGGTGGGAAAATCAATTGATACTGATGGATTTGGAATGAAACATTTTTGGTCTTCATTAACATTATGGAAAATTATCACACATGTGAGCCCAAATACCTTGCTGAAGACTCAAGAGTCTTTTCTCCTTTTCCCTGTCTCCTGAAAACTTGAAGAAATGGAACAGACAGTACTAGGAAACATAAGTGGATGTTAATAAATACATTTCTTGACTTATTTATTGTGCAAATACATTCCATAATGCACGATTCTAATAAACACTGCTTATGGGGCTTTAATTACCTTATTGGAAAGTTCTTCAGAAAAAATCCTGCATTCCCTAAGAAATATGAAGTTAAACTCCCTTACAGTTTCCCATCACAAGCACTAATGGGTATTCTGCAGGCAAAATTGTTTATATCTATGTAATCCTCTTGCCTTCGCTGTGGTGGTACATGCTTATCTCATTGTCTTTCTTCTTCTGTTGACTCCATGCCAAAAGAAAAAAATCTAGCTTGCCTTTGCTTAAGTACACTGAATCATCAGCTAAGACTGCTGCTGCAAAAACAAATGAAGATTAAGAGCACAGAAAGCAAGTCTGCTGAATAACAGGTGAAAAATCAATAAATAAACTTTGAGTGATGATTTTATTCTGATCTAAAACCTGTTGAAAAGTTACTGAAATTTTTCTGTTTATTTTAATAGGCCTTTGTGCTGGTTTTGGCTGGGATAGAGTTAATTCTCTTCACTGTAGTGCCTGTAGTAGTCAGGGACCTTTCCAGCTTCCCATGCTTTGCCATGTGGGCAAGAGGCCAGGAGGGGCATGGCCACAGCCAAGACAGCTGACCCAAACTGGCCAATGGGATATTCATTCCATACCATGTGATGCCATGACCAGTTGTCATGGTTTTAGCTGGGATAGAGTTAATTTTCTTCACTCTAGCTGGTATAGTGCTGTGCTTTGAAATTAGCATGGAAAAAAAAAACAAAACCTGTTGAGATAACACACAGATGTTTAGGCTGTTGCTGGGTAGCGCTTATACTAGTCAAGGACATGTCTAGCCTCCCATGCTCTGCTGGGTGCACAAGAAGCTGGGAGGGGAGGGGGCACAGCTAAGAGAGCGGATTCAAACTGACCAAAGGGATATTCCATATCATGTAACGTCATGCCCAGTATGCTACCTGGGAGGGGCTGGCCGGGGGAGGGAGGGAGCAATCGCGGCTCGGGGACAGGCAGTGTCGGTTGGCGGGTGGTGAGCGGTTGTATCGTTCGTGTTTCCGTGGTTTTTTTTCCTGTTTTCCCTTTCCCTTCCTTTTCCCTTTTGTTATATTAACATTATTGTCATTATTCTCATAATCATTTATCATTATCATTTTATTGTAATCATTAAACTGTGCTTATCTCAACCCACAAGTTCTTTTGCTCGTCCGATTCTCTTCCCCATCCCACAGGGGTGGGGGGGGTGAGCGAGCGGCTGCGTGGTGTTCAGTTGCCAGCTGAGGCTGAACCACGACACCAGTATATTAACCAGGGTAGTTGGTGTCTGGTGGAGTTGGTTGGTAGCATTGTGTGCTGTTTGATTTGGTTGTTCATTCCCCCTTCCCTGGGTTTCATGCCTCTCATTGTTTTCCTTTCTGTTGCATTATTGTTGTTATAGTTTTATTTCATTTATTAAACTGTTCTTATCTCAACCTATGAGCTTTACCCTTTTGATTCTCTCCTCCATCCTTCTGGTGGGGGAGTGAGTGAGTGGCTGTGTGGGGCTGAGTTGGTGGCTAAACCACAGCACCTTGGATCAGGCGACAACAAATCTCATCATGTGCTAGTTTTGGTCCAGGATATAGTAACTTCATGTATAGCCTTGAAAAATTACCTTGTACCAGTGAAGTTTAATGCACATTCCATACAACAGAAAAGCATGCTGATTATAAGAAATCTAGAGACATCATATCTGTTAAATTATTGCTTTACGAGTATTTATTTGATAAGTATTTAGTTTTAGTTGAACTTGGTACATTTTTTAATAGATTACATCTGCAGAACATGTTGACCCAGGAAATGTTACAGGTGCCTACTGTCTCTGAAAAGCAGCACTGTAATGCATAAGACAGAAGGTAGGATAGAAAATCCATTAACGTTGGTCAAGCATCTAATGAACAGTGACTGAAAGTATCTAAGGCCTTTTGCATTGAAATTAAATGTAGAAGATGCTTGTTTCCAACAGCCTCCCTTAGGACATAGGAGGAGGTTGTATCTAACGGTCAGGCTGCTGAATGGTTGACTTGACAATACCTAGCATTGTCCATTCAAATGCACCCTTCTTCTGAGCATTTTCTAGTGAGGCTGTTAGAAGTTTATCAGGACATTAGGTTTACCTTTCCTTAAAAATACATTCTTAAGTCTAGAGTCACAGGTGTACTCCTTTGGCAGAATGAATAAATTAGCTCATTTTATCTAGCTTCAGATTCAGCATTTCTTCCTTTAATATTGCAAATTTCTTCAGTGAATATATCCTTTTTTAATTGGTTCTAGTTTTCCTAGTGTCCTGGTTTCAGCTGGGATAGAGAGAGCGGCTGCGTGGTGCTTGGTTGCTGACTGGGGCTAAACCACTACACCCAGTAGTAATGAAGCTAATATTCCCTGAAGAGACTAAGGCTTCTCTCACATTAGGAATAGCACCTGATGGTAGCTGTGTTGGGAGGTGGCAGTTCTTCATGCAGTGATCTGTAGAAAAAATTAATTTTGTGATGAAGAAGAACAAATCCTAAATTAAGTACTGTAAAATGACCATTTAAAATTAACAACATAAAAATACTGAAATGTAGATAATTCTCCTCAGTGAATTTTGCTTCCACAAGCATATTGTAGCATTAGAGTTACTTTATTTCTGAGTTACTTGAATGGGGAAAAATATGACAGAGCACTAGGTTTCTTACAAGATGCATTCTAAAATTAGTGCTGTATGAAAGTACTGATATTTTGTGGGAAGATGTGCCATGTTCTTCATACACAGTCTTGGAATTGCTGCTTCAGTGCAAAACTAAATTATTTCCTAACTCTGGAATCTGACTAATGTTTCTATTCCAGTACTGCTAAGACTAGTGCACTAGTTATAGCAGACCACCTACAAGACCAGAAAAGGTTTTTAAAGAGAAGTTTTTGTTTTGGAAATATTTTATTAGTATGCTAGGTTTTTCAGTGTGGTCATTTGTTGTTCATATTTGTGAAGGTGCAAAGGGAACCTAAGCAATCCATTAAATATTTCTTTGCCACTTTCCCTTTCAGGTGTAATAAAGCTGGCATAGATAATGTCCAGCTACACTCTCAGCAGTGAGAGTGAGCCAGAACAGGCCAGTAGAAGTAGGGGGTAGGAGCTTATTCTCATTGTGTTTTACCCTGCTGGAGGGAGTGGGGTCTGAATACATTATATAATAGAATATGTGTTAAATTAAGAATATTATTTAAATGAGGAAATGCCTTTAGTGGACACTGACTTTGAAAGAACTCCTTATTCAGTAACTTTAATTGTCACTTACTGATGGGTCTACTGAGTATCTCAAATGAATATGGTAACCCTGAGTGGTGGGCTTCTATTTCTGGGCCTCTGATTTGGCTCATAAAAAATCATATAAGTAAATATCTCACCATTGCTTAAAAATCTGAGGAAGCTCAAGTGTGATTATTCCATCAAGAGTCCAAATTAAATTAAAGTAGAAGATTGCCTCATGAAATATCTTTTTAATAATGCTTTTATCGGGAGTTCCTCCTTCTCCATAGCACTGGGGAAGAAATCTGGATATCTAGGGACATCTTTTTTTTTCCTTGGAGTCCTTGGATTTCACTTCTTGACACTGTCACCTGCATAGAAGGTTACTGGAAAGAAAGAATGGCAGTTTTAGGAGCATCTCACCTTCTTTGGGTCCCTGAAGCACATGCATACAGGGAGAACTACATGAAAAGAAATTCCATGTGTCCCAGCAATTGCTGGGTGTTGTAATGGTTCCTTGGCACCACAGGCTGTCAGGAATTCAGTCTTTCCACAGCTATCTGAGACAAATGAAAGATCTGAAAGTCTGGCCTGTAGCATTTAAAAATACTGAGCGATGCCTCAGAATATCTTTGGAGAGAGAAAGCAAAAAAGAATAATTTCAGTATCTGATTTAGAACAGAAGGAAAACATGGGGAGGCAGAATTTAAGCTTATGTTAGTTTATGTGATCATGTCCTTTATTTCTTTATTATAGAGTATTTGGGCTAGTGTTTTTATAATTATCCGAGGGACAGAGGTTAAAAAAGACATGGACAAACCTGATAAGTGTGTTGAGTAACACATATATGTTTATTGAAATGGTTGTGGCTATGTTCCTCTCTGCGTGTGCCCTGTCATAGTATGATGTATATTATTCAGGTGTATTTTAGTGTGCAGTTTTTGATGCTGCACATTGGAAAATATGGTACACAAAGACCATAAGTAGCCTGAGCCTCAGTTACACATCTCTTCCTGAGATGGTCAGATTTAATGCTGTCTTTGAGGGAAGCATTTCAAGCCTAGTTATCCACCATCACACATTAACATGAAATTTCCTTTACATGTACTGATATACACAGTATGTATAGCAAGATATCAATAACAATGAAAAACTTATTTTGCATAGGGATACCAAATTTAAATAAATATACTATGCAAAAAAAATATTGATGATGCAACTAAGTACCAGACTTTTACAATCATTCTTTTAAATTGGCATTTTTATAATTAGGGGTGTATGTATGTGCATGTACATGTATGAATGATAAAATAGTCTAACTTCCCCATGTTTCATTTGTGTAGACAGCTATATCCACAAGATCTTGTGGATCAGTTTCTAATGACCTAGTAGAAAATTTGGTCTGGATGTGGGAAACATTCTGGAAAATATAGGATAACAAGGCTTTTGTGTAGTTTTGTGAAAAACATTATTCTTTGCCTTCTGTGCTTTGCTTGCAGAAGGTGTTTGATGCCTCATGGCTTTATATAGGACTTAAACTTACTAACTTCTCTGCTCTGTGGCACTCTATTCAGGATGTAGAGTCCTCAGGAATTGCTACAGGCTCTCCAAGATCGAGGACAGGCCTTTGGATAATTTATAGACCATTTGATTATATGCCTTCTGATGATGGAAGAAGGTGTTTTTCATCCCCTAGTAAGGGAAAGGCTTGAGACATCTATCTCCAACCACCATATGATTTTTAAATTTTTTTGTACCTAATACCTTCTTCCCCTCTGAGGACTATAATGCTGGTTTTAGTTGCATAAGTGATATTTTGGGTACTAGAAGCTATAGAAAAATGTTTGGTCAAAAATTTGGTAGAACAGCAGCCACAGAGGCTATATTTTGCTAGTCTGTGTCATGGTTCCATCAGTTCTTTTATAAGGGTAAAGCAACTCCAGTGTTTAATAATTTGAAATTTGGATTTTTAAATTAAACAATTGCTGCAATTCCATTGTGAGTATAGTTGATTCTCCTTCTGCAAGGAATGCCTCAAGGAGTACAGCTGATGCTACTTTATCATTGTTTATCACTTCCTTTTTATTCTTTACAGCAGAGCAGTGATACTGTTTTCACATTTGTTCTTCTACCGGGATTGTAAAGAAACCGGCCTATTTTCTTGTACTTTGCATTCACCAACATCCTCAGATAGCCTGCTAGGAATTTGTTTTGATATACTAATCATTTACAAAATTAATTTCTCTACTTTCTTTTAAGTAGCTTCAGGGAGTCTCTGATCTAAGTTGTCATTGTGTGCAATCTGTCTACTCTGAATTTGTTTATCTTTTTTTAATCTGGTGTATATTAATTTAACACAAATTGTTATGTAAATACACAAACACCCATTAATATCTATGATGTGCTATCTGTTTTTATATTTATACTGTGTGGTGTTAGAAACATCAAGTTTATTTATAGTTTAAGATTCATGTCTTATTTTTACATACCACGTGTTGGAAATTCATTATCTAATTTCAGATGAAAATAACTTTTTAAAATTCATCTTATAGAGTGCAGGCTTAGTAAAGGTAGATGGTAGTTCTGTATTTGAAGAAGCTTTACAGAACATAGATGAAGAACTTCAATTAGATTTCAATGTTAGACTAATAATTAATAAGAAATTTGAAAGCTGTGAGCAGGCATAACATCTTTGACCTTGTCTGGAGTTTGGCCTTCTGCATAGGCTACAGGACTCAATTTCATAGGAAGAGCTTGTTCTCTTTTTATTACTAGCATCATTCCCCATTCAAATGGGGAGTAGTATCATAAAATGAATGCATCGCTATTATAACAGAATTGACTGAAAGCAGCTGAGAGGTTGTGTGTGTGTATATATATAGAAAAAATGCATATACCCCCCTTTCTCCTTCATTCATTTTCCCTCCTTGCTTTCTGAATAGTAAATGTACACAACCAAGCAAGCAGGACATGCAAATACCACTGCATTTTCCAAATTAAAAATTAACAATTGCATTTAGTAGGTTGCATAATTGCAAGCATATAAAATGTATATGAAATCCTGTACTAATTTCTATCTAATTTCAGTACATCCCAACTGACTTGTTATCCACAGCCCATTTTGTTCCAGAATATTTGATATTCCTGTATTTCATGGGATGAATTTAGAATTTAGAGACATGGATTTGTATGTATGGAAATTTACCTCATAAATTCTTCTATTCTCACCTTTTGAATTGAATCAATACTTAAGGTATCATTTTTCGAATTGCCTTTCTGCATATAGTATTCATATTGAAATCTGTAAAGACAGTAGGTAAAAAGGGAGGACAAAAGACCACTGCTTTTACAGCATATTCTGCAACTTTAAAAGAAATTTTAAAACACTGCTGATTTATCATGTATTTGCTATGTATCTGAGAACTGAAATGGTCCACTGTGTGATTCATTTATTATTTTCTTCAGAGAACCACACATTTGAGGGATTTGATATTATCTTATATTCAGTTGAACTGGACCTCTTTATAGCATTTGTGTGATCTGACTGACATCATTTACAGGCTAATCACAAGAGTCAAATGCACTTGAGCCTCATTGTATTTTGAAAGTTTGGCCCTTTATATCAAATAGTACATTTACTAAGTGCAAAACAACTGTCTTTTGGTAATAAATAAATAGATGGATTTGCCTTCCTACCAGTATGAATTTAATTTTTATATCTAGCATACAAAGTCTTCAGAAAGACCACAGGTGAAAGAAAGTGTATGTGTTCATGTTGCATACATTGAATTCACCAAATGTGTTTCTTTAGCTTAATTCAAAACTATGTTTCTTTGGCTTTAACAGTATTGCAGTGGAGGTAAGAACTATGCCTAAGATAAAGAGAAGGAACATGAAGGAGCAAAAAAACAGATCAAAAAAAAAAAAAGAATTTGAGTTGGGTTGTTTTGTTTGTTTCTCACTGTGGTTAGCTTTTTTTTTTTTAGTGTCACTCCAACTACAATACAGTTAATTTATTTTTATCACTTTCTTAAACAAAGAAATGGAGCAATTTTCTGGAAGACAAACCAAATGTGTTGGGAGGAAGATGCAGACTGTGGTTTTGGATCTCTAAAGAATATATACAGTGTTCAGGATTGCATTTCTAAACTTTTAAAGGATGGAAAGGGGCAAAAGCAATGCAGATGAGGAATTGCTTGTTTGGCCTTGTATATGGTGTGTAGCATGCAGGAAATACTTTTCTTACGTTCAGAAGGACATTCTTTGTGTATTTCACCTTCTCACCCCTTAAATTACTTTTAAGTTTTTGAATAATCTATTTTAAAAAACCCTGCAAATGTGTGTTGTTTCCAATTACATATTTACTGAACAGCATTGTCTAAATTCAGCCTAGAAGTGGTGTAAAGGTCTTCTCCTGTTGCTGAGATTGTATGTTCTTTTTCATTATGGATTATTTTCCTTTTTTGAAAAGTTACCTTGCATATCCCTACTCTCTACTGGTGACAAATATTGTTCAATTAAGTATTTAGTTAGTAAATCTTCAGGAACAACATTTACTAAACAAAGTGTTTTATGACTTTTGTTCCTGGGTGGTAAACAGAAGGCTTTGATTCTGCAAGGACCTACATACATGTGCATTTAATTTTCAGCTACTAATAGACCTCACTTGGCTGCCTAGGCTACTCTGGTGTTTGTAGGCCTCTGCTTTTCATTTTTGGTGGGTTTTTTTGGTTTGTTTGTTTGGGTTTTTTTGAAGGTGTGACTACAGTTCATTTAGACGTAGTCAACCTAGCTTTAAAACGGCTAGTTCAGGTATTGTTGAGGTACAGTTGAACTGTTCTTTCACTATGAGTTGTCTTTTAGAGTCTTTATGTAGTTTCTTGGATGGTTTTGCATCCTGCATTGGTCTGTATCAGTACCTGAAGTTTGAAGAAAGCTTGAATAGTTATACTGAAGCTATAATCTCTCATGTCTAAAGCATTGATCTGCTCTAAACAAGTCTTAACGTTGTACTGCAGAAAGTATTTTCAATTTGTAATTTACATTTCCATCCTGAAAAACCTTTCTTAAATTCTTCTTAATTCTATGAATTTTGAATAAGCAATTGATTTTGAAGGGATGAAGTTTAAATTGGAACAGAGTTTTGTTTTATCAAAAATGACAATTAAACAAAAATATGAAAAAATCTTAGTAAATGATATGTGGAAATTCAGTTCCATATACAGTTTTAAAAATAGTGCACAAAAACATTCTTTCTGACTTAACCAAAATCACATTCACTTAGTAGTGACTTAGCAACATCATTTGCTGAAATGGCATATTTATTTTGATTTTAATGGTCATTAGCAGCTCTGAGAACGATGGTATTTTAAAATGGAATTATAACAATGTTTGTTAATGGCATACTAAATTTAACCTTATATTTTATCATTTCAGTTATTCATGGTGGACAATGGAGCAGATGACTGGAGAATAGCTATGACTTATGAGCGTATTTTCTTTATCTGCTTGGAAATGCTTGTATGTGCCATACATCCCATACCTGGGACCTATACATTTACATGGACAGCCCGGCTTGCCTTCTCTTATGCTCCATCCACAACAACAGCTGATGTGGACATTATTTTATCTATACCAATGTTCTTAAGGCTGTATCTTATTGCCAGAGTTATGCTTTTGCATAGCAAACTTTTCACTGATGCATCATCTAGAAGCATTGGAGCGTTAAATAAGATAAACTTCAATACCCGTTTTGTTATGAAGACTTTAATGACAATATGTCCAGGAACTGTACTGTTGGTTTTTAGTATCTCATTATGGATAATTGCTGCGTGGACTGTCCGAGCTTGTGAAAGGTAAGGTGGTTCTGTTTGGTTGGTTGGTTCTGTCTGTCTTGTTTTGCTTCTTTGGTTTTGTATTTGAAGGACCTAAATATTTAATGGAATGGAGCTTCCTGGTCTTTGATATGTTGAGTGCTGGTTGAATTTCACTCTGTCACAGATTGTCAGGAATATTTTGCCTTTTAATCTGAAGGACTTACGTAGAGAAGTTTGTGTCACAACATTTATTGTAGTATTGCAAGTCAATTTCAATGTTTTCATTTAACTTTGCTAAAACACAGTGGAATACCATAAAATGTCTTTTAACAACAGTTGCTGTTGTTAATATTCTGTGCTGATAACAGCTTTCATTTACTGTGTTTGTGAGTTAAATTTATTAAGAGTAATGTAGATAAAATAGCTATGGAAAATTCCAATGGAAAATGTATTTTTTCAATTAGACTTTTATTGTCCTGTTTCTTAAAAAAAATTAAAAAATGTTGTTGGGGAGTTGGCAAGATCAAGAAAGGGTGATGTACTGGTTTTGACTGGGACAGAGTTAATTATCTTTATAGTAGCTCATATGGTGATACATGTTTTGGATTAATGACCAGAATAGTGTTGATAGTACACCAATGTTTTAGCTATTGCTGAACAGTGCTTATGCAGTGTCAGGACCTTCTCTGTTTCTCACTCTGCCCATCCCCAGCCAGGGATGCACAAGAGACTGGGAGGGGACACAGCTGGAACAGCTGACCCCAACTGACCAAAGGGATATTCCATACCGTATGATGTCATACTCAGCAGTAAAAGCTGGGGGAAAGAAGGGGGAAGGGGGGACGTTTGGAGATATGTCTTTATCTTAACCCCTGCATTTTCTCACTTTTACCCTTCCAAGTCTAAGTCTCTTCCCCCCTCCCACTATGAGGGACTGAGTGAGCAGCTGTGTGGTACTTAGTTGCTGGCTAGGGTTCAACCACAACAGAGACAGAGAGGAAGGGGGTGGGGGGGAGAGATATATAAAAACAGAGGGGAAGAGAGATAAATAGGGGATGCAAACGAGATGAAGAGAGATAAAAAGAGAGAAAGAGAGCAACAGAGAAACAAAGGAGAAAGGAAAAGTTAGAAAGAGAAAGGGGAAGAAAGAGTAAAAAGAGGGGGAGAAGGGGGGAGGAGAGAGGTGGGGGAGAGAGAAACAAAAGAGGAACAGAAAAGAGCTACTAAAAGAAAGATAAATAGTTAAAGGGACGGAGAAAGAGAGAGAAAGAGTGCAGGAAAGAGAGTGAGAGTAAGATAGTAAGAGAGAAAGGGAGGGAGAAGTAGTGAGGAAGGGGGGGGGGGAGAGAGTGGACAGACAAACCAAGAGAGACAGAAAAAGCAAGAGTGTGAGAGTGAGGGAGAGAGAAAGCATGAGAAAGCACACAAGAGAAAGCGAGTTGAAGAGACAAAAAGGGGGGGGGAGAGAAATATCAAGCAAGCGAGAGAGAGGAAGTGCAGGGCAAAAGCAAGAGACTGAGCGAGAGAGAAAGCAAGAGAGGAAAAGAGAGAATGTGATGGAGCAAAAGCAAGAAACTGTGTGTAATGCTTTGAATCAGGTGTCCCACCCATCCTGTCAGGGAATTAAACCATTCAGCTAGCCAGGCACCACTAGTAGATTGTTTCATTTGATGCATTAAGTCCTGGAGATGTTGAATGTCATCCTCTACGCTGGCTGATTCATCAGTTGAAGCAACACATGCCTTCAAAATTGGAGCAGCATTTATGGTGTCGAAGAAGGAGATAGTCCAACACCAATCAATTTTGTAATGTTCCTTGGCATACAGCCGTTACCTACTCGGAAAGAATAACAATGAGGAACATTAATATCAAAAGCACTTAGCATAGTATAATTCTGTAATATAGCTGCTGGGGTTGGCACACCAATGAAACATGTCAAGATATCTGCAGCTGTTAATCCTCCCTCAATACAAAAGGCAGATGAGTTAGTTACAATAGAAGCCAGCCAAACACAAGTATTTACATGTTGATCTTGCAGAAATGTATCCAGGGCATGTGCTTGTAGTACAAGACTACAAAGCACAATGAGACAACCTGTGATAAGGGAGGAAAACAGGAGTGTCATCTCCTTCCAGTAACACATACACTGTTGCACCAGCTCCTTCAGCTAATATTACTGCGTGTTTGATAACCTGATGTCGGGTAATTGCCCACACAGACTGAAGAGCTATTTCTTGTGCTTTTTCAGATTGAACTTCAATTCACCGTTGGGTTTGCGACACAAATAACACCTTTTCAGTGCTATCTCCTCTAGATAAGGCACAGGTATTTGTTGAAGATACTTGCAATACAAGAACTCAAGAATCTGATATCAACAGAGGTTGTAAAATAAGAGGAGAAGTTGGGGTGCAGAACCATATGGCATTCTCAAGGGTTAGGAACCTTCATGTCTAGACTAATAGGTTGTGGTCCCACTGTGCAATCCGTTGGTGTAAACAATTCAATTTCCCCTGTAGTTAATATTTTGGGATTGATACCATCTGGAAGAATTTCAATCCTCACCATGTTTTGTACTGGAGAGGTAATACAATCATAGGGTGTTTGATTATGAATATTTCAGCTGTTTAACAAAACTGCTTTAGTGAGATGTGAACTCCAATGTTGTTAAATTTTAGTACTGGTTAGCTTTTTAAATTGTTCCTTCAACATCCCATTCATTCTTTCAGTTCAGCCATTAGCTTGGGGACGGTAGGCAATGTGGAATATCCACCTTGTCCCTAGCCCTTGAGCCCAATCTTGGACACTGAGTTCTTGATTCTTGGAGAAGTAAGAAGAGGGGTCAGCAGAACCACTACCATGGACTTCTGGAGGGCAGACTTTGGCCTGTTCAGGGCACTGGTTGGGAGAGTCCTTTGGGAGGAAGTCCTGAAGGGCAAAGGAGTCCAGGAAGGCTGGGCTTTCTTCAAGAAGGAAGTCTTGAAGGCACAGGAGCAGGCTGTCCCCAAGTACCGCAAGACGAACCAGCAGGGAAGACGACCAGCCTGGCTGAACAGAGAGCTTCTGTTGACACTCAGGAAAAAAAGGAGAGCCTACTGCTTTTGGAAGAAGGGGCAGGTAGCACAAGAAGAGTACAGAGACCTTGTTAGGTCTTGCAGAGAGAAAATTAGGCAAGCAAAAGCCCAGCTAGAACTCAAACTGGCCACTGCTATAAGGGATAATAAAAAATGTTTTTACAAATATATTAACAGAAAGGGAATCTCCATCCTCTATTGGATACAGAGGGGAACATTGCCACTGAGGATGAGCTGGAAGGCAGGGACGGATGGCAGAATAAATCCCCCATAATCCAGGAGGAAGCAGTTTACGACCTGCTGCTACACCTGGACACTGACAAGTCTATGGGGCTGGATGGGATCCACCCGAGAGTACTGAGGGAGCTGATAGAGGAGCTTGCCAAGCCACTCCCCATCATTTACCAGCAGTCCTGGTTAACAGGGGAGGTCCCACATGACTGTAGGCTTCCCAATGTGACACCTAACTACAAGAAGGGCCGGAAGGAGGATCCAGGGAACTACAGGCCTGTCAGCCTGACCTTGGTACTGGTGAAGGTAATGGAGAGGTTCATCTTGAGTGAGCTCACCAACAATGTGCAGGACAACCAGGGGATGAGGCCTAGTCAGCATGGCTTCATGAAAGGCAGGTCCTGCCTGACCAACCTGATCTCCTTCTCTGATGGGGTGACACACCTAGTGGATGAGGGAAAGGCTGTGGATGTTGTCTACCTGGACTTTAGCAAAGCCTTTGACACCATTTCCCAATCATTCTCCTGGAGAAACTGGCTGCTCATGGCTTGGATGGGTGTAATCTTCACTGGATAAAAAACTGGCTGGATGGCCGAGCCCAGAGAGTTGTGGTGAACAGAGCTAAATCCAGTTGGCAGCCAATCATGAGTGGGGTTCCCCAGGGTTCAGTGCTGGGGCCAGTCTTGTTTAACATCTTTATCAATGATCTGAATGAGGGAATCGAGTGTACCCTCAGTAAGTTTGCAGATGACACCAAGTTGGGTGGGAGTGCTGATCTGCTCGAGGGTGGGAAGGCTCTACAGAGGGACCTGGACAGGCTGGATCGATGGGCCAAGGTCAGTTGTATGAGTTTTAACAAGGCCAAGTGCTGGGCCCTGCACTTGGGTCACAAGAACCCCATGCAATGCTGCAGGCTTGGGGAAGAGTGGCTGGAAAGCTGCCTGGCAGAGAAGGACCTGGGGGTACTGGTTGACAGCTGGCTGAATATGAGCCAGCAGTGTGCCCAGGTGGCCAAGGAGGCCAAAAGCATCCTGGCTTGTATCAGGAACAGTGTGGCCAGCTGGACTAGGGAAGTGATTGTGCCCCTGTGCTCGGTACTGGTGAGGCCACACCTTGAATATTGTGTTCGGTTTTGGGCCCCTCACTACAAAAAGGACATTGAGTTGCTGGAATGTGTCCAGAGAAAGGCGACGAAGCTGGTGAAGGGTCTAGAGAGCAGGTCTTATGAGGAGAGGTTGAGGGAACTGGGGTTGTTTAGTCTGGAGAAGAGGAGGCTGAGGGGAGACCTTATTGTTCTCTACAACTACCTGAAAAGAGGTTGTAGTGAGGTGGGTGTTGGTCTCTTCTCCCAGGTCAGTAGTGATAGAACGAGAAGAAATGGCTTCAAGCTGCATCAGGGGAGGTTTAGATTGGATATTAGGAAAAATGTCTACTGAAAGAGTGGTCAAGCATTGGAACAGGCTGCCCAGAGAGGTGGTAGAGTCTCCATCCCTGGAGGTATTTAAAAGACTTATAGATGTGGCACTTCAGGGCATGGTTTAGGAGACGTGGTAGTGTTGGGCTGACAGTTGGACTTGATGATCCTAGAGGTCTTTTCCAACCTTAATGATTCTATGATTATGTGTGCTATAGTGTGTTCCTTGGTCACTTTGTATTTGGTGAGGAGGTCAATATTGATGAATGAGTTGTTCTAATGCTTCAGTTGTGCTATGTTAATTAGCATATTTGGTGGGTTTAGCAAAAAACAATCCTGACACTGTATCCACATCAGTGAATACATATTGCTACCCCCTCGATGGGGGCAGGGGGCCAATGTCAGCCCAGTCATCTGCCACAATCCCTTCAGATGTATACCTGCTGTGGCACAGACATAACCATGGCCACAGATGTTTTGGGGTGTCCTGCTCCCATGTGGACTCATCCACAGGTCACAGTCCCTTCGACTCGAGTTCACACTGGAGTTCCGGCCTGTCCAGTACAGTAGCACAGAAGCAGCAGCAATGCCCTGGCCATCTGCCAGCCCAGGCACCTGGCCATTTCTGTTACCAAAATGTTCGCAGGCACAGGAGAGTAATATGATAAGCAGTACAGCAAGCAGCGAAAGCAAAAAGCAGCCGCTACCGAGCACTAGACTTTAACATACAGTAAGGCAAGCAAGCCCCATAGCAAGCACAGGAGCCTGCCGATTAAATAGCTAAACAGTAATAATGGCTATAAATTCCATGTAGCACGTTCCAATAAAATCTGTTGTTATCTCGAACCCTTCGAGCCCAATGTTGGGTGCCAAAAAGGACTGTCATGGTTTAACCCCAGCTGGCAACTAAGTACCATGCAGCCACTCGCTCACTTCCTGCCCCCCACCCCCACCCCTGTGAGATGGGGAGCAGAATCAGAAGGGTAAAAGTGAGAAAACTCGTGGGTTGAGATAAAGACAGTTTAATAGGTAAAGCAAAAGCCATGCACACAAGCAAAGCAAAAGCCATGCACACAAGCAAAGCAAAAGAAGGAATTAATTCACTACTTCCTATCAGCAGGCAGGTGCGTTCAGCCATCTCCAGGAAAGCAGGGCTCCATCATGTGTAACGGTTACTTGGGAAGATAAACACCATAACTCTGAACATCCCCTCGTTTATTAGCAGTATGCACTACCAACTGCTCTACAGCACCTTGCAGCCCATGGCACTGCTCTGCTTGAGTAGTAATTACTTCTTGCGCATTCGCTTTTGCATCTTGTAAAGGCCCGGCTTCCCTTTCCAACTCTCATTTTACTCCATAATGCCACAACTTCGCAATCAAGAGCTCTAAGACTGGTAACATAACCATCCCAATCTCCCTGCTAATTTGAGAGAAAACTCCAGTGCTGGTTTCCATGGCCATCCATGCATAGCCATTTCAATTGTTGGGGGGGGCAGTAAGCACTGCCCCATCATCTGTTTCAGGCCATGCTTCTGGCAGAGCCAATGTAACCAGGAAAGTGGCTGCAGGGGGTCCAGTGATCAGTACTGGGCCATCCCGGAATAGGGGGAGTCACCATCGTGGCCTCCCCAGTCCCTGACATTTTTCCGGCTGTCGTGGTTTAGCGGCAGCTCAGCCCCACACAGTCGCTCGCTCACTCCCCCACCGGTAGATGGGGGAGAGAATCAGAAGGGTAACGCTCGTGGGTTGGGATAAGAACAGTTTAATAATTAAAATTAAAAGAAAACAACAGTAGAAATGCAATGTAAAGGAGAACAACAAGAGGCACAAAGCCCCGGGGGAGGGGGGGGGGAAGGGAGGGGAGAAGGGGAACGAACCGCCAGAACAAACTGCCCGCGCCGCAGCCGCTCGCCGCCCCGACGCCTCCGCGCTGGCGCTGCAACTGCCCCCCCCTCAATATATTGGTCATGGTGTCACATGGTATGGAATGAACATGCCATTGGCCAGTCGGGGTCAGCCGTCCCCACCATGGCCCTGCCCCTCCCAGCCCCCCCCGCCACGCGGCAGAGCGCGGGAAGCTGGAAAGGTAGCCGACCCCCACAGTGAGGAGAATTAACCCCTTCTCAGCCAAAACCAGCACATTCTCCACCCCTTATTCCATACCATTTACACCATGCCCGGGTCCCATATGATGCAATACAACCTTACCAGCCACCACCCCTCCCCTTCCCATCCTTTAACATAATACACAGACATCATTCCCTTAGTTCATGGACCTTCCCTGTACAATGTCCATTAAAAATGTCCATTGAGTTCTTCCAGTCCATGACTCTGGGCTCCATCTGTTGTATCAGTCTTTCCGGGTGGGAGAGATGGTGTGTGGCGTTGGGTTGCTGCATACCGAGTCAGTCATCGTTCCATCACTGCTGCACGGCTTGTTTCATAGTTGATCTTCCATGGGTTGGGAGGCTCGTACTCTGATATCATTGGTACAACACAGAGGTGACACACAGTATTATATAGGAGTTCACATTGTGCCATGCAGTTCATTGACTGTTTTCACCCAAAATCAAATCCCCTTGAGGCACACATCGGATTTCTCCATCCTCCCGCATCACCCACCAAGTGCACCCAGGTCCTCGAGCAAAAGCAATCCCACCAATGGGTTTGCCTTTGCCGGAGGCAGGAAGAACCCAGACTGTTTTGCCCAGCATACTTTTTTTATGTGCACTACAGGGACTCTATCCCCTTCCACAGTATGTAGGATTTCTGACTGGGCAGGGCCAGCTCGGTTGGCAGATCCCCTCGTGTTGACTAACCACGTGGCTTTTGCTAAATGTGTATCCCAGTGCTTGAATGTTCCACCCCCCATTGCTCTCAGTGTGGCTTTTAACAGTCCACTGTACCGTTCAATTTTCCCAGAGGCGGGTGCGTGATAGGGGATGTGATACACCCACTCAATGCCATGCTCTTTGGCCCAGGAGTCTATGAGGTTATTTTGGAAATGAGTCCCGTTGTCTGACTCAATTCTCTCTGGGGAGCCATGTCGCCACAGGACTTGTTTCTCAAGACCCAGGATAGTGTTCCGGGCAGTGGCGTGGGGGACAGGATATGTTTCCAGCCAGCCAGTCGATGTTTCTACCATTGTAAGCACATGGCGCTTGCCTTGGCGGGTCTGTGGGAGTGTGATATAGTCAATTTGCCAGGCCTCCCCATATTTATATTTCAGCCATCGTCCCCCATACCACAAAGGCTTCACCCGCTTCGCTTGCTTGATTGCAGCACATGTGTCACATTCGTGGATAACCTGTGCAATAACATCCATGGTCAAGTCCACCCCTCGATCACGAGCCCATCTGTATGTTGCATCTCTCCCTTGATGGCCTGAGGTGTCATGGGCCCACCGAGCTAGAAATAGTTCACCCTTATGCTGCCAGTCCAGATCCACCTCAGCCACTTCAATCTTGGCAGCCTGATCTACCTGCTGGTTGTTTCGATGTTCTTCAGTGGCCCAACTCTTGGGGACGTGAGCATCCACATGACGTACCTTTACAACCAGGTTCTCTACCCGGGCAGCAATATCTTGCTACAATGTGGCAGCCCAGATGGGTTTGCCTCTGCGCTGCCAGTTGCTTTGCTTCCATTGCTGCAGCCAGCCCCACAAGGCATTTGCCACCATCCAGGAGTCAGTATAGAGAGAGAGCACTGGCCACTTTTCCCGTTCCACAATGTCTAAGGCCAGCTGGATGGCCTTTACCTCTGCAAACTGGCTCGATTCACCTTCTCCTTCAGCAGTTTCTGCTACTTGTTGTGTAGGAATCCATACAGCAGCCTTCCATCTCCGGTGCTTTCCCACAAGGCGACAGGACCCATCAGTGAACAGGGCGTATTGCTTCTCATTTTCTGGCAGTGTGTTATACAGTGGGGCTTCTTCAGCACGTGTCACCTCCTCCTCTGGTGATAATCCAAAATCTTTGCCTTCTGGCCAGTCCATAATCACTTCCAAGATTCCTGGGCGACTGGGGTTTCCTACTCGAGCCCGCTGGGTAATCAGTGCAACCCATTTACTCCACGTAGCATCAGTTGCATGGTGTGTAGAGGGGATGTTTCCTTTGAACATCCAGCCCAGCACCAGCAGTCAGGGTGCCAGGAGCAACTGTGCTTCAGTACCAACCACTTCTGAAGCAGCTCGAACCCCTTCATATGCTGCCAATATCTCTTTTTCAGTTGGAGTATAGCGGGCTTCGGACCCTCTGTATCCCCGACTCCAAAACCCTAGGGGTTGACCCCGGGTCTCCCCTGGTACTTTCTGCCAGAGGCTACAGGTAGGACCATTCTCCCCAACTGCGGTGTAGAGCACATTTTTTACATCTTGTCCTGCCCGGACTGGCCCAAGAGCTACGGCATGGACTATTTCTCGTTTAATCTGTTCAAAGGCTTGTCGTTGCTCAGGGCCCCATTTAAAATCATTCTTTTTCCGGGTCACTTGATAGAGAGGGCTTACGATCAGGCTGTAATGTGGAATATGCATTCTCCAAAAACCCACAACGCCCAAGAAAGCTTGTGTTTCCTTTTTGCTAGTTGGTGGAGACATGGCTGCTATTTTGTTGATCACATCCATTGGAATATGACAACGACCATCTTGCCATTTGATTCCTAAGAACTGGATCTCTTGTGCAGGTCCCTTGACCTTACTTTGTTTTATGGCAAAACCAGCTTTCAGAAGGATTTGGACTATTTTCTCTCCTTTCTCAAAAACTTCTTCTGCTGTGCTGCCCCACACAATGATGTCATCAATGTACTGAAGGTGTTCTGGAGCTTCTCCCTGTTCCAGTACAGTCTGAATCAGTACATGGCAAATAGTAGGACTGTGTTTCCACCCCTGGGGCAGTCGATTCCAGGTATACTGGACGCCCCTCCATGTGAAAGCAAACTGTGGCCTGCACTCTGCTGCCAGAGGGATTGAGAAGAATGCATTAGCAATATCAGTTGTGGCATACCACTTGGCTGCCTTTTACTCCAGTTCGTACTGAAGTTCTAGCATGTCTGGCACAGCAGCACTCAACGGTGGAGTGACTTCATTCAGGCCACGATAGTCTACTGTTAGTCTCCACTCTCCATTAGACTTCCGGACTGGCCATATGGGACTGTTAAAGGGTGAGTGGGACTTACTGATGACTCCTTGGCTCCTCAGTTGGTGAATGAGTTTATGGATGGGGATCAGAGAGTCTCTGTTGGTGCGATATTGCCGCCGGTGCACTGTTGTGGTGGCGATGGGCACCTGTTGTTCTTTGACCTTCAGCAACCCCACCACAGAAGGGTCCTTTGAGAGACCGGGCAAGGTAGACAGCTGTTCAGTTTCCTCCGTCTCCAAGGCAGCTACACCAAAAGCCCACTTGTAACCTTTTGGGTCCTTGAAATACCCTTTCCTGAGGTAGTCTATGCCAAGGATGCATGGAGCCTCTGGGCCAGTCACAATGGGGTGCTTCTGCCACTCATTGCCAGTTAGGCACACTTCGGCCTCCAATACAGTTAGCTCTTGGGATCCCCCTGTCACTCCAGCAATGCTGATGGGTTCTGCCCCTATATAGTTTGATGGCATTAAGGTGCACTGTGCGCCGGTGTCCACTAAAGCTTTGTACTCCTGTGGGTCGGACGTGCCAGGCCATCGGATCCACACAGTCCTGTAAGCCCGGTTATCCCTTTCCTCCACCTGGCTGGAGGCAGGGCCCCTCTAGTCCTGATCATGGCAGTCACAACTCACTTCCTGTAAATGTGAATCAGGAGTCCCTCTATTACACTTAGAAATAAAATCTGCGCTTCTACTCCTCTGTCTGGGGACTTGCTTGCTGGAAACTGGAGCAGCAGCTTTCCTGGAAGAGCCTCCCTGAGTGACTGTTCTTCCTTGCAGTTCATACACTCGTGCCTGTAGGGTCGAGGTAGGCTTGCCATCCCACCTCATCATGTCCTCTCCGTGGTCACGCAGGTAGAACCATAGGGTGGCCCGTGGTGTGTATCCCCTTCTTTGAGCCAAAGGACGCTTATTCCTAACAGCTGAGACACTGCTCTGTCGAGGTGGGGAGTAGGACAGATCTTCTTTGAGTTGCTGGACCTCTTGGGAGAGTTTCTCCACAGCAGAGACAAGCGAGGAAGAGATATTTGTGTCGTAATCTCGGAGTCTATCAATCACCTCTGCCACCGTTGGTGTCTCGTCATCTTTCCAGGACATCACTGCCAATGAGTTTGCATGTGAGGATGGTGCGCTCCGTACAAACTTCCACCACATGGGTCGTGTGCACTCGGCTTCATCTGGATCTTTGGATGACCCTTGATCGTCCAGGTCACCATAAATCACCTCAAACACAGCTAATTCCCTTAGATACTGGATGCCTTTCTCCATAGTTGTCCATTTTCCTGGGCGATATGTAACATCTTCTTTAAAGGGATACCTTTCCTTCACTCCAGACAGGAGTCGCCTCCAGAGGCTGAGGGCTTGTGGTTTTTTTCCAATTGCTTTGTCAACGCCCCCTTCCCCAGAAAGGGACCCCAGTTGTTTGGCTTCTTTTCCCTCTAGTTCCAGGCTACTGGCCCCATTATCCCAGCATCGGAGCAGCCAGGTGACAATGTGCTCACCTGAATGACGGCTATAATCTTTTCGCATATCTCGCAACTCGCTTAAGGACAGGGATCGGGTGGTCTCTATTTCATTTATTACTTCTCCCTCCTCTCCCCGCGATGGCCCTGGTTCTTCATCATCCCGTTCTAAACGAGGTGATGTCCGCTTCCAATATTTGTCTTGTGTATGGGGGTGACTGATACTGGTACGGGTTTATTTTCTGAGCTAGCTCCGGTACTTGTTGTGGGGGTTTGAGTGGCTGCAGTGCCTGTTGTCAGGGCTGGATTGTCTGCAGTGCCAGTCACTTTGCATTTCAATCCAGAGACATTCTCTTCCCCCTGGGGGCACTGAATACTGTTGAGCAGGGCTCAGTAGGCTTGGGCCAGGTCCCAGCATGTTGCAGTGGTCTGTGTCTCTCTGGAGTTCCCAGCATAACAACATACTTTCTCCAAATATTCTACTAGTTTTTTAGGATTCTGCACTTGTTCGGGGGTGAAACTCCAAAACACTGGGGGTGCCCACTGCCCTAGGTATTTGCCCATGCTATCCCACATGCCCTGCCACTCCTAACTATCAAGCCTCGGGGCAGATTTCTGGGTGATATTCTTAAATTGCTTAGTCAAAACCAAAACAACATGCCTAAAAACTAACAATAAGTGCACCTTAACCACCCAAGGATGTTCAAGATACAAAGACATTGTTGTAACAAAGGCACAGACATCATAGAACAAAGTTGCAAAGGTATTATTCTGTATTTCCTCCATATAAAAATCTCTCAGAGGAGGAGATATAATTGCTAATTGCCTCAACAAGGTGGTATCCGAAGTACAGTAACGGTTTCGGCAAAAACCCCAAATACCAGATAAAGCTGAAAACGAGTGTTTGTATAACAAATCTTGTAGGCAAAACATTACTAATCACAGCAGAACACAGCAGACTAAACAAACCAACACCGATTTTTAACACCAACTGCAAAAAGGACAACATGGTGCTGTGACCAGCAGCTGTTGTTATCTCCAACCCCTGAGCCCCACGTTGGGCGCCAAAAAGACTGTCGTGGTTTAGCGGCAGCTCAGCCCCACACAGTCGCTCGCTCACTCCCCCACCGGTAGATGGGGGAGAGAATCAGAAGGGTAACGCTCGTGGGTTGGGATAAGAACAGTTTAAGAATTAAAATTAAAAGAAAACAACAGTAGAAATGCAATGTAAAGGAGAACAACGAGAGGCACAAAGCCCCGGGGGAGGGGGGGGGGAAGGGAGGGGAGAAGGGGAACGAACCGCCAGAACAAACTGCCCGCGCCGCAGCCGCTCGCCACCCGCTGACCCACCTCCGCGCCGCCTCCGCGCTGGCGCTGCAACTGCCCCCCCTCAATATATTGGTCATGGTGTCACATGGTATGGAATGAACCTGCCATTGGCCAGTCGGGGTCAGCCGCCCCCACCATGGCCCTGCCCCTCCCAGTCCCCCCTGCCACGCGGCAGAGCGCGGGAAGCTGGAAAGGTAGCCGACCCCCACAGTGAGGAGAATTAACCCCTTCTCAGCCAAAACCAGCACACCGGCCATGGCATGGCTGTTCCTGGATCCTGCTGACTCTGCTAAACGTGTGGGTCAGCACAGGCAGCGTGCAGGAACAACTACAAAACCATGGATGAAATGTAAATAGTAAATTTATTTTCATTGCATTGCTAACCAGGGGATCCCTGAAGCAGCACCCAGGGAAGAGGCACACAAGTGGAAATGCAGGCACTGCTGTGTTTTTATTCCATGCTGGAGGATCACCAAGCCTGCTGTTTTCACCTGTTTATCACAGATTCGTGCAGGTGTAGTTTACCACTGTGCTTTGATCTTTCCCACAGCAGGGCAGGAATCTCAAGCATGTTCGATAGGGTGCCTCTGTCACAGGCCTACATTATATAAACACAGATGTTCTACTTGTCAAGCACAGAAGGATAAACAACAGTTAGAATGATATATATTTTTTTCTACACCCCAGCTGCAAGTCACTTCAGCGTGTTTACAATCCTTCTTGCCAATCTTCTGTTATTATCCCACACCGTGTGAAAGCAAGAGCAAAAACTAGAGGAAGAGAGAGTGAGAAAGAAAGCGAGACAGGAAGAGGCAGCAAAAGATCCTCCCTGAGTGACTGTTCTTCCTTGCAGTTCATGTACTCGTGCCTCTAGGGTCAAGGCAGGCTCGCCATCCCACCTCATCATGTCCTCTCCATGGTCACACAGGTAGAACCATAGGGTGGCCCGTGGTGTGTATCCTCTCCTTTGAGCCAAAGGACGCTTATTCCTAACAGCTGAGACACTACGCTCTAGAGGTGGGGAGAAGGACATATCTTCTTTGAGTAGCTGGACCCCTTGGGATAGTTTCTCCACAGCAGAGACTAGTGAGGAAGAGATTTGTTTCGTAATCCCAGAGTCTATCAATCACCTCCGTCACCGTCGCTGTCTCGTCACCTTTCCAGGACATTTCTGCCAATGAGTTTCCATGCAAAGATAGTGTGCTCCGTACAAACTTCCACCACATGGGTCATGTGCACTAGGCTTCATCTGGATCTTTGGATGACCGTTGATCGTCCAGGTCACCATAAATCACCTCAAACACAGCTAATTCCCTTAGATACTGGATCCCTTTCTCCAGGGTTGTCCATTTTCCTGGGCGATATGTAACATCTTCTTTAAAGGGATACCTTTCCTTCACTCTGTACAGGAGTCACCTCTAGAGGCTGAGGGCTTGTGTTCTTTTCCCAACTGCTTTGTCAACGCCCCCTTCCCCAGAAAGGGATCCCAGTTGTTTGGCTTCTTTTCCCTCTAGTTCCAGGCTACTGGCCCCATTATCCCAGCATTGGAGCAGCCAGGTGACAATGTGCTCACCTGAACAACGGCTGAAATCTTTCCGCATATCTCACAACTCTCTCAAGGACAGGGATCGGGTGGTCTCTATTTCATTTATGACTTCTTCCTCCTCTCCCCGTGACAGCCCTGCTTTTTCATCATCCTGTTCTAAATGAGTTGACGTCCGCTTCCAGTATTTCGTCTTGTGTATGGGGGTGACTGATACTGGTACAGGTTGATTCTCTGAGCCAGCTCCAGTACTTGTTGTGGGGGTTTGAGTGGCCACAGTACCTGTCACTTTGCCTTTCAATCCAGAGACCTTCTCTTCCCCTTGGGAGCACCGAATACTGTTGAGCAGGGCTCAGTAGGCATGGGCCAGGTCCCAGCATGTTGCAGTTATCTGTGTCTCTCTGGAGTTCCCAGCATAACAACATACTTTCTCCAAATATTCTACTAGTTTTTTAGGATTCTGCACTTGTTCGGGGGTGAAACTCCAAAACACTGGGGGTGCCCACTGCCCTAGGTATTTGCCCATGCTATCCCACATGCCCTGCCACTCCTAACTATCAAGCCTCGGGGCAGATTTCTGGGTGATATTCTTAAATTGCTTAGTCAAAACCGAAACAACCTGCCCAAAAACTAACAATAAGTGCACCTTAACCACCCAAGGATGTTCAAGATACAAAAAGGTTGTTGTAATAGAGGCAGAGACATCATAGAACAATGTTGCAAAGGTACTATTCTGTTTTTCCTCCATGTAAAGTCTCTCCGAGGAGAAGGCATAATTGCTAATTGCCTCAACAAGGTGGTATCCAAAGTACAGTAACAGTTTCAGGAAAAACCCCAAATACCAGATAAAGCTGAAAACGAGTGTTTGCATAACAGATCTCATCAGGAAAACATTACTAATCAGAGCAGAACACAGCAGACTAAACAAACCAACACCAATCTTTAACACCAACTGCAAAAAGGACAACACGGTGCTGTGACCATCAGCTGTTATTATCTCCAACCCTCAAGCTCCACGTTGGGCACCAAAAAGACTGTCGTGGTTTAGCCGGCAGCTCAGCCCTGCACAGTCGCTCGCTCACTCCCCCACCGGTAGATGGGGGAGAGAATCAGAAGGGTAAAGCTCATGGGTTGGGATAAGAACATTTTAGTAATTAAAATTAAAAGAAACAATAACAAAAATGCAATGTGAAGGAGAACAACTAGAGGCACAAAACCCCGGGGGGGGGGGGGGGGGGGGGGGCGTAATCAACTGCTGAAACAAAGTGCACACAACACAGTTGCTCACCACCTAGCAACCCAATGCCACACCTTCCTTAGTTGTAAACTGCCCCCCCTTAATATACTGGTCATGGTGTCACATGGTATGGAATGAACATGCCATTGGCCAGTCGGGGTCAGCCACCCCAGCCTTGGCCGTGCCTCTCCCAGCCTCCCACCCCCACGGGAGAGCAAAGGAAGCTGGAAAGGTAGCCAGCCCTCCATGGTGAGGAGAATTAACCCCTTCTCAGCCAAAACCAGCACATCTGTGATTAACTGGCAAAAATTAAATTAATATTCCCCAAGTTGAGTCTGTTTTGCTCATGATGGTAATTCCTGAGTGATCTCCCTGTCCTCATCTTGACCCACGAGCTTTTTGTTATATTTTCTCCCCCGTGTCCTGCTGAGGAGGGGAGTAATAGAGTGGCTTGGTGGGCACCTGGTGACCTGCCAAGGTCAGCCCACCACAGGTGTGCATGAATAGCAATTTATAATCATCTTGGTGTGTTTATCAGAGAGACAAGGAGAAATGTCTGACAGTTACTTTGAACTAAAATAACTCTTTGGTTTTTTAAATTTCTTTGTAAAGACTTATTTTTTCCCATAAATACACTAAATATTTACAATTTACTTTGACTTGCAGAAGATTATAGAATGTAGTCTGTGAACTGCAGAAGGTGAAATTACCTGTATGCTGTCTTTGAAAAAAATGCAATGTATTGTAATACATAAACAAGAAATGACAGAATGATTAAAGATAAAGTGTTAAGACAGAAGGTTTGTTGGTGTACGTGTTCAACATAAGGATTTTATGTGAAAGAGAGAAGAAAAATATCAGTCCCATTGCAGCTTGATGCTGTTGGAGGGGAGAGGAGGATGTTGACCAAACACTTGTTTGGGCTTGTTTTCTGCTTCCACCTCCCTATTTGGACTGGCATAGGACATGAGATTTAAAGAGGATAAGCAGCTCTCTCTTTCCAACTCTGGAGAAGAGCATAGAAGAACATGGAAAGTATTTTGGTTAATAATCAGTGGTGTCAGAAAGTTCAATGGCTTCTTTTCAAATTTAATATTTGGCTACGGTACATCTCCGAGAGAAGCTTAAACATGATTATAAAACATTGCATGCCAACTCCTGGGTTTGCAGTGGGGTTGTGGTAGGAGAATGTGGAGTTTACACTATTGCAGGTGCTGTTTGGCAAGTGCACCGTCCATTTGCTGCTATAGACTTGCTTCTGGTAGTTACCAAGGGATGATGTTAATCTGCGTTCCTTTTCTTTCAGTCAGACACATTCTCTGTTAGTACTGAATAACCTAAATTTATCAGTTTTGTAGTCACTTAGTTTAACTGACTTAACCTGAGAGTTATCCAAAATGTTTTCCTTTGTGACCTAAGTGTCAACCAGGGGCTAGGCTGCGTATTTCTGAGTCTCCAGGAGCATATGTGGGAAATGAAATTGCAAATTATTTACATGAAGTAATGGTCTTCTAATAAAAACTAAGTTCTGTCTTACCTGTGTTTCAGAAAGAAATGACCTGCTGTTCTAATTTCTTGAGTTAAAGGTGATCTTTTATGTTATCCTGTATTTTGAAGAATGCATTAGATAATAGTCTGAAAATCTTCCCACAATCCGTAATTGTAGAGATGCAACATTATTTGAAATTGAATAGTGAGATTTCAGATCAAATATTTGTGCCCAAATGTCTTTTTCTTTTTACTTTATTTTTAATCATTCATCCTTTCAGAAAATCATCATACACCTTCAGACTAATGAGCTTCTAAAATTGTATCCTTGCCTGTTTAAACTTTGATGTGAAAGTGGAATCTTTTGCAGTTAATTCTTTCCAAGGCATTCAAAATATGATGTTACATTTAGTTAATTTAACACCAAAGAGGCTTTTCAGCTCAGTAATACTTGCAGCATTAATTGTCTTCCTTTTCCAAGCACACCAGCATTTGACAAAAGTTTTGCTTGATAATTCTTGATAATACTGCGTTTAGAGTGGTATTTTCTCTAATGGTTACATCTCCTTGCAAGCAGATGGCATTGATTGCCATCTCCTTGTTTTGTGTGTTGGGAGGCAGAAGACCTGCTGATGCAATCAGTGTACCTTCACTGATTGTATTTCTGAAGGCAAGGCATGCGATGTCTCTTGATTTTTAGAAAATGAGATCTTGCACAGACATTAAGTCAAGAAGCAGATGCTGTGGCATGATGTTCCAGTGTCCATTGGAGACACAACAATCTGCACCAGGAACTGCACAGTAGAGCAGTTCATTTTCATTTTCTTCAGAAGGAAAATAAAAAATGTAGACTCAAAGACTGTTAGTATGGTTTTAATAGGATCAACCCTAATAGAATCATAGAATTATAGAATGGTTTGGGTTGGAAGGGACCTTTAGAGGTCATCTAGTCCAACCCTGCTGCAGTGAGCAGGAACATCTTTAACTAGATCAGGTTGCTCAGAGCCCTGTCCAACCTGACCTTGAATGTTTCTAGGGATTTGGCCGCCACAACCTCTCTGGGCAACCCATTCCAGTGTTTCACCACCCTCATAGTAAAACATTTTTTCCTTATATCCAGTCTGAATCTACCCTCCTTTAGTTTGAAACAATTACCCCTTGCTCCGGCCCTCGGATCATTTTTGTGGCCCTCCTCTGGACCCGCTCCAACAGGTCCATGTCCTTCTTGTGCTGAGGGCTCCAGAGCTGGACGCAGTACTCTAGGTGGGGTCTCACCAGAGCAGAGTAGAGGGGCAGAATCACCTCCCTCGACCTGCTGGCCATGCTTCTTTTGATACAGCCCAGGATACGGCTGGCCTTTTGGGCTGCAAGCGCACACTGTTGGCTCATGTCCAGCCTTTCATTCACCAGTACCCCCAAGTCCTTCTCTGCAGGGCTGCTCTCAATCTCTTCATCCCCCAGCCTGTATTGATACCGGGGGGTGCCCCGACCCAGGTGCAGGACCTTGCACTTGGCCTTGTTGAACCTCATGAGGTTCTCACAGGCCCACCTCTCCAGCTTGTCCAGGTCTCCCTGAATGACATCCCATCCTTCTGGTGTGTCAACTGCACCACTCAGCTTGGTGTCATCTGCAAACTTGCTGAGGGTGCACTTGATCCCACTATGTAATTGATGAAGATATTAAACAGTACCAGTCCCAGTACAGACCCCTGAGGGACACCACTCGTCACCGGTCTCCATCTGGACATCGAGCCATTGACCACTACCCTCTGGATGCAACTATCCAACCAATTCCTTATCCACCGAACAGTCCACCGATCAAATCCATATCTCTCCAGTTTAGAGAGAAGGATGCTGTGGGGGACCGTGTCAAAGGCCTTACAGAAGTCCAGATAGATGACATCTGCAGCTCTTCCCTTGTCCACTGATGTAGTCACTCCGTCATAGAAGGCCACTAGTTTGGTCAGGCAGGACTTGCCCTTGGTGAAGCCATGATGGCTGCCTTGCATCACCTCCCTGTTCTCCATGTGCCTTAGCATAGCTTCTTGGAGGATCTGTTCCGTGATCTTCCCAGGCACAAAGGTGAGGCTGACAGGTCAGTAGTTCCCTGGGTCCTCCTTTCTACCCTTTGTAAAGATGGGCACAATGTTTCCCTTTTTCCAGTTTCTGACCATCACAGAAGCTTACTGTGAAGTATTTTTCTAGCCTTCTCATCAGTGCAATGAATAGAACAGAATCAAAAAAGGGAGAACACATTTTAAAAAATATCAACAGCCTCATGCTGTTTAATGCATAAAAATGCTTTCTTTGCTTAATTTGCTTTATAGCAATATATAGTTATGTTTTTATACTTCCTTATATTTCATAAAATTAAATATACCAATTGTCCCCCATATATTAGTAACATCTGGCATAACTTTTGGATGACTCTCAAGTACACACTTCATGTTTGGAATTGTCTTTATAAACATTCAGTAAAATATATCTAGTTTCAAGCAGTGTGACTTATGGAAGCATTAAACTAAATATAACCTTTCATCTTTTCATAAAAGACATTAAAATATATTCAAGGAGCAAGTATAGTTTGCATTGATTTAAGAGAAATACATGGCTCTATGTTGTGGTTCAGCCTCAGTTGGCAACTAAACACCATGCAGCCGCTCGCTCACTCCCCCCCACCCCGTGGGATGGGGAAGAGAATTCGGAAGAGCAAAAGAACTTGTGGGTTGAGATAAGCACAGTTTAATGACGGAAAACCAGCGGGAGACAGGCACCATCCGATGATGATCATCAAGTCTCGTTTATTGGCAATTAGCAAATATCTTTTATACCGTTCGTAAATTAGCTCATACCTATTTGCAAAAGCATAGCTCATCCTTGGCTGGGAGGTAGATGCCAACTCCTCCCATGCTTATCTCTTGTGTTCAGCCTTGCAAGTAGCAGTTACTTGTTTCTCACACTCCTTTACCGGTCAACAACAGCTGGGCTCACACTCCCTTGTAAAACACCAGCTGGCCTCATATTCCTCTGTCGACCAACAGCTGGGCCCAAGGTTGCTCTAACTCTGAGCCTGCTTTCTACTTCAATGCCCGCTTTCTGCTAGCCGTTCCCGGGCTAGAGTCTCCCACATTTCCCCCGTTTTTACTTTGCACGACATAAGCTTGGTTAACAATTTTCATTAAAAGGGTTCTAATACAAGAAAACACACAGCTCAAGCAAAGCAGTACTACAACTATTATGATTAGTAACAACAACCCTGACTGTAACACACTTTTGAGCCATCCACGCACCCCCAACCAGCCCCCCAAGGCCTCCAGACCAAAGAGGCCAGTATCTTGTTGCCCCTTCTGGGTGTGTTCTATGAGGTCCTGGATTTCCTTATGAATAGATCGAGAGTGGTCAGCCAGATCCATACAACACATTCCCTCAAAATCTTCACAGCCATGCCCGTGGGCCAGTAAAAGGAAATCTATTGCGGCTCTATTTTGTAACACGGCATGCTGCACTGTGGATAGATCCTCAGATACCTCTGAGAGGACTCTACTTGTGCCATTGGCTTGTTTCAGCACCCAGCATGCGAGACTCTCAAGATTTTTATGAGCTCGAGCCGCGGAGACCCCTGGTGTAAAGAGGGATGCGAAAAAGACTTCCCATCTATTCCATAGGCTGACTCCGTCACTGCACTCTGACGTTAGCGACTGAGACGTACCTCTTTTAAACCGATACCTATGGGTTGCGTTGGGGTGGTGGTGCGGTGCGCCGAAACTAAGTTGGCCTACCGTGCATGGCCCCCCTCGAGGGTAGGAGGGAATGCCTGCCCAGGCACGGTTGCCACAAATTAAGAAGAACCCCTTGGGAAGGCGCCTGGGCCACATCGTGCCCGGGGCCGAGTGGGTCTTGTTGCAGGCCAGTCGCTGGCACCAAACCGTTTCCCAGAGACTGAGGTCCCCTAATGGTGTAACGTTAGTGGGGGGTGAGATAGTGACGTGGCGCCCCTCCCTCTGATCCCCGGTCCAATTGGACAGGCCGATGTAAACACAGCTAGTAGCATTAAGAGAGCCCACAAGGGCAAGCTCCTGTGGTTCTGGGCCCACGGGGAGTACATCATCCCAGATGTCATACTCAGCAAACACCGAAGGGGCGTCACGCCACTTAAAGGGACACTTCCGAGTTATGTTATGCTGCTGTCGCAGCTCCGCTACGGACTGAGTAAAAGTCATAAAGGTTGCATTACTTAAAGGCACCCCAATAAGACATGTGATAAATGGGGAGTCGGGCGTTGCTAGGCTGGCACAAAAGCTAGTTGTATTCAATGATCTAGCTAGCGTGACCCAGATATTTTCTCGTGGGTCAAAAACGTTAGGCACAAGGGCAGTGCTACATACACTTAAAAGGGCTAATACCCATAATTTCTGTTCAGCAGAGCTCATTATCAGTCCGCCTTGTATTCTCGGTCGAAACCAGACCAAACCTCGGGCGCTATGCACCCTCTGGGACCTTTGTTCCTCCTGGACCGTGGTTATTCACTGGTGAGTGCTGCACAGCGCTCCTCTGGGTTCCTTCCGCTGATCCCAGCCGTTCGGGTGCCGCTTCGGCTGGTGCCGCGGTGGGCAACTGTTCTGCGTCGCGCTGTGTGGGGGAGGTGGCGGGTCTGGCACATCTAGCTGGAATCCATTGCGGCCCTGTAGGGGTAGAAACACAGAGATACCCCCTCCCCCAATATAAAACCTCCACAGGCCCTAACCATACACCCGTACGCGGGTCTTTGTATTTGACCCAAACTCGGGGTAGCTCCCGTTCGTCTTTTTTCTGTCTATAGTGAACGATGACAGCAGGCACTCCCTCAGAGCCAAATACACACAAATAGTTTAACACAAACAGTGCTTTTACCAGCCGCTCCTGTGGGTCTTTTATATCTGCATACTTTTGAACATAGGTTTTCAGCAACCCATTAGCTCGTTCCACTATTGCTTGACCCGTTGGGTTGTGAGGGATACCTGCAATGTGTTGTACTGACGCACCCACGCAGGAGGGTTATCGTGTTCTGCAAATAGGCATAAGTGATTTAATACAAACAAAACTTCTGCACAAACAAAACTTTTGCCATTCCAACACCCTTATCTTCTCCCCCTTTTTCTTTTTGCACTGAGTAAGTGCACCCAAAATGTGAGTAGAACCATGGAGTATGGGGAGATCGATGGGGAGATCGGGGTCCAGGCGGTCTACTGCTCTCTGGACGATCTCGGAGCTAAGACGTTGTATCATAGTGTGTTGTTCAGCAGTCGGTCGGACCGGCACGGCAGGGTCAGTGCCCTTTAACATTGAGCGAAAAACTGAGAGTCACTGATGCGCCACCCAAGGTATTTCCATACCGGTGAACGTTGAACCTTCTCTGCTGCTATTACTAGGTCGTGTAGCTGGAGCTGTTGCTGTAAATATAATTCTTGCTGTGCTGAGAAAGGTTGTACTTGCGCAAACAAGATGTCATCCATGTAATGGTAAATTATAGTGTCCGGCCATTGCTGCCTCACTTCTTTCAATGCAGCATCTACGAAGAGTTGACACAGAGTAGGGCTATTCTGCATGCCTTGTGGCAATACTGTCCATTCAAAGCGTAAGTCAGGACCCTCTCTGTTGATTGCTGGTAACGTAAATGCAAATCGCTGGGTATCCTGAGGATGCAGCTTTGTAGTAAAAAAGCAGTCCTTTAAGTCGATAATTAGTAAATGCCAGTCAGTTGGTAGCATGGCTGGATTTGGAAGGCTAGGCTGTAAAGCCCCCATCGCTTGCATTTGCTGATTCACTGCCCGTAGATCATGTAACAGCTTGAGATGTCCTTGATCTAATTGTTGTTTTATTAATATACAGGCTTGTTGTAGACTTTCCCGTTTGAGCGGTCACTGCCCGACCCATACTGGCTCTGCTGTGAGCCATGTCAGTGGGATTGGGAAAGTCCATGTGGCAGTGACCCTCTTTGGTTACTGTTGAGAGTTTTTGGCTGGACCCAATGGGGCGAGAGCGGCACAAACTTGTTGCTGAACGTGTACCATTCCCTGCCCAACTTCCCTCAATGCTTCAACTAACATAGCTCGGGGGCCGGGAGGTACCCGACTCATGCGTTCAAGCATCATCTCAATGCCTGCGTCTAGGGGAAGTGTAATTAAAATGCTTTTAGTAGCATGGTTGGAGTTTTCCATAACACATTGACGCAGCAATGGGCCCTTCATAAAAATTTTCCAATCAAGAGGATTATGGTGTGCTAATAAATTTTGATTGTTAGCAGGGTCCGGTTGATAGATGACAGGGAAAGCCTGAGCTAACAAATCGGCGGTCTCTAGGTCCCCGTTCTGTAATGCCTCTAACCCGATTTTTCGCCAGTCAACCTGGCTGCGCACAGCAGGCACAGAACGGTGACTAGACGGCGTGCTCGGCTTATTTTCCTTCACCGGAGAGACTACATCACATAAATTTTCAATATCTTCACCTCCCTTTCCCAAGCTTATTCCTCCTCCGCTAGTTTCTACAGATGTAGATTTATCAGGGGCGGGAGGGGGGGGAATAAGGGGTTTTCGAGGTACGACAACTGGGATCCCCAAGAAGGGAGGAGAGAGATTGTCTAAGCCAATTCCAATCTTCCCAGCATTGGGGTCACAGTTGTCTAGCCGATCAGAGGCGGCTGTTGCTAATCTTTTTTCAGTTTTATATTTTTTCATACAGTTAATCACTTCCCGCCAAGGTTTCATTAACTTTTCCGCTGTCTTATCGTCATCTATCACCCAATCCCACAAACAATCACCATAGGCTCCCCACTCCTCTACTTCAAAAATCGACTCCGGTTCTTTAAAAAACCCTTTCGCTTTACCCACTGCAACTAATCCTGACAAGTCTTTTAACTGACTTACTCCCCGCTTTTCTAAAAAGCGCTTTAATAATTCGAAAGCTACCTTGACCTCCATCGCCCGATGTGAGGAAAATCAGCGTCTTTGTACGGCTCTCGCTCCCGGGTTAGCTTCAACTGCGGAAAGCGGATCCCCTCTTGAATCCCGAGGTTGGATCCAGGCCGGAGGGTCGGGACGTATCAAAAATTATGCATAAATCGACTCCTCTTTGCCCCCTGGCCGCCGTCTGCCAGTGCATCTCCGTCTCTCGCTGCTGTATCCGAAATAATCCTTTTCAGGTGTGGGTTACTAAAGTGTCCCTTCTCGCATCCCCAGCTTATGAGCAACGGTAGTTCTTTGCGTAGATCTATACCCTTAATGCTACGCCTTTCTAAGAGGGATGTAAAGAAATCATATGCTGCTTGCCTCTGCGTTGTGCTCGTCGGCGCCATTGCAGCTCCCAAGGTCTCGGCAGCACGTATCGGCTGAGCCCACCTATGTGGTCGCCCAGGGCACGCAGACTGAGCCCACCTATGTGGTCGCCCAGGGTACGCAGACCAGCTGCGCTGTCTGTTTTGCCGTCCCTCTGCTTGCAGGACCCGAACCCTACGCTGGACCGTCCGTGGTATCACGTCAGGGTCACCATTTGACGGAAAACCAGCGGGAGACAGGCACCATCCGATGATGATCATCAAGTCTCGTTTATTGGCAATTAGCAAATATCTTTTATACCGTTTGTAAATTAGCTCATACCTATTTGCAAAAGCATAGCTCATCCTTGGCTGGGAGGTAGATGCCAACTCCTCCCATGCTTATCTCTTGTGTTCAGCCTTGCAAGTAGCAGTTACTTGTTTCTCACACTCCTTTACCGGTCAACAACAGCTGGGCTCACACTCCCTTGTAAAACACCAGCTGGCCTCATATTCCTCTGTCGACCAACAGCTGGGCCCAAGGTTGCTCTAACTCTGAGCCTGCTTTCTACTTCAATGCCCGCTTTCTGCTAGCCGTTCCCGGGCTAGAGTCTCCCACAGTTTAATAATTACAATAAAATAATAATTATAATAATGATTATGATAATAATGACAATAATGATAATATAATAAAATGGAAAAGGAAAAAAAAAAACAGAAACAGAAACGATACAGCCGCTCACCACCCGCCGACTGACGCTGCCTGTCCCCGAGCCGCGATTGCTGCCTCCCTCCCCTGGCTAGCTCCTCCCAGTTAACATACTGGGCATGACGTTACATGATATGGAATATCCCTTTGGTCAGTTTGAATCCGCTCTCTTAGCTGTCCCCCCTCCCCTCCCAGCTTCTTGTGCACCCAGCAGAACATGGGAAGCTAGAAAAGTCCTTGACTAGTACAAGCACTACCCAGCAACAGCCAAAACATCTGTGTTTTATCTCAACATTTTTTTCACGCTAATTTCAAAGCACAGCACTATACCAGCTAGAGTGAAGAAAATTAACTCTATCCCAGCTAAAACCATGACACTCTGGCATTGCCCATGATATGGGGCACAAGCCTAGTCCAAAATCTGTAGCAGTCAATTAAATTGTTTCTACTGACCACGGGTTTGGCTCAGACCCAAATTGAGCTAAAAATAATTCTGCCTAGATTTTGTAAAATGGCTTCTTCCACAGTGCTGTACTATATAGGGCATAGTTTTATTCTCCTGTGTTTCTAGAACATACATTTTGATTAATCTGTAGAATACTTTGTTTTTTAACTCTAAGGAAAATTATATTAGCTTGGCCTTTGTATTGTCATCTGTTTCCAGTGTGCTTTTTGTTAGAAAACATGCTCATGTTGGTAAAATTTGTATGGGTACGTGCATGAGAGAGCATCTGCTCCCTTAAGGTTATCTGACCAAGGACCTTGTCAAATGGGATGATAAAGAAAAGAGGGAAGCAATAAATGTAGAGGCACAAAGCTGACTGATAAACTTTAACAGAGACAATAAGAGCCAAACCTCATCAGTTATACTAATTGATAAGGGCGTGTGGAGTGTGAGAATGTTTATTTCAGTATGATTATCTGGTTGAGGTCTTTGTCAAATGGGATGGTAAGGAAAAGGGGGAGGCACAGACCTGACAAACAAACATAATGGGAATAAAGACAAGAAGCCAACCTTTTCAGTCACACTAATTGATGAGCTATCAAGAAACTGCTGGCATCACTTCAAAGAGGGCCAACCTGGACTTTGCAACTGATAAGGATGCAAACCTCCAGGACCTGGATACAGGTGCAGGGAAGGGGGCAGGGGGCACGGTGGGTGTCGGTGGAACTACACAAACAGATGAAGGAATATGCAGGGAAAGGGAATCAAGGAGAAACAGAGGATGACTAGACAGAAAGGGATATAAGAGGGGCTGATCATATGTAAACTGTGGCGGGTCAGTACGCTAGTCTGACTGAGCCATGTGCTTGATCACTGCAATCTGTCTTATCTTCTTATTAAATCCTTACTTAACTATCTTTCTGTGTAAATCTCACTCTCTGTCCCGTGTGTGTGAGTGCTGTAAGGATGAGGTGCCAGCTAATGGTGAGACCAACATGAGTGGATTTGGGGCCAGCAACTGGAGTCAGACAGGGGGGTATAGGCACCCCCAGGCCTGTGGTGGCAGCATCTGGAGTGAGTGAGGGTCTTGGCTTTAGTACTTGGAGGGGCTACAGCTCTTAGGAGCACCTTGACACATCCTACAGATTTTGTGTCCAGAGTGCCAGTTACTGGGGAGACCAGTGTGAGTGGATTTGGTGGCAGCAACTGGAGTCAAGCCAAGGGTGTAGGCACCCCAGCCTGTGGTGTCGGCAACTGGAGCAAGTGAGGGTCTCAGTGCTAGTGCCTGGAGGGAGTAAGGGTCTCCAGCACCCAGGATGGGACCAGTGTGTGTCCCAAGTACCAGCTACTGGGAGGGACCGGCACGAGTGAGGCAAGTGAGGGGCTCAGTGCCAGTGGCTGTGAGTGTGGAGTGTCATGTGTGTGCCTTCACTAGTGATCTTCTATCTCTACCAGCCAAAGAAGAGGAAGGGGACTTGGCAGTCTATACTTATGTTTTATGTGAGTCCTATATGTCGGTGCTGTTGAAGGCCTTATCTGCCTTATCTGTGGCAGTCTGTATCTGGCTGTGTCAATGTCCTATGTGTATCCTTTGTGTGTCTGTGCATATGTGTGTGTCACTGGCTTATGTGCTCAGATTTACTGCTGGTTGAACTTGCAAACCACATTCATTGGCCTGGGGCAGAGACCCTCTGGTCTGGGCTCCAGTGGCCAGACAGGACAAATCCCTGGGCCTGGAGGTGCTGGAGATGGCAGCTGCTTATAACATCGCTTAACAAAATAGTTTATATTTTTGAGACATTTGGGCATAAAGAATAAATTTTATGACTGTGAGCTTGTACTTCACTGCTTTTTATGGAAGGCAGTACATCAGGTTCTGCTTTGGGGGAAAAAATAATTTTAAAAAATAATAATTTGCATGATGATAAATGAAATTAGATCCATGAGAGAAAAATACCTTCAGACTGTTCAGTTTGTCACAAAGTCATCTCTGAGAATTCAGCATTATCTTTGCTGTGTACTTTCCTCCTCTTCCCTACCCTTTCCTCACATACACATACACCTTTATCTAGTTTTGCTGTGTTATGTTAGAAAAAAAATGGCTGTTGGCTTAGTTTTAAGTGCATAATGATTAGTTCTGTTTCTAATTTCTAAAGCTTCTATTTCGGAACTTTTTCTTCAGGAAATTACTTCAGATTCTTTAGATGTCAGTTGATTCCAGTTGATGGTCTCAACTTTAAAAACAAGCAAACCAACCCCCCCCAAAACCCAGAACAAAACATAAACCCTTCCTCCTTCTGAGGAGGGACTGTGTATAAAGTAGAAGCACAGTATCTCCAGAGAAAATGTAAAATGCAAAGTAAAGGAAAGTTTTAGGAGTGAATTAGTTGCTAGTGAATATAACGAATCACAGTAGAGCTCATTAAAGAACTTCCTTTGATTTTGAATGATTGATATTCCAATAATAATGCAGCTTTAACTAATGCTGTTACAGACTTGAAAAATTAAAGCAAGACTTGTAAAAAATAAGATTCATTCTTACTGTATCAACAAATTTCAAACATTATACTGTGTTACAAAATTATGGCTGCAGAAAGGAAAGATATATGCATATATTTATATATTTTAAAATAAGATTACAAATTAGAACACTCAAATAAAATTTTGCTTTAAGGTTGCTTATGTCACTTCAGTTTGATTCACTTATATTCATGCATTAGAACATTCTTTTAACTGAATGTCTATTTACAGCAGCTCCTCTTACTGAACCTCATTTGATAAAGATGATATACAGAACTACAGAAAGAGCAGCTCTTGGGTATTTTGGATTTTATTTCTATTATTCAATGTGTGTGTGGTCTCTGTACTTTCTCGATTACTTGCTGAACTTTGCTTTGAAAGCAGAACTATTGTTTACTCAGAGTGGTTTGTCAAGGATTAGAATTGACATGTCCCCTTCCCCAACTCTGGCCCTGATCCTTTTAGGCAATATCTCTGTCCGCTGTATGGGAGAGTCATGCTCTCTCCATTTTTAATTCCATTTAAAGTTGAAGTAGCTTCAAAACCGTTGCTGATTGGCTCGGCCTTGGCCAGCAGCGGGTCTGTCTTGGAGCCAGCTGACATTGGCTCTATCAGGCACAGGGGAAGCTTCTAGCAGCTTCTCACAGAAGGCACCCCTGTAGCCCCACCACTACCAAAACCTTGCCACACAAACCCAATACATTTGGGCAATGCCAGTATTTTTGGAAAAGTGAAGTATTCTTTTGTTATGAAACTTTTGGATGTCTAATTTAAGAAACATAGCTTCTTATTTTCAAACATACTTGTAATTACAGAGAACTTTGAGTTAATTGGTTTTTAGTTGCAGCTTTGAGGATCCAGGTCTTCGACAAATCAAACTCTGAAGTATGGCTCTGAAAGCAAAAACAAAAAAAAAGGAGCTGTAACACATATGGTTAACTTCATGCAGCAAGTCTATCAGAGCACTATGAAAAATTAAAATCTGATTTTTCATTTCCAAAAAATGAGGCAGGAAACTGTATGAAAATAAAGTATTTTGTGCTGCTGTTTTCCATCCCTGCTGCGGAGCTATGCTTTGCACTGAAAGCGTAATGGCATGGTTTTTGGAATGGTAAAAAGTATCATATTATCATGGAGTTAGTGCATCATAATACATGTGCCCAAAGAGGAGGAATTAAGATTGCTCCAGTCCTTACTGTTAGTTTTGGTGCCTATTGATGCTTTTGCTCAGACAACTGAAAACAATCACCAGAGTTTGCCAGACTGGAGTGGTATAGAGCACTGTATTGGGTTTATGGGGCAAGGCTTAAGTAGCAGGGGTGGGGAACTGCAGGAGTGGCTTCTGTGAGATGAGATCAGGGGCTGCCCCCATGTTGGACAGAGCCAGTTCCAGCCAGCTCCAAGACAGAGCTGCAACTGGCCAAAGCTGAGCCTATCAGTGACGTTGGTAGTGCCTCTGTGATGACATACTGAAGAAAGGGTAAAAAAAAGGGGAGGGGGCACAGCTAAGAGAGCAGATTCAAACTGGCCAAAGGGATATTCCATATCATGTAACGTCATGCCCAGTATGTTAACTGGGAGGAGCTGGCCAGGGGGAGGGAGGCAGCAATCACGGCTCAAGGATGGGCAGCGTCAGTCAGCGGGTGGTGAGTGGTTGTATCGTTTGTGTTTCTGGGGTTTTTTTCCTTCTTTTTCTTTTCCATTTTATTATATTATCATTATTGTTATTATTATCATAATCATTATTATGATAATTATTATTTTTATTGTAATTATTAAACTGTTCTTATCTCAACCCACAAGTTGGGGGTTTTTTTGTGCTTTTGCTCTTCCGATTCTCTCCCCCGTCCCACAGGAGTGGGGGGAGTGAGCAAGCAGCTGCGTAGTGTTTAGTTGCCAACTGAGGCTGAACCACGACACCAGGTCTCGTTGGATGGCAGCACGGCCTTCTGGTATATCAGCCACTCCTCCCAGCTTATCCACAGTGTCCGTTTGTATGTCCTCAGGTCCAGAGACCCTCTCATCCCTTTGAGGTTGCTGGACACAGGCTCAGTGTATGTAGGCAAGGCCCCAACACAGTGCTAGAAGTTGTGTCTTTGGTATAGGCAAGGTATCCTTCCTTCCAGTGTTCTGCCACTTCAACGGGATTCCACGCCTTTTTGGGTGTGAAGTCCCAGTCCATTGGAGGTGAAAATCGCTCTAAGCATCTACCCAAATTCTCCCACGCACCTTGCCACCCATGACTCAGCTGTCTCAGAGCACAACCCTGCATGGCATTTCCAAGCAGTTGGTTAACTTCAGGAAAAGCTGAAATCAGCTGAAATCCTCATCTTCCTCCTCCTCCTCAGCTCCAGCTGTGGTCTGCTACTGCATTGTTCTAGATGCTGCAACAACAGAAGAACCTACAAAAGCTTGTATAAAGAACAGAATGACGGTGTTTTGCAGATATTTATAGGGAATATATAGGTAATATATTGCAAGTGAGAGAACAGGGAATTTCCTGAGAGCGTCTTTGTGCTCACTCTGCATTTCTGCTCCATCATTCAGAGTGAAGTCCAGAAAGGAAGAAAACTGAAGTATTTCAGTGGTGGAAAGCTAATTACCTAGCAGCACTCTGTGACCCACTGTGAGACAGTGATTTGGGGACTGGTTAAAATAATACCCTTGAGGATCCAACAGCACAGATGATTGACCTGAGGCTTCACAGCAGCTGCAGGGGTTATTTCAGCCTTGAGGCTTCAGTAGCAGCCAGGTACTCTCTGTTGCAGAGCTACTCTATGTCTGGGAAGCAAAATTTCATCTCCATTAATGTTAGGCCTTTTTTCCTCACAGAGTGAGTGGTAACATTAGGTTTCATACCTAAAACATGTCCTTATGGCTTCCCAGTAGAGTTGAGAGAGAGAGAGAGAGAGATAGTGAAGACTAGATTATTCATTTAAGCTTGTTTTCTTTAAAGGAAACAATGAATACATTCCATTAGAATGGTAAAACTAAGACAGCAAATAGCACATCAGGAAGTTACATTCAGTAGTTGACTTCAACACAAAAGGGAGGTTTTCTTATTTTTAAGGTAGAGACCTTGTGTGACAAGGAATACAGTGGCATACAGTTCTATTCATCTTAAACATGCTGAAGGAAAGGGAAGATCCTAGGTTAATTCAGCATTCACATGGCAGTTCATTATTAGATTACTGATTACAGACTTAAATTTAGGCCAAGGAGACAGAGATCTGCTCTGCTCTCTGCTTGTCCACACATCCATTTTTGACTTCTGTATATGCTTCAGACTGGAGCAACTACAGTAGACTGATGTCTTATACAACTGCAGAGGATCAACAGAACTTGTACACCCTATGAAAAGATTCTCTTAAAACCCAAGAGTTTTCTATTTTAATAGTAATAGCAGAATACTAAAATATAAAATGGCATGAATATCTGTACTACTCATGCTATTGTTGTATCTTTTGTTTCTTTAGTGATGTCATTGTATTTGATTTTTATATAATAACTTATAAGCATTTTTAAAAAGAAATAACTATAGATTACAAGAATAGCTTTATCAACAGTGCATTGGGTATATGTGGCAAGGTTTTGGGAATGGGGGGACTGCAGGGGTGGCATCTGTGCTGGACACAGCCAGTTCCAGCTGGCTTGGCAATAGACCCACTGCAGGCCAAAGCTGAGCCAGTCAGTGAAGTTGGTGCCTGTGTGAAAACATATTTAAGAAAGGGCAGAAAGCACTTCACAGGCAAGTGAGAAGAGAAAAAGATTGAGAAACAGCAGTGTGAACACCAAGGTCAGAGGAGAAGGTGCTCCAGGCACCAGACCAGAGATTCCCCTGCAGCCATTGGAAGAGATCATGACAGATCGGGTATTCCCCTGCAGCCCATGGAGAGGTCACACACTGGAGCAGGGGAAAAGTGTGAGAAGGAAGAAGTGGCAGAGAGGATCTGTTATATTGTTGTGGGTTAACCCCGGTAGACAGATAAGCACCACACAGTCGCTTGCTCACTCCTCCCCCTGCCACCCCAAGTGGGATGGGGAAAGAGGAAAGGAAGAATAAAAACCTAGAAAACTTGGGGGTCAAGATAAAACAAACAAACAAAATTAATAAGTGAATGATAAGTGGAAGAAGAGGGAAGAAAACAAAACAAGTCACACAAAAGCAATTACTCACCACTTTACATAGGTAGCCAGTTCCAGAGCAAAAGATGGCTAACCCCCTAAAGCCCCTTCTTTTCCCTTTTATTGCTGAGCATGACATTATATGATATGGAATATCTCTTTGGTTAGTTCAGGTCATCGGCCCAGTTGTGTCCCCTCCCAGCCTATTGCACAACCCCTCCTCCCCCAGTCTATTCACTGAGAGGACAGAGATAGAAACAGAGAAGGCCTTGATGCTGTGCACTGTTCAGCAATAGCTAGAATATTAGTGTATCAGTACTGTTTTGGTAAAAAATCCAGAACACAGCACCATATGAGCTGCTTTGAAGAAAATTAACTCTATCCTAGCCAGGCCTAGTACATATATACTGACCATATACTTGGGAGGACAGGTAGAAGAGTCAGGAGTGAAGGAATAAAGTTGAACCTGGGAAATGGGGGGTTGCGGGGGAGTTGGTTTTTCAATTTTTATTTTTGTTTCTCATTACACAAGCCTATTTTGTCCCCTCCATCTTGCTGAGCAGGGAGGCGTGAGCAGCTGGGTGGGCGTTTGGCTGTTAGCCAAGGTCGAGCCACCACACACCAGTTAGTGAGATTTCTTTCTGACAGCACAAAAATTTAACAAAACTTTTAATTATAAAGAAATTCTTTTTCTTTTCAGGTACCATGATCAACAGGATGTTACGAGCAACTTCCTTGGAGCAATGTGGTTGATTTCAATAACATTTCTATCCATTGGATATGGTGACATGGTACCTAATACATACTGTGGGAAAGGAGTCTGTTTACTCACTGGAATCATGGTGAGTGGTTCAGAATTTATTCACATGATATGAAATTAAGTTTGTTAGAATTAATCCCCAAACTCATGATAGTCATAACAGAAATACTTATTTGATAACTTTTAAAGTATATAGGCTTACTTGCACCATTCCATGGTCTCATTTCATGGTAATGGAATGGAAGGCTTTCATCCTCTGTAGATAGAATGAAGAGCTGCGTAATAGAGAGAAGCAGTTCCACCCTGAAGCCATTCTCAGCTTCAAAATCTCAAGACTCTTTCAATAAATGTTAGGATATCACATCATCTTGACTGTCTTTGGACATGTGTAATTGGACCTCTTCTAATAACAAAGATACGGCTCTGACATTTGCTTCTTAATGAAGTTACTTGCAGGTGTAGAGTTGCAATGGTTGCTAGTCTCCTAAAGCATTTTGCTTGTGCATAGTTTTCTACGCTGTTTCTTATAAGTCTAATAACATATGGTGCATAGTTTTCCATTGCTTTAAGTGTATTTATGTAGTGCAGTTTTTATTATAAGAGTTTTTGTTACCATTGTTTTAATAGTTAGACCATACATATTCAGTACATATTTATTAGCTGTACTTCATATCTAATTTCAAGTTTTTTTGTATTGTAGCATTTGGTCCAAGTTAGGTAGGGAGTAGGGCAATAAATGATAATGGAAATTTCTGCATATTTACAGTAAATTAGAAGTTAAAAAGCTCCAGATCATGCCACTTTTATTTGTATCAAGCTCCTGTGTAAATTTCCCTGTGAGTGAGAAGTTTAGGATGGGCATCATATATAATGTATAAGACAGTAAGATCCATTGATCATAAAAGTAATGTAGCTTCAATATCTACCTTCTATTAAAACAGGTATATTGGGATTACTACTGAAAACATATGGTGGCAAGAAGTTTCCCTTTTTGAGCAGGTGTTTTAATAAATCTGTTGTTTATAAAAGTATATATTTTATGTTCAGAGAGTAAAATAGATCAATGCATTTTTGTAGTGTTGAAGACTTTTTCCAAATGCTGCTTTTTAATTTTTTAACATCTGACAGGTTCCAGGTCATTGACTTTTATTGAGAAAGACTTCCAGTAGTGTCAAATACATATCTGTTTAAATACAGAGTTTGCAATCTGGTGAAAATAGAGGCGGAAAGCACAGAAATTACTCAGAAGGCTTTTCTAAAGGCTGTTGACTAAACTCATATTTGCTGTCTTCTAGGGTATTTGCCTTTGTTCTTCATTTTGAGCTGGATTTTGATGCCAGATAGAAAAAAAATTGGCCATAAGTTCATTAGGAAAAGAAGAGAACATGCAGTGTATATTGCCACAGGGATGTGCAGAACAAGTACAGAACCCTGTTATAATGCTTTCCTTCTTCCCAGACACTGTTCAGAAATAAGAAGCAAATGCTTCAAGATTGTCCAGTCTTTACCATGCTGATTGTAAAGTACATGTTAAAACTTGCTGTTGGTTCTGTCAGCTGGCTGTGCTCTGCAGTGATTAGAGATATTTTGCCTAGGAGACTTGTTATTAAAACACTGGCCTTGACTGTTATCAGTTATTTAGGTTTTGCATGGAAGCCGTTACTGTACTACAGCTACCACCTCATGGAGGCAATTAGCAATTATACCTCCTCCTCTGAGGAGTTTTTTATGGAGGAAATACAGAATGGCACCGTAGCTAATATCTTATGTAATGTCTCCTCCCTCATTACAACAACTTTTCAGTATCTTGAACATCCTTGTGTAGTTAAGATACATCTGTTGATATTGCTTTGGCAAGTGGTATCAGATCTGTCTAAGGTTAGTAAGCAAGTTAAGAATATAATCCAGAGATCTGTCCCAAGGCTTGATAGCTATGCATGGCAGGGTATGTGGGAAAGTATGGGCAAATGCCTAAGACGGTGGGCACCCCCTGTGGTGTGGGACTTCACCCCTGAACAAGTGCAGAATCCTGAAAAATTAGTAGAACATTTGGAGGAAATATGTTGTCACCCTGGCAATTCCAGAGACATACAGATCACTGCCATGTGCTGGGGTCTGGCTTATGCCTATCGAGCCCTATTTAACACTATTCAGTACCCCCAAGGGAAAGAGAAGGGAACTACTCCAACCCCAGCGACAAGCACTGCGGCCACCCAAACCGCCGTGACAGAGACTGCAGCTACTCCAACCCCGGTGACAAACACTGCGGCCACCCAACCCGCCGCGACAGACACTGCAGCTACTCCAACCCCGGTGACAAACACTGCGGCCACCCAACCCGCCGCGACAGATACTGCAGCTACTCCAACCCCGGTGATGAGCACTGCGGCCACCCAACCCGCCGCGACAGAGAATGCAGCTACTCCAACCCCGGTGACAAGCACTGCGGCCACCCAACCCGTTGCGACAGATACTGCAGCTGCTCCAACCCCGGTGATGAGCACGGCGGCCACTCAAACCCCCACAACAGGCACTGCAGCTACTCAAACCCCAGTGCCAAGCGTTGCAGCTGAACCAGAGGACCAACCTGTGCCAGTATCAGTCACCCCTATACGCAAGAAGAAATCATGGAAGAGAAAGTCAACTCGTTTAGAAAGAGATTACGATGAACCAGGGCCATCACGAGAAGAGGAGGAGGAGGAGGAACCATGTGTACAAGAAACGGAAACTACCCGATCTCTATCCTTGAGTGAGTTGCGGGATATACGGAAAGATTTCGGGCGTCATTCAGGTGAGCACGTTATCACCTGGCTGCTCCGATGCTGGGATAATGGGGCCAGTAGTTTGGAATTAGAGGGGAAGGAAGCCAAACAACTGGGATCCCTCTCTAGGGAAGGGGGCATTGATAAAGCGATTGGAAAAGGAACACAAGCCCTCAGCCTCTGGAGGCGGCTCCTGGCCGCGGTGAGAGAGAGGTATCCCTTCAAAGAAGATATTGTATTTCGCCTAGGAAAATGGACGACCATGGAGAAAGGCGTTCAGCATCTAAGGGAATTAGCCGTGCTTGAGGTGGTTTATGGTGACCTGGACGATCAACGGTCCTCCAAAGATCCAGATGAAGCCGAGTGTACACGACCCATGTGGCGGAAGTTTGTACGGAGCGCACCATCCTCGTATGCAAACTCATTGGCAGTGATGTCCTGGAAAGATGACGAGACACCAACGGTGGCTGAGTTGATTGATAGACTCCGGGAATATGAAGCGAATCTCTCTTCCTCGCTCGTCTCTGCTGTTGAGAAACTGTCCCGAGAGTTCCAGCAACTCAAAGAAGATATGTCCTACTCCCCACCAGTACGGACCAGTATCTCAGCCATTAGGAGTAATCGTCCCTTGGCTCAAGAGAAGGGATACACACGACGGGGCACCCTATGGTTTTACCTGCGTGATCACGGAGAGGACATGAAGAAGTGGGATGGAAAACCTACCTCAGCCTTAGAGGCGCGGGTACATGAGCTGCAAGGGAGAACAATTACTCAGGGAAGTTTCTCCAGGAGAGCTGCTGCCCCAGTTTCCCGTAAGCAATTCTCCAGACAGAGGAGCAGAAGTGCTGATGGCCTGACTGATCTTAACAGAGACACCCGTGATTCATATCTACCGGAAGTGAGTGATGAATACTATGATCAGGACTAGGGGGGCCCTGCCTCCAGCCAGGTGGAGGAAAGGGATAACCGGGTTTACTGGACTGTGTGGATCCGATGGCCTGGCACATCTGACCCACAGGAATATAGAGCTTTAGTGGACACCGGTGCACAGTGTACCTTAATGCCATCAAACTATATAGGGGCAGAACCCATCAGCATTGCTGGAGTGACAGGGGGATCCCAAGAGCTAACTGTATTGGAGGCTGAAGTGAGCCTAACTGGCAATGAGTGGCAGAAGCACCCCATTGTGACTGGCCCCGAGGCTCCGTGCATCCTTGGCATAGACTATCTCAGGAGAGGGTATCTCAAGGACCCAAAAGGTTACAAGTGGGCTTTTGGTGTAGCCGCCTTGGAGACGGCGGAAATTAAACAGCTGTCTACTTTGCCTGGCCTCTCGAAGGACCCTTCTGTTGTGGGGTTGCTGAAGGTCAAAGAACAACAGGTGCCGATCGCCACCACAACAGTGCACCGACGGCAATATCGCACCAACAGAGACTCTCTGATCCCTATCCACGGGCTCATTCGTCGACTGGAGAGCCAAGGAGTCATCAGTAAAACCCACTCACCCTTTAACAGTCCCATATGGCCAGTCCGGAAGTCTAATGGAGAGTGGAGGCTAACAGTGGAGTATCGTGGCCTGGATGAAGTCACTCCACCATTGAGTGCTGCTGTGCCAGACATGCTAGAACTTCAATATGAACTGGAGTCCAAGGCAGCCAAGTGGTATGCCACAATTGATATCGCTAATGCATTCTTCTCAATCCCTCTGGCAGCAGAGTGCAGGCCACAGTTTGCTTTTAGTTGGAGGGGGGTCCAGTACACCTGGAATCGACTGCCCCAGGGGTGGAAACACAGCCCTACCATTTGCCATGGACTGATCCATAATGCTTTGGAACAAGGTGGAGCTCCCGAACACCTACAATACATTGATGACATCATCGTGTGGGGCAATACAGCAGAAGAAGTTTTTGAGAAAGGGAAGGAAATAGTTCAAATCCTCCTGAAAGCTGGTTTTGCCATAAAACAAAGTAAGGCCAAGGGACCTGCACAAGAGATCCAGGTCTTAGGAATCAAATGGCAAGATGGTCGTCGTCAGATCCCCATGGATGTGATCAACAAAATAACAGCCATGTCTCCACCAACCAGCAAAAAGGAAACACAAGCTTTCTTGGGCGTTGTGGGTTTTTGGAGAATGCATATTCCACACTACAGCCTGATTGTAAGCCCCCTCCATCAAGTGACCCGGAAAAAGAATGATTTCAAATGGGGCCCTGAACAACAACAAGCCTTTGAACAGATTAAACGGGAAATAGTTCATGCAGTAGCTCTTGGGCCAGTCCGGGCAGGACAAGATATTAAAAATGTGCTCTACACCGCAGCTGGGGAGAATGGCCCTACCTGGAGCCTCTGGCAGAAGGCACCAGGGGAGACCCGAGGTCGACCCCTATGGTTTTGGAGTCGGGGATACAGAGGGTCCGAAGCCCGCTATACTCCAACTGAAAAAGAGATATTGGCAGCATATGAAGGGGTCCGAGCTGCTTCAGAAGTGGTTGGTACTGAAGCACAGTTGCTCCTGGCACCCCGACTGCCAGTGCTGGGCTGGATGTTCAAAGGAAATGTCCCCTCTACACACCATGCAACTGATGCTACGTGGAGTAAATGGGTTGCACTGATTACCCAGCGGGCTCGAGTAGGAAACCCCAGTCGCCCAGGAATCTTGGAAGTGATTATGGACTGGCCAGAAGGCAAAGACTTTGGAATATCACCAGAGGAGGAGGTGACACGTGCTGAAGAAGCCCCACTGTATAACACACTGCCAGAAGATGAGAAGCAATATGCCCTGTTTACTGATGGGTCCTGTCGCCTTGTGGGAAAGCACCGGAGATGGAAGGCTGCTGTATGGAGTCCTACACGACAAGTAGCAGAAACTGCTGAAGGAGAAGGTGAATCGAGCCAGTTTGCAGAAGTAAAGGCCATCCAGCTGGCCTTAGACATCGCTGAACGGGAAAAGTGGCCAGTGCTCTATCTCTATACTGATTCCTGGATGGTGGCTAATGCCCTGTGGGGCTGGCTACAGCAGTGGAAGCAAAGCAACTGGCAGCGCAGAGGCAAACCCATCTGGGCTGCCACATTGTGGCAAGATATTGCTGCCCGGGTAGAGAACCTGGTTGTAAAGGTACGGCATGTGGATGCTCACGTCCCTAAGAGTCGGGCCACTGAAGAACATCGAAACAACCAGCAGGTAGATCAGGCTGCCAAGATTGAAGTGGCTGAGGTGGATCTGGACTGGCAACATAAGGGTGAACTATTTCTAGCTCGGTGGGCCCATGACACCTCAGGCCATCAAGGGAGAGATGCAACATACAGGTGGGCTCGTGATCGAGGGGTGGACTTGACCATGGACGTTATTGCGCAGGTTATCCACGAATGTGAAACATGTGCTGCAATCAAGCAAGTGAAGCGGGTAAAGCCTCTGTGGTATGGGGGACGATGGCTGAAATATAAATATGGGGAGGCCTGGCAAATTGACTATATCACACTCCCACAGACCCGCCAAGGCAAGCGCCATGTTCTCACCATGGTAGAAGCAACCACCGGCTGGCTGGAAACATATCCTGTCCCCCACGCCACTGCCCGGAACACTATCCTGGGTCTCGAAAAACAAGTCCTGTGGCGACATGGCACCCCAGAGAGAATTGAGTCAGATAATGGGACTCATTTCCGAAATAACCTTATAGACACCTGGGCCAAAGAGCATGGCATTGAGTGGGTGTATCACATCCCCTATCACGCACCAGCCTCTGGGAAAATCGAAAGATACAATGGACTATTAAAGATGACACTGAGAGCAATGGGGGGTGGAACATTTAAACACTGGGATACACATTTAGCAAAAGCCACCTGGTTAGTCAACACAAGGGGATCTGCCAGGCGAGCTGGCCCGGCCCAATCAGAATCCTTACGTACTGTGGAAGGGGATAGAGTCCCTGTAGTGCACATAAAAAATATGCTGGGCAAGACAGTCTGGGTTATTCCTGCTTCCAGCAGAGGCAAACCCACTCGTGGGATTGCGTTTGCTCGAGGACCTGGGTGCACTTGGTGGGTGATGCGGGAGGATGGAGGAGTTCGGTGTGTACCCCAGGGGGATTTAATTTTGGGTGAAAACAGCCAATGAACTGAATAATATGCTGTTAATTGTAATATGATGTTGTATGTCATCACTACTATGGTTGCATCAGTGGAATGTTATCGCGGTGGGAATCTCCCAATTAATGATAATAGCAAATGAACTTTCAATGGAACCGAGCAAAGTGCAGCAGTGAGAGAACACGAACTACCAGTGCAGCGGTGATGGAACAAGGACTGACATGCAACAACCTGACCCCACGCACACCGCCTCTCTGAAGGACCCTTACAAGAGATGAAATCCAAAGTCATGGACTAAATGAACTCAATGGACATTTCACAGGCATTCTACAGGGGTGTTCCATAAACTAGTGGAATGATAAATGAAAATCTGTATATATATATATATATATATATATATTGTTAAAGGATAAGAAGATGGATAAGGATTATTGAAGTTGTACTGAATAGTATGGGACCTGAGCATGATGTCAATGATATGGAATAAGGGGTGGATACTGTCATGGTTTCAGCTGGGATAGAGTTAATTTTCTTCACTCTAGCTGGTATAGTGCTGTGCTTTGAAATTAGCATGGAAAAAAAACCTGTTGAGATAACACACAGATGTTTAGGCTGTTGCTGGGCAGCGCTGATACTAGTCAAGGACATGTCTAGCCTCCCATGCTCTGCTGGGTGCACAAGAAGCCGGGAGGGGAGGGGGCACAGCTAAGAGAGTGGATTCAAACTGACCAAAGGGATATTCCATATCATGTAACGTCATGCCCAGTATGCTACCTGGGAGGGGCTGGCCGGGGGAGGGAGGGAGCAATCGCGGCTCGGGGACGGGCAGCGTCGGTCGGCGGGTGGTGAGCGGTTGTATCGTTCGTGTTTCTGCGTTTTTGTTCCCTGTTTTCCCTTTCCTTCCTTTTCCCTTTTATTATATTAACATTACTGTCATTATTATCATAATCATTTATCATCATCATTCTATTGTAGTTATTAAACTGTGCTTATCTCAACCCACAAGTTCTTTTGCTCGTCCGATTCTCTTCCCCATCCCACAGGGGTGGGCGGGGGGTGAGCGGGCGGCTGCGTGGTGTTCAGTTGCCAGCTGAGGCTGAACCACGACAAAGATGCAGATATTAGATCATTATCCCTCCTCATTATCATCTCTGACTACACCCTTGACAACAGATCTCTTGACAACAGCTAAATTCTAGGTTAACTGCAGTGAAAATGTTAGTATTGATACTAATCAGCCATGGGTTTCACATTGCTATTGGGTTTATATTGATACAAATGACAGCAGCATCTGGACTGGTCTTAAAATTTTAATGACTGTGGGTAGGCTGTATGATTCTGTTATGATGAAAAAAAGGTAAAAATAAAATAACAGAAATGGTCTCCAGATTACTGCAAGGTTTTTCTATGCACTCATGAATGAACCACACAGAAGGTGAAATTCTAAGCTGTATTTGTCATTTTGCTTATGACAGCACCATTTGGAATCAGGTGTAAAATTATATACAGCAGCTGTTTCCAATGCTTTAGTGAAAAGCTACAGTACTGGTTAATATATAGTGATTACACACACAGCATTTCTTTTTCTCAACTGAAACAAGATCCCTTTGAAAATTAGGTTTGTAAAAGGTACAGATGATATTCACCTTCATGTCTTTGACAGCTTTTTATGATTAAAAATTCTGCAGCTACATTTGAAGCAGTAAGGCTCCAAACACACAGTAGTACTATGTAGTCAGAATCACATGATGAGTTTGGGATAAATAACTCCAGAGACAGAAAGCACTCTCAACAAAAAAGGGGTCAGGTAGTTAGTGTGTGATGGTAGTTAAAAGAGTAATGAAAATCTGACCCCTAATTAAATTTTAAAGGACATCAGCAATATGGCTTTGGCAAGCTGTCATCTTTGAGAAGAAAATTATGAAGCAATGTGAGAAATTTGGATGTTGAAATTATTGCTTTTTCTTTGGTAAAGGATCTGAAAGATATAAAGTATGAAACAGTGAACATATTAATAAGCATATCCTCCAGCCTAAACTCCAAGACCAAAAAGTTCATAGCTCTTAAATATAATTCTTTAAAAACAGCTACACTTTTGAAACTTGTACAATAACTAATTCATGTTTATTGTGGAAAAGATAAGATTCTAAAAGAACAGACCTACCTACTTCTATTTCAAGAGGAATGATTATTGTCTAATTAAAAGACACAATAACTGTTGAATTACTAAAACAAGTAAAAGCAAACCATCTATGTGATTTCAAGAGGAAAAATTTAATTCCCTAGCATCTAAAGTACCAAGTAGATTACTGTGATCAATACCCAATACCACTGAATTTTTGCTTTTGGATAAGGCCCCTGTTAAAAAGTACAGAAGGGAAAATAAATAGAAGTACTTACGAACACATGTTTAAATTCAGGGAAACATCTGTAAATGACTGGTTACAAGAGTGGTTGCACAGACCACTGAAGAGTTAATATTGGCTTTGCAGAACTGGTGGCCCAAGGAGGGCTCCTTTTGTGTCTTGACCCTATAGAAGGGAGAGAGCCCAGGTGTTGTGCTTCTGCCAGGGAGTAGACTTTATGCAGTCTGCTGATGGCACCAAATTGTGGCTATTAAAACTGAAGCTACTGCTATCTTGAGATGCTGGTTTAAATGACATGTTTTAAATTCTCCTGGAAAATAGGAAAATCTTTACATATTATTCTGATGATACTAAAAGAAAACAAACAGTTGAGAATCATTAAGAGTAAGCCAGTAGTCTATCTGATGTATTAGAAAAATTAAAATAAGCAAAAAAGAAAACTGTGAACCATTTGTATTCTTGAAAAAATAAGGTAAATATTTAAAGAATGTGTTCTGTCATATTGAACAATTTATTATTGATCTTGCAAAGAACTTAAATATGTTAATCTTTAATGAAAATATTGAAACAGTGCAGTACAGAGTTGGTGGCATTGGTAAATGCAGAAGTTGTTTATATACTGGCAAGAGAAACTGAACTGAGTACCTCTCTAAAGCACCTATCAGTGTTTTTCCGATGAGACTTCACTAGGAAGCAGTCTATGCAGACTGGCAGACTATGGACCATGTAGATGATAAATTGGATAGTAAATGGGTCCTCTGTCTTCTCTATACATTAATTAGGACTGCAGAGAGTGATTGATGAATAGAAATATGAGTGCCATCTTCTGTATCAGAAGAGGATATAGAATAGATGGGGAGACCCACATCATTTTCACCAGGCCATGAAACTTGTCTGAGTTTTGGCTATCTACTGAACATGCAGTGGTAATCAATGCATACCCGCCAGATCTCTCAGTTCCTGGTCAGCAGGCTGAGCTCAGCTACAGGTGGAGCACTTTATTTGTGCTGTTATTAACTTCAGTGGCACTGCTTACACATGGATAGTATTTTCACCTGCTTAACTATTTTACAGAGTCAGGGCCTTGGAATGTTTTGCCAATTTTTCCTTCCTTTATGAGAAGTATATAGTGAAGACAACAAAAATGTAAGGAAGGGAAGTATAAATTGGTAGAAGTAAAAGGAGAGGCAATCAAGAGAAGCTATGGGAAGATGCATAATTATTGACTGTAGGATGGGAAGAATGGGAATAAATGAAGTATTAAAAATATACGAAAAATATGGAGGTGGTTGAATAGCTCTTGGTCTAGTATGAGAATAGGGAGTTTATTTGTCTATATTAAAAGTCAATACATTTGGAAAAAATAAGTAGAAGGAAGATAAAATGGATGAGTTACAATTAACTGTTTTGTCATAGGATGCACAGAGTAATTAGCTATAACTTTGTCGTGGTTCAGCCTCAGTCGGAAACTAAACACCATGCAGCCGCTTGCTCACTCTCCCCACCCCTGTGGGATGGGGGAGAGAATCAGAAGAGCAAAAGAACTTGTGGGTTGAGATAAGCACCATTTAATAATTACAATGAAAAGAATAATTATAATAATAATGATTATGATAATAATAATAATGATAATATAATAAAATGGAAAAGGAAAAAGAAAACCCAGAAACACAAACGATACAACCGCTCACCACCTGCCAACCGATGCTGCCCGTCCCCGAGCTGCCATTGCTTCCTTTCTCCCCTGGCCAGCTGCAACCAGTTAACATACTGGGCATGACATTACATGATATGGAATATCCCCTTGGCCAGTTTGAATCTGCTCTCTTAGCTGTGCCCCCCTCCCCTCCCGGCTTCTTGTGCACCTGGCAGAGCATGGGAAGCTGGAAAAGTCCTTGACTAGTGTAAGCACTACTTAGCAACAACTGAAACATCAGCGTGTTATCAATATTATTCTTATATTAATCCAAAACACAGCACTATGCCAGCGATGGTGAAGAAAAGGAACTCTATCCAAGGTAAAACCATGACAGTATCCATCCCTTATTCCATGCCATTTACATCACGCTCAGGTCCCATACTATCCAATACAGCCTCAATAACCACCCCCCCTCCCCCTTCCCATCCTTTGATAATACACACAGGAACATTTAGCATTCCGTTAGTCTATGGACCACCCCTGTAAAATGTCTGTAAAAAGGCAACAAATGTCCATAAAATGACCACTGAGTTAATTTAGTCTTTGATTTTGGGCTCCATCTATTCTAACAGTCTTTCCGGGCAGGAAAGATGGTGCGTGTAGTCTTGGATTGTTGCATGCTTTAAGTCAGTCCTTGTTCCATCACTGCTGCACTTTGCTCGATTTCGTCAAAGGTCATCTACCAGGCCTCCCCATATTGATATTTCAGACATCATCCCCTGTAGCTGTACGCTTCTACGGGAGAACTTATCTTGGGCCGCATATCTCCGGGACACAGGGCTCTACCCACCCTGGGGACAGTGATGCACAGACATCAATATGATGGATGCAAAATGTCCGTCTATTTGGCTGCGTCACACGCTTATATAGCTCTTGCGGTTCCTGTTCCTGCCACTCCTATGGGGAGGAGTCTATCTTTCCGTCACATCCCGTAATCTTCCGGTCGCCGATCCCTGTCTATTCCCCTACAATCCCCCATACCACAGAGGCTTTACCTGCTTCGCTTGCTTGATTGCAGCACAGGTTTCACATTCATGAATAAGGTGCAATACTGTTGATGGTCAAGTCTACCCCTCTATCACAGGCCCATCTGTATGTTGCATCTCTTCCTTGATGGCTTGAGGTGTCATGGGCCCACTGAGCTGAAAATAATTCACAGTTATGTTGCCAATATAGATCTATCTGAGCCACTTCAATCTTGGCAGACTGATCCACCCGCTGGTTGTTTCGATGTTCTTCAGTGGCCCGACTCTTGGGGACGTGAGCATCCACATGAAGTACTTTCACAACCAGGTTCTCTACCCGGGCAGCAATATCTTGCCACAATGTGGCAGCCCAGATGGGTTTGCCTCTGCACTGCCAGTTGCTTTGCTTCCACTGCAGTAATCAGCCCCACAGGGCATTTGCCACCATCCATGAGTCAGTATAAAGATAGAGCACTGGCCACTTTTCCTGTTCATCAATGACTAAGGCCAGCTGGATGGCCTTTACCTCTGCAAACTGGCTCGATTCACCTTCTCCTTCAGCAGTTTCTGCTACTTGTTGTGTAGGACTCCATACAGCAGCCTTCCATCTCTGGTGCTTTCCCACAAGGCAACAGGACCCATCAGTGAACAGGGCATATTGCTTCTTATTTTCTGGCAGTTTGTTATACAGTGGGGCTTCTTCAGCACATGTCACCCCTTCCACTGGTGATATTCCAAGATCTTTGCCTTCTGGCCAGTCCATAATCACTTCCAAGATTCCTGGGCAACTGGGGATTCCTACTCGAGCCCGCTGGGTGATCAGTGCAACCCATTTACTCCACGTAGCATCAGTTGCATGGTGTGTAGAGGGGATGTTTCCTTTGAACATCCAGCCCAGCACCAGCAGTCAGGGTGCCAGGGGCAGCTGTGCTTCAGTACCAACCACTTCTGAAGCAGCTTGAACCCATTCCTATGCTGCTAATATCTCTTTTTCAGTTGGAGTATAGCAGGCTTCGGACCCTCTGTATCCCCGACTCCAAAACCTTAGGGGTCGACCTCAGGTCTCCCCTGGCCTTTTCTGCCAGAGGCTACAGGTAGGATCATTCTCCCCAGCTGCGGTGTAGAGCACATTTTTTACATCTTGTCCTGCCCGGACTGGCCCAAGGGCTACTGCATGAACTATTTCTTGTTTAATCTGTTCAAAGGCTTGTTGTTGCTCAAGGCCCCATTTGAAATCATTCTTCTTCCAGGTCACTTGATAGAGAGGGCTAACCATCAGACTGTAACGTGGAATATGCATTCTCCAAAAACCCACAACGCCCAAGAAAGCTTGTGTTTCCTTTTTGCTAGTTGGTGGAGACATGGCTGCTATTTTGTTGATCACATCCATTGGGATCTGACGACGTCCATCTTGCCATTTGATTCCTAAGACCTGGATCTCTTGTGCAGGTCCCTTGGCCTTACTTTGTTTTATGGCAAAACCAGCTTTCAGGAGTATTTGGACTATTTTCTCTCCTTTCTCAAAAACTTCTTCTGCTGTGCTGCCCCACACAATGATGTCATCAATGTACTGAAGATGTTCTGGAGCTTCTCCCTGTTCCAGTACAGTCTGAATCAGTCCATGGCAAATGGTAGGGCTGTGTTTCCACCCCTGGGGCAGTTGATTCCGGGTGTACTGGACGCCCCTCCATGTGAAAGCAAACTGTGGCCTGCACTCTGCTGCCAGAGGGATTGAGAAGAATGCATTAGCAATATCAACTGTGGCATACCACTTGGCTGCCTTTGACTCCAGTTCATACTGAAGTTCTAGCATGTCTGGCACAGCAGCACTCAACGGTGGAGTGACTTCATTCAGGCCACGATAGTCTACTGTTAACCTACACTCTCCATTAGACTTCTACATAAGCCATATGGGACTGTTAAAGGGTGAGTGGGTTTTACTGATGACTCCTTGGCTCTCCAGTCCGTGAATGAGCTCATGGATGGGGATCAGAGAGTCTCGGTTGGTGCAATATTGCCGCCGGTGCACTGTTGTGGTGGCGATCGGGACCTGTTGTTCTTCAGCGACCCCACAACAGAAGGGTCCTTCGAGAGACTGAGCAAGGTACACAGCTATTTAATTTCCTCTGTGTGCTGGTTTTGGCTGAGAAGGGGTTAATTCTCCTCACTGTGGGGGTTCGGCTATCTTTCCAGCTTCCCGCGGCAGGGTTGGGAGGGGCAGGGCCATGGTGGGGGCGGGTGGCCAATGGCATGTTCTTTCCATACCATGTGACACTATGACCAGTATATTAAGGGGGGGCATTTGGTGGCTTAGGAGTCGCGTGGCGTCGGGTCGTGGGCAACTGCATTGTGAGCGGTTTGTTTTAGCGGTTCGTTCCCCTCTCCCTTCCCCCCTACCCCGGGGTTTTGTGCCTCTCGTTGTTCTCCTTTACATTGCTTTTCTGTTGTTGTTTCTTTTAATTGTAATTATTAAACTGTTCTTATATCAACCCACGAGCTTTACCCTTCTGATTCTCTCCTCCATCTACCGGTGGGGGAGGGAGCGAGCGACTGTGGGTCTGAGCTGCCGGCTAAACCACGACAGTCTTTTTGGCGCCCAACGTGGGGCTCAAGGGTTGGAGATAATAACAGCTGTTAGTCACAGCACCATGTTGTCCTTTTTGCAGTTGGTGTTAAAGATTGGTGTTGGTTTGTTGAGTCTGCTGTGTTCTGCTGTGATTAGTAACGTTTTGCCTATGAGATTTGTTATGCAAACACTCGTTTTCAGCTTTATCTGGTATTTGGGGTTTTTGCTGAAACCGTTACTGTACTTTGGATACCACCTTGTTGAGGCCGTTAGCAATTATACCTCCTCCTCTGAGAGATTTTATATGGAGGAAGTATGGAATGGTATCTTTGCTACTTTCTTCTATGATGTCTCCACCTTTATCACAACCACCTTTTTGTATCTTGAACATCCTTGGGTGGTTAAGGTGCACTTATTGTTAGTTTTTAGGCATGTTGTTTTGGTTTTGACTAAGCAATTTAAGAATATCACCCAGAAATCTGCCCCAAGGCTTGATAGTTACGAGTGGCAGGGCATGTGGGATAGCATGGGCAAATACCTAGGGCAGTGGGCACCCCCAGTGTTTTGGAGTTTCACCCCCGAACAAGTGTACAATCCTAAAAAACTAGTAGAATATTTGGAGAAAGAATGTTGTTATGCTGGGAACTCCAGAGAGAGACAGATAACTGCAACATGCTGGGGCCTGGCCCATGCCTACTGAGCCCTGCTCAACAGTATTCAGTGCTCCCAAGGGGAAGAGAATGTCTCTGGATTGAAATGCAAAGTGACTGGCACTGTAGTCACTCTAGCCCTGAGGACAGGTACTGTGGCCACTCAAACCCCCACAACAAGTACTGGAGCTGGCTCAGAGAATCAACCTGTACCAGTATCAGTCACCCCCATACACAAGACAAAATACTGGAAGCGGACGTCAACTCATTTAGAACAGGATGATGAAAAAGCAGGGCTGTCACGGGGAGAGGAGGAAGAAGTCATAAATGAAATAGAGACCACCCGATCCCTGTCCTTGAGTGAGTTGTGAGATATGCGGAAAGATTTCAGCCATTGTTCAGGTGAGCACATTGTCACCTGGCTGCTCCAATGCTGGGATAATGGGGCCAGTAGCCTGGAACTAGAGGGAAAAGAAGCCAAACAACTGGGATCCCTTTCTGGGGAAGGGGGCGTTGACAAAGCAGTTGGGAAAAGAACACAAGCCCTCAGCCTCTGGAGGTGACTCCTGTACAGAGTGAAGGAAAGGTATCCCTTTAAAGATGTTGTTACATATCGCCCAGGAAAATGGACAACCCTGGAGAAAGGGATCCAGTATCTAAGGGAATTAGCTGTGTTTGAGGTGATTTATGGTGACCTGGATGATCAACGGTCATCCAAAGATCCAGATGAAGCTGATTGCATGCGACCCATGTGGTGGAAGTTTGGAGACTAATTGGAAGCTTTTGCAAAAATCATTTGGTGTATCAGTAAGTAGAAAGTGCAGAGACATTTTTTTTTTCAGGCAGTATGTGAATAAGGTTTTCCAGCAAGTTAAATTATTTTTCTGTTTAGTAGTGTAATTTGTATTTGGGAAGCTAGGTTCAGAGATGATGTTCTGTATTTTCTGGAGATAGTAAAGCAGGTATAGAGAAGGAATGGAGAGAGAGTAAATGAATGGGAGAAAGACTACCTTGAGAATGGGAGAAAGAGGTGTGTGTCTAAAAATCCAGTAAGCTTCAATGTGAAACGAGACTGCTTTACACACTAATAGCTAAATTTGGGTGAACCTGAAAGTTAAACAGACCCTAAGTATATTTAATGTCATTTTACTTTTCTTTTTTTAAAGAACCTGTGAAGCTTGGTTTAGAAAGATACTAAAGCAGCAGATTTTAGTAATGGTGTCAGACTAAATGATAACTAGAGCTGTGTGATATGTATGCTGTTTCTGGTTATCAGATTAATTTTAGCCTATTCTCCTGTCCTTTAAAGAAATTAAATTTGTGATGGTGATAAAAGTACTGTCATTTCAAAGGAACTGGCACCTGCTTGCTTTGATCTGTTATGAACATGCATGTCTGTGTAGATACACATGTATATGTACATACACAGCACAAACTAGAAATTTGCAACTTTCTCCATCTAAGTTTTGAAGAAATGGTGCTGTGTATGTGTGCTATTTCTAATGAGAAACAGAAATACTATAGGAAATATAGGAACAGAAATACTTGTAGGCCTCAAAACAACTGCCCAAATTTCCCCATGAGACAACACACTTACAAGTTCTAACACAACAAAGTCAGTAACAATCCCCACCCTGCTATATTCCCACCCCATAAGAATGAAATGTGACAGCTCCACTAAAATTCAACTGAACAGAAAATATTTCCCCACTATCTATAGTAACCACCCCAAACTTTTCAAAACTCAGCAAAAACACCCAACAGCCATCCCTACAAGAAGCTCCAAGATAAACCCTACACCATATCCCACAAAAGGTCAATCTCCTCAAGCCTCAGGAAAAGGCTCAGCTGCCAGAGCTACAGAATAAACAAAGACCACTAACATCCCACCTAAATAAACCATAAACAACACCAAAGATACAAAAGAAATCCCTAAACTCAACCACTATCCACACCCCATAACAGACACTAGTACCAAACCAACCACTCCATAATACAGAGACAGATTAGGTGCTACTGCCAGCCCCCCCCAAAACAGAAGACAATGCTAAAAAAGGTAGAAAATAAATCATATTAGCTCCTGCTTGAGCTTCAAGGTCTATGGCCTGAAAAACTGTCAGTGTCTCAACCACAGGCACCCATAAAGCACCCCCTCAACATTCTATGTATAATTGTACATTAATTTATTTACCCTATATACTATATTAGCTCAGGGAATACATTCAATATATGGACTATACTCATTATTATGTAGAGCATGCCTCTCTTCCCCATCCTACTTTCAGGGGATTAGCAGTCCATACTTGATAGATAAGAACCAATACCTGTACTACAACCATCCATTGGTGTACTGTACATATACTAAAGTGATGAAATACTAAATTTATTATAACTTTATCTTTAGGCCCTAAAGAACATCCTAAGAAATCTTTCTTTTGTGTGTGACAAATGCTAATGTAATCTTATTTCTTCTTTAGCAATTCTTATTCACTGTAGAGAATTGTTAAGAACAGAGTATTCTGCATTTATTTACTAATATTCTGGGTTTTAAAATTGTTCTGATGACCCCCTTTGTTTATACACTAGAAATGGGATGTGTTTGAATTTTCAACGCCTGAAGGAAAAAAAGCAGAACTTTTAAATAATGCTGCTCACCAATTATTTTGATGCCATGGCAGTTTACTAACCTGCAATTGCTGACTTCTATTATTCTGAATTGAAATAGTTGTAGTATGTTTATCAGGGATCAATCACCTTATGCCTGCCATATTTCTACAGCAAAGGAGAAACTGCCATTAAAAACTCTGCAAAATGCAGCAATAACATCTTGGGGGTTTGTTTTATTGTTTTCAGGGTGCTGGGTGCACTGCACTGGTGGTAGCTGTGGTTGCAAGGAAGTTAGAACTTACCAAAGCTGAAAAACATGTGCATAATTTCATGATGGACACCCAGCTAACTAAAAGAGTAAGTCACACTTTATATTCACAACTGAAAGGGAAATGTGTGATAATTTTTATTCTGCATTTGTTTTAAATGGCTTCATGCTCCGTTCTCTTTTCGAACTTTTTCATGGGTGTGATTTTGCAAGGTGCTATGTGGAGGACTTGAATGCCCTGAGCTTCTCTTTGAAGTTGAGGGCAACAGCAGGTTCTCAGATTTTGAGGATTTGAATATTTTCTATAGAGGGTCCTTGCAGCTGAAAGATAATTGATGTAACCAACAGTTAAAAGCTGTGAAACGAGAGACTAATATATTAAACTGACAAATTTCCATGCAGCATATGAGAATAATGTATAAAATTTTAGGGTTTATTCTATTCAGCTGTCCTTCACATAAATCTAAATATCAGCTTAATAGTGGTGTTTTGGTAGTTTCAGACTCATGAAACTCAAAGGAAATGAAAAGCACACAAAACAAGCAACCAAATCTGAGACGTACCTCAGATCACAAATCCATTACACAGATACTAGAGAAGTTTCCTCACAGACTGAAGATAGCCAGATCTTGTGGAAATACAAGGACTAAAGATCTTGAGGAAGTCTCTAAAATCTCATTCTGCTTCCACTGAAGTCAAGACCAAGGTTCTCCAATGCTTTTATGGTTTCAAGGTTGGGAGATCCTGCTGGGAAGAGCTACTGCATAGCATTCCTAAAATGTCTTTACCTATACATTGTGTTAGCTCTGACACTGCAGTGACTGGCATGATATAAAACCAGAGGGAGAGAAAATACAGATCAGTAATAAGTGTTTGCCTTTGCAAATAGCCTAGTAATTCTGTCATTAATCAACATTGCATTGAAATTCTTTGTCTATTGCTTTCAAGTATTCTTGGTAATATTAGAGGGTCTAGGAAGGAACTGTAGGTATTCTTATGTTTAACATTTTATAGAAAGCCTCATTTAAAAAAAAATTCAAAGCACTCATGAAATAGAACACTGGCTACATTTATTGACAAGTTATTTTTTACATGTCCTCCAAGAATGGTAAGAAAGAAACCAGAATAAGGAAAAGTATAAAAAACAAAACAAACAAAAAACCCTGTTCTAACAGCACTGAAAATTTAAGACTGTTAAATTGCTAAGAGAAAAAAGGTAATAATGATACAAGAAAGAGAGAAATTTTATGATCCTATAAAATGCATCTAGTTAATTGCCATACAGATAAGAAATTAATAATCCTTCACTGTAATTTATATTGTCATAAGCAACAAATGGTCCTAACTCTTTTCAAAGGGAGAAGTAATTCCCAGATGCAGAGAGAGCTTGTCCCAATATCACTTTTATAAACAACATGGAAATTGCTCAGCAATCCCTTTGGTCTGGTAATTGCTCTTTGGCCTGGCTGCAGCTTCTTCATGTACCCACTTCCCAGTTAGACAGCCTTAAGTGCTTTAGAAAGACTTTACATTAGAAAAGATAAAAAAGAACATGATGCTATTTTTGTCAGCCTGGTGTTTTTCTTTTACAAAACAGGTGAAAAATGCAGCGGCCAATGTACTCAGGGAAACATGGTTAATTTATAAAAGTACAAAGCTGGTTAAAAAAATAGACCATGCGAAAGTAAGGAAACATCAACGAAAATTCTTGCAAGCTATTCATCAGTAAGTACAATTTTACTTTGCTTTTTCTGTCCAAGCACTTTTTCTCTCCTCCCCTCTCATTCTCTTTTCCTCATTCTCTCTTGTTCTCATTCTGCCTAGTTTTCTCTCATTCCATTTCTATCTCTTCCTCTTTCTCTCTCATTCCCCCTCTCTCTTTCACTCTCTCATTCTCTTTTGCACTCTTTATTGTTTTCTTGTCCTCTTTCTCCCTCTCCCTCTGTTTCCTTCCATGTCTCAATATCTCTTTCTCTCTCTTTCTCATTCTTTATTGTTCTGTCTTTTTGCTCTCATTTTCTTATTCTTTTCTATCTCTTACTCTTTCTCCCCTTTCTCTCTTCCCCCTCTCTTTGCTCCTTTTTCTTTCTCCCTTTCTCCCCCCTCTCCCTTTTTATCTCTCTCCACCTCTTGTGTTCCCCCCATCATTCTCTCTTCCCCTTCCCTGTCTTTCTCTCTCTCTCCCTTTCTCTCATTCGCTTCCCCCTTCCATTCTATTTTGTTCTTTCCTCCTCTCTCTTTCTTCCTCTCTCTTTCTTGCTCCCACTCTGTTTCTTTCTGACAAAATCGCATGCGCTCTCCCCCTCCCATCTCTCTCCTTTACATTGTCTCGCTTTCTATCTCTTGGTTTCTCTTTTGCTATCTTGCTCTCTTGCGCACTCTCCCCCTCCCACCCTTTCTCCTTGTCTTTCTCTTGCACATGCTCTTCCTCCTCTTTGCACACTCTTCCTTTCTTGCATGCACTCTCCTTCCCTCACATGCACACTCTCTCCCTTCCTAGAATTGTGCTCTTGAGTTTGGATTTTCTCTTTTTTTCCAGAGTAAAACAAAGATATGGTTTTACTGTAGTATCTATTTAGAAAAGAAAATACTCTGGTTATGTGCAGCACAGGGTAATGCAGAATTGTTGAGAGTGTTTGAAGGAGTTTTATAAGTCGCAGTCAGCTAAAATTGTACAGTGATTCAGTTATTCTTCCTTGAACTACATGGGAGAAATAAAAAGACTTGTCCCCAGCAGCCACAGACTCATCATAAGGAACATCCAGGACCCATGCTGCTGTTTGTCTGTTCTATTTGATATCCCTATCCAGCCTGTGGCAGCCTTTTCTATGATGTGTGAAATGGATTTTCCATTACATCCTGGGGAGATGTAGATTGATTAAGGCTCATTTTGAACTGATGTTTTGATAGTTTCTAAGTATGGGTCTGTGTGTGACCCAGGCTGTGAGGAGAGACGGGGGCAGCATCCAGCCAGCCCACCTACATTCCTGAAAAAAGATTCCTATGTGTCATCATCTTGCATAAAAGAGAGGAAGGGAAGGCTAAGTTATCAAATTTCCTATTAGTAAATTGAGGATAACAGTCATTGGTTCTGTGTCTCATAGCAATGTTGCAAGGACTAGTTAGCTAAGCTTTGAAGATATGAAGTAGTCTACAAACCTTAATTACTATATCATTTTTAGCAAACTTTCAGGGTTAAATGTTACTGTGCTCTTTTAGAAAAACTTGATGCAATAGAGTCCACAAAAGCTGAGGCATTTTGGGGTAGATAAGTTTTTTTTTATCAGTTCTGTCATCCTGCTTAGCTTAAAGGATTGGAAGGATGAGAGGAGTGGCAGGGGTTGCGGGGTAGAAGGTGGCATGTCCTGTATTTCTTTTGCTGGACTTGAATCTCTGATTGCAAAGGTTACTCCATAACATTTTGGCCTTGCTATTTATTGTGTGTGTGTGTGCATGTACACACACTTGTGCATGAAAAGAGGAATCTAAATTAAAAAGCATAGGAGGTTTTATCTGCAGCTTTATATATCATTCAACTCCAAAGAGCTTCACAAGTGGTGTTCTGCACCTGCCTTAAAAATTCATTAATCATGTAGGGGGTGGGGTGGAGAAGGTGGCGCCAGTGATATTTTCCTAGTTGTGTCAGCCAGACTTTGAACACCTATGTTAATAATACATTTCCCTCTGTCCTTTAGCACTTTGCTTCCCATTCCAAAACCTGTATTTAAGCAAGAACACTGGATTTTTTTCTCAATATGCTGAGGAATAGACCATGGATAAAAACATTGCTCTAGCAGTCTTCTTTCTTCCAGCTGCAGAAGTGTATTGTGTGCAATTTGTTCTCTCTCTCCTTGCATCTTTGAACTTTTCTCAAGGGAACAAGGGACCCTGTAGTAGCAAATGGCTCTCTTCCATCTTTTTGGATACTTAAGTTTTTTATTGGTTCCCCTCCCTTACCTTCCCAGTCATTGGGCTGGACACAGGAATAAAAGGTGTGAAGTTTCAAGGCCAATTTTATACAAGAAATCAGAGTAGATAATAACAGTCTCAAACTCACAATCACATCCCTGAAAGGTCTAAAAATATTGTCTGTGACTGCTACCTTCATCTGGTCTCAGTCTTTTTTCTTTCTTGTGCACACTTAATAAGGTGAAGATGAAATCAGTACTCAACAATAATGTTAAAAGACATTTTATATATTGCATAAAGAAGAAAATCTGCAGGGGATAGTTAATGGGAAGGTTTGAAGGTACCATGGATTCCCTCATCATGAACATGAGAGAATTATACTCCAAATGTGGCAGTTACTGATTGGAAGCAATAGCAACTCTGTAGGACGTTCCACCTGCTGAATAGACCCCACTGTGCTCATTTGGTTGTTTTAGTATATTTTACAGCTTTTCTTCTTCTGTTTTGTCTTTTTATTTCAACAAAATGAAAATAGAGCTCGGAAGTAAGTTGTATGAGCTGTTCCTTCCTAAATTTGCAGAATGTATCACTGTCTGCATGCAAAAAATAGTCTTTATTTGTGAACTTCAATGGTCTGATTGCTGCCATGGAAACATGATCCAGAATCATGGTGTTTTGCTGTGATAAGTGAAGTTTATAAAATCAAGATGTTTCATTTCCTCATAATGAATTTAAGAACAAAACTGCCATTTTTATTTTAATCTGGCTGCTGCAGCTAAAGACTTACCATTACCTAGAGGTACATTTTCCAGTCTGTGCCAGGTTTTAGGTTGGTTACCATTATGTATTATCACATTGATGTCAGCTGGTACTTTTCTTTTTCTTTCTACAATAACAATGGATTGCTCAAAATTTTAAATTTTGGCATACTAACTGGCAAATAGATGTTACAAAGAAGCTTAAGAAAAGCAGAAAATATATATTCTGCAAATTGTTTGAGAGAGTGCTCACCAAAACACTAGGATTATCCTTCTCTAGTCAAATCATTACATGCTTACATCTGAATAAATATTTTGTTCTGGGGCAGTAATGATATAACTGATTACTTTGGAGATTCCACCATAATATTTGCTTTAGAATACCTCCAGCTTGTAGCCTCTGAAAGCACTACTTCTATAAACTGCATTTACAATGTGCTCTGAAGGAAGCCTCCAGGGGAAGAAGAGTGTATGACATTCCAGTAACAAGCTGATGGAATTTCAATTTTATATGAACAGTTGATTTCTACCTTAACAGAGTTATTTCCACATTTAAGAAAATTATTTCACAGCATTCTTTTTCATGGACATTAGCCTAGATGTAAAAGGAAAATGTATGGTAACTAAATATCTGACACAAACTTCTGATTTTGGGGTATCTCCCTAAAGGCTTTTATTTTAAAAAAAAAAAAAAGAGTAAAAAACCCCAAAACTTCATAGAATCATAGAATGTCCTGAGTTGGAAGGGACTAGCAAGGATCATTGAGTCCAATACCTGTCCCTGCACAGGACAACCCCAAATTCACACCATATCTCTGAGGGTGTTGTCCAAGTGCTCCTTGAATAGCGTCAGGCTTGGTGCCGTGACTACCTCCTTGGGGAGCCTGTTCCAGTGCTCCACCACCCTCTGGGTGAAGAACCTTTTCCTAATATCCAACCTAATATCCAACATTGTTGAATTTAAGTAGTAACTTGTATATATTTTCCCCAATTTAGTTTGGAAAAATAAATGTCCCTCCTTTCCCTCCAATTCTGCATCTAGGTTAAAATAATTTATAGCCATCTTGGAAACATCAAGCTATTTGAGATTAACAGATTGGTTGGCTTCCAGGAGTTTAAGGAAATAATCCTGATCCTGCTGAAGGCCTTGGAAGTTTTGTCATTAATTTAAATAGGGTCAGAATTTCACCCCCCCATATTCAAAATTCAGAGAAGGCAAAATGATTTTTCACATCAGGTTTTGGTTGGAGCACTTTGAGGCATACGAAGCCTTGAAGTGAAAGAGAATACCTCCTTTGCAAGTGCTGTGGCTATACTATACAGGCTGGCAGCGGCATGGAGTGCCATTGCCAGAGTTTTAGTTTTTGCTTTACAAGAACAGTTTTATATTCTTTTGTGCAGTCATGTTTGCTTTATAAGATATATATATAGCTAAGACAATAAATGAGAACTAGGTGGAGTATGTGTTAGCAACCTATGTGCCACAAAATGCTGCCAACCTTATTTTCATTTGAGAGTTAACCAAATGGATAGCTTGATTGTTTGTTGAGCTATTGGTAGACTGCATGGAATCTATCACACATTTTATAAATTGATTTGTTGCTTTTGAAAAATGCTATTTCTTACTTTGAACATCTACCAGGAAAATCATTGAAAGTCCAAGTAATTCTACTTTAGGAAACATTTAAAAACCCCACTTAAATATAAGAGATAAATTGCTTATTTTTGAAAATCACATCTGAAAACTGCTCCTTTAGCAGTTAATCTGAAAAACATGAAGTTTGATTCAGGGAACACATAGGAAAGGTCAATTACATATCTTTCAGAGTATGTGCATCACTAATTAATAATAATGCAGTTAGCTAAGCATTAAAGAGAAAATATACACTTGATTCTTCTTTCATAATTTTTACAGCAGTCTAGTTTAAATAGTGCATTGGAAAGGTATGTCTAATGTAAGTTTAAATTGTAACCATATTTAAATTCACAAATGTTCAGAGTGATGAGAAAATTAAATGTATTGGCAAGTATGTTGGTTATTTAGCTGTTGGTCAGATGGAAGTTCCATTTAAAGTAATGAGAAACTCACTTATCACTGTATTTCCATCAGGATAAAACACCTGCTAATCTGATCCATTTCTGACAGAACAGGGCTAATACCTGTATCTAGTCATGTAGGCATGGGAAGATTCTTGATTGCTAAAATATTATTGACAGAAAAGCATTTTTTCTATGGTTCTTCCTATATCTACTTGTAATGATACTGAGGAATGCTTTTGCTTTCTTTCATATAGTCTGGATAAATTGTTATCTCCCTTTTTGAATGCAACTTTACCCATGACAAACAGTAGTCTCAAGGACATGACATTTCCTTGCTCTTTTTCTTTTGCGGTGTTGAAGAGGCATGCTTCTCATTGTACCAGACACATGACCAATTCTGACTTTGTATAAGGTACTTGAGGCATTGTTCACGCAGTTATCTGTTCTTGTAAGCTTTATGCATGCTTTTTAGAAGTCCTAAGATGACCACACAGATGCACACACAGAAATCTGACTTAAAATTCCACTTTTTAGATTAAGAAGTGTAAAAATGGAACAAAGGAAACTGAATGATCAAGCCAACACTTTGGTGGACCTGGCAAAGGTTAGTAGGCAATTATTGTTGTTTTGTATCAACATTCATCCTTTCCAAATGAAGAGGTCATAAGTGAAAATGTTATGAATTATACATGCAAATATTGTTAACAAGTTTGTTAATTCTAGAAAAAGAAAACATATCTGTTTTGGGTTAACATTTATTAAGTGAAACATCTTGTTTATGGCTCTGACCAAGGTTTGAATGTACCTTTTAGTTTTTGAACATTTAGAAAAGATTTCGTAACTAAGGGTCTGATCCTGAGAGCTGCTGAAACAGATTGCAGTGATCATGGCAAATGCTTAGGATGAACTTTGACTAGGCAATGTTTGTGTAGTCCTGTATAATAAAGAGGTTTCTTGTCTGGAGACAGACTATGCTGTGAGGGACTATAGTTCACAGGCCCTCACACAGACTGAACTTAGAGGTTGTGGTTTTCCATTCCTGTTCTCTTATGAAGCAGTGACTTTAGACAAATAACTTTAGGACTGTATTTGTTCCAATTTTTTAAAATGAATAATAACTGCCCACTTTCCCGATATATTATAAGGATTTGTAATTTTAAAGCTATTTGAGATCAACTAAAAGAGACTATTCAATTGCAAACTATTAGTGGAAAAATATTGAGCCAGGTCCAGCAGTCTGAGAGAGGCAAGGCTGCTGCAGCTGCATGCCCTCAGGTCCAACCATTAGCGAAGCTGAAGATGCATTCCCAGTAGTCACACACACACACAGAACAGACATATATCACATATATACATGGCTGGCCACACAGATCACAGACAAACACACACAGAGCACTCACATGAATACAGACAGCACCAAAGGCCTCATGCTGCTCTCCTCTCTGGCTGAGCAGGGTCACAGAATGGTTGAGGTTGGAAGGGAACTCTGGAGGCCACTTTGTCCAACCTCCCTGCTCAGTCAGAGCCACCTAGATCCAGTTGCCCAGTACTATGTTCAGATGCCTTTTGAATATCTCCAAGGAGGGACATACTCAAAACCATCAGAGTCTTCCCATTTTGCAATCACTGTATATTGCATCAGTATGAACCCTCAGTCCAAGCACTTGTGAACTGGGAAGGCATGATTCAGATCCAAACTTCATAACCTCGTCCTCATCAGATATGACTTGTTTAATTTTAGTCACTCTGGGCAACAATGGATTTTTCCCTCTAGAACAGCTGCCATAGCTATGTCTGCTGCAGTCTACTATAATGCAAAATTATCTGTGATAGCTTTAAATTAGTTATCATCTCAGGACTGGAGGTCCTGGTGATAACAGAAGAAAGCTTAGGGTGGGCTGCATCAGTAAAGAGAAGGACAGAGGACCATGATTAGATTGCTACGGGTACCTCAGCTTAGTATATAATATGGATATTTTTATATATCTCAGCAGAGCACAGTGAGATCTGAAAGATAAAAGCCAACAAAGTCAGATCTAGTATTGTGATGTGTACAGTACAGTTGGTGATACAGAACTACCATCTTCATTTATTTTTATTTATATTACTGTAGCACTTCAGGACTCTTAATCACAGAATCACAGGTTGGAAGGGACCTCAGGGATCATCTAGTCCAACCTTTCTGGGAAGAGCACAGTCTAGACAAGATGGCCCAGCACCCTGTCCAGGCGACTCTTAAAGGTGTCCAACATGGCCGAGTCAACCACTTCCCTGGGGAGATTATTCCAATGGTTGACTGTTCTCACTGTGAAAAATTTTCCTCTCATGTCCAATCGGAATCTCCCCAAGAGCAACTTGTGTCCATTCCCCCTTGTCCTCTCCATGTGACTCCTTGTAAAAAGGGAGTCTCCATCTTCTTTGTAACTACCCCTTAAGTACTGGTACATAGTGATGAGATCCCCTCTAAGCCTCCTTTTCTCAAGGCTGAATAAGCCCAGTTCTCCCAGCCTATCCTCATTGATACAGGTACTGTATAAAAACAGAAGAGAAAAACAGTCTTCGTTCCCAAACAGCTTACAAACCCCATATAAGAAAGAGAGTGGGGAACAATGAGGCATTATTAGTATGATACTATCATAACAAGGGATCTTGGCACACCAGAAATCTAAGTTTTTTCACTGGTTTCGGTAGGTTTTGTAGTAAATAATATTCTAAAAAAGCAGGGGGGTACTTGAAAGAAACCCATATATCAGATTTCTACATGCTTTCATGGAGATTTTACTAAGTCAAGAGGTGATGCAAAAGCAGGGTTTCTAACGTTGTAGTAGTGGGGAATGTATGGTGGCATCATGGACTTAGAGCCAAGATCTATTGCCTCCATATTGATGGGATGGAAGATCCCAAGGTCATAAAATATCAAGACTAAGACTGATGAGATCCCCCCCTGAACCTACACTTCTCTAGGCTAAACAGCCCCAGCTGTCTCAGCCTCTCCTCATAGGAGAGATGCTCCAGTCCCTTAATCATTTTAGTGGCCCTGTTTTGCACTGGGAGGTTCTGGTCCATTACAATCCCAGTAAGAAAGGCACTTTGACTCTGTAAGGTATAATTTAAAATGCTATTTATCTAACACTATAATGAGATAACAGCATCTATTTAGATGCTGGGAACCCTGAGCAGTGTAGCATTGAACAGGACTCTAACCCACACGCAGCATGCCACACAGATCCTGTCCATAGCTGAGATTATCACCTTTTGGTCTTTCAAGCCATTAAAGGATTTTCTTACAGGACAACAACTCTATAATTTCTACTGTCAAAGAGAAAGGACATTCACATAAGAACTTCTTGCTGTGCTTGCAGATAAAGGCAAAGCCATGCAAGTGACAATCACCAGTACCAACTGGGAGCCACCTGTAGGATCCTGTGTTACAATGAGCTGGTGTTGTGGTGTAGCTGGCAACTCAGTCCCACACAGCCACTCGCTCACTCCCCCACCGGCAGGATGGGGGAAAAGAATCAGAAGGATAAAGCTTGTGAATTGAGATAAGAACAGTTTAATAATTAAAACAAAACAATAACAACAGAAACAATAATGCAATGGAAAGCAAAACAACGAGAGAGGCAGGAAACCCAGGGCAGGGCAAATGAACAACCAAAACAAACAGCACCTGATACAGACATTCAGCAACCCAACACCACCAATCCCCAAGCCACATCTGCCCCCCTGCACACCAACTGCCCTTGTTAATATACTGGTCATGGCATCACATGGTATGGAATGAATATCCCATTGGCCAGTTGGGGTCAGCTGTCTTGGCTGTGGCCCCGCCCCTTCTGGCCTCTTGCCCCCATGGCAGAGCATGGGAAGCTGGAAAGGCCCCTGGCTACTACAGGCGATATAGTGAAGAGAATTAACTCTTTCTCAGCCAAAACCAGCACAGCTGGCTTAGTTTATCCTGCAGCCAAGTGATTTGTGCAGTGTTATGCTGTTGTGGTTTAGCCCCAGTCAGCAACCAAGGACCACGCAGCCGCTCACTCACTCCCCTCTTGTGGGATGGGGGAGAGAATCAGAAGAGTAAAAGTGAGGTAACTCATGGTTTGAGATAAAGACAGTTTAATAGGTAAAGCAAAAGCTGCGCATGGAAGCAAAGCAAAACAAGGAATTCATTCACCACTTCCCATGGGCAGGCAGGTGTTCAGCCATCTCCAGGAAAGCAGGGCTCCATCATGCATAACGGTTACTTGGGAAGACAAACACCATCACTCCCAATGTTCCCCCTTCCTTCTTTTCCCCAGCTTTATATACTGAGCATGACGTCATATGGTACGGAATATCCCACTGGTCAGTTTGGGTCAGCTGTCCAGGTTGTGTCCCCTCCCAGCTTCTTGTGCACCTGGCAGAGCATGGGGAGCTGAAAAAGTCCTTGACCAGTGTAAGCGCTACTTAGCACCAACCAAAACATCTCCACATTATCACCGCTGTTTCCAGCAAAAATCCAAAACATAGTCCCATACTAGCTACTACGAAGAAATTTACCTCTATCCTAGCTGAAACCAGGACAATAACACAGGCCTGAAAGCCATGCTGTGTGTGCACCATAGTGCAGCATGGCACAGTATAGCACAGGCCTGAGCCCAGAACTGAACAGAGGACTCCACATGTGGCCTCACCAGGGCTGAGTAGAGGGGAAGGATCACCTCCCTCAACCTGCTGATAATACTTTGTCTAATGCAGCCCAGGATACCATTAGCCACTTTTGCCATGAGGGCACATTGCTGGCTCATGTTCAACTTGGTGTCCACCAGAAACCCCAGGGTTTTTTAGTGTAGAACTGCTTTCCAGCTGGGCAGTCCCCAGCATATACTGGTTGTTTCTCCCCAGGTGCAGGACTTGGCACTTACCCTTTTTGAACTGCATGAGGTTCCTGTCAGCCCACTTCTCCAGTCCATTGAGGTCCCTCTGGATGGCAACACGACCCTCTGGCATATTAGTCACAATCTTCTGTGAATTTGCTGAGGGTACACTCTGCCCTGTCATCCAGATCATTAATGAAGGTGTTGAACAGGATCAGACCCAGTATTAACCCCTGGGGTACACTGCTAGTTACTGGCCTCCAACTAGACTTTGCACCACTGATCACCACCCTCTGGGCCCAGCTGTTCAGCAAGTTGTCTGCACATCCAACCCAAACTTCAACAGCTCCTCTATGAGGATCTTCTGGAATACTGTGTCAAAGGCCTTACTGGAGTCGAGGTAGACAATATCCACTTCTCTCCCTTCATCTACCAGGCCAGTCGTTTCAGCATAGAAGGTAATCAAGTTGGTCAAGCATGACTGACTTCCCCTTGGTGAATCCTTGCTGACGACTTCTGATGTCTTTCATGTGCCTAGAGATGGATGCCAGGATTAGCTGCTCCATATCCTTCCCAGGGATGGAGGTGATGCTGACTGGCCTGTAGTTCACCGGTCCTCCTTCTTGCCCTTATTGAAGATAGGAGTGACATTTGCTTTCCTCCAGTCCTTGGGCATTTCTCCCAATTGCTTTCATTGTTCAAAGATTATTGACAGTGGCCTTGCAATTACATCAGCCAACTCCCCGAATACTCAAGGGTGCATCTCATCAGGGCCCATGGATTTATGCATGCTTAAATATTCCCTGACCTGATCCTCTTCCACCAAGGCTAAGTGTTCCTTGCTCCAGACTTTCCCCCTGGTCTCTGGGACCTGGGATTCCTGAAGGCTGGTCTTTACTTGCTATTAAAGACTGAGGCAAAGGCAGCATTCAGTACCTCAGCCTTTTCCATGTCCTGTGTCACCAAGGCCCCTTCCCCATTCAACAGTGGGCCTGCTTTTTCCCTAGCCTTCCTTTTGTCACCTATGTACCAGAAAGCCATTCTTGTCTTCGACATCCCTTGCCAGATTCAATTCCAGGTAGGCTTTGGCTTTCCTCACTGTATCTCTGCATGCCTGGAAAACATCTCTGTATTCCTCCCAGGTTACCTGTCCCTGCTCCCACCCACTGTATACTTCATTTTTTATGTGTGAGTTCTGCCAGGAGCTCATTCTTCATCCATGCAGGCCTCCTGGCATTTTTCAATCATAGAATCATAGAATAGCCCAGGTTGGAAGGGACCTTGAAAGATCATCTGGTCCAACAGATTGTGGGAAAGGGAGCCCAGATGAGATTATCTAGCACCCTGTCCAGTCATGTCTTGAAAACCTCCAGTGATGGGGACTCTACCACATCCCTGGGGAGGTTGTTCCAGTGATTGATTGTTCTCACTGTAAAAATTTCTTTCTTATATCGAGATGAAACCTCTCCTGGTGCAACTTGTGCCTGTTGCCCCTTGTCTTCTTCATGTGCCCCCTTGTGAAGAGAGACCCTCCGTCCTCTTCGTAGCCACCCTTTAAGGACTGGAATACTATGATGAGGTCCCCCCTGAGCCTACTCTTCTCCAGTGAGAAAAGACCTAACTCCTTCAGTTGATTTTTGCCTGGCTTCCTGCTTGTTGGAATGGACTGATCTTGAGCTTGGAGGAGGTGATCCTTGAACATTAAACAGCTTTCTTGGTCTCCTCTTCCCTCTGGGTCCTTATCCCATGGGACTCTACCAAGCCAGTACCTGAAGAGGCCAAAGTCTGCTCTCCTGACATCCAGGGTTGTGATCTGGCTTTCTGCCCTGCTCCCTCCCCTCAGGATCCTGAACTCTGCCATGTCATGGTCACTGCAGCCAAGGCTGCCTTTGACCTTCACATCTCCATCAAGCCCTTCCTCGTTTGTGAGTATGAGGTCCAGCAGAGCACCTCTCATTGGTCGCTCCTTTGTCACTTGGATCAGGAAGTTGTTGTCGATGCTCTTCAGGTATCTTGTGGATTGCTTATGCCCTGTTGTGTTGTTCCTCCATCAGATACTAGGGTGGTTAGAGTTTCCCATGAAGACCAGGCCTGCAAATGTGAGGCAGCTCCTAGTTGTCTGTAGAGAGCCTCATTCACTTGTTCTTCCTGATTAGGGGGCCTATAGCAGGCAACCACTACAATGCCACCCTTACCCGTCTTGTCTTTCATCCTTGCCCATAATCTCTCAGCTGTCTCCTCATCCATCCCCAGGCAGAGCTCCATGCACTCCAGCTGCTCTCTCACATAAAGGGCAACACCTCCTCCTCATCTTCCTGTCCTGCCTTTCCTGAAAATACTGTATCCTTCCATTGCAACACTCCAGTCATGGGAGCTATCCCACCACATCTCTCTGATCCCAAGACGACCATAGCCCTGCACCTGTATGCAGAGCTCTAATTACTCATGTTTATTTCCTATGCAATGTGCATTAGTGTACATGCACTTCAGAGAGGCACCCCAGCATGCTGATTTCCCAGAAAGAATCTGTTGGTTTTTTGGGTTTTTTTACTATAATGGTGCCTTGTAGGCACTTCCTTGCTTACATGCAAATGTTGGAGGTGACTCCATTTAAGCCCTATTTTGTTGATTTTGCATTTCCTTTCAGTCATATCACTCCAGGCATTTGCTCATCAACCCTGTCTATCACTCCCTTACAGGGCTGCTGGTAAGAGTTTAAAGCTCTCCTTACTAGGTGAGCCATCCTAGTGGCAAAGGTACCTTTTCCCCGCTTGGTGAGGTGAAGCCCATATCTCCCAAACACACATTAATCTTCAGAGTTCCATGGTCATAGAAAACAAAAGCCTGTTGCTTACACAAGCTCTACAACCAATTGTTGACATGCTGTATCAGTGAACTCCTTACACCCTTTCCCCTCACTGACAGGATTGAGGAGGATACCTCCTGGGACTCCATGCCCCTGACTATCACCCCCAAAGCTCAGTAGTCATTTTTGATACTCTCCTGGTTGCCCCTGGCACTGTCATTGGTGTCCACATGGAAGAAGAGCAGAGGGTAATAGTCAGAGGGTTGGACAAACTTCAGCATTCTCTTCACAACATCCTGGATCCAGGCCCCCAACAAGCAACAAACTTCTCTAGACAATAGGTCAGGTCGGCAGATCAGTGCCTTCATCTCCTACAGTAGGGAGTCACCCATTACTATCACTTGCCACTTCCTCCTCGTTGTCTTGCATGGTTCAGCATCAGTTGGTCCAGATGCTTTGCTTGAAAGCACATCCAGCTCCTCAGCTTTGAGGACAGTGAACCTATTTTGTAGTTTTAAGCCCTTAGGTGGAGCAGGAGCCTTCCTCTTGGTGCTGGAAGTCACCAGCTTCCATTCTTCGCCTTCCCCAGAGGTTGCACTTACCATTCTGCTAGGGACAGACTGCTTGTGTCTCCATCGCACCTGGGGTGTGGGGTTCTTGAAGCTGTTGCATCTCTGAGAAGATACTTTCTATCTGTCTCTCATCCCCTCTGATGCAGCCTGCTGACTTCCTCCTGTAACTTCTTCAGGATGGGGTTCTATTAGTGAGAAAATATTTTATATCTATATATACACATATGTACAATGTGGAACTGTGGTGGGTTGACCTTGGGCAGCTGCCAGACCCCGACCCCTACCCCACCTTACCCCCCCTCCTCAAACAAGACGGGGGGGGAAATAAGATGGAAAGGCTTGTGGCTCAAGATAAAACAGGGTGATCGCTTGTCAATTACTGTCACAGGCAAAACAGACCCAACTTGAGGAAGATTAATTTAATTTATTTCCAATTAAAAATAGAGTAGGATGGTGAGAAGCAAAGACAAAAACTCAAACACCTTCCCCTCACACCACCTTTTCCCCAGGTTCAACCTCACTCCTTCATTCCTGACTACCTCCCCTCTCTGCCCCCCAAGCAGTGCAGGGGTAATGGAGTTAGTGTCTGTTCATAACAATTCCTCTCTTCTGCTCCTTCCTCCTTACACTTTTCCCCTGCTCCAGCACGGGTCCTTTCCATGGGCTGCAGTCCTTCAAGAAAAATCTGCTCCAGCTGGATTCTCCATGGGCCACAGTTCCTTCAGAAAATAACAATTTGCTCCAGTGTGGGGTCCTCCATGGACTGTAGTGTGAATATGTGTTCTGGCGTGGTCTGTTCCATTGGCTGCAAGGGAATATCTTCTCCAGTGCCTGGAGTACCTTCTCCCCCTACTTTTTCTATGACCCTGGTGTTTGCAGGGTTGTTCCCACACACACACCCTCCAGCAGGTTTCATCCATAGAGACACGCAACCCAACACCTCCCCCCCGCCCCCATCCCCCCATCATCTGGCTGAAGCCCCACTGGTCCTTCTAATAGCCAGATACTCCCGTGGCCCTACCTTTAGACACACTCCCCCCTGCCCGACTCTCAGGCCACTTCACCTACTCACAGGCTAGTCTGGCTTGATCTTTGCTAATACTGACACACCATAGTTGTTCCAGTTATTGGCACCACAAACACATGGACCTCTGGGTCCTGGTTCCACTCCAGTGGGACTTGTTTTCACTCACTCTGGTCTCTCCAGTTGCTGGCAACACACACACACATACACATGCATGCACACCAAATAGAGAGCCCCTCACCCGGGAAAAGAGAAAAGTATTTAATAAGACAGGGCAAACTGCATTCACAGAATCACAGAATCAGAGAATGGTAGGGGTTGGAAGGGACCTCTGGAGATGATCTTGTCCAACCCCACTCTTGAGCAGGCACACCTAGAGCATAGGGCACAGGACTGCATCCAGGTGGGTTTTGAATGTCCCCAGGGAAGGAGACTCCACAACCTGTCTGGGCAGCCTGTTCCACTGCTCTGTCACCCTCACAGTAAAGAAGTTTTTCCTCACGTTTAGCTGGAACTTCCGGTGTGCCAACTTGAGCCTATTGCCCCTTGTCCTGTCATTGGGCACTATTGAAGAGCCTAGGCCCATCATCCTGACACCTACCCTTTAGATATTTATAAGTATTGATGAGATCCTCCCTCACACTTCTCTTCTCCAGGTTCAACAAACCCAAGTGTCTCAGCCTTTCCTCATAAGGGACATGCTCCAGTCCCCTGATCATCTTGGTAGCTCTCCGCTGGACTTGCTCAAGCAGTTCCCTGTCCTTCTTAAAACAGGGATCCCAAAACTGGACACAGTACTCCAAATGTGGTTTCACCAGGGCAGAGTAGAGGGGGAGGATAACCCCTCTCGACCTGCTGGCCTCACTCCTTTTAATGCATCCCAGGATACTGTTGGCCTTCTTGGCCACAAGGGCACATTGCTGGCTCATGGTCAGCTTGCTGTCCACCAGCACTCCCAGGTCCTTCTCTCCCAGGCAAGTTTCCAGCCACTCTTACCCAAGCCTGTAGCACTGCATGGGGTTGTTGTGACCAAAGTGCAGGACCTGGGACTTGGCCTTGTTAAACCTCATGCAATTGGCATCGGCCCATTGATCCAGCCTGTCCAGGTTCCTCTGCACAGCCTTGTTACCCTTGAGCAGATCAACACTCCCACCCAACTTGGTTTTATCTGCAAACTTACTGAGGGTACACTCGATCCCCTCATCCAGATCACTGATAAAGATGTTAAACAAGACTGGCCCCAATACTGAGCCCTGGAGAACCCTGTTTGTGACCGGCCGCCAACTGGATTTCGCTCCATTCACCACAACTCTGGGCTCAGCCATCCAGCCAGTTTTTATACACAGTGAAGAGTACATCCGTCCAAGCCATGAGCTGCCAGCTTCTCTAGGAGAATGCTGTGGGAGACAGTATCAAAGGCTTTACTAAAGTCCAGGTAGACAACATCCACAGCCTTTCCCTCATCCACTAGGTGTGTCACCCCATCAGAGAAGGAGATCAGGTTGGTCAGGCAGGACCTGCCTTTCATGAAGCCATGCTGACTAGGCCTCATCCCCTGGTTGTCCTGCACATTGTTGGTGAGCTCACTCAAGATGAACCTCTCCATTACCTTCACCAGTACCAAGGTCAGGCTGACAGGCCTGTAGTTCCCTGGATCCTCCTTCCGGCCCTTCTTGTAGTTAGGTGTCACATTGGGAAGCCTACAGTCATGTGGGACCTCCCCTGTTAACCAGGACTGCTGGTAAATGATGGGGAGTGGCTTGGCGAGCTCCTCTATCAGCTCCCTCAGTACTCTCGGGTGGATCCCATCCAGCCCCATAGACTTGTCAGTGTCCAGGTGTAGCAGCAGGTCATAAACTGCTTCCTCCTGGATTATGGGGGATTTATTCTGCCATCTGTCCCTGCCTTCCAGCTCATGGGACTGAATACCCCATGGTCTGGCAGACTGAGGCAAAGAAGTCATTTAGTACCTCAGCCTTTTCCTCATCCTCGGTGGCATTTTTCCCCTCCGTGTCCAATAGAGGATGGAGATTCTCTTTGATTCTTTTTTTGTTGTTAATATAGTTGTAAAACCACTTTTTGTTATCCCTTAAAGCAGTGGCCAGGTTGAGTTCTAGCTGGGCTTTTGCTTGCCTAATTTTCTCCTTGCAAGACCTAACAAGGTCTCTGTACGATTCTTGTGTTACCTGCCCCTTCTTCCAAAAGCAGTAGACTCTCCTTTTTTTCCTGAGTATCAGCAGAAGCTCCCTGTTTAGCCAGGGTGGTAGCCTTCCCTGCCGGTTATCTTGCGGCACTTGTGGACAGCCTGCTCCTGTGCCTTCAAGACTTCCTTCTTGAAGAAAGCCCAGCCTTCCTGGACTCCTTTGCCCTTCAGGACTTCCTCCCAAGGGATTCTCCCAACCAGAGCCCTGAACAGGCCAAAGTCTGCCCTCCAGAAGTCCATGGTAGTGGTTCTGCTGACCCCTCTTCTTACTTCTCCAAGAATCAAGAACTCAGTCATATCATGGTTGCTATGCCCAAGACAGCCTCTGACCACCATATCTCCACCAGTCCTTCTCTGTTTGTGAACAGCAGGTCAGGTGAGGCAGATCCCCTGGTAGGCTCACTTACCAGCTGCATCAGGAAGTTATCTTCCACACACTCCAGGAACCTCCTAGGCTGTTTCTTCTCTGCTGTGTTGTGTTTCCAGCAGACATCTGGTAAATTGAAGTCCCCCACAAGAACAAGGGCAACCGACTGCGATACTTCCTCCAGCTGCTTGTAGAACATTTCATCTACCTCTTCATCCTGTCTGGGTGGTCTATAACAGACCCCCAGCAGGATATCTGCCTTGTTGGCCTTCCCCCTCATCCTTACCCAGAAGCACTCAACCTTATCATTACAGTTGCTAAGCTCTATGAAGTCGAAGTACTCCCTATCATACAGAGGCCAGCCCACCACCTCTCCTTCCTTGCCTATCCCTTCTGAAGAGCTTATAGCCATCCATTGCAGCACTCCAGTCGTAAAAGTCATCCCACCATGTCTCTGTGATGGTAACTAAGTCATAGCTATCCCATTGAACAACAGCTTCCAGCTCCCCCTGGTTGTTGCCCATGCTGCATGCATTGGTGTAGATGCACTTGAGCTGGGCTATAGGTTTCACCCCCAAACCTGGCATGCCACCCCTAGGCTCCTCTCTGGTGGGCCTGGCTACATCCCGCTCCCTCTTCAAACCTAGTTTAAAGCCCTCTCGATGAGTCCCGCCAACTCATTTGCAAGAATCCTTTTCTCCCTCTGACATAGGTGAACTCCATCTGCCGCCAGCAGGCCCGGTGCCATGATCCAAAAAACCTGTCTCTGAGCCATGTGTTAATCAGATGAGTTTTCCTGTTCCTTTCAGTATTGTTCTTTCCTGCCACTGACAGGATTGAGGAAATCAGTGGGCCGTACCAAACCAGGGAGTTTCCTAGTAACATCTCTGACCCGAGCCCCAGGGAGGCAGCAGACCTCCCTGTGGGATGGGTCTGGTCAGCATATTGGGCCCTCTGACCGCCTCAGAAGGGAATCTCCTACAACTATGACCCTCCTTTTCTTCTTAACAGGGGCAGTCATAATGCGTGGGGCTGACCGACTCTCCCTAGGCAACCCCCTGGATATACCTTCACCTACATCCTCTTTTGCCTGACCCTCAAGTTTCAGAGCCCTGTATCTGTTGTGTAGGTGTAGCTGGGAAGATAAGGGCGGCCAGGAGGGGATTTGCCTGCCGCCCTGAGCAGGGACATGTTTCCATTCCCCATCATCTCTTAGGTTCCCTCCTTCTGCTTGGTGGCAAGAGGGTAGGGGATTCTCTGCTTCTTGAGGAGCTTCTTGTGGAGCCTCCATCTGCTGACTTGACCCCGGGGACGATAGGGTGCGGCTCCAACAATCTATCTCCCTCTCACACTCCCTGATGCTCCTTAACCTTTCCACTTCCTCCTTCAGCTCTGCCACCAGGCAGAGTAGATCATCCTCCACCTGGTCACACCGCAAGCAGCTGTTGTCTCTGCTGCTCTCCGATGCGAGTGCCAGGCTCAGGCACTCCCTGCAGCCAGAGACCTGGACAGCTGCATGTTTATGTGGGGTCTCAGTCTGAGTCGCCATGTTCCTTCTGGCAGTGGTTCTCAGGCAAGTGGAGACCATGGCTAGGGCCTCTCCTGGGTGGGGGCCGGTGACCACTAGCCGAGTTACTCATTAGAGCCAGGAAGGGATCTGCACCCTGCCTGCACACCCTGCCTGTGCAAACTGCCGTGCCACCTGCCGTGCCACACCCTTCTGACGTGCCACATCCTGTTTATCTGCCCTGTTCCCCATGCTCCTAGTCGCTCATGCTCCCTGGGGGCTCCTTTTGTACATGCAGGGTTTTGCCGGCTTTGCTCTTGTCCCCGCTCACATTGGGTCAGAGCTGCCTCACCTCAGGAGCTCCCTCCTTCCCAGTTTTGGTGGGGGGAGTGTGTGTGTGTGGCTGCGCTACCCTTGCTCTCCCTGTGCTTTTGCCTTCATGTTTTTTGCTGTGGTTTTGCTGCTTTGGGAAGGATCCCTCAGCGTGACCCTCTGCTCTGGAACCCTTTGCCTCGGTGGCTTCCTTTCCAGTAAGTCAACCCCCAACCTGTACTGGTGCATGGGGTTGTTCCTCCCCAGGTGCAGGACCTTGCACTTGCTCTTCTTGAATTTCATCAGGTTATCCTCGGCCCAGCTCTCCTGCCTGTCCAGGTCTCGTTGGATGGCAGCACAGCCTTCTGGTGTATCAGCCACTCCTCCCAGCTTGGTATCATCAGCAAACTTGCTGAGGTTACCCTCTATCCCATCATCCAGGTCATTGATGAATATATTCAACAGGACTGGACCCAGCACAGACCCCTGGGGAACACCAGACTCTGCCCCGTTGATCACGACCCTGTGAGTTCTATTGTTCAGCCAGTTCTCAATCCACCTCACTGTCCACTCATCCAACCCACACTTCCTTAGCTTGTCTATGAGGATGCTATGGGAGACAGTGTCGAATGCCTTGCTGAAGTTGAGACAGACAACATCCACTGCTTTCCCTTCATCGATCCAGCCAGTCATGCCATCATAGAAGGCTATCAGGTTAGTCAAGCATGATCTTCCCTTGGAGAATCCATGTTGACTGTTTCTGATAACCTTCTTGTCCTCTACATGTCTGGAGACGACCTCCAGGATGAACTGCTCCATCACCTTTCCGGGGATGGAGGTGAGGCTGATTGGCCTCTAGTTTCCCAGGTCTTCCTTCTTGCCCTTTTTGAAGATTGGAGTGACATTTGCTTTCCTCCAGTCCTCGGGCACCTCTCCTGTCCTCCACGACCTTTCAAAGATGATGGAGAGTGGCTCAGAAAGAACACTCGCCAGCTCCTTCAGCACTTGCATCCCATTGGGGCCCATAGATTTGTGAGGATCCAGTTTGCCTAGGTGATCTTTAACCAATCCTCCTCAACCAAGGGGAAGTCCTCCTTTCCCCACATTTGTCCTCTCTTCTCTGGGGGCTGAGATGCCTGAGGGCCAGCCTTAGCAGTAAAGACTGAAGCAAAGGAGGCATTGAGTAATTCCACCTTCTCTGCGTTCTGCGTCACCAGGGGCCCTACCCTGTTCAGCAGTGGGCCCGCTGTATCCCCAGTCTTCCTTTTACTGCTGATGTATAACAAGAAGCCCTTCTTGTTATCTTTGACATCCCTTGCCAGATTTCGTTCCAGGTGGGCCTTGGCCTTCCTTGTCGCAGTTCTATCCTGTTCTGTCCCTGTGCTCCTCTGGGCTTTTAGAGATGGGCCTGTTATTGGCTGCTGGCTCCTTTTATGTGCCTGGGAGTAGCCATGGGAGAGTATTATTCAGCTACCCCACCTGCCATTGTCTCTCTATGCTTATTTGTGGGTATGTAGATGAGATTTTTTAACACACACTACTTGCCTGTTGTTAAGTGTTGCTTTTTTAAAAAAAGCATAAAACAATAACAAGACTTTACAGTGCTGAGCTGAGAGCATTTGATGTTTCACATTAAGTTGCAGTATATAACAGTTATTTTATATGAACTTCATTTGAAGCTTCATTAGAAGTATTTATACATGTTCCCCAAGGGTTTCTCATACAAATGTCTTCAGGCACATCAAAACCCAGATCAATTTAAAGTGCAACATCAAGGCAAACATAAAACTCTTCAGTGTTTGTTCCTCTTTTGCAGTAGAGAACCACCTGACAGCTTCAGTTTCTGAACATACATTTCACTGCACTTCTGGCAACTGATAAGGACTTTTCAGATATTATTTAATGTAGATTAGTTTTCTTTCAACAACTATGCTAGCATCCTGAAACGGGGCAGAGAAAATGCATTATAGGCACTTGTCTGATACTTCTGTGCTTTGCACTTCAGTTAGTCATAAAATTAAATTTTCATTCCTTTATAATGGTTTATAAACTTCAGTTTATCTACTGAATTATGACTAGCTATTTTAAATTTAGGTTATGTCTGATCTGAAGTCTCAATCTACAAGAGGGAGAAATTCAGTCGTTAGTTTTAGTAATTTCCCTGCATGAATTGCAAGAGAAACTAATTGAAGTGAAATAGAAAGTGACAGACTTCGTGAAATAAGATATTTCCGATTCCATTTGTACTAAGTATTATGACATTTTAAACTTTACCCCATAGACTTTCTGATACCAAACACCATTTCGTAGAGGACAGATAGATAGGGGAAGGTAGAAGTAGAGGAGCATACACTTGAGTTTTTACTCCTTGCTCTACATTTCAAAAACAATCCACCCAACTATCCTTATTACAACAGATTCAAGCACAGTTTAAGGAGAAAACAGGCAAATTGTTTTCTTTTTAAAAATGTGAAGGTGTTTAAAAATCAGAGGAGATAATAGAGAAAAGTGAAGGGCACATCACTGTGCTTTGGAGCCTTTGGTCTTGTGACTTACACAACTAATTCTGTTCACCATCAGTGATGGTGCATTTCTAAGCATCTACACTTCTAAAAAGGTCTGGTGTTTTGTCAAATTTAATAAGAGCTTGACATTTCAAATGCTACTCAAAATACTGATGTTACATTTCTGCTCAATAAATTTACACCAGTAGGGAGTCTGTCATGCATCTACAAATAAAATTATTTCACAAGACTAGATTTTGTTAGAATACTCATATCTTCTTTTTGTGAAATGCAAAAGCATTTAAGAACCCTTGTAGAGTTGCACTGCATGTTACAATATCTGTAAGATCTCTCTAAACCTTTTTCACATCCTTCTACTTTCAGACTCAAAACATCATGTATGACATGATTTCTGACTTAAATGAAAGACGTGAAGATTTTGAGAAGAGAATTGTTACTCTGGAAACTAAACTGGAAACTTTAATTGGTAGCATCCAAGCTCTCCCTGGACTAATTACCCAGACAATCAGCCAACAACAGAGGGATCTCCTCGAGGCTCGGATACAAAATTATAAACATGTTGTCTACAGTGCTGAACGATCATGGTCTTTGTCAAGAAGGAGGAGATCCTCCTCCACAGCATCACCAACTTCATCAGAGAGTAGCTAGAAGAGAATGTTAACCACAGAGAAAAAAAAACCAAGCACATTTTGCCATCATATGGTCAATATTTTAGCTTTTATTGTAAAGCCCTATGGTTCTACCCAGGTGTTATCTGGGTTCTGATGTCAGAATCCTGGAAACCTGGACACAATATTTAAGGATAAAATGAGTGAACTCTTGAAAACTCCTCCCCCCCCAGGATGCACAGTGAATGCACTTATTATTGCTATATTAGATTGTTCCTCCCGTAATTTCACTAACTTTTTATTCATGCACTTCAAAAAAACATTACTATTGTATATAATAATAATGAAAAGGTGAGTTTCTGCACATATTTGCTTAGTTACTTGGAACTTAACAGTTAAAAAAAAGCTCATGATCAAAAGGCTTAATTCTAAAACTTTAAGAAACAAAATCCAAGCGTAATTATCCTCTCAGTAGGAAAACTCATTCTCTAAACTGCTCTGGAGGAGGAAAAAATAAAAATCAAAATAAAAGTAAAAAAATCCATTTTCATCTAACACTGATGTGTATGTATAGTCATTTTAAAAGGTCAATGACAGCTTCAGTTTCTGAAGTGATTAATTAAAAATATAATGCACCCTAGAAATCAGAAAGACAGTAATGCAGAAAGTCAGAGCAGAGATGGGCTAGGCAAGACAGAAGAACTTTTTTCCCAAACACCCAAAATGCTACAAACCAAATACATTACATTTCATAATCTGAAAACCAGCATGCACTTTAGGCCTATTTATTATAAAGGTTTTGCCTTTTTGGTATAAAGCATATAACTGATGAACATAAGTTACATCCATAGGCATTGCTTGGTTATAAAAAGCTCAAGAATTTCTCCAATGCCTTTTCTGTCCTTGAGAAAGATAATGACTTCACAGTATTCCCCCTACTCCACCCCCCCACCCCGAGATGAGCAGCATGGTTGCATGCCTTGAGAGTGCTTTCTTTATAGATGGTGGTATTTTGTGACTGGAAATAATAAGCCCTATGCACACTATTTACAGTTCTGCTTTTCTTTTTGTGAAGTTCATATCTTTTGAGTTACCAAAGGAAATATTGCTACTGTTGTGCTAGCTCAGTCCTCAGCTAGATGAGCTTTTCTGAAAGGTCATGAGGCCATCTCATTGACACTATTGGCAGGATTAGATGTATTGATTAATAATATTGGGATTTAACAGTTAAGTATCAGAAATTTTTCTTGAAGATTTTTGTTTCTGCATTCTCCCATTTTTCATGTATAATTTCTAATACTTTTCCTGTAACTGAATGTGAAATATCCTTTCTGTAGCTTAAATGCATTGCCTCTTTTCTTGCCACCGTGAACTAGTGCTTTTTTGCTTACAAAAACATAATCTTTTTTATATTTGTAAGTTTTTTTTTTATTTTTCCTCCTCTAGATTGTATAACTTTTTTTTAAAAGAACTATAGTTCCATATTGAAAATTCTTGCCAATCTGTGACAATTAACTCTGAGTTAAGATCTGACTACAAGTATTGAGCTAGTTTATCCTGCTGTGAAAGAGCACCTGTTATCTTTCACCTCTCAATTCACTGTTACACAGTAGGACTCAGGAGCCTGAAAGTAAAAAATTTTTTCTGTAGCTTTATGCAAGCAGGGGTGTTAGGTGTAACGGGACTATTCACATCAACAGGATTTTATAATAGTCTGCAAAATTCTTTTGTATTCCTTTTTTTTAAAGCAAACAACAAATGATGACACCATTGAACACTGGTTCAATTTCTTAATTTACTCTGAAGTTCACTACACATATTTTACCTGTGTAATTCTGCTAATTCTTTCCTTCTAATATTTGGTTTTGATAATTACTTCCACATGTGAATTAAATCCAAGAAAAGACAGATATAAATTTATATTGCGGAAAGCACAAAGTACTATGGGTTTAACTTTCTTACTCCTGATACAAAATTTCTTTTCATCTTTCCTTGTTTGAATCTTGTGCTACAAATGCCTTTACTGAATTTTTATTTCCAAAACATAAGCTTCTTTACAGCGGTCAGTACATTAGGTTACCAAAAGGAGAAAGTACCATTATGGCAGATCTCCAAAACTGCTTCTGTAACTGAATATAGATTTTTCTTTGAATGATTGTTTACAAATAATAAGGTATCCCTCACAAGAAACACATGGCATATTTCCTGTATTACAAATTGAAAAGCCTTATTCATACTTCAATTTAGTCTCACTGATTGGAAAATTCAGCTTTCACTTGCTCCTGAACTTCTCCTTTTCACTTCATTCCAGACACTGATTCGTTTATCAGTTACTTTGGAGTCTTGTTGCTAAACCTTGCATTTTTAATGACTCTTAGCAAAGGTATCTTGCCTGTAAAGACATAAACATAATATCACAAAGGGAGGATAGAAGAGTCCGGTGTGTACCTCAAGGTGATTTGATATTTATATTTCAGCCATCATCCCCCATACCACAGAGGCTTTACCCGCTTGGCTTGCTTGATTACAGTGCATGTTTCACATTCAAGGATAGCCTATGCAATAATATCCATGGTCAAGTCCACCCCTCGATCACGAGCCCACCTGTATGTTGCATCTCTCCCTTGATGGCCTGAGGTATCATGGGCCCACCGAGCTACAAATATTTCACCCTTATGCTGCCAGTCCAGATCCACCTGAGCCACTTCAATCTTGGCAGCCTGATCTACCTGCTGGTTGTTCTGATGTTCTTCAGCGGCCCGACTCTTGGGGACGTGAGCATCCACATGACGTACTTCCGCAACCAGGTTCTCTACCCGGGCAGCAATATCTTGCCACAATGTGGCAGCCCAGATGGGTTTGCCTCTGCACTGCCAGTTGCTTTGCTTCCACTGCAGTAATCAGCCCCACAGGGCATTTGCCACCATCCATGAGTCAGTATAAAGATAGAGCACTGGCCACTTTTCCTGTTCAGCAATGACTAAGGCCAGCTGGATGGCCTTCGCTTCTGCAAACTGGCTTGATTCACCTTCTCCTTCAGCAGTTTCTGCTACTTGTTGTGTAGGACTCCATACGGCTGCCTTCCATCTCTGGTGCTTTCCCACAAGGTGACAGGACCCATCAGTGAACAGGGCATACTGCTTTTCATCTTCTGGCAGTTTGTTATAGAGTGGGGCTTCTTCAGCACGTGTCACCTCCTCCTCTGGTGATATTCCAAAGTCTTTGCCTTCTGGCCACTCCATAATCACTTCCAAGATTCCTGAGCGACTGGGGTTTCCTACTCGAGCCCGCTGGGTGATCAGTGCAACCCATTTACTCCACGTAGCATCAGTTGCATGGTGTGTAGAGGGGACGTTTCCTTTGAATATCTGGCCCAGCACCGGCAGTCAGGGTGCCAGGAGCAACTGTGCCTCAGTACCAACCACTTCTGAAGCAGCTCGAACCCCTTCATATGCTGCCAATATCTCTTTTTCAGGTGGAGTATAGCAGGCTTCAGACCCTCTGTATCCCCGACTCCAAAACCCTAGGGGTCGACCTCAGGTCTCCCCTGGCCTTTTCTGCCAGAGGCTACAGGTAGGACCATTCTCCCCGGCTGCAGTTTTTACATCTTGTCCTGCGCGGACTGGCCCAAGGGCTACTGCACGAACTATTTCTTGTTTAATCTGTTCAAAGGCTTGTCATTGCTCAGGGCCCCATTTGAAATCATTCTTCTTCCGGGTGACTTGATAGAGAGGGCTAACGATCAGACTGTAATGTGGAATATGCATTCTCCAAAAACCCACAATGCCCAAGAAAGCTTGTGTTTCCTTTTTGCTCATTGGTGGAGACATGGCTGCTATTTTGTTGATCACATTCATTGGGATCTGACGACGTCCATCTTGCCATTTGATTCCTAAGACCTGGATCTCTTGTGCAGGTCCCTTGGCCTTACTTTGTTTTATGGCAAAACCAGCTTTCAGGAGTATTTGGACTATTTTCTCTCCTTTCTCAAAAACTTCTTCCACTGTGTTGCCCCACACGATGACATCATCAACAGCTTGTAGGTGTTCTGGAGCTTCTCCCTGTTCCAGTACAGTCTGAATCAGTCCGTAGCAAATAGCAGGGCTGTGTTTCCACCCCTGGGGCTGTCGATTCCAGGTGTACTGGACACCCCTCCAAGTAAAAGCAAACTGTGGCCTGCACTCTGCTGCCAGAGGGATTGAAAAAATGCATTAGCAATATCAATTGTGGCATACCACTTGGCTGCCTTTGACTCCAGTTCGTACTGAAGTTCTAGCATGTCTGGCACAGCAGCACTCAATGGTGGAGTGACTTCATCCAGGCCACGATACTCCACTGTTAGCCTCCACTCTCCATTAGACTTCTCCATAAGCCATATGGGACTGTTAAAGGGTGAGTGGGTCTTACTGAACACTCCTTGGCTTTTCAGTCGACGAATGAGCTCATGGATGGGAATCAGGGAGTCTCAGTTGGTGCGATACTGCTGCCTGTGCACTGCTGTGGTGGCGATTGACACCTGTTGTTCTTTGACCCTCAGCAACCCCACAACAGAAGGGTTCTTCAAGAGGCTGGGCAAGGTAGACAGCTGTTTAGTTTCCTCCATCCCCAAGGCAGCTACACCAAAAGCCCACTTGTAACCTTTTGGTCCTTGAAATACCCTCTCCTGAGGTAGTCTATGCCAAGGATGCAGGGAGCCTCTGGGCCAGTCACAATGGCGTGCTTTTGCCACTCATTCCTGGTTAGGCTCACTTCGGCCTCCAATACAGTTAGCTCTTGGGAATCCCCCTGTCACTCCAGCAATACTGATGGGCTCTGCCCCTATATAGTTTGATGGCATTAGGGTGCACTATGCACCGGTGTCCACTAAAGGTTTATACTCCTGTGGGTTGGACGTGCCAGGCCATCGGATCCACACATTCTAGCAAACCCGGTTATCCCTTTCCTCCACCTGGCTGGAGGCAGGGACTTTCTAGTCCTGATCATGGCATTCGCAACTCACTTCCTGTAAATGTGAATCAAGAGTCTCTCTATTACACTTAGAAATAAAATCAGCACTTCTGCTCCTCTGTCTGGGGACTTGCTCACTGGAAACTGGAGCAGCAGCTTTCCTTGAAGATCCTCCCTGAGTGACTGTTCTTCCTTGTAGTTCACGCACTCGTGCCTCTAGGGTTGGGGTAGGCTTGCCATCCCACCTCATCATGTCCTCTCCATGGTCACGCAGGTAGAACCATAGGGTGGCCCATGGTGTGTATCCCCTGCTTTGAGCCAAAGGATGGTTATTCCTAACAGCTGAGGCACTAATCCGTACAGGTGGGGAGCAGGATATATCTTCTTTGAGTTGCCGGACCCCTCGGGATAGTTTCTCCACAGCAGAGACTAGCAAGGAAGAGATATTTGTTTCGTAATCCCTGAGTCTATCAATCACCTCCGCCACCGTTGGTGTCTCGTCCTCTCTCCAGGACATTACTGCCAATGAGTTTGCATGCGAAGATGGTGCGCTCCGTACAAACTTCCACCACATGGGTCGTATGCACTCGGCTTCATCTGGGTCTTTGGATGACCGTTGATCGTCCAGGTCACCATAAATCACCTCAAGCACAGCTAATTCCCTTAGATACTGGATGCCTTTCTCCATAGTTGTCCATTTTCCTGGGTGATATGTAACATAATCTTTAAAGGGATACCTTTCCTTCACTCTGTACAGGAGTCGCCTCCAGAGGCTGAGGGCTTGTGTTCTTTTTCCAATTGCTTTGTCAACGCCCCCTTCCCCAGAAAGGGATCCCAGTTGTTTGGCTTCTTTTCCCTCTAGTTCCAGGCCACTGGCTCAATTTTCCCAGCATCGGAGCAGCCAGGTGACAATGTGCTCACCTGAACAACGGCTGAAATCTTTCCGCATATCTCACAACTCTCTCAAGGACAGGGATCGGGTGGTCTCTATTTCATTTATGACTTCTTCCTCCTCTCCCCGTGACGGCCCTTCTTTTTCATCATCCTATTCTAAACGAGTTGACGTCCGCTTCCAGTATTTCGTCTTGTGTATGGGGGCAACTGATACTGGTACGGGTTGATTCTCTGAGTCAGCTCCAGTCCTTATCATGGGAGTTTGAGTGGCCACTGTGCCTGTCACTTTGCTTTTCAATCCAGAGACCTTCTCTTCCCCTTGGGAGCACTGAATACTGTTGAGCAGTGCTTGGTATGCATGGGCCAGGTCCCAGCATGTTGCAGTTATCTGTGTGTCTCTGGAGTTCCCAGCGCAACAACATACTTTCTCCAAATATTCTACTAGTTTTTTAGGATTGTACACTTGTTCGGGGGTGAAACTCCAAAACACTGGGGGTTCCCATCACACAGAAATGAAATTATTTAAAAAAAACCTCAAAAATGTATAGTAGAAAGAAGGAGAAAACATGAAAGAGTTTGTGGTAGACTGACATCTTAAAAGCCAGTCCTGCCAGGCATCTAGCCTCTGGAAAAATTGCAAGAGATGAGGTTTCAAGTATCTCAAAACAAAAAATTTTTAAAAAGCCCTACCTCAGGAGCAGTTTTGGACTCTTTAAAATGTCCTTTAAAAAACCTTTATGATGTTCTGAGTAGCAAAAGTCTGCCCAAAATGAAGTGTGGCAGTACTCTCATACTCCAAAGTGAGTGAGAATCCAGATTCCTTTATGATCAGTTAGAAAGGTCTATGGAAACACGGTCAGCACATGAATGTCACACGTGTGTATAAGAAAAAGAAATCTCAAGACTCACTCCTAAATTTAACCTGCAGTTTCAAACACTTGTGGCATACAGGGTGTGGTGCGCTGACCCAGGCCAGCAGCCAAACATCCACCCTGCCTCTTGCTCACTCCTCTCTCCCAGAGGATTGGGAGAAAAATAGAAGGAAGGCAAAAAGACATGTGGATTGAGATAACGACAGTGTGATAGGGAAAGCAAAAGGAGTAATTTATTCACTACTTCCCACTGGCAGGCAGATGTCCAGCCACTTCCTGGAAAACAGAGCCTCAGCATGTGTAACAGTTACTTGGGAAGACAAACACCCTAACCATGAAATGTACTCTCTTCCTCCTTCTTTCCCTGAGCTTTTATTGATGAGCATGATATTATATGGTATGGAATATCACTTTAGTCAGTTTGGGTCAGCTGTCTTGGGTATTTCCCTTCCCAACCTCTTGTACTCCCCCAGCATACTGGCCTTTGTGGATAGGGAGAGAAAATGTTGGCATTGTGCAAGCACTGTTCAGCAACAGCTAAAACACTGGTGTGTTATCAACACTTTTAGCCACAAATTCTAAGTGCAGCACCGTATGGGCTTCTGTGAAGAATATGAAGAATGTTAACTTCATAAATTCATCCCAGCTGGACCCAAAACATAGGATTATGTTACATTAGCTATCATCAAAGTTCCAAAACTTTAATTTCATAAACATCACTCAGCAGAAGTTATAATTTCAAAGGCCAGTCACTGAAAGTGTCATTGCAAAGCATGCACATACCAACATATAGGCTTTGGTTAAAAGGTCTCTTAACCATATATGCCACCTACACTCCCTCTTTTGCTTTTGCCCACCCTCGGCCCTTTGAACTACATATTTTCCTCCAGTAGCTTCTGAGCACTGGGATCCAGGGCTACCTCTGTCAGTGTCCCTGGGACAGAGTCACCAGTACAGATCTGAAGGGCAAGATAGCCCCGGGGCACCTGAGACATGTGGCCTAGCACATAAGAGAGAACAGATAGCAAGATCCAACCTGAGAGGTCATGGACCCCTAGACATCACCTCAACAAGGCAGTGGTACACATAACCTGGGAGTTATTATGACTCCAACCATTCTTCTGTCCAGAGATATCACTATATTTCTCAAATGAACTTATGGACCTAAAAGAAAAATGTTTTTCCTATCACATCTCAAGCATGATAACACAACATTCATTTTGACAGGTCTGTGCCATTGCTGGAAGAAAAGCACAGGCAGGGTCTGCTGCTGTACTGTAAGGAAGGTACAAAGCTGTACCACTCTGCAGGACCTTCTCAGAAAACTGCCCCCTTTCAAGATCAAAACCAACAGCACTCTGCTAGCAACAGTTATGATTCCAGGGGAACAAGCCTTACTAAGGTTTTCTGGCTGGCCTGTAAGATTTAGAAACTCAGCTTCTAAGTGGTTAAACAGTAAACCCTACTTCCAGAAAAGAAGATAAGAGAAAAATCAAACAACAAAAAAAGTTCAAGTCTTGTATTAAAATACACATCATTTTTTGTCTGATGCTCCTTAGCACTTATTGATATCTTTGTTCACTGGAGTTCAGATTCTGACTTATGCTACAGGGTGATGAGACAAAAGACCTATGGATACACTCCCACACATGAGTTCAGAATACAGTCCCAGTGCTGAAATGTGCTAGTAAGCCATCTAGCTTCATTAGCTTCCTTTGAAACAGAGCTTTAAGTAAGTTTGACTAATAACTGTAAATCATATTGCATTATTAGTGCTTCCAAAACTTTTTTAAAGTGCTTCCTGCTGTTGGGCTCAGGATTACTTGAGTAGTGTACCTGACCTGGCATCAATTCCACTGAAGTGCCAAAAATTGAATTCACCTGTTCATAGTCAATAGTAATCACCATTAACATCTTCTACTGAGTGCTCAGCACATCCCAAATCAGGTCCTCAGAGACGTTTTCCCACGAATTCCCAAACTACTTTGGAAGATAATGTAGGAACATCTGGAAGAGTTTCCATTCTTTCAGCCTTTTTAGTTACAACCTACATGCAGAGAAAGCTACTCAGGTATCAGTAGTGCAGTGGTAGGAAGTTAGGCCATGCATATTTCAGTTATCAAAAGTGCATGAAAAGAAACTTTAAAATTGTACATAGAAATAGACTGCTTTCCCAGTCTTGCCCAAGATTCAGGGTTATATTTCCTGCCTTGCTACCCTGTTTTTGGCAGCCTACAAAATATATTTAGTGAGTCTGTTACATTTATTTTCAATTTGAAGCACTTACTGTAATACAGCAGCATGAAATAATTGCACTTTCAGAACAGCAGAATGGAAACCAGAAGAGAAATGGACAAGTAGTGGGTAGGCTTTCCAAATAAGTTTTGCAACTAATTTCAGAGAGGTAGAAAAAAGGACAAAGAGAGGGTTAGATCCTCAACTGGCACAGTTTGGAACCTCTCTGTTAATGGTCTATGGATACATCTCAATTGTCCTTTGAAGGCCATGCCCAAGCCTGTCATGGAGAAGACACAGACAGTGTAGACATGATCTTGTGTCTGGTGGCAGTGCAAGAGTCTCTGTTCACAGTCCTGACTTTGTCAGTGTGACCATCCACTTCACCTGTCAGGGTAGTCAGCTTCCTGCTCAAAGAACTCCAGCTGTAGCATATAATACCCAAAGAGGATTAAACATAAAACTACAGACAGCTAGGCTGCTACCATAGAAAATACTTGCTTTTAACTGTTTAACATTTTTCTTCTTTTTCCCCTGCATTAAAAAGATTAGTCTTCCTCTCCCTTTCCCTCTCTCTCCCCCTCTCTCTTTTTTTTTTTTTTTTGAAGCTGTCTTCCCCCTCCCACCCTTTGGTCTTTGCTCAGTGGATGAAAGAAAGACATTGTTAGATGCAGAGGCCTTTTGTAGCCTTCCAAGTTGGTGGAAAAAAACACCTGTTATTTGTGTATGAAATGGCCAGATACTAGCTGGTGGCATATGAATGCATGATTCAAGTTATGAAGTTCTAGCTGCATTGACTTGCACCATTTGCCCTGCAAGAAGCTAAAGAACCTTGCACTGCTTCACATTTTGTTTGATAGTTTTTTGAACATTTATGGCTGTTTGACTGAGTGCATGATACATGAACTGAGCAAGGCTAATCTTTGGTTCTGAGAGTTTTGACCATTGCAGCTGGTTTGGTTTTTCCCCCCCTCTGCTTCCATCCCAGAGCAAGACGGGAGCAGCAAGCAGAAAATCTCTAAAAATCATCTCTAAGACAAAATGCTACCCAGGGCTACCTCAGTTTATACTTGCTCTACAGCTTGGCTTTGTGGAATAAATAATAAAACTCACATCAAAGATTAAGGAAAGCTACCTGATGCCTGGCCTTTATTCCTTTTCCTGCCAAAAGAGGATGCATTGCTTGTGCAAGGTATTTCAAGTATTTCATAGAATGATAGTATTAAATGCCAACATATTCTAGGAATATAGTGACAGCCATGTCAGAAGCATGTGGGGAAGTGAAAAGTGGTTTGATCATATATTTAGAAAATAGACTTCTAGAAAAGAAGAGCACCAAGGCTAGGTACAAGGCAACTGCACAAAGGAGTCCAGCAGGGGAGGTGGTGATTTTGGCCTTGTGAAGAATCAAGAAGCAATTTCCCACTGCTCACTAAATCATTTAAGCAGAGCCAGAAGTTTCCCTGAAGCTGCACGTGTATTACTGCGCCAAGTAACTTGCAAGATGACTGTAAAAAATCTTGATGGCAAGTAAATTCATATTTCAGTTGCATGCCCTGGCAGTCTGTGCCATTTCTGGTAGATAACTCAAACATGAAAGAGGAGTCACAGAGAACAATAGGTTTATCTACAGGAAACACTAGTCTTTTCCATGAGATCAGATTTCTCCCCCCTCAGGTATGGATGTACATAACCCACACCTGTTAATATACTTGGAGTTCAGTTCTTCTGCCCAATAAGTTTCCTCTGGTTGGTTGAGGAAAAAAACAGCTGAAATAACCCCAAACCTGGGTAATAAGGACACTCATAGGCAACAAAGGTTTTTAATTTCTGCAGGAGGATTTGGTCCAGGTGTCTCTTTTTCTATGCTTTTTCTTGGTGCTTTGCTCCTTCCTCTTTATGGAGTCAGAGACTGTCTAAACATTTGTATCGAGTAACACTCTGCAAGTGTAATATTGAAAAGAATAAAGCACTTTCTGGTGGGATTTGGAAGTGAACTAGACACAGAGCAGCTTGATACAAGTGCCAGAAATGCTATGGTGGGTTGACCCTGGCTGGCTGCCAGGTACCCAGCAAGCCACGCTATCACTCCCCTTCCTCAGCTGAGCAGGGGGAGAAAAATATGACAAAAGGCTCATGGGTTGAGATAAGGACAGGGAGATCACTCAGCAATTACCGTCATGGGCAAAACAGACAAGACAGGGAAATTAATTTTAATTTATTACCAATCAAAAGTCAGAGTAGGATAATGAGAAATAAAAACAAATCTTAAAACACCTTTCCACCACTCCTCCCTTCTTCCTGGGCTCAACTTCACTCCTGACTTCTCTACCTCCTCCCCCTGAGCAGCACAAGGGGACAGTGAACGGGGATTGCGGTCAGTTCATCACATGTTGTCTTTGCCACTCCTTCCTCCTCACACTCTTCCCCTGCTCCAGCATGGGGTCCCTCCCATGGGAGACAGTCCTTCACGAACTTCTCCAACATGGGTCCTTCCCACAGGCTACAGTTCTTTACAAACTGCTTCAGCATGCATCCCTTCCATGGGGTGCAGTCTTTCAGGAACAGACTGCTCCAGTGTGAGTCCCCCCAGAGTCACAAGTCCTGCCAGGAGCCTGCTCCAGCATGGGCTTTCCATGGGGGTCACAGCCCCCTTTGGGCACATCCACCTGCTCTGGCATGGGGTCCTCCATGAGCTGCAGAGTCGATATCTGCTCCACCATGGACCACCATGGGCTGCAGGGGAATCTCTGCTCTGGTGCCTGGAGCACCTCCTCCCCCTCCTTCTGTCTGCAGAGTTGTTTCTCTCACATATTCTCACTCCTCTCTTCCGGCTGGTGATGCACAACATTTTTTCCCTCTTTCTTAAATATGTTAGCACAGAGGCACTGCCACTGTTGCAGATTGGCTCGGCCTTGGCCAGCAGCGGGTTTGTCTTGGAGCCGGCTGACATTGGCTGTATCGGACATAAGGAGAGCTTTTTGCATCTTCCCACAGAAGCCACCCTTGTATCCCCCACACTACCAAAACCTTGCCACGCAAACCCAATATAAATGCCTTGAGGCCTAAAGCCACTGTTACATCCTTTTTGTGAAGTTAGTCCTAGGCTTTTTTCCTCCCTCAGGGTTTCTGAAGAAAGAGACTAAAAAAGGCCTATAGCACTTCTAAAAGAGGAAGCAAAGAGATAATTTCTTTAAAAGCTCTTCTACTACAACTGACAGGATGAACAAGCATATTTTCCCATAAATAATGGAATAATTCTGAACTTCAGAGATTAATTCCACAGGGAGCTAACATCAGCCAGCAGATCACCAGAGCAAAAACTGCCTGGCAGATATTTGTACAGTAACTTGACAACTGATGCTGCTCCCCGACTGCAGCTGGCAGTACATGTCCAGCCTTTTGGCCTGCCCACTTGTTCATCTTAGAGCATTATTATACCACTGAGAAGCACCAGCCAGATTATGTATGAGAATCAGGCTCACTGCACTAAATTCTGAAGAACTCAAATTATTTCAGCCACTTTGCCATTAGTCTTAGATAATGAGTAAAGTTTATGTTATCATCAACTGATGCCTAAACTCTGGATTTCAGTACTATAATTGGAAACTTCTATATGTAACAGAAATCCACAAAACCCTCTCAAAGTAAAGAATAGCAGGGAATGTGCCTTACTGTACATTTTGTTGCTTTAGGAAAACAGGTTAGCTTAAAAGGTCAGAGATGATAAAATTCTACTAAAAAGTGCTGACTTTAATAGTAGAGTGTGTTTATATTTTTATTGCAAGGTATATTTAACATATTGCAATAAGCAAACAAGAAGACAATGATAAAGTTGGTTGTGGCTTGACTGCCACATGTAAAAAACCTAGCAAGATTGTAAAAGCTAGACTGAATGCAATTTGAGTGATAGTTATAGGAAAGCTTATTCTGATCAAGGTTAAAATCGCTTAGACATGAAAATAGATAGAACATTTATAACAACTAAATGGTCAGAGTTTAAGGGCATTAACTACCATTTTAATGCTAATTTCTCATAAAAGGTTTTGAGTAGCTGTTGTCCTATTAGTGATGAACAAGAAAGAACTTAACTCCAGGAATCATAGACTCATAGAATCATTAAGGTTGGAAAAGACCCCCAAGATCATCGAGTCCAACTGCTAACCTATCACTGCCAAGTCCACCACTAAACCATATCCTCAAGCACCACATCTACCCTTCTTTTAAATACCTCCAGGGATGGAGACTCCACCACCTGCCTGGGCAGCCTGTTCCAATGCCTGACAACCCTTTCGGTGAAGAAGTTTTTCCTAATATCCAACCTAAACTTCCCCTGGCACAGCTTGAAGCCATTTCCTCTCGTCCTATCGCTTGTTACTAGGGAGAAGAGACCGATCCCTGCCTCGCTACAACCTCCTTTCAGGTAGTTGTGGAGAGCGATAAGGTCTCCCCTCAGCCTCCACCTCTCCAGACTAAACAACCCCAGTTCCCTCAGCCGCTCCTCATAAGACTTGTTCTCTAGACCCTTCACCAACTTTGTTGCCCTTCTCTGGACACGCTCCAGCACCTCGATGTCCTTCTTGTAGTGAGGGGCCCAAAACTGCACACAGTACTCAAGGTGCAGCCTCACCAGTGCCGAGTACAGGAAGAGTGGGGTGATGAGCCCGAGTACAGGAAGAATAGGGTGATGAGCCCAGAGAGTACCCCTTGCAAAATGCCTACATCCTTCCCTCCTCCCCCAATTTACATACTCCACTTGGCGTATTTAGGCATTTTCCTTCTAACACCATCCTTCCTACCTCCTCCCCAGAATAAGCTGACTCACTACAAAAATATTTTTTAAATTGAGTTATTCCTCCCTGTTATTTAGGAGAGGCTGTGGGTACCAAATCCAGGTCTAAGGATTCCACTAGACAGCTTGGTTGTCTTGGGAAGAGGTATCAAAAATCCACCCAAACTCTTTTGGGATCCCAGCTTTGAAAATATCATAAAAATTATTTTAAAAATCTCTCAGTTCCCTCACATTTTAAATGGGGTCAACATCTTGATATGTTAATGATATGTAAAATGCTGTAAGTGCTTTTATTTACAAGAGGTGCAAACATTTCAGAGGTAATTTGCAACATGCAACCATTTGGGCCTGACCAGTCACTTTAGAAAAGCACATGAAGATTTCCTGCTGAAATATTTATGCAGCCTCACTGATTGTGACTATACTAGATTCTACATGAAGTACATGGGATGAATTAACATGTTATACTTCTCCCTTCCTTCTTTCAGATTTGCATTAGTTGACTATTCCTTGAATTACTAGCAAGAGATTAGTGCTGTGGTTTGAAGAAATAATTCCATGTAGAGTTCTAAGATTTTTTCTCTAAACAGGGATGCTGCTTTCAAGCCTTTCACTAAAGAGTGCTCCTGCTTCACTGTTGATGACCTACTTTCTTTCCAACTTGTATACACTTGTCATTGATATTTTCTTTAAGTAGTGCCAAGTGCATAAAAGTCTAGCAAGGATACTACCTGCCCATCAACTGATCTGAAATAATGTTTTTGCTACTCAACACCTCACTCCTCCCCCCAGCCAAAGAAGTTAAAAATTCATTGGTTTACAGAAAGCTTACGTTCATGGCCATGACATACACATTCATAGATCCCTTGAGTATCAGCACAGCCCCCTCTGTCCATCCGGTATACCTGCCCAGGTCCTGGGCCCTCTTACCTCTTCACAGGTTCCCTACTCAATAGCTAGTCCAGCTTGATGCTCACTAGCAAACATGCATGCACTCACACACTTGTCCCACAGACACTACACATTCGCAAGTCCCCCTGAGCATAACAACACAGACCCTTTCCCACCTGATACCTGGGCCTGGCCCAGACCCAAGGCCACCCTACTCATTGGCTAGTCCAGCTTAAAGTTTGTTAGCGAATACACATGCACACCCCCCCCACACACAAGGTTTGGGGAAGATACAAAGAGTCATCCCCTGCCCAGCAGCCAGCACCAGGCACATGAGCTGTGACTCATGGTCTTGTTCCAGCTGCTGGTGCTGAGCCCCTCAGCCTCACTCACGATGGGCTCCTCAGTAGCTGGCACTCCAGGTTCAAAGTCTGTAATACCCTCCCTAGATCCAGAGAGATATGGCCCCTCCAACTACTGATGCTAGGACCCCCACTTGCTCTAGTAGCTGACACCACAGGCCGCAGGGTACCTACACCCCTGATCTGACTCCAGTAGCTGGCACCGAATTTCACTCACGCATATACAGAGGTCTCACCAGCAGCTGGCACTTAGTCCTTGCAGCACACATACACATGGGATAGAGTGACATTAGGCAGAGACGTAGTTAAGAAAAGATTTAATAAGAAGATAGGAGACATTGTAGTGGTCTGGCACAGGGCTCAGCAAGACAAGTGTTCTGACTGCCCCCATTTTACATGCAACCGGCCCCTTTTGTATCCCTTTCTGTCTACCCCCTCTTTGGTCCTCCTTGCTCCCCTTTCCCTTGAAGGCTGTCTCATCAGTTCACATAGTTCCACTGACCCCAACTACAACATCATGGACCCTCAGGTTTGCATCCTTATTAGTTGCATAGTCCTGGTTTGCCTGCAGTTTCTTGATAGCCTGTTAATTAGAATGACTGACCAGGTTTGTTTCTGGTTGCCTTTGTTAATGCTAATTGGTCAGGTTTTAAGTCTGTGTGTGTTTGTCTCCCTTCCTTTCCTTATCCTCTCAACTGAAGAAAGAAATATATGCTCATGGTACACATATCCTTACCAATTAGTGCAGCTGACCAGGTTTGAAGTTGTCCCAACCTCCATTAACATGTGTCAGTCAGCTTTGTCCCTGTATGTTCTTGTATATGGCTCCATTGATCAGATACCATTAAAGGAGAAGACACTCTCCTTCCACATGCCGTTACAGAGTTGTGCTGGTTTTGGCTGAGAAGGGGTTAATTCTCCTTGCCGTGGGGGGGGTCGGCTACCTTTCCAGCTTCGGGAGGCTGAGAGGGGCAGGGCCATGGCAGGGGTGGCTGAACCCAACTGGCCAATGGGATGCTCATTCCATACCATGTGACACCATGACCAGTATATTAAGGGGGGGGCAGTTTGCGGCTCAGGACTGGTGCAGCATCGGGTCAGCGGGTGGTTAGTGGGTGTGTTGTGTGCGGATTGTTTCGGTGGTCCCGTCCCGTCCCTTCCCTTCCCTTCCTTTCCCTCATTGTTTTCCTTTCCGTTGCATTTTTATTTTGTTTTTTTTAATTTTTTTTTAATTATTAAACTGTTCTTATCTCAACCCATGAGCGTTACCCTCCGATCTGATGTGTGCCTCAAGGGGATTTGATTTTGGGTGAAAACAGCCAATGAACTGCATGGCACAATGCCAACTGCTATATAATATTGTGTGTTACCTCTGTGTTGTATCGATGATATCGGAGTACGAGCCTCCCAACCCAAGGAAGATAGACTGTGAAACAAGCAAAGTGCAGCAGTGATGGAACGATGATTGACTTGGTATGCAGCAACCCAACGCCACACACACCATCTCTCCCACCCTGAAAGACTGGTACGGCAGATGGAGCCCAGAGTCATGGACTGGGTGAACTCAATGGACATTTTAATGGACGTTGTACAGGGAAGGTCCATGAACTAAGGGAATGATGTCTGTGTATTATGTTAAAGGATGGGAAGGGGAGGGGTGGTGGCTGGTAAGGTTGTATTGGATTGTATGGGACCTGGGCATGGTGTAAATGGTATGGAATAAGGGGTGGAGAATGTGCTGGTTTTGGCTGAGAAGGGGTTAATTCTCCTCACTGTGGGGGTCGGCTACCTTTCCAGCTTCCCGAGCTCTGTCACGTGGTAGGGGGGCTGGGAGGGGCAGGGCCATGGTGGGGACGGCTGACCCCGACTGGCCAATGGCAGGTTCATTCCATACCATGTGACACCATGACCAGTATATTGGGGGGGGGGGCAGTTTGCGGCTCAGGAGCGGTGCAGCATCGGGTCAGCGGGTGGTGAGCGGCTGCGTTGCAGGCGGTTTGTTTCGGCGGTTCGTTCCCTTCCCCGGGGCTTTGCGCCTCTCTTGTTCTCCTTTACATTGCATTTCTGTTGTTGTGTAGCTGTACGCTTCTACGGGAGAACTTATCTTGGGCCGCATATCTCCGGGACACAGGGCTCTACCCACCCTGGGGACAGTGGTGCACAGACATCAATATGATGGATACAAAATGTCCGTTTATTTAGCTGCGTCACACGCTTATATAGCTCTTGCGCTTCCTGTTCCTGCCACTCCTATGGGGAGGAGTCTATCTTTCCGTCACAGCCCGTGATCTTCCGGTCGCCGATCCCTGTCTATTCCCCTACATCTCCCCCTCCCCATGCTACTAAAATTCTACAAAGCTACTTGCGTAAGCGGATACATATTGCGGTCACGTCTATATTCATGTAACTCTCGCAGGCGCTCTTTGATTTGTCTTATAACACAGCGTAACAATGGTAGCCCACAAGTAACCATGATTACTACACACAACATCCCCCCAATTATTACTATCCAGTTCCAGTTTATATCTCTCTTTTGCCTCCCTTTCCCAGTGTCGCTCTCGTTGCAATATTGCTTGCGATCGTGTCAAGGAGCTTATTTCTTTTCCCAATCGCACAGCTAGCATGAGGATCCATGTCAGCAGACCCTGCAAAGAGACAACTCAGAAAGGGATTATTCATTGTACATCCTTGCACAGTTCTGCTTTCACACACTTTGCAGGCACCCATTCTATGCGCCCTTCATTCTCAACCGCGGCGTAGCCCCTCCCCAGGCATCTCAGTTTCCATCCTCTCTCCCATTGCTCACTGCCTGGGAACCTTACTCGTACCTGCGGATAGCGCTCGCCTGCTTGAGCTTTGCCAAAGTGCTTCTCCACTGCTGTAACTTGCTCCTGCCCACGTATAAAATGATTAAGCGAATATAATGCACGCATTAAAATAGTTTGCTGAGCTGCTATGGGTATAGTTCCCTTATACCCCTCCCCCTCCCCAAGCTGTATTATTTTTGCTTTCAAGGTGCGATGAGCGCGTTCTACTATTGCCTGCCCTGTGCTATTGTAAGCAATGCCGTGTTTTAATACAATATTCCAAGCTTTACACCATTCTTGGGTACTTTGAGCCCGAAAGCATGGTCCATTATCTGTTTTTATCTCGGTAGGCTTTCCAAGCCACGCCATTACCGTGGTCCAATGCGCAGTCAAGTGCGTTGCGGTCTGCTTCCGATGTTGAGTAGCCATGATGACTCCACTATATGTATCAACTGTAATTGCCAGGTGCCGTCCGGGGGCCAACTGTGGACATTCAGTAAAGTCAGTCTGCCAGATAGCATTTGCTTCCAGTCCTCGAGGGTTGACTCCTGCCTCCCACAATGGCGAGTGCTGACAGTAAGGACAGGTGGCTACTACTTCTCTTGTTGCTCTTATTGAGATGCCACACTCCTTTGCCAAGGCTTTAGCACCCAGGTGCAGTTGTTCATGTAGTTTCTTTGCCTCCGCCAAGGTCCAGACTCCCGCGGCTGCCTCATCAGCCATGCGATTCCCCTCAATCAGTGGTCCAGGCCCCGTCTGATGACTGCGAATGTGAATTACTGTCACAGTTGCTCCTCGCTGTGATAAAGCAATCTCTAGCATCAAGGCAATTTCCGTGTGTGGTACACCCTCTCGTTTCATGGACATGACTAATTTATACACATATAAGGAGTCTGTGCACACATTTATATGCCGATCTATATCCTTTCGCAGGGCCATCTCTAGTGCTTTCGCCTCCAGCCACTGCACACTTTTACCCTGCTCCTCATACGTCTGGCGCATCCAACTATTCTCTTCTTTCCACACTACCGCCGCTCTGTTTGTCTTCAAGGAAGCGTCTGTGAAATATGTTGGTCCTGGGTGAGGGGTATCCAAAACTCTACTATCCACACTCAAATCCACCACTTTGGCTGTCTTGGCCCACCTCTGTACCGTGCCTGTGACGATTTTCCCTGGGTATGAGTATACCGCCAATTGTATATCCTCTTCACTCTCTACTACCTTCTGCCATTTCTCCCCATTCCACGGCACTGTCAGCTTATCTGGCTCCTTCCCAAAGATTCCCTTGCTTTCCCGTCGCAGACACAAAATCATTCCCCCGGCTACCTTGACTTTTGTGGAGAACGCATCCTTGGGAACCTTCTGATATATCCATCACAGTGGCTTTTCTTCCCCTGTCCGTATTTGATATAGCAATCCTAATCCTCCACCGGCGGTCAGAATCCAACATGCAATTAATTCCTCCTGGGGGTCCCACCGCCATACTCCTTCCTTTTGCATTCGACGTTCTATCATCTGAAATTGCTGGACTGCCTCAGCGTCTAAACTCCTGGGCTCCCATGGGTTGGTCCCTTTCAGCAACGCATAGAAAGGTTGCATCTCCTCACCGGTGACGCGCACGAAAGTCCGCAACCACTGCAGTGCTCCTACCAGCTGCTGGACATCGTGTAAATTTTTAACCTTAGGTGTAAGTTTAATAGGCTGAGCTTGTATGGAATCCCCTTGTATTCTAGCACCCAGAAATCCACACACTGGTCCTCGCTGTACTTTTGCCTCAGCTACCTTGAGGCCCTGTCCCGCAAGGCCCCTTTGGGTGTCTGAAAAGACTTGTTCACACAACGCCTCAGTGGGCGCAGCTATGAGGACGTCATCCATGTAGTGGATCGTGTAGATTCTCTCCTGATACTGTCGCCTTACTTGCTGCAATGCAGAAGCCACATACCTCTGGCAGATCGCTGGAGAGTTTTTCATCCCCTGCGGAAGTACTGTCCACTGCCATCTACTACCTGGTTCTGCGCGGTTCACCGCAGGCAGAGTAAAGGCAAATCTCTTTCTATCATCTGGATGTAGCGGAATGCTGAAGAAGCAGTCTTTGATATCTAAAACAATGACTCGCCATCCTTTCGGGACAGCACTCAGATCTGGTAGGCCAGGTTGGAGAGGCCCCATGTCCTCCATTTGCTGATTTACTGCTCTAAGGTCATGCAGCATCCTCCATTGGTTTTTATCTTTCTTTTTGATAGCAAATATAGGGGTGTTCCACGGGCTCATCGAGGGCTCTAGGTGCCCTGCTTTGTGCTCTCGTTTTACTATAGCTCTTACAGCCTCTGTTTTCTCTGTTGTCAGGGGCCACTGCTCCACCCAGACGGGCTGTTCGGTTTTCCACACTAACTTGTGCTGATGAAGCCCCTCTGAGGCAGTGGCCCTTATGCTAAATTTTTCAACCCGATCCCCATCTGGGCAAGGGCGTCTTGCCCTAACAAGGGGCTTGCTACCCCATCTGCTACTAGTATGGTCACTACGGCCGTGAGGAGCTTCCCTGCGTCCTCGTCCATGACTTCGAGTTTCACAGGGCAAGTACTAGTTCTCGTATGTTGTTCTCCTCCTACCCCTATTATACGTTTTCGAGTGGCATCACTGTGACATCTGCCCCGGTATCCACTAACATTCCCAGGCATATCCGTGCCGGGTAACTCGGCTCTTGTGGGGTAATCATCACTGATGCCATGGGTCTCTCATCACAGCCTATGACCAAGGCCACGCGGGGGCTGTAACCTGCAAATCTTGCTCCCCTGCGTGACGGTTCACTCCCCCTTGGCCCGCTACGGTGGGCCAAGCTCCTGGCGTTGGCACCGTGATGGGGGTCATTTGACTCACAGGAGGCGCGAATCCCCCTTGCTTCGCCCTCCTTTGGCTGTTTCCCAGCTTCGTAGTTGGACAATCTCTTGCCAGGTGTCCTGGCTTCCCACACACCCAGCACCTCCCTACTGGGCGCACTCCTCCTCCATTACGTCCTCCCCTTTCCGCTAGCGGGCACCCAGCTTTAAAGTGCCCTCGCCGGCCACACAAGTGACATCTCGGCCCCACCCCGGCCGCTTGCACCATCACCCTTTCTTCGCTTCCACAGTCAGGGTTCTGGCAGACATGCGCTCCCGCACCGCCATGCTGGTTCAATGCTTCCTGGCGCAAGACATGCCTGATGGTTTCACCCAATGGCGCCCCTACCGCCAGGGTGTGGAGGATATCTTGTGTTTGCGGATTTCCTTGATTTCGGAGGCAATCCATAAGGACTGCCTCCTTGGCTGCTGGTGGCAATTCTGATTCTATAATAGCCTTCTGCAACCTGTCACAAAACGTTGTAAATGGCTCTGCTAGTCCTTGCTGTATCTTTTGCCAAGGTTCTGCTTTTTTCTCATACCTGCCCACTTTGCTATACGCTCTGCGGGAACTCTCCATCACCACCTGCAGCTCCCTGCCCCTCCTCCAGGAGCTATCCGGACAGGGAATATCCCGGGCATCTCTATCCTTACTCCATCGAGGCTACAATCTCTGGCTATCAGCCGCCAGTTAGGTAACTCGACTGACTGTCGCTGGGGCGCACCCTTCGTTAAGAGTCCTGTCTGCCGCCGAGTTACTTCCCCTAGTGCGCGCATAGCCTGCTGCAGCTGCCGCAGCACGTCCTCCGCGGACCCCTCCGGAGCTGCAGCGCTCTGGACCTCCCCTTTTGGCGGTCCCTCTCCTCCCTCCTTCTGATTGGTCCTCCGAGTCTCTGCTGCCTTATGCCTCTTTTTTGCGCGCCGCAGGCAAGCTGCTTCCTCTTCCCACATGTGGGCATCGGTTTCTCCCCCAACTTCCGATTCGCTGCTACTCGAGGTTGTTCTATACCCACCCTGTCCTCCCCTCCAGGCACCCCAATCCCCCTCCTCGTCCGACTCCCATCTCAAGGGTTGCCCCGGGAGCCAGTCTCGAGGGTCGGACAGAGGGCGGTGCCGCTGCCGGCGCTGCTTCCGGCGCTGGTCATCTTTCTCCTTCCGCTCCGTCACTCCCGCTGCGTCCACTGCCACGTCCCCCTCCCCGCGGGCAGGTACCCGCGCCTGTGCCAAATCATCCCAGGGGTATGCGGGGGGGGGGGGCATTCCAAGGGTCCTGCTGGCTCAACAGGGAACACCGCCGCTTCCCGATCCACCTCCTTGGGAGCCTCAGACTGAGTCGCTGGCCAGGCTACTCCGTCCGAACTCTCCCCTTCTTTCCCATCCCCCGCGATGCTTGCCCCTGTCTGCGTCCCCACTGCCCCTCCTGGTTCTCTTTCCGGGCTACTGTCGCCTGTAGCACCGTGCAGGCACCGCCGCGCCTGCCGCCACAGTCTCCTGATCATCCCGAGCTTTCAATAGTAATCGGTGTATCATTCCCCAGAGCTGTATGTACTGGGTTTTTTCCCATCATAGCCCTTTCGGCTAACTCCTCTTTAATTCTCACCCACTTATCCTTATTAAATATGTCTGCGGGACTTCGTATGAGCCCCTGCGTAATCATCCATTGGATGGCCTTTGAGGTAGGCACCTTCGATATCGAAGTACCATATTCCTTCCCCAATCCCTTCAGTACCTTTGAAAGAACTAAACCCCTGACAGTCCTTGACTTAGTCCTTATTGTAAGCATCCTTGTTCTCTTGTGGTTTCCTCCCTTGCAAAGATAGTTTCAGGGTTTTGAAGAATGCAACTTGGTGCCAGACAGGATTAAAAAGATAGTGAATAAGCTCGTAAATTCATTGATAACAGAGACTCAGGACATCAGTGCCGAGATAAGCACTCGAGGAACTAGTTTAAATCAACCCCTTGTGACAGTCCAAGGCTAAAGGACCGAGGAGCTCATTCAATGACTATATATGGGCAAAGGAAACCCAAAGTTCAACCAGCGGACAGGTGAGGAAGACCGTCAGAGACCACTGGAGGACTCCCAAAGACCACTAAAAGGACAACTATGCATGCAGCTTGAGCTTTTACATATGTTAATGAATCCTCGTGAATCTTATTAATATGTATGACTTTATGGTATATAATCTTTGGAAGTTTACTGAATCACTGGAGCACTTATGGTGGATCAATCCCCAGTGCTGCCCAGCGCTGTAATAAAGGATGCCTGCTTAATAGTGACTTTGTTGCTATTGAGTTTTATTTCGGGAACTTTCTGGATACTCTGCTTCCTCTTACGGGGAGGTTCGGACTTTGAAAGATAGTATCCGCGAATTTTTGTATCACCTTTACGACTGATTCCATGGCGCGCCCGCCGTCCTGCGGCTCCCCGTCCCGCCCCTGCCTGCCCCAAGCTATCTTTTCCCCCCGGCGCACTTGCCATGCCGCCCCGCCGATCACGTCGGGGTCACCACTTGTAGCTGTACGCTTCTACGGGAGAACTTATCTTGGGCCGCATATCTCCGGGACACAGGGCTCTACCCACCCTGGGGACAGTGATGCACAGACATCAATATGATGGATACAAAACGTCTGTTTATTTAGCTGCGTCACACGCTTATATAGCTCTTGCGCTTCCTGTTCCTGCCACTCCTATGGGGAGGAGTCTATCTTTCCGTCACAGCCCGTGATCTTCCGGTCGCCGATCCCTGTCTATTCCCCTACATTGATGTTTCTTTTAATTTTAATTATTAAACTGTTCTTATCTCAACCCACGAGCGTTACCGATCTGATTCTCTCCCCCATCTACCGGTGGGGGAGTGAGCGAGCAACTGTGTGGGGCTGAGTTGCTGGCTAAACCACGACAGCCATCAGCCAATTGCTCACCCACTGCCTTACATGTTTATCCAGCTGTATGCTGGACATTTTGTCCAGGAGGATACTGTGAGAGACAGTAGCGAAAGCTTTACTGAAATCCAAAAAGATCACATTGACTGGTTTCCCTTGGTCAACTAGGTGCATAACCTTTTCATGGAAAGAAATAAAATTTGTTAAACAGGACTTTCCCTTTGTGAACCTGTGCTGGCTGGGGCCAAAGACTGTGTTGTCTTTCAGGTGTTTTTCAGTAACTCCCAGAATAATCTCCATAATTTCACCAGGCACAAAAGTGAGACTGACAGGTCTGTAGTTACTGGGGTCATCCTTGTTGCCTTTCTTGAAGATTAGGACAATATTTGCCAGCTTCCAGTCAACGGGGACCTCTCCAGATTCCCAAGAGCATTGCAAAACCATTGAGAGAGGTCTTGCTATGACATCAGCCAGCTCCTTAAGTACTCTTGGATGAATCCCACAAGTTCAGGGTTTATTAGGAGTTTATAATTCCCACAGTCATGGTTCACTAGCCCAGGGTTCTGGGGGTCCTTGAGCCCACCATCGGTGTTGAAGACCGAGGCAAAGAAGCATTAAATGTCTCTGCCTTCTCTACGTCCCTGCTTGTGAGGTGACCATGCTCATCAAGTAACAGGCCAATGTTATTTCTAGCCTGGATTTGGCCATTAATGTATTTTTTAAAAAATCCCTTTTTATTGTCCTGCAGAGTACTGGCTAGCTTCACCTCTAAATGACCTTTGGCCACATTTTCTCCTTACAGTGGTGAAAAGCATCCCTATAGTGCTCCCATGTTGCCTGACCTTGCTTCCACTGGCCATGTACATTCTTTTTTTCTCCTTATTTCAAGAAGAATATCCCTGGTCAGCCAAGCTGGCCTTCTGCCTCACCTGCTTGCCTTCCTACACTTTGGGACTGCCTGCTCTTGTGCTTTTAGGAGGTGGTACTTAAAAAGTGACCAGCACTGATGGACCCCAGCACCGTCAAAATCTTTTTCCCAGGGGACCTTACTAAGCAGTTCCCTGAGCAACCTGAAATCTGCTCTCCTCATGTCCAGAGTTGAGGTCTTGCTGGCAGCTTTCTTCCTGTCACCATAGATTTTAAACTTGACTATTTCATGGTCACTGTGGCCAAGGCAGCCACCAGTTGCCACTTTACTCACAAGGCCCTCGCTGTTAATAAGCAACAAATTGAGGAAGACACCCTTCCTGGTCAGTTCCCTTAGTACCTGTACCAAGATGTTGTCATCCAGATGGTTTAGGAGCCTTCTGGACCTGTTTGTCCCAGCCATCTGGTATTCCCAGTTGACGTCTGGCAAGTTGAAGTCCCCCCATGAGGACAAGAGCAGATGACTTAGAGGCATCCCTTAGTTCCTTAAAGAATAACTCATTGATGTCATCATCCTGGTGGTTGGGTGGTGTATAGTAGACTCCCACAACAACATCTGCTTTATTTGTCTGTCCCTTAATCCTTACCCAGAGGCTCTCAACTGTGCCATTGCCAACTGCAAGCTTTGCATTCCAGCTCCTCCAGTATATACAATGCCTGCCCTGCCTATCCTTCCTGAAGAGCCTGTAACCATCTATCATGGCATACCAGTCATAGGACTCATCCCACCAGGTTTCACTTATGCCAATATTGTCATACTTCTGGGACTGGGCCAAGGCTTCTAGCTCCTCTTGCTTGTTCCTCATGCTGCGTGCATTTGTGCAGAAACACTTCAAGTGCGGTTCATTGCGCCCATCGCCATGTGAGACAGTCTGAAGGATCTCATTAGCATGCAGCTCCTCAAGCTTTGGAGTGCTATCCTGTTGCTCACCACTGACTAGCCTGGTATAGTCCCTTTCCCCACTCCAATCTAGTTTAAAGCTCTGTTAATCAGCCCTGTGAGCTCCTAAGAAAAAACCCTTTTCCCCTTCTGAGAAAGGTACATCCCAATGGATGTCAGTAGACCTGTTGATGAATAGACCATCCTATAATCAAAAATCAGCCATCTCCAGGAAAGCAGGGCTTCATCACATGTAATGGTTACTTGGGAAGACAAATGCCATCACTCCAAACATCCCCCGCTTCCTTCTTCCCCCAGCTTTGCATGCTGAGCATGATGTCCTTGACTAGTGTAAGCACTACTTAGCGACAACTAAAACATCTCCACGTTAACACTGTTTTCAGCACAAACCTAAAACATAGCCCCATACTAACTACTATGAAGAAAATCAACTCTATCCCAGCTGAAACCAGGACACTGATTAAGGACTTGAGGATCCAACCTGTTCCCAGTTCATTTTAGATAAATGGGTGATTCACCTGTACTTTCATTTATAACATAGGTTGTTGAAAATATTGTGTGAGGAAGGTGTTGACCCAGTCCAAAGGCCAAGAAATAAGCTGTTTCAGCCGATGCTGAACATCAGCTTGAGCCTCGGCTTCAGAGGGCCACTCATTTCTTTTCTGTACAGTGCCAAGCACAGTGTTAGCAATTACTAAATCACAAGGAAAAAGAATGCCTTTAGTTCAGGCTTTTCCTGCTAAGAAATACTCCTTTGTTCTTATTTATTGCATATATTGTGCAAACCATCATGCAGTGACATGGGGTCCACATATCTGTCCGTATGAAACAGAAATAGTATGCAATCTATATCTAGAAAATATACATGCCACTATAAGATTCTTGCAAAGGTCAGAAAACTTCTTGGCCTGAGAAACACCTAAAGGATCTTGAGACCCTCAATAGTATAAAGATAACTTTTATCCAAGGTAAAAAGTGATAGGTGCCCCACTCCCTTCAGGTAGTCATGTGTTCCACATGCCTCGGAAGTCCCTCCCCTCTATGTCTTATATACACATATATAAACATATATAATTTAACTTACATATATATATTCATAAATATATAAGTATAAAATGTAGAATACATTCTTTAATAACGAAATAAATAAAATTAAATTTAAATAAATTAAATAAATGTAAAATGCAGGCTGCTGAACAAGCTTTAATATGTCTGAGGTAGAGAAGAAGGTCGAGAGAGCGGAGGGCATCACAAGGGCAGGGGGCATGAACAAGACTGAACACTCCCGAGGGCTACAGACCCATCCTAGGAGGCCCATCAAGGGGGCCCTCTGTGCAACCCCTGTCCCATACAAAGAAGAGACCAAACCTGTGAGCTGGACTAAGAAGCCCCCCCTAACAGGATGAGCATGCCATATTACTGGGGAAGACTTCGAGTCTTGCATGGTGCTGCAAGTCATTGGCAACACTGTCCATGAAAACAGAAAGCCAGAACAAAATACCAGCTTTAGAAGAATGTGTGCATGGGGGCAATAAGAAAAAGCCCCAAAGGGCTTTCTAAAAAACCCACACATACGCAAAGAACTGGCCGATGGGCCCATGAAATGGCAACTGAATTTTGAGGTAAGTTTCACACAGATAGGGCAGGTGGTGCTGGGGGAACCTCCTTTTGTCCACGGTTGTTGGGGGATCTTACAGCTACCTGTAAGATCATTATGGGTTGCGGGCTTGTGCTAAATTTGTTTCCTTATCCTTAGGTTGATGACCTTATAGAAAGTTTCAAATAGCTCTGTCCTACTGACTGCAGAGGTAGAAGACAGAAGTGTGCCATGACCTGCTTGTAATAGCTAAAGAAATGAGAATGGGCATAGAAGGGTCAATGGCATTCTAGGAAAAAAGGAAAAAAAGACTGGAGAAGTTTGACTGGTGACCAACTCCCCTTATATCCTCTTTATTTGGCTTAAACTGATTGTCCGATGTTTCATTTCTTACATGTGTGTAGTAGCTGCTGGTCAGTAGTCATGTCTATATCACTGCTTCTGTTAAGACATTCACTACAGTCCTGCGGAGGTGGGAAGCTTTGGCAGGGCATAAATTCTCTTTTTGAAGCTGCTAAAAGGTGAATTACTATCTGAACAGAAGACAAGTAACAACCTGGCTTGCAAGCCAGGATGTTTACAGCTTATACAAGGCTGCAAGAAAGCACTTCAAAAGAAACAAGGCAATTGTGGCAGACATGGATGTGCAATGCCAGGCAGACTTGGTGGATACACAGCAGTTTTCCAAGCACAGTGATGGTGTTAAGTACATCTTAATGGTGATAAACATATTATCCAAGCATGCCTGGGGCACTGGTCTAAAAGGCAAAACAGGTTCTGAAACCACTGGGGCTTTTAAAACAATTTTAGCATGCAGCAAACACCTCAGAAATTACAGAACGACCAGGGAAAAGAATTTTTAAACCTGCCTTTAAACAAGCTGTTAAAGCAGTGTAATGTTTACCATTTTGTTACTAATAATGAAGTAAAAGCTTCTGCTGTAGGGCGTTTCAGCAGGATGCTCAAAACTAAAATGCAGAGATACTATACAGCACAGAATACTTTTCACTAGACTGATTATGAGATTTTATAAAGTGCTGTAGCTACAGATTCCACAGGACCATCAGAGCCAGGCCTTTGGATGTTAACTCATTACACTACGTGAGGGTTTGGAAACCCATATATGGGGATATGTTTAAAATTAAAGAATCTATGCCTCTGCTCAAAAAGGAAGACTGTGTCAGGGTGTCTGGAACAAAAGAGATTTTAGAAAGCTTATGAGCAGATATTCACAAGTGAAATTTTCATAGTAGATCAAAGTAGGAGAAGGGGACAGAAACTATGTCACAAACTTGTACTATGGTCACAAAGCAATTTAGGGGACATTTTACCCTGAAGAACTTCAAAAAGTGAATCCTGATGAGAAGAGAATCTAACAAATTGAGATCATCACTGTGAAAGGGAAAGGAAGAAAGAAACAGCTGCTGGGGAAGTGATGTGGCTGGTCTGAGGGATTTCACAGTTAGATAGAAGCCTCCCAAGTCCAGGACATCTAGTCATTGGGGTTGGAGTCAGGGAAAAAGGGGGATGGCAGATGGGCGTTTCTATATCACGATACCCAGCAATGTCAGCACCAGAAATTTGCCACGAAACACCAGCTTAAACTTCACCATACAGCTGGTGAGGGCCCTGCGGCTCTTGGGGAAGTAGGAGGTGGGGCTGGCAGAAAGACAGTACCTGCGCAGCTGGAATAACATTAATGAAGATGCCATCTTTGAAATAGTATTGCAGGGTAAGACATGCCAGTATACTTTGTGGATAGGCTATTATCCTTCTGTTCTGCATAAGGGGTGGGAGGGGGAGGTGTGAGAAAGGAGACAGTGCAAGGTTCTTTCCAGATATCAATAAGAAAGGCCTGACAACAAATGGCTTAACAAAATAGCTGTTTTAATAAGATAGAATTAAAAGAGATAGTAAGTAAATCTTACACCCTTCAGTTGCTGGGAATCCTGTGTTTGTGCAACATTGGATGGGCCCTGGATGGATTTTCCCACAGCACACTGCACAGATTGTATCCATGGAGAGGTTCCTCCTCCCTCCCATGCCGTGGTGCCTTTTATTTTGTGTAATAAACAAAATTATATATGTTCTCCTGACAGTCTGGAATGTCATAACATCCACCAGTGCACAGCGCAGGCTGGCATGTGTCATTCCAGCAGGTTCCCATACAGCAGTTACTCATGCTAAATTATAGGCTTCTAAAGCCCTAAGTACAAAGCCCAATAGAGTAGACATGGCCTGGTCAAGATCTCTAACTCCTCAAATGTAATGTCTTCTGCAAGGCTCCCAATACACCATGCTTCTCCATGTTGATGGAATGTATGAACTCTCTGATTAACCCCCTACAACTCTCCAGCAGCAGGCCTGGTCTAGGACCCTGCTGTAAATGGATGAAAAACATTACACATTTTCTACAAGAGGGGATCTAGCACATATTTTGGAGGCTTCTCCAGGGGTTTCTGCAAATAAATTTCCCTTTTTTTGGTGAACATCAGAGGGTTTAATTCACTCCACCCCTACACAGATCTTGTAGAGAACCAGCATGTTGGGGAGGTTTTGGTTCCTTTATTGCACTGCGTTCTGACCAGCAGTAATAACAAGATCATTGCAGTGACATATGATAAGCCACATTATGTGCCCATAAACTGCCAACACATTGACACGATCAGCATTGAAATAAAGACTGACCAGAACAAGCATGCCTCATTTCACTTTGGGACAGTGATTGTGAAGCTGCATCTTCAGCCCTGGAAATCTCTTCTCACTACCTGAATTAGTAATTACATTTCTATTTTAACTGGAAATAAATTAAGTTAATCTCCCTGTCTTTATCTTGACCCATGATCTTTCTTATTGCATTTCTTCCTATTTTTTTCCTGCGGAAGGAAGGAGTGAGGAAGCAACTGGGTGGGAACCTGGCTGTTAGCCAAGGCTAACCCACCACAACTTTAAACATTATTATATAATTTTTGCTGCCTTCTATGTGGATAGCAAACAAACCCCAGCAAAACCACTGCAACCTGATTTTGAGAATGGCTAGTCATTTTCCTCATAGATCAGAACTGCAGAGTTTTTTGACTCATATGGCTATCCCCCAGTGTTCTCTTTCCTGAAAGCATCATGCCCTTTTTAAACACAATGCAATGGACATCCCTTTCCAGAGGAAACATCCCTTCTCCACAGCCTATGGTTACCACTGTATCTTTTTCCTACATCACCATAACAAGGGACTACCTTTTGAGCAGCTTTTAAAATTCTATTCTTACAATTTAGTTCAAAATTACTAGATGGTGAAGAAGTTTTGTATTGGATTTGCATGTCAAGGTTTTGCTAGCAAGGGGTCTGAAAGGGTGGCTTCTGTGAGAAGATGCTAGAAGATTCCCCCATGGCCGATAGAGCCAGTGACAGCCAGCTCCAAGACGGACCTGCCGCTGGCCAAGGCTGAGCCAATCAGCAATGGTGGTAGAATATTTAAGAAGGGGAAAAAACCTGCTGCACAACAGCATCCAGAAAAGAGGAGTGAAAATATGTGAGAGAAACAACTGTGGAAGACACCAAGGTCAGTGAAGAAGGAGGGGGAGGAGGTGCTCCAGGCATCAGAGCAGAGATTCCCCTGCAGCCCGTGGTGAAGACAATGTTGATGCAAGTTGTCCCCCTGCAGCCCATGGAGGTTAATGGTGGAGCAGATATCCACCCTGTGTGGTGGGCCCCATGCCAAAGCAGGTGAATATGACCAAAAGGAAGCTGCAACCTGCGGAGACCCATGTTGGAGCAGACTCCTGGCAGGAACTGCAGCACTTGGGGGAACTCGCATTGGTATATTCTGCTCCTGAAGGACTGTACAGCTCACTCACCACCACCACTCCCACCACCCCCCTTGCAGTGGGCTGAGGGAGAGAATCGGAAGGGTAAAAGTGAGAAAACTCATGGGTTGAGATAAAGACAGTTTAATAGGGAAAGCAAAAGATGTGTGTGCAAACAAAGCAAAACAAAGAATTCATTCACTACTCATCAACAGGCAAATGTTTAGCCATTTCCAGGAAAGCAGGGCTTCATCATGCATAAAGTTTACTTGGGACATCATTAGCCTTCTTGGCCACAAGGGCACATTGGTGGCTCATGTTCAACTTGGTCTCTGTCAGGATCCCCAGGTCCTTTGCTGCTAAGCTGCTTTCTAGCTAGGTGGCCCCCAGCATATACTGGTGCCTGGGGTTGTTCCCCAGGTGCAGGACTTTGCATTTCCCCTTGTTGAACTGCATGAGGTTCCTGTCAGCCCATTTCTCCAGCCTCTTCAGGTCCTTCTGGATGGCAGCACGACTCTTTGGCATATCAGCCACTCCTGATGATTTCCTTGCCTTTCATGTGCCTGGAAATGTTTTCCAGGATTAGTTGCTCCATCACCTTCCTAAGGATTGAGGTGAGACTGACTAGTCTGTAGTTCCCCAGGTTCTCCTTCTTGCCCTTCTTGAAGATAGGAGTGACATTTGTTTTCCTCCAGTCTTCAGGCAGTTCTCCCAATCACCAAAGATTATTGAGAGTGGCCTCATAATGGCATCATCCAGCTCCTTCAGCTCTCATGGGTGCATCCCATCAGGGTTCATGGACTTGTGTATGTCCAGTTTGCTTAAATACTCCCTGACCTGATCATCTTCCACCAAGGGTATGTCTTCCTTGCTCTAGACTCTTCCCTTGGTCTCTGGGACCTGAGATTCCTGAAGGCTGGTCTTGCTAGTAAATACTGAGGCAAAGAAGGCATTCAGCACCTCAGTGTTTTCCATGTGCTGTGTAACCAGCTCCATTCAGCAGTGGGCCCACATTTTCTCTAGTCTTCCTTTTGTCACCTTATTTACAGAAGCCCTCCTTGTTGCCTTTGACAACCCTGGCCAGATTAAATTCCATTTGGGTTTTGGCTTTCCTAACCTCATCTCTGCATGTTCAGACATTGTCTCTGTATTCTTCCCAGGTTATCTGTCTCTGGCTCCACTCTTTTATTGTGTTTGTGGTTGGCTAGATGCTCCTTGTTGGCCTCCTGGCATTTTTGCCTGACTTCCTACTCCTTGGGACGGGCCTTGAATATTAATGAGCTTTCTTTCCCTCCAGGGCCTTATCCCATGGGACTCTTCAGGAGGGTTGGACCCTCCTCAATAATTCTGTGATTCTGTGATTTTTTTCTCACTATTGTACTCTATTTTTAATTGGCAATAAATTAATCTTCCCCAAGTTGAGTCCATTTTGCCTGTGATGATTACTGGTTAGTGATCTCCTTGTCTCAACCCACTGTGGCAGTGTGCTCCTCCTCACCTGATCTTTTGCCCCTGGTTCTGCTCAAGTGATAAGTATCAGTGACAGTCGTGATAAGATGCATCTGGTCATGATGGCTGCATCCAGCTCAAAGTGGAGTCCCAGGAAACAGATAACCACACAGTAGCTGAGATGTGTGTCCTTGTCCACCTAACCAGAGTGCTAATTAATATCTGATGAAGGAGAAAGCAAATAAAATAGATGTTGCTGTGGGAGTCTACTATCGAGCACCCAGCCAGGATATCTCTAGATCAGCTGCCTTTGTCCTTATGGGTGATTTTAACTTCCCAGATATCAACTCGGAATATCATACAGACACAAACAGGTCCAGGAAATTCCTGAAGCACCCTGAAGATAACTTCTTGGTGCAGGTACTAAGGGAGCTGACTAGGAAAGGTGCCCTCCTAGATTTGTTGTTTGTGGCAAAGTGGTGATTGGTGGCTGTCTCGGACACAGTGACCATGAAGTAGTTGAGTTTCAAATTGTTGGTGATAGGAGAAAAACTGTCAACAAAACTTCGACCCTGGATATGGGGAGAGCGGACTTCAGGCTGCTGAAGGAGCTAGCTAGTAAGATCCCCTGGGAATCTGCTTTTGAAGGCATTGGAGTCCAGGAATGCTGGTCACTTTTTAAGAGCAGTCTCTTAAGAGTGCAGGAGCAGGCAGTTCCAAAGAGTCAGAAGTCAAGCAAGCAGGGCAGAAAGCTGGCTTGGCTGAGCAGGGATCTTCTAGAACTTAGGCAAAAAAGGAAAGTGTATGGACATTAGAAGCAAGGACAGGCAACATGGGAGGACTACAGAGATGCTGTTCAGCATGTTAGGGAGAAAATTCTCTCGATTAGAGTTCAAGATGGTCAGCACTGTGAAGGACAACAAAAAGGGCTTTTTAAAATATGTTAACAGCAAAAGGAGAATCAGAGATAACATTGGTCCATTACTGATGAGGTCGGTCACCTCACAAATAGGGACGTAGACAAAACAGAGATGTTTAATGCTGCCTTCACCTCTGTCTTTAACACTGATGATGGGCCCTGGGACCCCCGGAGCACTGTGTTGGAAGACCAGGAGTGGTGGCATGATTAACTCCCAGCCAACTCTGAACTTTTTCTAGACTTGCTGCTCCAGCTGGATGCACATAAGTCTATGGAGCCCGATGGGATTCATCCCAGGGTACTGAAAGAGCTGGCTGATGTTATCACGGGACCTCCCTCCATTATTTTTCAACTGAATGTTGTCCCAATTTTCAAGAAGGGTAAGAAGGAAGAGCCTGGCAATTACAGGCCTGTCAGTCTCACTTCAGTGCCTGGTAAAATTATGGAGAAAGTTATTCTGGGAGTTATTGAAAAACACTTGAGAGACAATGCAGTCATTGGTCAGAGTCAGCACGAGTTCACGAGTCCTACTTAACTAATTTAATTTCACAGAATCACAGAATCACAGGTTTCCTTCTATGACAACATCTTTCCTTCTATGACAACGTCACCCATCTAGTTGACCAAGGGAAGCCAGTGGATGTGGGATTTTGGATTTTAGCAAGGCTTTTGATACTGTCTCTCACAGTATCCTTATGGAAAAAATGTCCAGCAGAGCTAGATAAATCCATAATACATTGGGTAAACAATACTGTCCTGATTTCAGCTGGGATAAGGTTAATTTTCCTGCTAGTACCTGGTATAGTGCTGTGTTTTGGATTTAGTATGAGAATAATGTTGATAACACACTGATGTTTTAGTTGTTGCTGAGTAATGCTTACACTACTGTCATGGTTTTAGCTGGGATAGAGTTAATTTTCTTCACTCTAGCTGGTATAGTGCTGTGCTTTGAAATTAGCATGGAAAAAAAACCTGTTGAGATAACACACAGATGTTTGGGCTGTTGCTGGGTAGTGTTTGTACTAGTCAAGGACATGTCTAGCCTCCCATGCTCTGCTGGGTGCACAAGAAGCTGGGAGGGGAGGGGGCACAGCTAAGAGAGCGGATTCAAACTGACCAAAGGGATATTCCATTTCATGTAACGTCATGCCCAGTATGCTACCTGGGAGGGGCTGGCCGGGGGGGGAGGGAGCAATCGCGGCTTGGGGACAGGCAGCGTCAGTTGGCGGGCGGTGAGCGGTTGTATTGTTTGTGTTTCCGTGTGTTTTTTCCCTGTTTTCCCTTTCCCTTCCTTTTCCCTTTTATTATATTAACATTCTTGTCATTATTATCATAATCATTTATCATTATCATTTTATTGTAATCATTAAACTGTGCTTATCTCAACCCACAAGTTCTTTTGCTCGTCCGATTCTCTTCCCCATCACACAGGGGTGGGGGGGGAGTGAGCGAGTGGCTGCGTGGTGTTCAGTTGCCAGCTGAGGCTGAACCACGACAACTACTCAAGGACTTTTCCAGGTGCACAAGAAGCTGGGAAGGAGCATAGCCAAGACAGCTGACCCAAACTGGCCAAAGGGATATTCCATACCATATGATGTCATGCCAGGTATATAAGCTGGGGAAAATTGGCTAGGGGAGGCAGCGATTGCTGCTCAGGGATGGGATGGGCATTGGTCAACGAGTGGTGAGCAATTGTATCGTGCATCAGTTGATTTGTATATTATTATTATTATTATTACTGCTGCTACTATTTTACTGTATTTTCAGTTATTAAACTGTTCTTATCTCAACACACGACTTTTCTTACTTTTGCTCTTCCAGTTCTCTCCTCCTTCCCACTGGCCAGGGAATGAGCAAGCAGCTGTGTGGTACTTAGTTGCTGGCTAGGGTTAAACCACGACAGTCATATATAACAAATGCCCCCCTTCCTTCTCCTTTCTCTTAGTTTTTATTTCTGAGTAGATGTCATATGGTATGGAATATCCCTTTGGTCAGTTTGGGTCAACTGTCCTGGCTATGCCCCCCCCCAAGATATTGCCCACCCCCAGCCTGCTGGTGAGGGGTGGAAATGTTGGGGAGACAGCCTTGATGCTGTGGGAGCACTGCTCAGGAGTCACCAAAACACTTGTGTGTTATCAACACTTTTTTAGCTACCAATTCAAAACACATCACTATGAGGGCTGCAATGGGGAAAATTAATTCCATCTCAGCCAGACCCAGTACAACCTCCACACCTTTTTCCATACCATTTGCGTCATGGTCAGGCCCACATAATTTAATACATTTTTATATATACATATATATATCTTCTAACCATTCCATCATATTTAATTCTCATTACTGAAATCCCTTCTTACCAACACTTACAACTTAAACTACATACTTAAACCACATACTTAAACCATCTTTAGACCCAATATACAGATTTACATATTTTCATTTACTGTCCCCTATCCTTTAACAGATAGATATTGCTCTCCCATTCTGTGGGCTTCCCCCACTCCTCCAAATGTTCACAAACAGGCTATGACTTGTGCCCTATCTCAAGGTGGGTGTTCAGGACAGGAGAAGCAGTATGTTCAATTGTTAGGCACCAACACCAGCTTGGTTTGAGTCATCGTTGCACTTGTCTGGTTCCTTGCGAAACTCACTCTTTGTCGGGTTAGGTCATTCCTGCTACGTTACTTTCTACAACATACAACTCATGTCACATTATTTTTCCCCCAAGGTTAAACCTTCTTGAGGCATGCACCAGTTCTCCCCATCCTTCCGCATTACCAACCAAGTACACCCAGATCCTTGAGTGAAGACAGTCCCATGAATGGGTTTGCCTTTTCCCATGGGAGGAGCAATCCACATCGCTGCAGTGTAGAGTACATTTTGCACAGCTGGTCCTGCCCAGACAGGCCCAAGAGCTACTGCATGAGCTATCTCCTGCTTGATATGCTCAAAGGCTTGTTGTTGCTCAAGGCCTCACTCAAAATAGTTCTTTTGGGTTAATCGATAGAGAGGGCTCACAAGCTGACTAGAATATGCATTCTCCAGAACCCCACAAGGCCTAAGAAAGATTGGGCTTCCTTCTTATTAGCTGGTGGGGACATAGTTGCTATGTTGTCGATCACGTCTAGAGGCACATGACAGCATCCATCCTGCCATTTTATTCCCAAGAACTGAATCTCCTGTGCAGTTCCCTTGACCTTGCTTTTCTTTCTGGCAAAACCAGCTTTCAGAAGAATCTGAATTACTCTTTTTCCCTTCTCAAACACTACTTCTGCCTTGTTGCCCCACATGATGATGTCATCAATGTACTGTAGATGTTCAGGGGCATCACCCTTTTCAAGTGCAGTTTGGATTAGTCCATGACAAATGGTAGGGCTGTGCTTCCACCTCGGGGCAGTCAATTCCAGGTGTATTGGACAGCCTTCCACATGAAAGCAAACTGTGGCCTGCACTCTGATGCCAAAAGAATTGAGAAAAATGCATTGGCAATGTCAGTTGTAGCATGCTACTTGGCTGCCTTTGACTCCAGTTCCTATTGGAGCTCTAACATGTCTGGTACAGCAGCACTCAGCAGTGGTGTGACTTCATTCAGGCCACGATAGTCTACTGTTAGTCTCCACTCTCTATCAGACTTTTGCACTGGCCATATGGGACTATTAAAAGGTGAGTGAGTCTTGCTGATGACTCCTTGGCTCTCCAAGTGATGAATCAGCTCATGGATGGGAATCAGGGAGTCTCAGTTTGTGTGATATTGCTACCAGTGCCCTGTTGTGGTAGCAACTGGCACCTGTTGTTCTTCAACTCACAGCAATTGCACAATGAAGGAATCTTCTGAGAGGCCAGGCAGTGTAGATAACTGTTTGATCTTCTCTGTGTTCACAGTGACTACACCAAAAGCCCATTGGTACCCCTTTGGGTCCTTGAAGTACCCTCTCCTGGGGTAGTCTATGCCAAGGATACAAGGGTCTCTGGGCCAGTCACTATTGGGTACTTTTCCCCTCTTAAGCTCACTGCAGCCTCCAATACAGACAATTCTTGGCATCAACTTGTCACTCCAGAGATCCAGATGGGTTCTGTGCCCCTATACCCTGATGGCACCAACATACACTGTGCACCAGTGTCTACCAAAGCCTTATACTTTTGTGGGTCTGATGCGCCAGGCCATCTAATCCACACAGTCCAGTATACCTGGTTATCCCTTTCATCCTCCTGGCCAAAGGCAGGGTCCCTCTATTCCCATTTCTGGTCAGAGTATTCACTGTCTGACCCTTGCAGTGCCAGACCAGAAGTCCCCTCACCAGGATCAAGGGAGTGATCTCAGTCCTTCTGTGTCTGGAAGCTCATTGATTGCCTTCTTGTGTCTCTACAGCAACTAAGCTGACAGCCTTCTTGAGTGGCCCCTTCTTAACAGCTGTCTTCCCTCTCTGTTTGTGTACATGGGCTTCCAGATTAAAGGTGGGTTCACCACCCCACTTCCTTTTTCAAAGCTATTTAATATATGCCTGACTGTCCTGAAGTTGAAATAGATTTCTTAACAGGCTGTTATGCTTAAGCTTGGCTTTTGTTGAGACTAAAATATTTTATATAACTTGGAAAGCCTGATTTTGAGACACTGTACCAAAAAGTAAGTTTTAAAATTACTTACTGTTTTGTATTTCTCAGTTTTGTTTATTGAAGCAGTTCATCTAATAAGTCTATTACTCCTTACATCCACCCTTAGCTATGCCACCTTGACCCCCCCACCCCCAAAACTAGGGAAGATGTTAAATCCAAAGACAGGTATCAGAAATCAGCTTCAGTGAGTGTTAGACACACAATTATCATTTGTGCTTTTAGCACCTCCTGCAATGTGGCCATTTTAAATGGTCTGAGAAAATGAGAAGAAGAAAGGAACAAGCAAGAGACCCTGTACACAAGTTGACTTGTTCTTCAGCTATAAACTACTTTCAAAACTCACAATATTTCTGAAGACATTTCTTTGGGGTGGGGTTGCTCCATATTTGCCTGCCTGACAGCTGTCACTTGCACCTCTTGTGGACATGTTGTCTCTGATATCTTCACAAAGACTAAATTTTTAATTTGTTTAAGTGGTATTAATCTGCAGTCTCCATTAGTTGTGATCACTCATCCCTCCATGCTCCTCAAAATCATAGTGATAGCAGATGAAGGGATAGAACAAATACTTTGCCCATAGTATTAATAGCAGTAAGAGAGTAGTAGCTGAGGGAAATAAAACCACCTATATTGATAGTCCTGCTCCCTGTTGATGAATATATTAATTGTCTTCAATGAGATTACTTATAGTGAGAAGCTGTATTCAAAATATTAATAACATGATATTTTAGTGATATTGAGTGGTTTTCTGAAAGTTTTGGCATTCTAATGTCTGTGTAGAAAAACTGAGAGTATGTCTCAAGCTCAAATAAAAAGGACCAAATTTTAAAATTAATTTTAAAAATGTAGCACAGCTTGAGGTCCAGCTTTTGATTTGTGAAAGGTTGGGCTTTGCAGCAGTGGAAACAGCATATTTCCTTTTGCAAAGCAGGCATGTGCTTTGCACCTGGAGTGCTGTACCCAGCTTTAGGTCCCCCAGTACAAGCTAGAGATTACGTTGGGGACTAGCTGGGCGTTGGTCTGCTGGTGGCGAGTGATTGCTTTTGCATCATTTATATAATTTATTATTCTTTTTAAAATTATTATTCACTTATTATACTGTATTGTTCTCAACCCATTAGGTTTTTTTCCCTTCTCTCTCCCCCATCCCACTGTGGGGGGAGTGAGTGAGCAACCGGGTGGGGGCTTACCTGCCAGCCAGGGTCAACCCACCAAACACAGGCATGATGTTTCTATGCAATCTCTTTGATTAGAGGGTGGGCTTTTTTTGTTTGGGTTTTTGGTCTGTTTTTGTTTTGTTTTGTTTTTAATGTGTCTGGTTTGCTATTTTCTTCTTATCTTACCAGTGCATTAATCCCTTCATGACGCCAAACACACTGGCTTTTAGATTATAACTATGCTTCATGCATAGCTTAGAGTTGGACTTTGTTGGACTTCACTGTCCAGTTGTGTAAAGGTATGTGGAAGGAGAGTGTCTGTTCTTTTAAGGACATGTGGTCAAAGGAGCCATAATCAAGAACATGCAGAGACAAATGATAAGGGAGGTCATGATAAGAACAAACCTGGTCAGTTGCACTAATTGGTAAGGATATGTGGAGTGTGATAATGTTTATTTTTTTCAGTTGGGAGTATAAAGAGAGGGAGGGAGACAGAGTCATAAAACCTGACCAATTAGCGTTAACATACAATAACCAGAAACAAAATGGGGCCAGTCAGCACGCTTGTCTGGCTGAGCCCTGTGCCTGATCACTGCAATCTGTCCTATCTTCTCTCTTCTCATTAAATCTTTTCTTAACTATCACTCTGCGTAATCTCACTGTCTATCATCTCGTGTGTATGTGTGCTGCAAGGACTAAAGTGCCAGTGACTGGTGAGACCTGTGTGTGTGTGAGTGGAATTTGGTGCCAAGTACTGGAGCCAGACCAGGGGTGTAGGTATCCTTGGCATGTCATGTCAGCTACTGGAGTGAGTGGGGTCTCAACATCAGCTAATGGAGCAAGTGGGGGTCTCTGCCACCAGCCACTGGGGTGGAAACAGTGTGTCATGAAAACCAGCTACTGGCAGGGGATTGGTGTGAGTGAGGCAAGTGAGGGGCTCAGCATCAGTGGCTAGAGCAGGACCATGTCACAGCCCATGTGCCTGGTGCCAGCTGCTGGGGGAGGGGCCAAGTGACTGTATCTTCCCCAAACCTGGTGTGCATGGGGACATGGGCATGTAATTCACAAGCAAACTTCAAACTGGACTAGCCAATGAGTAGCAGGGGGCCTCGGGTCCAGGCTGAGGTATCCCCAGGGGGACTTGCAAATTTGGGACAAGTATGGGAGTGCGTGCATGCTTGCTAGCAAGCATCAAGCTGGACTAGCTGGCAAGTAGGAGACCTGTGAAATGGGGCCAGAATCCCAGCAGGGGTACCAGGTGGACAGAGAGGGCCGTGCCAGTACTTGAGGGATACACAAACGTGCATGTGCTTGTGAATCTAGAGTGTGTCATGTGTGTGCTTTCAGTAGTGACTTTCTATCTCTACCAGCTGAAGAGGAGGAAGGGGACTTGGCTGTCTATGTTTGTTTTGTGAGTGTCCTGCACATACCCCATCCATGGAGAGAAGTTCCTCCTTTTGGTCATTCGAGCTATTATAGGATTGTCTTACAAGGAAACAACTCTATTCCTAAAGGATGTTGTCATGGTTTCAGCTGGGATAGAGTTAATTTTCTTCACTCTAGCTGGTATAGTGCTGTGCTTTGAAATTAGCATGGAAAAAAAAAACCTGTTGAGATAACACACAGATGTTTGGGCTGTTGCTGGGTAGTGTTTGTACTAGTCAAGGACATGTCTAGCCTCCCATGCTCTGCTGGGTGCACAAGAAGCTGGGAGGGGAGGGGGCACAGCTAAGAGAGCGGATTCAAACTGACCAAAGGGATATTCCATTTCATGTAACGTCATGCCCAGTATGCTACCTGGGAGGGGCTGGCCGGGGGAGGGAGGGAGCAATCGCGGCTCGGGGATGGGCAGCGTCGGTTGGTGGGTGGTGAGCGGTTGTATCGTTTGTGTTTCTGCGGGTTTTTTTCCCTGTTTTCCCCTTCCCTTCCTTTTCCCTTTTATTATATTAACATTCTTGTCATTATTATGATAATCATTTATCATTATCATTTTATTGTAATCATTAAACTGTGCTTATCTCAACCCACAAGTTCTTTTGCTCATCCGATTCTCTTCCCCATCCCACAGGGGTTTGGGGGGAGTGAGCGAGCGGCTGCGTGGTGTTCAGTTGCCAGCTGAGGCTGAACCACGACAGATGTTTACATGACAACTTCTTGCTGCACTTTTAGATAAAGGCAAGGCCACGCAGGTGGCATAATCACAGGTACCAAGTGGGAGCTGCCTGCAGGCTTTTCTGTTACAATGAGCTGTCTGAGTTTATTCTGCAGCCAAAGAATTTGTGCCACACAACACAGTCCTGAAGGCCATGCTGTATGTGCAGCACAGCGCAGCACAGCATAGGCCTGGGCTCACTCAGGTTAATTGTTATGTGGATCACTAACTCCTTGATGTGCAGTGGTGTGCCAGTCAGGATCAATACATTCTACCCCTTGGTCATAAACCCACATACAGTTTATCTTTCCCAAGGATATTATAAATTACAGATTATATTAATAATATATGGGCCTCTCAAGCCCTAAGTACAAGGCCAAATAGAGCAGACATGGCCTGTTCAAGATCACTAACACCTTGAGCATCTCCCAAGTATTATATTAAGTAAATAGGCCCTGACAGACAAGAGGAGGGACTGTGAAAGGCAAGACGCTAACTGCAATACGACTTCCTTAGAAGAATGAACGTTACCTGGGACTATGAGCTTTTAACCTCAGGGTCAACGTGACCTGAAGACCAACCTAAGCCGGCTTTCACCAGCTGAGAACACCCTATAGTGATGATAAAACAATAGGAGATTTGCCTAAGGAGGCCAAGCATATAACCATGGCCTTGATGTGTGAGCAGAGTCCCCTGACTGGTTATGCATCTCGTCCCTTTATCAGATTGGTTACACTATTTTTTTATTATGTATGTGTCTTAAACTTATTGGTGGTTACTCATGTGCAATACCTATTTGGAGAAAATAAATACTCACTGGTTTTCTTTCTCAGGGTCCTCCATGCATTAGGCTGGGGCACCACTTTGTGCATAGCTAATACGTGAAAACAAATTCCCGTAGTAATGCTATACTAAGCATCCTTGTCTCCCTCCTTGGCCGGTGAAGAACTTACTTTAACAGAGCAGAGGGTGTAAACAGTCTATCCATAATTCTTATTTCCTTTTGTGATCTCCTTTTCCCTCAAAAGGGATATTTTCCCATCAGTTTTGTATTTTGGGACTCCGGACTGGAGTAAAGCTATGTACTTCTCCTTTCAGATAACTTTTTTCTTCTGCAGTTTTTCCACAAAGAATAACCTCCTCTCTTCCCTTTCAGCTTGATATTCTCCTAACTGCTCTAGTGCTAGAATTACATCACGAGTGTTTTCCTCTGAGCTGTTCCCAGGAATGATATGATGGTCCCTTTAAGATTAAAAATCTGGATTACATTCCTGAGGTAAATACCTCTAAATCAGGGCTAGTGAAGGCAGGGTTATAAACACCCTGTTGAACAGCCAGTTCTCTTAAATACTGCCCCCTTCCATGTCACTGTTCTATCAGTCCAACCAAATGGGATGGGGTGATTTAGCTTTACTGCCCCCTGCAACCATTCCCAAACAGAATAAATCACATTTCTATTTGCCTGAGCATCTTTTAATCATTGCATCACCATTGGATTTTGGGAAATTGCTCCCAGACGCATCTTTTCTCAGTAGTACACTATCCCCTCCTTGGTCCCACACTCACAGTAAGCATTGTCCTAATCTTTCTCCAGGCTTCTGACAATAGAAGTCTGCTGCATTCCGCAGCTTGGTCTGAATATAGTCTCACACTGACATCATATGCTGCTGCACCCTGGGGGAGGGTCCTTTTGCTTTCTTAATAACCAAAGGGTGCACTGGGATTGTTGTACCATTTTTGTCCTTGGACCCTTCAGTCCATTTCTTGGTAGAGGAATTCCCACTGCTACCATCCCAGTAATCACTGAGGTAACTAACTACTCGACCCCTATGCCCCCATCACCCAGTGCAGGCACTCTGCCCCTTCTTCACTGTGCATACTTGAATTTCTGGCATATCCCCCTGTGCCTGGGCTTCCAATTTATCTGAGCACAACCGTGTCTCCAGATTTACTAGCTGTGCTTCTAATTCCCCAGTTTTCTTTCACTCACTTTCTAGAGTCTCCCCCTATGCCTGGGCTTCCAACTTATCTGAGTGCAACTAGGTCTCCAGATTTACTAGCTGTGCTTGTAATTCCCTAATTCCCTGGTTTTCTTTCACACACTTTTTAGGGTCTCACAGTCACCAAAGGCAAGTCAACAATAACCAGATACTATTTAGATCTCGTTGCCCTCTGCCCTGTCCTACCCCATGCTTCTCTAAACATTTCTTAATATCCTCAGGGATGAGGCATTGGGGTAATACCTTCTCAGTTTCTCAACTCACCAGTGGGATCATGCAGGCCAAACACTGTGTGACAGGCCCCCCAATGCTTGTGTGCAGTGCCAGCCTGGTACCCATTTGAGCTTTTCCTGCTTGCCACTAGTCATCTTCCAAAATGGCATTTCTTATCAAGACCCTGTCTGTGATGCCAAGTGTTCTGCAATGGGGGGGGACATACAGATGGGACAGGGACAGACACACACAACCGGGCAGGCAGGGGAAGAGAGAGACAGAGAGACAGAGAGACAGAGAGACCAAGAGAGTGACTGAGGGACTGAGAGGAATGCAAAAGAGACCGAGATAGACAGGGTGATACGCTCCAAGAGAGTGCGTGAGAGAAACAAGAGCTTGAGAGAGACTGATAAACAGAGAGTGGCAGAGAGGCCAAGAGAGGCACTGAAAGAGAGACTGAAAGAGCCTGAGAGAGAGAAAGAGACCAAAAGACCGAGTATGGTGGGTGGACTTCAGCTGAGTGTCAGATGCCCACCTGGACGCTCTCTCACTCCCCCTCCTCAACAGTACAAGGACAGAAAATAAGATTAAAAAGCTCAGGGACTGAGATAAAGAATACAACATCACTTACCAATTACCATCACAGGCAAAAGAGACTTACCTTGAGGACAATTAATGCAGTTTAGCTTTGAATGGTGAGAAACAAAGACAAAAATTAAAACAATTTTCCCCCACCCCTTTTTCCCATGCTCAACTTCACTCCTTCATTCCTGACTCCTCTACCTCTCCATCTCCCCCCCCTCAGCAGCACAGGGAGGATGGAGAATGGCACAGGGGAGGGGTGAGAGCATGGGAGGGGGCGGGGCAGGGTTGCTGTCAGTACATAACACCTCTTGTCTGCTGCTCCTTCCTCCTCACACTTTTCCCCTCCTCCAATGTGGGGTCCCTCCCATGGGCTGCAGTCCTTCAAGAAAGTTCATAAAGTTCAAAATGAAGTTCAACAAGGCCAAGTGCAAGGTCCTGCACTTGGGTCAGGGCAATCCCCAGTATCAGTACAGAGTGGGGGGTGAATGGATTGAGAGCAGCCCTGTGAAAAAGGACTTGGGGATTCTGGTGGACAAAAAATTAAATATGAGCCGGCAATGTGCACTTGCAGCCCAGAAAGCTAACCGTATCCTAGGCTGCATACAAAGAAGCATGGCCAGCAGTTCGAGGGAGGTGGTTTTCCCCCTCTGCTCTGGTCTTGTGAGACCCCACCTGGAGTACCGCGTCCAGCTCTGGAGCCCCCAGTACAAGACATGGACCTACTTGAGCAGGTCCAGAGGAGGGCCACGAAGATGATCAAAGGCCTGAAGCACCTCTTATGAGGACAGGCTGAGAGAGTTGGGGTTGTTCAGCCTGGAGAAGAGAAGGCTCCGGGGAGACCTTATTGCATCCTTTCAATATATAAAGGGGGCTTATAAGAAAGATGGAGAGAGACTGTAGTGACAGGACAAGGGACAATGGTTTTAAATTGAAAGAGGGTCAGTTTATATTGGATATAAGGAAGAAATTTTTTATGATTAGGGTGGTGAGACACTAGAACAGGTTGCCCAGAGAGGTTGTGAATGCCCCATCTTTGGCAGTGTTCAAGGTCAGGTTGGATGGGGCTTTGAGCAATCTGATCTGTCGGAAAATGTCCCTACCCATGGCGGGGAGGTGTGTGGAGTATGTAAAATGTGTTCATCTGATTCGTGTCAATATGGAACAATGCTAGAGTCACACGGTGAAGTGTGACCCTCTAACATTTGACCCTTCTGTTTGTGCTTGTGTAACCGAGGGCCGGTCAATTGACTTGTTAACTGTCTTAATGGTTGGAATGTTGATTGGCGATTTGTTAAGTTAATTGTTAAGAAAGAATTTTAGTTAGGAGTAGAAACTAACACCTGAGAATTTTAACAAGATAATAAATAATGCTTAGGCCAGACAAGAGGGCATTAGCAATGAATGCTGCATTGACAAGAGGCCTCCTAAAAAGATACAATTCAGTAGAACTTCAAGGACTAACAGTGGAAACACCCTGCTACAAAGGAGAGTGCCAAGATAAGGGAAGACCACAAATCAGCCAGTAGTGATAACAGGGAACTTCTTGGCTCAGAAGGCGCTGAAGCATGGAAATTAGGGGAAAGGTAATTCCAGCAGGGGGTGATTGCGACCACCGACCCAATTCAGGACCAAAAAGACTTGCCCCCCCACACCCGTAAAGAGCATGCGGGCTAATCTACATGGCAAGCGTGGCTAATTTAACTACGGCTGACCAACGGCAAGTGGGATGCTTATCACTGACCAATGAGTGTAAACTTAGGCGTGTTTTTACTAATTGTTATTAATTAAGTAACTGAATATAAACCCTGTAATTTTGTATGACGGTATGCACGTTAGGCGGAAGGATCCCCCGTGCATCCAGCGCTGCTTGCTTGTCTCTATTCAATAAATTGTAAACTTTAATTGGAATTCTGTTGAAGGCTAAATTAATTATAACAATTGGGGGCTCGTCCAGGATGGTCTTAGTTCCTGAATTCTGACTTGATCTAGGAGCGGCGCCCCACCATTTGGTGGCTCCTGGTCAGGTTGGGTCAGGGCTAACGCTGTCCTGAACCCGAACAGGGACAAGTATAGAATTTAATTTTTATAAGCTCCTTTGCCGGCTGCAGCAGTTTGTTTTGCCCGTAATTCTGCGCGCGAAGATCCAAACGAAGACGACGGAGTCGTAAGTATTTAGGCAGTATACCGTTTGGTTGGGTGGGATTCAGTTGCCTGTGTGTGTAAGAGTGTGACTGAGACGGAACCTAGTTCCGAAGTGATTGTGGAGGTCTTCTAACTGCGGTTCCAATCTCCCGCGAGGGACTTGGCCGGTGAAGGACCGAAGTGATTCCTATAGGATTCGTGGGTGGTGATAGGTCCTAAACCCCCTGCAAGACTCTTACCAGTAACCAAGGGCTGTAGGAATTGCCACAGTAAAATTCCTAGATGGGTCAGACAAATTTGAGGACCCAGGACCAGAAGAAAGGGAGCAAATTACCAGACATACCATCAGAAAGTCCATTAGGAATAATGATTAGAAATTGGAATAAAAGGGGCCCCAGAAAAGGAAACAGTAAATTAAAATTGGTTCAATATTGTATGGTTGAATGGCCGAAGAAACCTTTAAGACCACTTGTCTTTTGGCCTGGTTTTGGATCTTTTGAAGACTGGATTTGCCAGGCCTTGAATATATATGTTAATTCAAAGGAACCTTTTAGTCAGGAGGAAAGTGATTATGCAGAACTGTGGCTCAGGACTTCACGTCCTTTTCCAGCCTCAATACTTACATTAAAGAAAAGAGATGAAAACTTTGAGGAAGAAGAAGGAGATAAAAATGAAAAAGAAAGGGAAAAAGATGATAAATGGGAACCACTGGATAACCTGCCGCCCCCATATCTTAATAATCCACCTCCGGTAGCGGCTTCCCCTCCAGTGGCCGTAGTACCTCCACCAGTCCCACCGTTATCCCTGCCTCCCCCACCAACAGCACCGGAATTAGATCAACCGCCGGCTGCATGTACGAGAAGTAGGACTGCTATATCTGAGAGGGCTTCTCTATATCCCTTACGAGAGGTACCCCTCGGAGGCAATCAGGGAGGCATCGGGTTTGTGGCAGTCCCATTAAATACCACAGATGTAAGGAACTTCAAGAAAGAAATGGGGACCCTATTGGATGATCCCCTCGGAGTAGCTGAAAAACTAGATCAATTCCTAGGCCCCAATACTTATACCTGGGAAGAAATACAGTCCATTTTAGGAATCTTACTTACTGCTGAAGAAAGGGGAATGATTAGACAAGCTGGAATAAGGATTTGGGAAAGACAGAATCTGGTAGGACCCCTGGGAGATCAGAAATGGCCAAATGTGGATCCCCACTGGGATCATCAACAACCCCACGGAAGACAGAATATGAGGGATTTGAGAACATTAATCATACAGGGAATAAGGGAAGCGGTTCCCCGAGGGCAAAACATTAATAAAGCATTTAATGAACAACAAGGGAAAGACGAATCTCCAACAGAATGGTTGGAGAGGTTGAGGAAAAGCTTACAAATGTATTCTGGAATTGATCCGAATACAGTGGCTGGGACCGCACTCCTTAGAACACAATTCGTAGCCAAATCTTGTGTGGGAAACTATAGGATTGAATCAGTATGTGTGTCTCATGATAAGTTGTTTGAGATAGAAAGCGGGCTGGAGGATTATGGGTATGCGATGGAATTAGCTTGACTACAGACCCGGCGTCAGACCCGCTGATGGAAAATTACAGAGAATCTGCAAGTCACTAAAGAGGAGGAAGAAAGGCAAAAGACATTTCGACTTTGAGAGCAAACGATAAACAAGAACAAGGAACTTTGGTATGAAATGCAGAACTAGACTGCTTGCTAAGGAAGAATCGTAACCCGTGACATTAACTAAGCAGTTATTGAAGCTTGTTTACAAGAGCATATAAAAGCGCAGTGACTTAAAAATAAAGCTGAAGCTTGCTCTATCACTCACATTGAGTTGGCTGCTTGCTTTCCTCACTCACCGCAAATGGCGCCCGAACAGAGACCTGAAAAGGACTATTTCGGATACGGCAGCGAGAGACGGAGATGCACTGGCAGACGGCAGCCAGGGGGCAAAAAGGAGTCGATTTATGCATCATTTTTGATACGTCCCGACCCTCCGGCCTGGATTCAACCTCGGAATTCAAGAGGGGATCCGCTTTCTGCAATTGAAGCTAACCCGGGAGCGAGAGCCGTACAAAGATGCTGATTTTCCTCACATCGGGCGATGGAGGTCGAGGTAGCTTTCAAATTATTAAAGCGCTTTTTAGAAAAGCGGGGAGTAAGTCAGTTAAAAGACTTGTCAGGATTAGTTGCAGTAGGTAAAGCAAAAGGGTTTTTTAAAGAACCGGAGTCGATTTTTGAGGTAGAGGAGTGGAGAGCCTATGGTGATTGTTTGTGGGACTTGGTGATAGATGACGATAAGACAGCGAAAAAGCTAATGAAATCTTGGCGGGAAGTGATTAACTATGAAAAAATATAAAACTGAAAAAAAATTAGCAACAGCCGCCTCTGATCGGCTAGACGACTGTGACCCCAATGCTGGAAAGATTGGAATTGGCTTAGACAATCTCTCTCCTCCCTTCTCGGGGATCCCAGTTGTCGTACCTCGAAAGTCCCCCCCCCCCCGCCCCCCCCCGCCCCTGATAAATCTACATCTGTAGGAACCAGCGGAGGAGGAACAAGCTTGGGAAAGGGAGGTGAAGATATTAAAAATTTATGTGATGTAGTCTCTCTGGTGGAGGAAAATAAGCCAAGCACGCCGTCTAGTCACCATTCTGTGCCTGCTGCGCGCAGCCAGGTTGACTGGCGGAAAATCGCGTTAGAGGCATTACAGAACGGGGACCTAGAGACCGCCGATTTCTTAGCTCAGGCTTTCCCTGTCATCTATCAGCCGGACCCTACTAACAATCAAAATTTATTTGCACACCATAATCCTCTTGATTGGAAAATTTTGAACCAGCTAAGAACTACTGTCAGCGAGTCGGGTATACACAGTGAACCGACCAGACAGATGCTAAATTACATTTGGGGAAGCAACCTGCTTTGTCCCGAGGATATTAAAAACATTATGAAGTTTATATTGAAACAGTCCCAGCAGCTTTTATGGCAGGCTCACTGGCATACCCTATGTGATAGATCGGCAAACACCCAGCGCCAGCAAAACGATCCCCTAGCAGGAGTAATAGTAGAACAACTTATGGGAATGGGACCCTTCTCGTCCCTAGACATGCAAATGCAGACGGGTCCTGATATATTAAGAGAATCAATGAAGCTAGCAAGGGACGCCTTACAGCGTGTCAAAACAGCACCAATCACCCCTTCTTACATGTCGATTAAACAAGGGAGGGAAGAATCTTTTGCCACATATGTAGATCGACTTACAGACGTGTTAGATCGTGCCGACTTACCTGATTTTATGAAGGGCCCATTGCTGCGTCAATGTGTTATGGAAAACTCCAACCATGCTACTAAAAATATTTTAAATACACTTCCCCTAGACGCAGGCATTGAGGTGATGCTTGAACGCATGAGTCGAGTACCTACCGGCCCCCAAGCTACGTTAGTTGAAGCATTGAGGGAAGTTGGGCAGGGAATGGTACAGGTTCAGCAACAAGTTTGTGCCGCTCTCGCCCCATTGGGTCCAGCTAAAAAATCTTAACAGTAACCAAAGAGGGTCACTGCCACATGGACTTTCCCAATCCCACTGACGTGGCTCACGGAAGAGCCAGTATGAGTCGGACAGTGGCCGCTCAAACGGGAAAGTCTACAACAAGCCCACATATTAATAAAAGAACAATTAGATCAAGGACATCTCCGACCGTCGACAAGCCCCTGGAACACCCCTATTTTTGTTATCAAGAAAAAGTCAGGGAAATACAGACTGTTACATGATTTACGGGCAGTAAATCAGCAAATGCAACCGATGGGGGCTTTACAGCCTGGCCTTCCAAATCCAGCCATGCTACCAACTGGCTGGCATTTACTAATTATTGACTTAAAGGACTGCTTTTTTACTATCAAGCTGCATCCTCAGGATACCCGGTGATTTGCATTTACTTTACCAGCAATCAACAGAGAGGGTCCTGACTTATGTTTCGAATAGACAGTATTGCCACAAGGCATGCAGAATAGCCCTACTCTGTGTCAACTCTTCGTAGATGCTGCATTGAAAGACGTAAGGCAGCAATGGCCGGACACTGTAATTTACCATTACATGGATGACATCTTGTTTGCGCAAGAACAACCTTTCTCAGCACAGCAAGAATTATATTTACAGCAACAGCTCCAGCTACACGACCTAGTAATAGCAGCAGAGAAGGTTCAACGTTCACCGGTATGGAAATACCTTGGGTGGCGCATCAGTGACTCTCAAGTAAGTCCACAGAAACTTACATTGCACACAGCAATCAAAACCCTTAATGATGCTCAACGGCTGTTAGGAGACCTGCAATGGCTACGGCCAGTAGCCGGAATCACTAATGATGACTTGGAAGTTCTTCGCCCAATGTTAAAAGGCACTGACCCTGCCATGCCGGTCCAACCGACTGCTGAACAAAACACTATGATACAACGTCTTAGCTCCGAGATCGTCCAGGGAGCAGTAGACCGGCTGGACCCCGATCTCCCCATCGATCTCACCGTACTCTATGGTCCTACTCACATTTTGGGTGCACTTACTCAGTGCAAAAAGAAAAAGGGGGAGAAGATAAGGGTGTTGGAATGGCAAAAGTTTTGCTTGTGCAAAAGTTTTGTTTGTATTAAATCACTTATGCCTATTTGCAGAACACGATAACCCTCCTGCGTGGGTGCATGGAAATGACGATAGGAAAGAGTCAGGACAGGCAGTAATGGTGAAGTATCGAGAACCTTCCACTGGTCTATGGCAAGGGCCCGTAGAAGTCAAATATTTTGGTCGAGGTTACATGTGTGTGCTTACCCCCACAGGTCCGAGGTGGATACCCAGTAAGTGGGTAAAGGCTATGCCTAGTGAACAGAAGGACGAAATGTGCGAAGTGACAGGAGACGGTGAAAACGTATGACTACACCGGTAGAGGTAGACAGGATACGGATAGAATGTCCCCAATGCAATAAGTGCCGACCCTGGGTACTAAGAGAGTGTCATAGCTGTCAACAGCGCAGGTGGGTAAAAACCCATCGAGCTAGGAGGTGGTGTGACAGTTGTTACTATCACCAATTACAGACACATAAGGTTTTAATCATCACAGGCCACGAAGTAGAGGGTTCTAGACGATATGAATTGCACACCCTTGACCGGGTCAGACAAATCAATAGTGCTCCTTTGCTAGTGCTGCGCCAGGAGTGTGCTGTAAAGAACCAGGTACCTGAAATATGGGAAGTAACACTGAAGCACTGGGAAAAGACAAAGAAAAAATGTACACGAGAGTACTCCCATTAGTTATCATAAATATCGTGATAAGAATCACCGAGGGCATATACATACCGCCCCAGCCAAAACAGAATGTATGGGTTACCCTGGCAAATCTAACAGGCCAAGATTCTATCTGCCTATCATTGTCATCACCAGGAAATCCCCTCTCCACCTGTTTGGTTGGAGTGCCAGTTGATAATTGGACGCTAGTGATACCACAAAATACACCACACTTAGGAAGCCTTTGTGATACTCCCCAGAATTGTGTGAATAATTGGGACAGATGGGCAGTCCATCACCCTCAAACTAATCTTGAGCCACAAGAGCTTGAGCTATTGGGTTCTTTGTCAATGGATGCTTGTTTATACTTCAATTATATGGGACAAAACCAGTCCCTTTCTTGGTCTGTGAATGCCACCCTAAGTATATATAAAAATGCTACTGCTTGGTGTAACTATACCTCTGTTAATATATCACGCTCTAACAATATGCCTATTGCGCTACCTATAGGCTTGTTTTTAATTTGTGGAGATCGAGCTTGGCCTGGCATCCAGTCACATATAAAGGGAGGGCCTTGCTCTATAGGTCGCCTAACGTTTTTTACCCCTAACACTTCAATGATTTATCAACATTATAGAAAGATGAGAAGCAAAAGGAGCACTCATAAGTTTGAGGATAACTGTGACTCTACAGCTGAATTTTGGAATCCTACAAAAATCGTAGCTGTTTCCTTCTTGGCTCCTGGAGTTGGTGTTGCTCAAAGCCTCACGACATTAAACAAGCTAGGGTGTTGGCTAGCTAAGCAAACAAATGCCACGTCAAAGGCATTATCTGGTTTATTACTAGATGTAGGCTCTGTAAGACACGCTACGCTGCAAAATCGCGCAGCCATAGATTTTTTGCTTTTAGCCCAAGGACATGGGTGTGCTGAATTTGAAGGGATGTGTTGCATGAATCTATCAGATCACTCGGAATCAATACATGCAAGTATTGAGAGCTTAAAAAGGAGGGTCTCAGAACTTAGGGAGGATGATCCATGGCATTGGTTTAACAGCTTGTTTAATGGATGGGGCATTGGCAATTGGACCAAGAGTATTTTGCAGATGGGATTAATGATATTTGTAATGTTTATCATTATATTAATGTGTGTTCCTTGTATGTATGCATCCTTGTATGTGTGTTCCTTGCAATGTATGCAACGAATGATGGAAAGAAGTATGAGTGCCGTGTTCCTTTCTCAAGGAACAAAAGAAAAAGGGGGATATGTGGGAAACTATAGGATTGAATCAGTATGTGTGTTTCATGATAAGTTGTTTGAGATAGAAAGCGGTCTGGAGGATTATGGGTATGCGATGGAATTAGCTTGACTACAGACCCGGCAACAGACCCGCTGATGGAAAATTACAGAGAATCTGCAAGTCACTAAAGAGGAGGAAGAAAGGCGAAAGACATTTCTACTTTGAGAGCAAACGATAAAACAAGAACAAGGAACTTTGGTATGAAATGCAGAACTAGACTGCTTGCTAAGGAAGAATCGTAACCCGTGACATTAACTAAGCAGTTACTGAAGCTTGTTTACAAGAGCATATAAAAGCGCAGTGACTTAAAAATAAAGCTGAAGCTTGCTCTAGCACTCACATTGAGTTGGCTGCTTGCTTTCCTTGCTCGCCGCAATCTTGGGGGGATATAAGAAGGAAATTAGGAAAACTGGAAGACTGGCAAGAAAGAGGATTAGAGGAGTTACTTAGAGAAGCCCAGAAAGTCTATGTTAGGAGGGATGAAGAAAAGCAGAAAGCAAAAGCAAAAATTTTTGTAGCAGCAGTAAGAGAAAGTCAGAAAAATAAGACTCCGTCTGGAGAGAAAGGAGAAAAAAGAATAGAGCAGACACCCCGGGGACAACCTCACCGAGAGAGATTCACAACTCCCATCTGTTACTACTGTAACAAGAGGGGACATGTTCAGAAGAACTGCCGTAAACGGGAACAAGATGAGAGAATGTTTAAAGAAGAATAGGGGTGTCAGGGGCTATATCTTCTGGGGACTTCAACATCAACAGAGCCCTTGATAAAATTATTAATTGGTCCCCATAAAGAGGAAGTTTTATTTTTAGTAGATACAGGAGCTGAGAAATCAACCATTCAAAAACTTCCAAAAGGAATAGAAAAAGGGAAGAGCTATATGTCAGTAGTTGGGGCAAAAGGAGAACCTTTTAAAGTACCTCTTTTGAAAGATGTAGAAGTAGAGACAGAAAAGAAAATTTGCCTTAATGATTTGCTTTTGCTCCCTGAAGCAGAGTACAATTTATTAGGAAGGGATTTGATTTTGAAGTTAAATTTGAACATTCAGAGTAAAGGGGATAAATTGCAGATTAAATTATACACTTTAACACAAAAAGACGAAGAAGCTATTAACCCCTCAGTGTGGTATAAAGAAGGGGAAATTGGAAAAATAGAAATGGACCCCATAAGTGTTCAAATGATAGACCCTTATCGCCCAATTAGAATCAAGCAATATCCTATACCCAGGGAGGGCCGAAAAGGATTAAAACCTGTAGTTGACAGACTTTTGGAAAAAGGAACTTTGGAACCATGTATGTCTCCCCATAATACACCCATCCTCCCTGTAAAGAAACCGGATGGGTCTTACAGGATGGTACAGGTTTTAAGAGCTGTAAATCAGCGAACGATCACCAAGTTCCCTGTGGTGGCAAATCCTTACACTTTACTGAGTCATATTTCTCCTAGATATGCTTGGTATAGTGTAATAGATTTGAAGGATGCTTTTTGGGCCTGTCCTCTGGATGAGGAATCCAGAAATTATTTTGCCTTTGAGTGGGAGGACCCCGAAACAGGACGAAAACAACAATTAAGATGGACTGTACTACCACAGGGGTTCACAGAGTCACCAAATCTATTTGGACAAACTTTAGAGAAAATCTTACAAGATTTTACATTACCCAAGGAGGTAAAATTATTACAATATGTGGATGATTTCTTAATAGCAGGAGAAACTGAAGAGGGGACCCGAGAGGCCACCATTAAATTGTTAAATTTTCTGGGGGAGAAGGGATTGAAGGTGTCCCGATCAAAGCTACAGTTTGTAGAACAGGAAGTAAAATACTTAGGACATTGGTTGAGTAAAGGAAGGAAGAAGCTAGATCCTGATAGGATATCTGGGATTCTATCCTTGGGACCGCCACAAACCAAAAAGGAAATTCGACAAATATTGGGATTATTAGGATACTGTAGACCGTGGCTTGAAAATTATACTGAAGAGGTAAAATTCCTATATGAGAAATTAACTAATAACCAACTCAAGTGGTTTATAGAAGATGACCAGAGATTCGAGGAAATAAAAAGGGCATTAATACAAGCACCTGTATTGAGCCTCCCAGATTTAGAAAAACCTTTCTATCTTTTTGTAAATACATCAAACCAGACAGCACATGGAGTTCTTACTCAAGAATGGGCAGGAATCAAAAAACCTGTAGGGTATTGCTCTAAGTTACTTGATCCAGTAAGCAGAGGATGGCCTGCGTGCCTCCAAGCTCTGGTTGCTACAGCCTTATTAATAGAGGAAGTTCGAAAAATCACGTTTAGTGCTCCTTTAAAGGTGTATACCCCACACAATGTCAGAAATGTTTTACAGCAGAAGGCAGAAAAATGGTTAACAGACAGCCGGATCTTAAAGTATGAAGCAATACTAATAGACTCCCCTGACTTAGAATTGAGGGTGACTTCTGCCCAGAATCCAGCGCAATTTTTGTTTGGAGAGCCATCAGAGGAAGAATTACATCATAATTGTTTAGAGGTAATTGAAGCCCAGACTAAAGTGAGGCCAGATTTAAGGGATACTGAGTTGGAAGATGGGAAGGTGCTGTTTATAGATGGTTCCTCCCGAGTGGTGGAAGGGAAAAGAAAATCAGGATATGCAATAATTAATGAGGACCTAGAACTTGTAGAGTCAGGACCTCTGAGTCCATCATGGTCAGCTCAAGCTTGTGAGCTGTATGCCCTCTGTAGGGCCCTGGAATTATTAAAAGGCAAAAGAGGGACTATATTTACGGATTCTAAATACGTGTATGGGGTGGTCCATACTTTTGGGAAAATTTGGGAAGAAAGAGGTTTAATTAATACTCAAGGGAGAAATCTAATACATCAAGAATTAATAGTAAAAATTTTAAAAGCATTAAGAGAACCAAAAGAAATAGCAGTGGTACATGTGAGAGGACACCAAAAGGGATTAGATTACCGAACTCGAGGGAATAATTTAGCGGATAAAGAGGCCCAGGAAGCAGCCCTGAGGACTCAAGTCGCTAAAATTAATGTAGTACAAACACAGGAGGACATCAGCAAAAAAACACAGGAGGAGAAAGAGAAGAAGTTTACCCCTGAAGAAAAGATAAAATTAGAAAAAATAGGGGCTAAGTTAGAACAAGGAAAATGGACATTGCCCGACCGGCGAGAAATGCTGCCGAAAGCCTATGCCAGACAAATATTGGAGCGTTTGCATGCGCAAACACATTGGGGTACAAAGGTGTTAAGTGATCATTTCCTTAAACAATTTGGCTGTATTGGGATTTTTGAAATAGCAAAGCAGATTACACAAGGATGCTTAACTTGTCAAAAGGTAAATAAGAAAGTGTTTCGACAAGTGGCAATAGGAGGGAGAAAAACAGCTTACAGACCTTTCGAGAAAGTACAAATAGATTTTACTGAACTGCCTAAAGTAGGGAGAATAAAATATTTATTATTAGTAGTAGATCATTTGACACAATGGGTAGAAGCTTACCCTGTAGCACGGGCTACAGCACAGATGGTGGTAAAAATTTTATTGGAACATTTGATACCTAGATATGGGATAATCCAGTACATTGATTCGGACCAGGGCACACACTTTACTTCCAAAATAATAAAACTATTATGTCAATCATTGGGCATTCAGTGGGAATACCACACTCCATGGCACCCACAAAGTTCGGGGAAGGTAGAAAGAATGAATCAAACAATAAAACAACAATTGGCTAAACTGATGATTGAGACACAAATGCCTTGGACAAAATGCTTACCATTGGCACTGTTAAATATAAGAACTAAACCATACAGTGAGACTGGATTATCACCATATGAGATGTTATATGGCATGCCCTACTTTCAAGGGATGCCTTTGGGGAATAATGTAATTGAAGATCATAGTATCCAAAAATATATAATTACCATTGGAAAAAGATTAAAAGAGTTAAGAGAGATTGGGATGGTGGCCCAGACACCACCTTTAGGATTTGCAATTCATCAGTTAGAACCAGGAGATAAGGTTCTAATAAAAACATGGAAAGAAAGAAACCTATCTCCCCTTTGGGAAGGACCTTTCCTTGTTTTATTAACTACAGAAACAGCTGTGAGAACTGCTGAAAAAGGGTAGACACATGTGTCGCAAGTGAAAGGTCCAGTGAAGGAGTGGAGAGTCACATCTGAACCCGGAGAAACTAAGCTAACCATCAGACGAACCTGAAGAGGCCATCATCAAAGAACATAAGCTAAGTTGCTGTGGGAATTTTATTGTGACTACTCCTGTAGAATTTGTAAACTGAGAAGCTCCTAAATGAATACCCATTAGGGGAGACAATTACACAATAACATGGATCAGTTAAATATTAGTTCCTGGGAATAGCAATAGGCTATCCATGGTATACACTGGTTTTTTTGAGACATAGCATATGAATTGGAAAAAGCCACTCCTTAAATACATTTAGGAACTCAGGAAAGGACAACCCTTAAGATTAAGGAAGAGGGCAAGACCGGATAGGGAACCGGTGTTATGGTTTGAAAAGGTCTGCCAAGGGCTGCAACCCCTTTGGGCCGCGACCGCCAATCACTATGGCCCTTACCGGACCTCTTCTAGTCCTACTTGGGGTGAGTTCCCTAACCCTGGCTATGACAAACAACCGCCGTCAATGTGTAATAACCACTAGAAGGGGACGGATAAGTTCCCAAACCTTGGTATATCATACTGTCTATGACTGTAAAGGCCAGGAAATAGGAAGCTGCATTCATAATCTGACCCAGTATGCTTTATGCAGAGAAGGTAACAGGACCATATGCTATGATCCAAAAGAACTCCCTTATCAATATTGGGTAGAAATGAAGACAAATTCGGAAGTAGGAAGACTAATTGGAACTAGTAAAGTTATAGCCAATTTGAGCACATCGGTGTCGATAATTTTTGATGCATGTGACATTATAGATGATGATCTAGATACTAATTGCGGGAGTTTATTGTGGAGACGGTACTATAGTAAGCAACCGAAATACATTTGCCCAGGTGGACATCAATGTCAAATAAATCCTGATTATGTACCTAGTCAAACAGCGAGATATCAATCAGTGCACCTGTGTGGAAAAAGGGGATGGTCTTGTGTATGTTGGGATACCGCAGGCTGGGGATATAATAGTCAATGTGGGAATTTACAAGCTTCAATCACAAGGATGCAAACAGACAGTATTTGTACAACCCGTACCTGCAATCTAGTAAATTTAACCCTTATAAATTTGGAAATATGGAAACAGAAAAAAATAACCAAAATTGGACTCAAGACATATGGACTTGGAGAAGATCCAGGTGTAGTTATTAGTATTGAAATAAAAGAAAGGACAAGAGAATCGGTGCAGCATAGACTGTTATTTAACACATTTTATCATGAAATAGAAACAGGAGTAAAATATGAAATTCCCACAGTCGCTAAAAATCTATTTGTAAATCTTGCTGAAAACATTGCTAAGTCATTGAATGTAACCAATTGTTATGTTTGTGGTGGAACAAACCAAGGTGAACGATGGCCATGGGAGGCTATGGAGAGCAATATAAGTAACCCCCAAGTCTGGAAAACAATGGGAAAGAGTAATAGGAAACAACAATGGGTGCTTCAGACAAGTATAATTGGAAGGAGTTGCTGGCAGAATCTAAAAGACAATGGAAGACCAGTAGGTAATCTAGAGTGTGAGGGAGGTTACCTATGGAATGAAACTCAGAACAATTGGGATAAGTGGGGAAACCCACTGGAGATGAATGATCAATCTAAGAATTGGACCAATGGAACAAATATACCAAATGGTTGGCCAACTCCTGAAGGACAGTATTGGATTTGCGGCAAACTGGCTTATGCATATTTGCCAAAGAATTGGACAGGATCTTGTGTATTGGGAACTATAAGACCCAGTTTTTTCCTGTTACCCATAAGTCGGGGAGAGCGACTGGGAGTCCAAGTATATGTTGAGGCTGATGAGTTAAGAAAAAAACGTCATAAGCGGAGCTTACAAATTGGAAATTGGAAAGATAATGAATGGCCTCCGGAGAGGATTATTGCTTATTATGATCCAGCTACATGGGCAGAAGATGGATCTTGGGGCTATAGGACCCCAATATATATGCTAAATAGAATAATTAGATTACAGGCTGTGGTAGAAATGGTTGTAAATAAGACTGGAGATGCACTTGGATTAATTGCAAAACAGAACACCAAAATGAGAACTGCTCTGTATCAAAACTGCTTAGCTTTGGATTATTTGCTAGCACAAGAAGGAGGCGTTTGTGGAAAATTTAACCTTAGTAACTGTTGTTTAGAAATAGATGATGAAGGAAAAGCTGTAAATGAACTTGTAAAAGAAATGAAGAAAATCGCACACGTCCCAGCTCAAACTTGGAATGGAATCAATCTAGGAGGATTAGGGGGGGACTTTATGGGCGGTAACTGGCTTACTAAAATTGGAATAGCTGTACTGGGGATATGTGGAGGACTGTTAATAATTCCATGTTTAATACCCTGTTTAACTAGACTCATACACTCGGTTATACAAGGAATGCAGATAACTGCAATACCTGTTGATCCAGAAACAAGGGAAAAGAAAACTCATTCCTTGATGATAATAAAGACAAAAGAAGACCCAAAATTGATACCAATTCAGCAAGTATTGAGTAGATTGGAAACAAAAACACGAATCAATGTCATAAAAAGAAAAGAAGATGAGGGATTGTAAAATGTGTTCATCTGATTCGTGTCAATATGGAACAATGCTAGAGTCACACGGTGAAGTGTGACCCTCTAACATTTGACCCTTCTGTTTGTGCTTGTGTAACCGAGGGCCGGTCAATTGACTTGTTAACTGTCTTAATGGTTGGAATGTTGATTGGCGATTTGTTAAGTTAATTGTTAAGAAAGAATTTTAGTTAGGAGTAGAAACTAACACCTGAGAATTTTAACAAGATAATAAATAATGCTTAGGCCAGACAAGAGGGCATTAGCAATGAATGCTGCATTGACAAGAGGCCTCCTAAAAAGATACAATTCAGTAGAACTTCAAGGACTAACAGTGGAAACACCCTGCTACAAAGGAGAGTGCCAAGATAAGGGAAGACCACAAATCAGCCAGTAGTGATAACAGGGAACTTCTTGGCTCAGAAGGCGCTGAAGCATGGAAATTGGGGAAAGGTAATTCCGGCAGGGGGAGATTGCGACCACCGACCCAATTCAGGACCAAAAAGACTTGCCCCCCCACACCCGTAAAGAGCATGCGGGCTAATCTACATGGCAAGCGTGGCTAATTTAACTACGGCTGACCAACGGCAAGTGGGATGCTTATCACTGACCAATGAGTGTAAACTTAGGCGTGTTTTTACTAATTGTTATTAATTAAGTAACTGAATATAAACCCTGTAATTTTGTATGACGGTATGCACGTTAGGCGGAAGGATCCCCCATGCATCCAGCGCTGCTTGCTTGTCTCTATTCAATAAATTGTAAACTTTAATTGGAATTCCGTTGAAGGCTAAATTAATTATAACAGAGTAGATGATCTTTAAGGTCCCTTCCAGTTGACTAGGATCTATGAACTATGAAACTGTTCTATGATTCCATGAAACTATGAAGAAATCTGCTCCAGCATGGGTTCTCCAAGGGCTGCAGTTTCTGTCAGGAGAACCTGCTGCAGCTCCTTCAGGGCATATCCACCTGCTTCACCATGGTCTGCAGGGGAATCTCTACTGCAGGACAGAGAGAGAGACAGAGAGAGAGATTAAAAGACTGGGGGGAGGGAGGGAGGGAGGGGGGGAGGGAGGAAGTGAGAGAGCAGGACAGATACTGAGACCAAGAGAGAAACTGATCTAGAACCCATTAGAGAGAGACACCGAGAGAGATGTAGAAAAACACAGACCGAGACCTGAAAGCCAGACAGGCACCAAGACAAAAAGACACAGAGAAATGGAGAGACAGAGAGAGGGGAGGGAGGATGGGAGAGGGAGGAAGGGAGGGATGGGGAGAGAGAGCAGGAGAGAGAGACGCTGAGGGAGATACGATGTGAGGGGGGTGGGGGGAGGAGGTCAAGAAAAAGACAGAAAGAGACTGAGTGAGAGACGGCCCAAGAATGAGAGCCCTAGAGAGAATGTGAGAGAGCAACTGAGAGAGAAAGAGAGTGACACTGATACCAAGAGAAGGAGAGGGAGCATGCAGGGGCGACGGTCTTGGGGAGCAATGCTGAGAGAGAGGGAGAGAGGCACTAAGAGAGACTGAGAGATAGAGAGAGACAGAGAGGAGGGGGACTTGTCTATGTTTGTTTTCTGGGAGTCCTATATGTAAGTGCTGTTGAAGGCAGCGCTTTGCCTGTGGCAGTCTGTGTGACCAGCAATGTCAGTGTCCTCTGTGTGTGTCTGTGACTGTGTCTCTGGGATACATACTCAGCTTCGTTACTGGTTGAACCTACAAACAGGAAAGTGGCAGCCATGTCCCTCAGCCTGGCCAGAGACCCTGGGTTCCTGGGCACACTGGACTAGGCTCCAGTAGCTGGGCAGGAGAGAGTCCTGGGCTGAAGTGGCTGGAGGATGCAGCCATGCTCTCAACATCCCTTAACAAGTTGCACACTTATTAAAAGGAAAAGTAAATCCACATGAAATGAGACAAATTTTGAGCTGAGAAATCAAAGCAGGATACATTCCCTTTTTTCTCTCCATTTTCCTGTCTGAAGAGGTTAGTTAATCATGGATTAAGAGAAGAATAATTTTTAAAAATGTGTTTAGAGTGCCAAAGAGGCTATGTACATACTGTGTTTCTGGAGTTTAATTTTGCAGCATATTTTTGCAAGCTAGAATTCTTAAGTAAGACCATGCAGTAATTTTCAGTAATGTGACACCACTATTCTATTATACTTGTCCACTGGAATACAAACAAGTGCATGGTGATTAAAATTTTTGCAAGAGAGTTAGACTTTATAAGGGTGGGGTTTTTTTGAACTGCATGCATCTGAAAATTATTTACATTTATTAATTTGCAAGTATTTATCCTTAAAGGTTTCTGGCTTTCTTCCTTGTTGTGGTGGGCTGACCTTGACCAGCTGCTAGATGCCCACCCAGCTGCTTTCTCACTCTCTCTCCTCAACACAGGGAGAAAATAAGATGAAAAAGCTCATGGGTCAAGATAAAGACAGCAAGATCACTTACCAGTTACTGTCATGGACAAAACAGGCTTGACTTAGGGAAAATTAATTTAAAATAATGCCAATTAAAATAGATTTTTATGGTGAGAAAGAAAGACAAAAATTAAATCACCGTCCCCCCACCCCCTGCCCATTTTTTCCCAGGTTCAACCTCGTTCCTTCATTCTTAACGCCTCTCCCTTCCCCTGCAAGCGGTGCGGGGGGATGGGGGACAGGGGGTTGTGGTCAATTTATAAAAGTTCATCTCTGCTACTCCATTGTTTTCTGAGATATCTAATACTCATTATTCATGTTCCTTGAAGAAAGCAACAAAACTGAATAAGGGAGAAAAGCGTAATTGGGGTTTTCTGCACCTGCTATCATAAAGGAAGATAATTGAATATTTTTCTCATTTAATCCCATCTGGCCTTCTTTCCAAAGTGAATAGTAGCATAATATGCAAGGCAAAATTAGAATTTTCTGAAATGGTATGCTTTACTTAAAAGGGAGGTTAATGAGTGGTATAATGTAGTCATCGCTAGTCTTCTGAAAGAGAAGGAAGACATGAATTATTAAATTCAGATAAACGAATAATTAAAATAAAAATTAAACAATTACATTTCTATTATAATGCTATTAAATTTTAAATCTTCTCTTAACAGATAAGTGATTCTTGTTAGGATAGCCTTCAGATTACTTTCTAATATATTTGCTTATTTGTTCTTCATATAAGCTACTCCGTGTGCCTAATATTAGTACTAACTGTATTGGGTTGTGCTGATGGTAGGAGTCTGAGGAGTGGCTAGGAAGAGACCCTACCGTTGAGTCATGAGGTTCAGACAAGACCCCCTTGCTTTCTAAACCCCTTCTCAGAGAGGAGTCTAGGTGTGGGTAAATCCAGTCTTAGTCTCAGACTTGGTCAACGGTTTATTTTCTAAGGGTTGTAGAAGTAACCACTCATCAGAGTATTTGTTGTTAGTAAATAATTTGACAGATGCCCAGGCCGGTTGCATTTAATGAGAACGATCCTGGCTAGATTAAAGAATAGTGCAATTTATTAAAGCAACAGATACACAGGTTCTTTGGATTACTGGTGATAAGATTGCTGGTTACAAGACACACATAAATACCAAAGATATGAGTACACTGCTAGGCTACAAGTATGCAAAACAAATATGAAGTGACTCTAATATGAAGCAAAGCACATCTAATACGTTAGGGATTTAAAGTGACTCAATAGAGGTTTCCAATATGTCCTGGTTTTGGCTGAGAAGGGGTTAATTCTCTTCACTGTAGTGCCTGTGGTGGTCAGGGACCTTTCCAGCTTCACACACTCTGACAGGTCGGTAGGAGACTGGGAGGGGCGGGGCCAAGGCCAGGATAGCTGACCCTACAGTGGCCAATGGCATGTTCATTCCATACCATGTGACACCATGACCAGTATACTAATGGGGGCAGTTGTGGCTCAGGGAGGTGTGGTGTTGGGTCTGTGGGTGGTGAGCAGCTGTGTTGTGTACGGTTTGTTTCGCTGGTTCATCGCCCTCCCCCCTCCACACCCCACCCCCCGCCCCCAGGATTCGCGCCTGTAGTTGTTTTCCTTTCCACTACATATTTGTTGTTGTTCTTTATTTTAATTATTAAACTGTTCTTATACCAACCCACGAGCTTTACCCTTCTGATTCTCTCCCCCATCTACCGGTGGGGGAGTGAGCGAGTGACTGTGTGGGGCTGAGCTGCTGGCTAAACCACGACAGTCTTTTTGGCGCCCAACATGGGGCTCAAGGGTTGGAGATAATAACAGCTGCTAGTCACAGCACCATGTTGTCCTTTTTGCAGTTGGTGTTAAAGATTGGTGTTGGTTTGTTGAGTCTGCTGTGTTCTGCTGTGACTAGTAACGTTTTGCCTACGAGATTTGTTATACAAACACTCGTTTTCAGCTTTATCTGGTATTTGGGGTTTTTGCTGAAACTGTTACTGTACTTTGGATACCACCTTGTTGAGGTGATTAGCAATTACACCTCCTCCTCTGAGAGACTTTATATGGAGGAAATGGTATCTTTGCAACTTTATTCTATGATGTCTCTGCCTCTATTACAACAACCTTTTTGTATCTTGAACATCCTTGGGTGGTTAAGGTGCACTTATTGTTAGTTTCTGGGCATGTTGTTTTGGTTTTGACTAAGCAACTTAAGAATATCACCCAGAAATCTGCCCCGAGGCTTGATAATTACGTGTGGCAGGGCATGTGGGATAGCATGGGCAAATACCTAGGGCAGTGGGCACCCCCAGTGTTTTGGAGTTTCACCCCCGAACAAGTGCAGAATCCTGAAAAACTAGTAGACTATTTGGAGAATGTATATTGTTACACTGGGAACTCCAGAGAGACACAGATAACTGCAATGTACTGGGGCCTGGCCCATGCATACCGAGCCCTGCTCAACAGTATTCAGTGCTCCCAAGGGGAAGAGAAGGTCTCTGGATTGAAAGGCAAAGTGACAGGTACTGCAACCACTCAAACCCCCATGACAAATACTGTGGCTACTGAAACTCCCAGGACAAGTACTGGAGCTGACTCAGAGAATCAACCCGTCCCAGTATCAGTCACCCCCATACACAAGACAAAATATTGGAAGCGGACATCAACTCATTTAGAAGAGGATGATGAAGAAGCAGGGCTGGTTCCAGGAAGTGGCTGGACATCTGCCTGCCAGTGGGAAGTAGTGAATAAATTACTCCTTTTGCTTTCCCTATCACACTGTCGTTATCTCAATCCACATGTCTTTTTGCCTTCCTTCTATTTTTCTCCCAATCCTCTGGGAGAGAGGAGTGAGCAAGAGGCAGGGTGGATGTTTGGCTGCTGGCCTGGGTCAGCGCACCACACCCTGTATGCCACAAGTGTTTGAAACTGCAGGTTAAATTTAGGAGTGAGTCTTGAGATTTCTTTTTCTTATACACACGTGTGACATTCATGTGCTGACCGTGTTTCCATAGACCTTTCTAACTGATCATAAAGGAATCTGGATTCTCACTCACTTTGGAGTATGAGAGTACTGCCACACTTCATTTTGGGCAGACTTTTGCTACTCAGAACATCATAAAGGTTTTTTAAAGGACATTTTAAAGAGTCCAAAACTGCTCCTGAGGTAGGGCTTTTTAAAAATTTTTTGTTTTGAGATACTTGAAACCTCATCTCTTGCAATTTTTCCAGAGGCTAGATGCCTGGCAGGACTGGCTTTTAAGATGTCAGTCTACCACAAACTCTTTCATGTTTTCTCCTTCTTTCTACTATACATTTTTGAGGTTTTTTTAAAATAATTTCATTTCTGTGTGATGGGAACCCCCAGTGTTTTGGAGTTTCACCCCCGAACAAGTGTACAATCCTAAAAAACTAGTAGAATATTTGGAGAAAGTATGTTGTTGCACTGGGAACTCCAGAGACACACAGATAACTGCAACATGCTGGGACCTGGCCCATGCATACCAAGCACTGCTCAACAGTATTCAGTGCTCCCAAGGGGAAGAGAAGGTCTCTGGATTGAAAAGCAAAGTGACAGGCACAGTGGCCACTCAAACTCCCATGATAAGGACTGGAGCTGACTCAGAGAATCAACCCGTACCAGTATCAGTTGCCCCCATACACAAGACGAAATACTGGAAGCGGACGTCAACTCGTTTAGAATAGGATGATGAAAAAGAAGGGCCGTCACGGGGAGAGGAGGAAGAAGTCATAAATGAAATAGAGACCACCCGATCCCTGTCCTTGAGAGAGTTGTGAGATATGCGGAAAGATTTCAGCCGTTGTTCAGGTGAGCACATTGTCACCTGGCTGCTCCGATGCTGGGAAAATTGAGCCAGTGGCCTGGAACTAGAGGGAAAAGAAGCCAAACAACTGGGATCCCTTTCTGGGGAAGGGGGCGTTGACAAAGCAATTGGAAAAAGAACACAAGCCCTCAGCCTCTGGAGGCGACTCCTGTACAGAGTGAAGGAAAGGTATCCCTTTAAAGATTATGTTACATATCACCCAGGAAAATGGACAACTATGGAGAAAGGCATCCAGTATCTAAGGGAATTAGCTGTGCTTGAGGTGATTTATGGTGACCTGGACGATCAACGGTCATCCAAAGACCCAGATGAAGCCGAGTGCATACGACCCATGTGGTGGAAGTTTGTACGGAGCGCACCATCTTCGCATGCAAACTCATTGGCAGTAATGTCCTGGAGAGAGGACGAGACACCAACGGTGGCGGAGGTGATTGATAGACTCAGGGATTACGAAACAAATATCTCTTCCTTGCTAGTCTCTGCTGTGGAGAAACTATCCCGAGGGGTCCGGCAACTCAAAGAAGATATATCCTGCTCCCCACCTGTACGGATTAGTGCCTCAGCTGTTAGGAATAACCATCCTTTGGCTCAAAGCAGGGGATACACACCATGGGCCACCCTATGGTTCTACCTGCGTGACCATGGAGAGGACATGATGAGGTGGGATGGCAAGCCTACCCCAACCCTAGAGGCACGAGTGCGTGAACTACAAGGAAGAACAGTCACTCAGGGAGGATCTTCAAGGAAAGCTGCTGCTCCAGTTTCCAGTGAGCAAGTCCCCAGACAGAGGAGCAGAAGTGCTGATTTTATTTCTAAGTGTAATAGAGAGACTCTTGATTCACATTTACAGGAAGTGAGTTGCGAATGCCATGATCAGGACTAGAAAGTCCCTGCCTCCAGCCAGGTGGAGGAAAGGGATAACCGGGTTTGCTAGAATGTGTGGATCCGATGGCCTGGCACGTCCAACCCACAGGAGTATAAACCTTTAGTGGACACCGGTGCATAGTGCACCCTAATGCCATCAAACTATATAGGGGCAGAGCCCATCAGTATTGCTGGAGTGACAGGGGGATTCCCAAGAGCTAACTGTATTGGAGGCCGAAGTGAGCCTAACCAGGAATGAGTGGCAAAAGCACGCCATTGTGACTGGCCCAGAGGCTCCCTGCATCCTTGGCATAGACTACCTCAGGAGAGGGTATTTCAAGGACCAAAAGGTTACAAGTGGGCTTTTGGTGTAGCTGCCTTGGGGATGGAGGAAACTAAACAGCTGTCTACCTTGCCCAGCCTCTTGAAGAACCCTTCTGTTGTGGGGTTGCTGAGGGTCAAAGAACAACAGGTGTCAATCGCCACCACAGCAGTGCACAGGCAGCAGTATCGCACCAACTGAGACTCCCTGATTCCCATCCATGAGCTCATTCGTCGACTGAAAAGCCAAGGAGTGTTCAGTAAGACCCACTCACCCTTTAACAGTCCCATATGGCTTATGGAGAAGTCTAATGGAGAGTGGAGGCTAACAGTGGAGTATCGTGGCCTGGATGAAGTCACTCCACCATTGAGTGCTGCTGTGCCAGACATGCTAGAACTTCAGTACGAACTGGAGTCAAAGGCAGCCAAGTGGTATGCCACAACTGCTATTGCTAATGCATTTTTTCAATCCCTCTGGCAGCAGAGTGCAGGCCACAGTTTGCTTTTACTTGGAGGGGTGTCCAGTACACCTGGAATCGACAGCCCCAGGGGTGGAAACACAGCCCTGCTATTTGCCATGGACTGATTCAGACTGTACTGGAACAGGGAGAAGCTCCAGAACACCTACAAGCTGTTGATGATGTCATCGTGTGGGGCAACACAGTGGAAGAAGTTTTTGAGAAAGGAGAGAAAATAGTCCAAATCCTTCTGAAAGCTGGTTTTGCCATAAAACAAAGTAAGGTGAAGGGACCTGCACAAGAGATCCAGGTTTTAGGAATCATATGGCAAGATGGACATCGTCAGATCCCAATGAATGTGATCAACAAAATAGCAGCCATGTCTCCACCAATGAGCAAAAAGGAAACACAAGCTTTCTTGGGCATTGTGGGTTTTTGGAGAATGCATATTCCACATTACAGTCTGATTGTTAGCCCTCTCTATCAAGTGACCTGGAAAAAAAATTATTTCAAATGGGCCCCTGAGCAACGACAAGCCTTTGAACAGATTAAACAAGAAATAGTTCGTGCAGTAGCCCTTGGGCCAGTCCGGGCAGGACAAGATGTAAAAAATGTGCTCTACACTGCAGCCGGGGAATATGGTCCTACCTGTAGCCTCTGGCAGAAAGCACATGGGGAGACCTGAGGTCAACCCCTAGGGTTTTGGAGTCGGGGATACAGAGGGTCTGAAGCCCGCTATACTCCACCTGAAAAAGAGATATTGGCAGCATATGAAGGGGTTCGAGCTGCTTCAGAAGTGGTTGGTACTGAAGCACAGTTGCTCCTGGCACCCCGACTGCCGGTGCTGGGCCAGATATTCAAAGGAAATGTCCCCTCTACACACCATGCAACTGATGCTACGTGGAGTAAATGGGTTGCACTGATCACCCAGCGGGCTCGAGTAGGAAACCCCAGTCGCCCAGGAATCTTGGAAGTGATTATGGAGTGGCCAGAAGGCAAAGACTTTGGAATATCACCAGAGGAGGAGGTGACACGTGCAGAAGGAGCCCCACTCTATAACAAACTGCCAGAAGATGAAAAGCAGTATGCCCTGTTCACTGATGGGTCCTGTCACCTTGCGGGAAAGCACCGGAGATGGAAGGCAGCCGTATGGAGTCCTACACGACAAGTAGCAGAAACTGCTGAAGGAGAAGGTGAATCGAGCCAGTTTGCAGAGGTAAAGGCCATCCAGCTGGCCTTAGACATTGCTGAACAGGAAAAGTAGCCAGCTCTCTATCTTTATACTGACTCCTGGATGGTGGCAAATGCCCTGTGGGGCTGGCTGCAGCAGTGGAAGCAAAGCAACTGGCAGCGCAGAGGCAAACCCATCTGGGCTGCCACATTGTGGCAAGATATTGCTGCCCGGGTAGAGAACCTGGTTGTAAAGGGACGTCATGTGGATGCTCACGTCCCCAAGAGTCGGGCCACTGAAGAACATCGAAACAACCAGCAGGTAGATCAGGCTGCCAAGATTGAAGTGGCTGAGGTGGATCTGGACTGGCAACATAAGGGTGAATTATTTTCAGCTCAGTAGGCCCATGACACCTCAGGCCATCAAGGGAGAGATGCAACATACAGGTGGGCTCGTCATAGAGGGGTAGACTTGACCATGGACGCTATTGAACAGGGTATCCACGAATGTGACACATGCACTGCAGTCAAGCAAGCAAAGCAGGTAAAGCCTCTGTGGTATGGGGGACGATGGCTGAAATATTGTCATGGTTTTAGCTGGGATAGAGTTAATTTTCTTCACTCTAGCTGGCATAGTGCTGTGCTTTGAAATTAGCATGGAAAAAAAAAACCTGTTGAGATAACACACAGATGTTTAGGCTGTTGCTGGATAGTGCTTATACTAGTCAAGGACATGTCTAGCCTCCCATGCTCTGCTGGGTGCACAAGAAGCTGGGAGGGGAGGGGGCACAGCTAAGAGAGCGGATTCAAACTGACCAAAGGGATATTCCATATCATGTAACGTCATGCCCAGTATGCTACCTGGGAGGGGCTGGCTGGGGGAGGGAGGGAGCAATCGCGGCTCAGGGACAGGCAGCGTCAGTCGGTGGGTGGTGAGCAGTTGTATCGTTTGTGTTTCCGTGGGTTTTTTTCCTGTTTTCCCTTTCCCTTCCTTTTCCATTTTATTATATTGACATTATTGTCATTATTATCATAATCATTTATCATTATCATTTTATTGTAATCATTAAACTGTGCTTATCTCAACCCACAAGTTCTTTTGCTCGTCCGATTCTCTTCCCCATCCCACAGGGGTTTGGGGGGAGTGAGCGAGCGGCTGCGTGGTGTTCAGTTGCCAGCTGAGGCTGAACCACGACAGTCTATTTTTGGCACCCAATGTGGGGCACGAAGGGTTTGAGATAATAACAGTTGCTGGTCACAGCATTGATTCATCTGCTCTCAGTATTAGTTTGTCCAGTCTTTACCATGCTGATTGTAAAGTACATGTTAAAACTTGCTGTTGGTTCTGTCAGTTGGCTGTGCTCTGCAGTGATTAGAGATATTTTGCCTAGGAGACTTGTTATTAAAACACTGGCCTTGACTGTTATCAGTTATTTAGGTTTTGCATGGAAGCTGTTACTGTACTACAGCTACCACCTCATGGAGGCAATTAGCAATTATACCTCCTCCTCTGAGGAGTTTTTAATGGAGGAAATACAGAATGGCACTGTAGCTACCATCTTATGTAATGTCTCCTCCTTCATTACAACAACTTTTCAGTATCTTGAACATCCTTGTGTAGTTAAGATACATCTGTTGATATTGCTTTGGCAGGTGGTATCAGATCTGTCTAAGGTTAGTAAGCAAGTTAAGAATATAATCCAGAGATCTGTCCCAAGGCTCGATAGCTATGCATGGCAGGGTATGTGGGAAAGTATGGGCAAATGCCTAAGATGGTGAGCACCCCCCGTGGTGTGGGACTTCACCCCTGAACAAGTGCAGAATCCTGAAAAATTAGTAGAACATTTGGAGGAAGTATGTTGCCACCCTGGCAATTCCAGAGAGATACAAATCACTGCCATGTGCTGGGGTCTGGCTTATGCCTATCGAGCCCTATTTAACACTATTCAGTACCCCCAAGGGAAAGAGAAGGGAACTACTCCAACCCCCGTGACAAGCACTGCAGCTACTCCAACCCCAGCGACAAGCACTGTGGCTACCCAACCCTCTACAACAGATACTGCAGCACTCAGCTGAGGCTGAACCACAACAAATATAAATATGGGGAGGCCTGGCAAATTGACTATAATACACTCCCACAAACCCACCAAGGCAAGCGCCATGTGCTTACAATGGTAGAAACAACGACTGGCTGGCTGGAAACATATCCTGTCCCCCACGCCACTGCCCGGCACACTATCCTGGGTCTCAAAAAACAAGTCGTGTGGTGACATGGCACCCCAGAGAGAAATGAGTCAGACAATGGGACTCATTTCTGAAACAACCTCATAGACTCCTGGGCCAAAGAGCATGGTATTGAGTGGGTGTATCACATCCCCTGTCACGCACCAGCCTCTGGAATAATTGAACGGTACAATGGACTGTTAAAAACTACACTGAGAGCAATGGGGTTGGAACATTCAGGCACTGGGATACACATGTAGCAAAAGCCACGTGGTTAGTCAACACGAGGGGATCTGCCCAGTCAGAAATCCTACATACTGTGAAAAGGGGATAGAGTCCCTGTAGTGCATGTAATAATATGCTGGGCAAAACAGTGTGGGTTCTTCCTGCCTCAGGCAAAGGCAAACCCAGTCGTGGGATTGCTTTTGCTCGAGGACCTGGGTGCACTTGGTAGGTGATGCGGGAGGATGGAGGAATCTGATGTGTGTCTCAAGGGGATTGGATTTTGGGTGAAAACAGCCAATGAACTGAATGGCACAATGTGAACTGCTATATAATATTTTGTCATCTCTGTCTTGTATTAATGATATCAGAGTACAAGCCCCCCAATCCATGGAAGATGAACTTTGATGAAACAAGCAAAGTGCAGCAGTGATGGAACGATGACTGACTTGGTATGCAACAACCGAATGCCACACACACCATCTCTCCCATCCTGAAAGACTGATATGACAGATGGAGCCCAGAGTCACGGACTGAGTGAACTCAATGGACATTTTTATGAACGTTTTACAGGGAAGGTCCATAAACTAAGGGAATGATGTCTGTGTATTATGTGGCATTGGGTCGGGAGGTGGTGAGCGGCTGTGTCGCGTGCGGTTTGTTTCAGTGGTTCATCCCCCTCCCCCCTCCCTCCCCCCCCCGGGTTTCACGCATCTCATCGTTTTCCTTTCCATTGCATTTTTGTTGTTGTTTTTATTTTAATTACTAAACTGTTCTTATCTCAACCCACAAGCGTTACCCTTCTGATTCTCTCCCCCATCTACTGGTGTGGGAGTGTGAGCGAGTGACTGTGTGGGGCTGAGTTGCCAGCTAAACCAAAGCACAATCTTATCCAAGGGCATCCCAGTGGAGGGGAAGAGAGGCTCAGCCTATCTTCTGGTCCCAGAAGTCAGAGAGGTACGCAGTGCTATCTTCCCCAACACCCTCTTTCTCTTCACACATTTTATACTATTTATCTTTCAGGTTGAGCTTGAGTGACTCTAGTCATACATACCTTTATTATGATTGGTGTAAAATTTCCTCGCTTTACTTTTAAAAGCATAGTCTAGAAGAAATTCAAAGCGCATGCCCAGTGAGGGGTGGTCGCACCTTAGAGGCGGGTAGCTTTTGGGATGGAGGTGTGTTTTGGTATTATAATGATATTATAATGAGCAAAGTTCACCAGAAGGACAGCATTTTGTCAAAAGTATGACATACTCTTGGCCCAGGGTGGCAAATATGCAGTGTACCAGCTCCATGGTACCTCAAGTTCCCATTTATCACAGGGCCTGGCCGTGATGCCTCCACACTGCTCCACCCTCCGGACAACTTTTCTTAGAGGTAGTACACCAAGTTCTCCTGGCATTGCCGACATCTATGGTTACTAGGGAACTTCCGTGGAATGGATTCCTCACATAGCAGCTACACTTCACCCTGACAGCTTCTTCAATGCTGTACCTTTTCTAAAAGCATAAGTTTGATTTCTAAGTCACCTCTAGCGATTATTCCACAATTGGGTCTGGCTGAGATGGAGTTATTTTTCCTTATTGCAGCCCTCATAGTGCTGTGCTTTGTATTTGTAGCTAGAAAGGTGTTGATAACAGTGTTTTGGCGACTGCTGAGCAGTGCTCCCACAGCATCAAGGCTGTCTCTCCAACATTTCCACCCCTCACCAGCAGGCTGGGGGTGGGCAATACCTTGGGAGGGGACATAGCCAGCACAGCTGACCCCAACTGACCAAAGGGGTATTCCATACCATATGACATCATGCTCAGTATATAAAGCTGGGGGAAGAAGAAGGAAGGGGGAGAGGGGCATTTGGAGTTATGGTGTTTGTCTTCCCAAATAACTGTTACGCGTGATGGAGTCCTGCTTTCCTGGAGATGGCTGAACACCTGCCTGCCCATGGGAAGTGGTGAATGAATTCCTTGTTTTGGTTTGCTTGCGCGCACAGCTTTTGCTTTACCTATTAAACTGTCTTTGTCTCAACCCATGAGTTTTCTCACTTTTACTCTTCTGATTCTCTCCCCTATCCCACTGGGGTAGGGGGAGTGAGCAAGAGACTATGTGGTGCTTAGTTGCTGACTGGGGCTAAGCCATGACAGTACTGAAGCCCTACTTCCCAGGAAGTGGCTGGACATTGCCTGCTGATGGGAAGCAGTGAATTAATCTTTGTTTTCCTTTTGCTTCCTCACATGGCCTTTGCTTTTGCTTTAAGAAACTGCCTTTATCTTTACCCACAAGTTTTTTTCCATCTTATTTTTTCCATTCCTTGTCCTACTGAAGAGGGGAGTGAGAGAGTGGCTTGGTGGGCACCTGGCATCCAGCCATTGTCAACCCACCACATCTTTACAACTGACATTTAAGATTTCTATACCTTTTTTTTTAAAGTAGTCTCAGAATATGTTTCTGGTAATTCCAAATCTTATTGACAACCTGCATGATGTCTTTCCTCACATATAAAGTCAATACTTTTAGACTGTTTTGACCAGTACTAACTCATTAATGGTGCTGATTTAAGAATCTGTAGGACAATGTCATGGGTCGACCTTGGCTGGATGCCAGGTGCCCACCAAGCCATTCTTTCACTCACCCTCTTCAACGGTAAAGGGGGAGAAAAATACAACAAAAGGCTGGTGAATTGAGATAAGGGAGATCACTCAGTAATTACTGTCACAGGCAAAACAGACTTGACTTGGGGAAATTAATTTAATTTTTTACCAGTCAAATCAGAGTAGGGTAATGAGAAATAGAAGTCCTCCATGAACTTCTCCAACTTGGGTCCTTCCCACAGGCTGCAGTTGTTCATGAACTGTTCCAGCATGGGTCCTTCCCATGGGCTGCAGTTCTTCACGAAGTGCTCCAGTGTGGGTCCCCTGCAGGGTCACAAGTCCTGCCAGAAAACCTGCTCCAGCATGGGCTTCTCTCTCCACGGGGTCACAGGTCCTGCCAGGAGCCTGCTCCAGTGCAGGCTTCCCACAGGGTCACAGCCACCTTTGGGCGCATCCACGCGCTCCAGCATTGCGTCCTCCACTGGCTGCAGGTGGATATCTGCTCCACCATTAACCTCCATGGGCTGCAGCAGGAAAGCCTACCTCACCATGGTCTTCACCACGGCCTGCAGGGGAATCTCTTTCTGGCTGCTGTTGTGCAGCAGTTTTTTCCCCTTGTTAAATATGTTATCACAGAGGTGCTACCACCATTGCTTACTGGCTCAGCTTTGGCTAGCAGTGGGTCCATCTTGGAGCTGGCTGGAACTGGCTCTGTCAGACATGGAGGAAGCTTCTAGCATCTTCTCATAGAAGCCACCCCTGTTACCAAAACCTTGCCACATAAACACAATACAGACCATAATAGAATATCTGTAATCTATGGTCCAAAACTGTACATTAAATTTGGGATGGTATGCAGAATTGGATGTATAGCAGCTGTGCTTTGATCCCAGTCTAGACTCTTGGGAGTCCCTTTCTATTTAGTTGTCACTCTCATAGGTAGAATTCCATTCTGTCCATCTCCTGTCTCCCAGAGCCATGCAGTACTCATGGCGTTCAGGTCCTCACCTTGTCCTCTTTGTGACCCAAATAGTATTTTCAAACTCAGTATTATTTTAGCTCAATGCAAGTTTTAGGTAAGGTGTCCCTGCTTCTGGGGACTGGGTTTCAACCAAGTTCCATATTATTCCTACCAAACTGTTATGTTATTTAGGAGCTGCATTTTTACCTACATAGTCATAGAATCGTGGAATTATTTAGGTTGGAAAAGACCTTTAAGATCATTGAGTTCAACCGTTAATCTAACACTACCAAGGCCACCACTAAACCATGCCCCTAAGCAACACATCTACACATCTTTTAAATACCTCCAGGGATGGTGAATCAACCACTTCCCTGGGCAGCCTGTTCCAATGCTTGATAACCCTTTCAAGTGAAGAAATATTTCCTAATATCCAATCTGAACCTCCCCTGGCACAACTTGAGGCCATTTCCTCTCATCCTATTACTTGCTACTTGGGAAAAGAGACCAACACCCACCTCGCTACGAACCCACTTTTCGGGATAATACCTATGTGAGCTTACATGAAACCCAAAGGACAAAAGCTTCAACTCTAATATTGTATTTATTTCAGGTTAATCTATACAGCCTGATATCTTAGATTAACAATATCTAGACAGATCTACTGAGGGCTTGGTAAAATTTAACCTACCATCACTAAATCGATATGTATGTATTATTGTCATGGAAAAGCAGGGCCATCACAAGGAGAAGAGGTCTTGGGGGTTTGCGTGGCCACAGTGCCTGTCGTGGGGGTTGGAATGGCTGCGGTGCCTGTCGCTGGAGTTGAAGTGGCCGCGACGGCGGTACATGTCAGCAGAGTTACAGCGGTCGCAGTATGTGTTGCCAGACTTGGAGTGGCAGCAGCGCCTGTTGCCAGGATTGGAATAGTCTCAGTGCCTGTTGTTTTCCTTTTCTTTTTCTTAGGTTCAGAGGCCTTCTCTTCCCCTTGGGAGCAGTGAACGCTGTTGAACAGGGCTCGGTAGGCATGGGCAAGGCCCCAGCACATTGCAGTGACCTGTGTCTCTCTGGAACTGCTGGGGTGAAAACATACTTCCTCCAAATACTCTACTAGATTTTCAGGATTCTGCACTAGTTCAGGGGTGAAGTTCCAGAACACTGGAGGTGCCTACCGTGCTAGGTATTTCCCCATACTATCCCACATGCCCTGCCACTGATAACTATCGAGCCTTGGGGCAGATCTCTGGATGATATTCTTAAATTGCTTATTAACCTTAGACAACATTGAAACAATCTGCCAAAGCAATACCAATAGATATATCTTAACTACCCAAGGACGCTCAAGATACTAAAAAGTTGTTGCAATGAGGGAGGAGACATTACATAAGATGGTAGCTAAGGTGCCGTTCTGTATTTCCTCCATAAAAAACCTCTCAGAGGAGGAGGTATAATTGCTAATTGTCTCCCTGAGGTGATATCTGAAATACAGTAATGGCTTCAATACAAAGCCCAAACACCCAATAAAAGTGATGGCCAGTGTTTTAGCAACAACTTTCCCAGGCAAAACATCACTAATCACTGCAGAGCACAGCAAACTACAAAAACCAACACCAATCTTTAACAGACACAGCAAATACAAGAGCATGGTGCAGATCGGATAAACTAATATTGAGAACAGATGAGTCTATGCTGTGACCAGCAAGTGTTATTATCTCAAACCCTTCGTGCCCCACATTGGGTGCCAAAAATAGACTGTCGTGGTTTATCCCCAGTCAGCAACTAAACACCACACAGCAGCTCGCTCACTCCCCCCACCCCTGTGGGATGGGGGAGAGAATCGGAAGAGCAAAAGCAAGAAAACTCGTGGGTTGAGATAAGAACAGTTTAATAATTAAAATGAAGTAGTAATGATAATAATGATTATGATAATAATCATTATCATAATATAATAAAAAGGAAAAAAAAAATCCCCACAAGTGATACAACCACTCACCACCTGCCGAGCAACGCTGCCAGTCCCCGAGCTGCGATCACTGCCTGCCCCCCAGCCAGCTCCCCCCAGTTAATATACGGGGCACGACATCATATGATATGGAATATCCCTTTGGCCAGTTTGGATCTGCTTTCTTAGCTGTGCCCCCTCCTGGCTTGTTGTGCACACGGCAGAGCATGAGGCGCTGGAAAAGTCCTTGACTAGTACAAGCACTACCTAGGAACAACTAAAACATCAGTGTGTTATCAACATTATTCTCATACTAAGTCCAAAACACAGCACTATACCAGCTATGGAGAAGAAAATCAACTCTATCCCAGCTAAACCCATGACAACTATCTTACTCCATATCTTCCTGACTCATGCAAATTCAAATTAGTTTCACCGTGGATACATTTCTTATTCCTATGCCACTACTTAAAAATAGTAAGCTATGTTTTACCACATCTAGTAACATCATCCTGTCGAATGGCATGAAAAAAACTTAACCTTCTTGGCACATCTAGAACTTTTCCACTCTCACAAAGATGAATTTGTTCTTTGTTGTGATGGGTTGATACAGGCAGCAGCTAAGCCCCCACCCAGTTGTCTGCTCACTAACCCTGCAGTGGGATGGAAGAGAGAATCAAAAGAGCAAAAGTGAGAAAACTCATAGGTCAAGATAAAGACAGTTCAATAAGCAAAGGAAAAAGAAAGGAAAAAAAAAACACAAAACAAATGATACAAAGGCAATCACTCACCACCTCCCACAAGTAGACTGATGCCCAGCCAGTCTCTGAGCAATGGCTACCTCCCCCAAAAACCCTTCCCCTCAGTTTTTACTGTTGAGCTTGTCATTCCATAGTATGGAATATCCCTTTGGTCAATTTGAGTCAGCTGTCCATTTTGGGTCCCTGCCCAACTTCTTGCCCACCCCCAGCCTACTTGCTGGGAGGAGGGCAGAGTGGGAAAAAGAGAAACTCTTGATGCTGTGCAGGAGCTCAGTGATAGACAAAACACCGGTGGTTTATCAACACTATTTTAATCACAAATACAAAAAAACATACAGGATACTATGAAGAAAATTAAGTCAATTCCAGCCAGACCCAGTACACCTATAAAAATCTAATTACTCCTTTTAGGGAAACAATAGCTACCAGGAGATTTCTCGCTACTTAGTTGGAGGCTAAGAATGCAGGCTGGGGAAAAGTCATATTGGTGTTACTCATAACACTCCTTAATGATCTGATTTTGGGGACAAAACATGGCTGGACAGAGATTAGTCCAGGATAACCACTCTTTTACAGAATCATAGAAATATTCAAGTTGGAAGAGACCCTTAAGATCATTGAGTCCAACCGTAAGCCTAACACAATCAAGTCCACCAACAGACTATACCCCTAAGCGCCATGGCTACACATATTTTAAATACCTCTAGGGATGGTGAATCAACCACTTCCCTAGGCAGCCTGTTCCAATGCTTGATAACCCTTTCAAGTGAAGAAATATTTCCTAATATCCAATCTGAACCTCCCCTGGCACAACTTGAGGCCATTTCCTCTCATCCTATTACTTGCTACTTGGGAAAAGAGACCAACACCCACCTCGCTACGAACCCACTTTTCGGGATAATACCTATGTGAGCTTACATGAAACCCAAAGGACAAAAGCTTCAACTCTAATATTGTATTTATTTCAGGTTAATCTATACAGCCTGATATCTTAGATTAACAATATCTTATTTTATTAACAATACCTCCCCTGATGCAGCTTGAAGCCATTTCCTCTCGTTCTATGACTAGTGACCTGGGAGAAGAGACCAACACCCACCTCGCTACAACCTCCTTTCAGGTAGTTGTAGAGAGCGATAAGGTCTCCCCTCAGCCTCCTCTTCTCCAGACTAAACAACCCCAGTTCCCTCAGCTGCTCCTCATAAGACTTGTTCTCTAGACCCTTCGCCACCTTCGTTGTTCTCTGGACATGCTCCAGCACCTCAGTGTCCTTCTTGTACTGAGGGCCCAAAACTGAACACAGTCTTCAAGGTGTGGTCTCACCAGTGCCGCGTACAGGGGTACAATCACTTCCCTACTCCTGCTGGCCACACTATTTCTGATACAAGCCAGGATGCCATAGGCCTTCTTGGTCACCTGGGCGCACTGCTGGCTCATGTTCATCTGTCTGTTGGCCAACACCCACAGGTCCTTTTCCAACAGGCAGCTTTCAAGCCACTCTTCCCCAAGCCTAGTGTTGCATGGGGTTATTGTTCAGGACGTGGCACTTAGCCTTGTTGAACCTCATACAATTGGCTTCAGCCCATCAATCCAGCCTGTCCAGATCCCTCTGTAGAGCCTTTTTACCCTCAAGCAGATCAACACTCCCACCCAACTTGGTGTCATCTGCAAAGTTACTGAGTGTGCACTCGATCCCCTCGTCCAGATCATTGGTAAAGATATTAAACAGAACTTGCCCCAATACTGAGCCCTGTGGAATACCACTTGTGACTGGCCATCAACTAGATTTAACTACATTCACAACAACTCTTTGGGCCCGGCCATCCAGCAAGTTTTTAACCTAGCGAAGGGTACACCTGTCCAAGCCATGAGCAGTCAGTTTCTCCTGGAGAATGCTGTGGGAAATCACAGGATCACAGAATGATATGGGTTGGAAGGGACCTCTGGAGATCATCTTGTCCAACCCCACTGCTCGAGCAGGGACACCTAGAGCAGGAAGCACAGGAATGCATCCAGGCAGGTTTTGAATGTCTCCAGGGAAGGAGACTCCACAACCTCCCTGGGCAGCCTGTTCCACTGCTCTGTCACCCTCACAGTAAAGAAGTTTTTTCTCATATTGAGGTGGAACTTCTTGTGTTCCAACTTGTGCCCATTGCCCCTTGTCCTGTCATTGGGCACTACTGAAAGGAATCCAGGCCCATCCTCTTGACACCCACATTTTAGATATTTATAAGTATTGATAAGATTGCCCCTCAGTCTTCTCTTCTCCAGGCTGAACAAACCCAAGTCTCTCAGCCTCTCCTCATAAGGGAGATCCTCCAGCCCCCGATCATCTTGGTAGCTCTCCGCTGGACTTGCTCAAGCAGTTCTGCGTACTTCTTAAACCGGGGGTCCCAAAACTGGACACAGTACTCCAGATGTGGTCTCACTAGGGCAGAGTAGAGGGGGAGGATAACCTCCCTCGACCTGCTGGCCACACTCCTTTTAATGCATCCCAGGACACTGTTGGCCTTCTTGGCCACAAGGGCACATTGCTGGCTCATGGTCAGCTTGCTGTCCACCAGCACTCCAAGGTCCTTCTCAACAGAGCCGCTTTCCAGTAGTTCAGCCCCCAACCCGTACTGGTGCATGGGGTTGTTCCTCCCCAGGTGCAGGACCTTGCACTTGCTCTTGTTGGATTTCATAAGGTTCCCCTCGGCCCAGCTCTCCAGCCTGTCCAGGTCTTGCTGGATGGCAGCACAGCCTTCTGGCGTATCAGCCACTCCTCCCAGCCTTGTACCATCAGCAAATTTGCTGATGTTACACTCTATCCCATCATCCAGGTCATTGATTAATATGCTGAACAGGACTGAACCCAGCACAGAGCCCTGAGGAACACCACTAGTGACAGGCCTCCAACTAGACTCTGCCGCATTGATCATGACCCTCTGAGCTCTGCCGTTCAGCCAGTTCTCTATCCACCTCGCTGTCAACTCATCTAACTCACACTTCCTTAGCTTGCCTGTGAGGATGCTATGGGAGACAGTGTCGAATGCCTTGCTGAAGTCGAGGTAAACAACATCCACTGCTCTCCCTTCATCTACTCAGCCAGTCACGCCATCATAGAAGGCTATCGGGTTGGTCAAGCATGATCTTCCTTCTTGTCCTCTACATGCCTGGAGATGACCTCCAGGATGAACTGTTCCATCACCTTTCCGGGGATGAAGGTGAGGCTGACAGGCCTATAGTTTCCCAGGTCCTTCTTGCCCTTTTGGAAGATTGGAGTGACATTTGCTTTCCTCCAGTCCACGGGCACCTCTGCTTTCCTCCATGACCACTCAAAGATGATGGAGAGTGGCTCAGCAGGAATATCCACCAGCTACTTCAGCACTCATGGGTGCATCCTGTTGGGGCCCATGGATTTGTGAGGATCCAGTTTGCCTAGGTGATCTCTGACCCAGTCCTACTCAACCAAGGGGAAGTCCTCCTTTCTCCAGATTTTTCCTCTCTTCTCTGGGGGCTGGGATGCCTCAGGGCCAGCCTTAGCAGTAAAGACCGAGGAAAAGAAGGCATTCGTTAACTCCGCCTTCTCTGTGTCCTGTGTCACCAGGGCCCCAACCTTGTTCAGCAGTGGGCCCACTGTATCCCCAGTCTTCCTTTTACTGCTGATGTATTTAAAGAAGCCCTTCTTGTTATCCTTGACATCCTTTGCCAGATTTAGTTCCATGTGGGCTTTGGCCTTCCTTGTTGCATCTCTGCATACCCTGACAACATTCCTATATCCCTCCCAAGTGGCCAGTCCTTTTTTCCACATACTGTGAACCTCCCTCTTCCATTTGAGTTTCTCTAGAAGCTCTTTGCTCATCCATGCAGGTCCTCTGCCTGACTTCTTCCTCCTGGGGATGCACCGACCTTGAGCTCGGAGGAAGTGGTCCTTGAATACTGTCCAGCTCTTTTGGACCCCCCTGCCTTACAGAGCCCTAGCCCATGGGATTCCTCCTAGCAGGTCTTTGAAGAGGCCAAAGTTGGCCCTCTTGAAGTCCAGGGTTGTAATCCAACTTGTTGCCCTGCTTCTACCATGCAGGATCCTGAACTCCACCATCTCATGGTCACTGCAGCCAAGTCTATCCTCAATGCTCACATCCTCAACCAGCCCTTCCTTCTTCATTAGTATAAGGTTGTACAGCACATCTCGCCTCGTTGGCTTCTCCACCACTTGCATCAAAAAGTTGTCCTCGATGCTCTGCAGGAACCTTCTGGATCGTGCATGGCTCGCCATGTTGCTTTTCCAGCAAATATCAGGGTGGTTGAAGTCCCCCACGAGGACCAGGGCCTGTGATTGGGAGACTGTTCCAGCTGTCTGTGGAAGGCTTCATCAGCTTCCTCTTCTTGATCAGGTGGCCTGTAGTAAACACCTACAACAGTGTCATACATATTTGCCTGTTCCTTAATTTTTACCCATAAGCTCTCAACTTGTTCTCCTTCTACTCCAAGGCAGAGCTTGATGCATTCCAGTTGCTGCCTCACATAAAGAGCAACTCCCCCACCTCACCTTGCTGGTCTTTCCTTAAAAGCCTGTAGCCATCCATGACCACATTCCAGTCATGTGAGCTATCCCACCATGTCTCTGTAACTGCAATCGGATCATGGCCCTCCAACGGCACACAGACCTCTAGTTCCTCCTGTTTATTCCCCATGCTGCATGTGTTGGTGTACAGGCATTTCAGAAAGGTACTTGAGTATGCAGGTTTCCCTGGAGTGGTGCATGAGGACCCACTACAGCCATGCACACCCTTGAGGTGGTTGGTCTCCTTGTTGTCATCTCATGAGGCAGGTAAGGCACTTTTGTTGCTGCTCTGGTTTACCTGTCTTATTCCCCCATTGTATGTGATGGCATTAGCATTGCCACTTTGGCCCCCACCCCCCGAGTCCCTCAGTTTAAAGCCCTCCTCACCAAGTTGCCCCTTAAGTTGTCCCTGTAGCAAAGGCAGGTAAACAGTTTTCGTGTTTAGCCCCAGTCAGCAACTAAGCACCACACAGCTGCTCACTCACTCCCCCCACCCCAATGGGATGGGGGAGAGAAGTAGAAGAGCAAAAGCAAGAAAACTAATGGGTTGACATAAGAACAGTTTAATAATTAAAACAGTAATAGTAATGGTAATTATAATAATAATGATTATGTTGATAATAATAATAATAATAATAATAATAATGATAATATAATGAAAAGGAAAACAAGAGAGAGAAGTGAAACACAGGGAAAAAAAACCCAAGCGATGCAACTGCTCACCACCCGCCGACTGATGCCACCAGTCCCCGAGCCGTGATGATCGCTGCTTCCCCCTGGCCAACTCCCCCCATTTAACATACTGGGCATGGCGTTACATGATATGGAATATCCTTTTGGCCAGTTTGGATCAGCTCTCTTGGCTGTGCCCCCTCCCCTCCCAACCTCTTGTGCACCTGGCAGAGCATGGGAAGCTGGAAAAGTCCTTGACTAGTGTAAGCACTACCTAGGAACAACTAAAACATCAGTGTGTTATCAACATTATTCTCATACTAAGTCCAAAACACAGCACTATACCAGCTACAGTGAAGAAAATTAACTCTATCCCAGCTAAAACCATGACAACAGTAAAAAGAAAAAAAGTGCTGAAATACTTGGTATAACAATAATCTACATTATTAATTTCAACATAAATTGCATTCTTATGTTAAGGAACAAGGCACATTCCTTCATGCACAAAGGGCCTATTGCATATAATAAACTGGAAAAAAATCATCCTATAATGTTTTTTCTTCACAACCACCTGCTTCCATGGCAATTTTCAGCAGATGTTTTTTCCTATTTTATGCTAGACTCTTCTAGACCACAGAGGCTTTTGTAAAAGGAATGCTACTTCACAAATCTACCAGAGTTCTTTAAGAAAGTCATCAACTACATTAGCAAGCATGATACAGCTGATATAATGTTCTCGGATTTCCAAACAAAACTTTTAGCAAAGCCCTTAAAAATGCTATTAGAGATAGTAAATTTTTATGGAAGAAGGGTAGGAGAGTAATCTTATGGATTAAGAAGCAGTTAAAAGACAGAAAAAAAAGGTAGTCCTCACAGAGGAGGGGGTTCAACAGCAGATTTAATCAACCATTTGCTATTACATTCCACAAATAATCCAGAAAAAGGATTACATTGTTACTGAGGTAACAAATTCTGAAGATAACACAAAATTAATCAGGACAGTCAAAGCTAAAGCTGACACCGAATAAGTGCAGAAAGATTTCACAGTATGGAATGACTGGAAAATAAAGTGACAGCTAAAATTAAAACAAAAAAAAAGGTCATAGGAATCATTCATTAGTGGAACTAAGAATTTCTTGATTCTAGCCTCTGTTTCAAAAGTCCTATGACATCCAGACAGTGGAAAGAATCATCATAATGGATTAGTATATTTCACCCTGTTTCTCATAATCTTTTTATAAGAGCTCACTAGTAGGCAATGTAGAAACACAGTTTATTGGACTGAGAGGACTTTTGGTTTTAATTGGCAGCAGAGGTTTATGATCCTTTGGGGGATTCAGATGGCTCCATTTGATTTACCACTTACATTTTTTTTGAAAAACAAATTTGAAATTACTACCTCCAAAGCTACATAGCTGTAATGGAAACATCTACCTTACCCTCAATATTCTTTGGATTTTTTGGTCTCAGAATCAGAATTATTTTTAAGCATTAATATCAGCAATGACTTTTAATTTTTAATGTCCTATAACTTACTCATGACTGTTTAAAGTAGATTTTCATTACACAAGCATGCATTCTCCAAAAAAAAACCCTGACATTATAGGGGTTTGATCTGCTTTCTCCGACCACACAGAAGTTTATTCACAAGTCTATTGGGCTTAAGTGGCAAGGTTTTGATAACAGGGGGGGGGGGGGGGGGGGCGGGGGGGAGGTGCTGCTGGAAGGGTGGCCTCTATGAGAGGAGGGACTGCTTTGTGCAGGACACAGCCAGTTCCAGACAACTCAGTAACGGACCCACCGCTGGCCAAAGCTGTGCCAATCAGCAAAGCTAGTGGCACATCTGTGATAGCATATTTAAGAAAGGAAAGGGCAAAATGCTGGACAAACACCAAGGATAGAGAAGAAGGAAAGGGAGGTACCAGAGCAGATATTTCCCTGCAGTCCATGGAAGAGACCACAGTGGAACAGGTATTCCCTGCAGCCAGTTGAGAGGACCACAGCAGAGCAGATAGCCAACCACAATGCAGCCTGTGGAGGACCCCATGCTGCAGCAGGTGGATAGTTCCTGACAGAAACTGCAGCCTGTGAAGAGCACCCACGCTAGAGCAGCAGGGGTTTTTTTTAAGGATGGTAGCTCATGGGAAGGACCCATACTAGAATATGTGAAAAGTGTCAGGAGGTAAGAGCAGCAGAGATGAACTTTTTATTATCCTGTTTATTCCCCATGCTGCATGTGTTGGTTTACAGGCATTTCAGAAAGGTGCCTGAGCACACAGGTTTCCCCAGAGGGGTGTAGAAGGACCCTCTATAGCTATATAAACCCTTGAGGTGGTTGGTCTCCTGGCTGCCATCACATGAGGCCTCTATGGCACCTTTTTCACTGCTCAGGTTGTCATGTCTTATTCCCCCATTGTGTGTGATGGCATTAGCATTGCCAGTTTGTCCCCCTCCCTCCATGTTCTTCAGTTTAAATCTATCACCACCTTGCCAGCCTGCTGCCAAAGATTCCCTTGCCCCTTCCAGACAGGTAGAGTCCATCCCTCCCTAGCAGCCGATGGTTGTTGAAGAACATCCCATTGTCATAAAAGCCAAAACCCTCACGTTGACACCAGTCACGTAACCAGGAGTTGATTTTCTATTATTTGCCTATTTGTTGACACCACTAAATGGTGTCAAAGGCATTACTAAAGTCCAGGTAAACAACATCTACAGTCTTTCCCTCATCCATAAAGTGGGTCACCTTGTCATAGAAGGAGATCTGGTTACCCACGCAGGACTTGCCTTTCCTAAACCCATGCTGACTGGGCCTGATCACCTGGTTGTCCTGTATGTGCTATAGACTGACAGGCCTGTAGTTCCCTGGCTCCTCTTTCCTGCTCTTCTTGTATATGGGCATCACATTTTCTAACCTCCAGTCAACTAACCTCCGGTTAGTCAGGACTGCTGATAAGGGATTGAAAATGGCTTGGTGAGCACTTCCACCAGCTCCCTCAGTACCCTTGGGTGGATCCCATCTGGCCCCATAGACTTGTATGTGTCTAAGCGGTGTAACAGGTCGCTAAACATTTCCCCTTGGATTATGAGAGCTTCATTCTGCTCCTCATCTCTGTCTTCCAGCTCAGTGAGCTGGGTACCCCTAGAACAATTGGTCTTTCTATTAAAGACTGAGGCAAAGAAGGCATTAAGTATCTCAGTCTTTTCCTCATCCTTTGTCACTGTTTCCCCCCTCCCCGCCCCATCCAATAAAGGATGGAGATTGTCCTTAGCCCTTCTTTTGTTGATAATATATTTATAGAAGCATTTTTTAATTGTCTTTTATGGCAGTAGCCAGATTAAGTTCTATTTGGCCTTTGGCCCTCCCAATTTTCTCCCTGCATAACCTCACATCTTTGTAGTCCTCTTGAGCTGCCTCCCCCTTCTTCCAAAGGTCATAAATTGTCTTTTGTTTTTCCTGAGTTCCAGCTGAAGCTCTCTGTTCAGCCAGGCTGGTTTTCTTTCCCACCAGCTCGTCTTTCAGCACATAGGGTCAGCCTGCTCCTGCGCCTTTTAGGAACAGTTAGATTTACTAGACAAGAAGATACATTTTTACTTTTTATTGAATGGAACTACATGCTTCAAATTACACTTTCCTATGTATATTCGTAGTATCTGGACATATATGGTTAAATCCATATTCTAGAAAATATCTTAATTACTACCATAAAGAAATTAGCCTTGTTACAATGTTACATCTGCTTCCATGCTTGGATAAATTCACCATAAGTGAATATTATTTGTGTATTCTGCTCCATGTTCAAGTTGCCAACCTGTCAAACAGAAAATTTTTGTCAATAATGTATACAACACATAGATGTACACTGCTGCAAACTGCTGGAGAATATGTTTTAGAATTATTTCAACAGGACGATATATGAGCAGAGTTGTAATATAAGGTTTGATTTATGTGGGGGTTTTGTTTGTTTGTTTTCAAAAACATAAAACCAAGTGAACCATTCTCATGCTCATCTATTTTCCTGGTAAAACAGTAAATTAATATAGAAAAACGTCCCAGTGTTTTAATTTTAAGCAAAGCAATATTGTGTAGAGTGTGATATCCCAGAATCAAACAAAAGAGAAAGTATGAAACTAGTTAAGACTAAAGCTTAAATTGCATAAAGGTAGAGCATTATATAGCAGAAAAGTAATTTAGAATAAAAGTTACTTCACAGTCTTCTAAGATATCTGCAACACAGGTAAGCAAACTCTTTGTACTGGGTTTATGTGGCAAGGTTTTGGTAGCTGGTGGGGAGCTGTAGGGGTGGCCTCTCTGAAAAGAGACCAGGGCCTTCTCTCATGTCAGACGGAGCCAGTTCCAGCTGGTTCCAAAATGGACAGCACATGTGAGACAGAGGAGTGGGAAAAATGTAAGAGAAACAACTCTGCCAGACACTAAGGTCAGTGGAGAAGGAGGGGGAGAAGGTGCTCCAGGCACCTGATCAGAGATTCCTCCTATGCCTGTGGTGAAGACCATGGTGAGGCACATTGTCCCCCTGCAGCCTGTGGAGGACCAGGTTGGAACAGATATCCACACCGCAGCAGTTGGATATGCCTTGAAGGAAGCTGTAGCCCATGGAGAGGCCACACTGGAGCAGGCTCCTGGTAGGACCTGTGACCTCGTGGAGAGAGGAGCCCACACAGGAGCAGGTTTTCTGGTAGGAACTGTGGCCTGTGGGGGATGCATGCTGGAGCAGTCTGCTCCTGAAGGACTGTACCCCATGGAGAGGACCCATGCTGAAGCAGTTCTTGATTAACTGCAGACTGTGGAAGGCACTCCATGCAGGAGCAGGGGAAAGGCATGAAGAGGAAGGAGCAGCAGAGCTGAAGTGTTATGAACTGACTGCAACCCCCATTCTGGGGATGGGGGCAGGAGATAGAAGAGTCAGGAATGAAGGAGTGAAGCTGAGCCTGGGAAGAAGGGGGGTTGGGGCAGAAGGTGTTTTTACCATCCTACTCTGTTATTCATTGGCAATAAATTAAAGTAATTTTCCTCAAGTCTGCTTTTCCCATGATGGTAATTGGTAAGCAATCTCCCTGTCCTTATCCCAACCCATGGACGAGAGGTGAATCATCACTTTATATTCTCCACCTTTCCTTTTGAGGAGAGGGAGTAATAGAGCAGCTTGGTGGGCGCCTGGCAGCCAGCCAAGGTTAACCCACTGCAGTCCTCTAGTACAACATTTTAACCAACAAATCTTATTTCTTATGAATTAATATTTACCACAAAATCCAAAATGTTTTCCTATTCACCTCAAAAATCTTGCATAAAATAAACAGACATCAGTTTAGACTGTTTCATTAGTTAACTACAGATTTCTATACAGGTAATAGGCAGAGGCAATAGCACACCAGATGTGCCACTGAAGGTAACTCAGTATTTTGGGTTTTCTCTTTTTAAAATCAGTTTTGCATTAAGATAATTTTGTAATTTAACACTGACGACAGTCTGTTTAAACTTGGTTTTGATCAACAGATTTCTCTAATCTTCCTAAAAATGTACTGCTTGATTATTCCTTGTAAGTTAATTCCTGGTTAGTTATTTGATTAGGTACATTATGTAAGCTGTCATAGCTTAACCAGTTTTGTAGTAGAGATGGAGGTGGAGACTGTAACAAGGGAGCATTAGCACTTGCACAAAGTAGAGTTAGTTCACTCACATTATAGATGCATATGATATCTGCTCAGAGCAGCAACAGTTAGAAAGGCTTAAAGCTATCAACCTCATCTGCACTAAAGCTCTCACCAACATCTCCATCAAGCTGAATTACTACCAATGAAAGAGTACTCATCAAAAAAGTAGTTTGGTGTAGGACATGAAACCACGGAAGATGTACTCTGGATACCTGCACAGAAGAATGCTAGTAGTGATGGGCAGGCTGGTACTCCCTCTCCCTTCTCCTCGTAAACAGGCCTTTAACCCAGTACTGAGCACATGCAAAGCTCAAGACCCACTGATCTCTCTCAGCTATGGGACAGGTCATGTGTCAGGGTAATGTGTAAATACCATTTCCTGAGTTTATAGTTATAATTTACTCAAACGTCTTATCATTCACAAGAACAAGTCACCACAACTTCACAACAGCATCACTATAACACTATGGCCTTTCTTCTTTTTAAGTGCCTTTTTTTGGATGGGGGGTGGGGGTTGTTTCTTAAAAAAAACCCAAACCCCAAAACCAACACCTAGGCAACAACCCTACAGGCCCAAGGTATAGGAAAAACTGTCATTTGTCTCCAGTCCAGTTACACACATGGTAGCAGCAGTGAAAACTTTAGACATTGCCTACACTGACAGGATACCTTCCCACCATCAACACCATTTAGCAGTACCAATAGAAAGCCAATGGCTTTTGAAGGAAGAGACATTGGTATTTTAATCTCTGCCTTACCCACACCTCCCTGATGCACAGAGCAGGACTGGATAGTGTCTGTGCAAATGATAGAACATGACAGGCAGAAACCTCCCAGCCCTGCCAGGGCAGAGGCAGAGCGAGGTGCCTCCCTGCCCCAAGGCAGGAGGGCAGTTCCCCAGAGACCTGCCCACAGCAACTTGCGCTCACTCAACAGCAACCGTAGCTAGAGTTGTGGGTGTCCTACTTGTCATGATGCAGCTGCCGTTTGATCTCTGTGCTGAAACGCTGCAACTCATTCTTTAGCAGAGAGGCAGCAGCTGGTCATGGCCAGCAGCACCCTGGCTCCTGCTGCCAGAGGGGAGGTGAGGAAAACCTTTTCCCATCTGGCGAACTCTAGTTCACGTGCCCTGCCAATGTCCCAAGAACCCACCTTTACCACATGGTAGGGAAATAGTTGACTCTTGCCTGCTACTTAGTTGTTCAGTGTCAGTGGGATCTGGGCTGAGCTATTTCACTGCTACTGTGAATCCTGCTAACAAGTAGCAATTAGCATTATTACAAAAGGTGTGTTTGCTATTCCTAAATATACAAACCACTGATTTATTACAGAACCATCACCCACTCTTTTGAGGATATGGAACTGCAAGCAAGCTCCTGAAGTAATGTAGTGCCAAAGGGGAAAAACTACATACTCAATTTTGCTAAAACTGCAAACATAACTGTATGCTGAGGGTGGTCAAGTTGGCAAGTCCTTCAGGTTAGAGATCCATGGGGTTTCAGGAGTGCTTTCAGTTCAGCCCCTTTTGTTCTGTGGGTAGAATAATCTCTAGAGCTGTTTTGCATTACAGGAACAGCTGTGTTCTTGCATCATACTCCATGTCCCAGATTTTGAAGATTCATAAATGAGTTTTGCAAAAGATGGTGAATATGTAATTTATGACTTTCTAATTCTAATAAAGGTCTGTAAAATCAGGACATAATTTTAAAATTGGTTAAACATGTATGTTTTCCATGTTATTTCAAGTTTAGAAAGCATTTTTTTTCTGATTTTTTTAGGTTTTTAGTTTGTGGGGTTTTTGGGGTTTGGGTTTTTTTTTTTTGGCGGGAGATAAATTTATTATACAGAAGCCAGACCCTCAAGTTTATGACAACACAGTGTATACATTAAAAATCAAATTCTTGGAGCTTTATCTGCTTTCTTTATGTATTTCTTCAAAGTTTTATTGGACTCTGATTCTTTACTTTGTCATTTTCCTATCATATTTTTCTTTTCTGGTTTATTCTGAAGAAAACACAAACTTGAGTTTTTGAACTTGCAATATTTTAAATGCATTCAGTAACAAGCCTCAAAGTTTATGCAACAGTGATAGGTGAATCTGCTAGAACGATAAGTAAATATTTATGTAAATAAGCATAACTGGTTGATTTGCTGATTTCTTGACCAAAGGTAGTTGTATGTATTTATGTTTTAAATGTAAAATATGTTTTTTAAAGATAAAGCTAAGTATTTCAAGGTCCACAGAAAACTATATCCACCTTCACCAATTAGGTATGTGAGAGTAAGCAATTATAAAGATGTTACTTCATAATTTGAACGCTAAATATTTTTGTACTTTTAGTCATAGTAACTTGTTGTAATATTTGCCTAATAGGAGAAAGAATGCAAGCAGGGTTTAAAGGAGTCAGGATCCTCCAAGTTTGCTAATCCTGGAGTTTCATACAAATGTGGCTATTTTGTGAATAATGTTATTCATTGCTAGTGAAGGTTAATATTTGCCTTGCCAAACAATATTTGTTGATCAGTACAAACAGTTTTAGATAAATGTCAAAATTATTTTTTTGGTGAATTACAGAAAGGTGTATGCAGTAGTACAATTCCCACTACCCTAACAACTTTGCAAATTCACATATGTTTCCATATTAGTACTGGCTCTCCAAGGGAAAATTAAAAGTCTGTGTGTAGGGGAATAGACAGGGATCGGCGACCGGAAGATCACGGGATGTGACGGAAAGATAGACTCCTCCCCATAGGAGTGGCAGGAACAGGAACCGCAAGAGCTATATAAGCGTGTGACGCAGCCAAATAGACGGACATTTTGCATCCATCATATTGATGTCTGTGCATCACTGTCCCCGGGGTGGGTAGAGCCCTGTGTCCCGGAGATATGCGGCCCAAGATAAGTTCTCCCGTAGAAGCGTACAGCTACAAGTGGTGACCCCGACGTGATTAGCGGGGAGGCTTGGCAAGTTCGCCGGGGGGAAAGAGAGCTTGGGGCAGGCAGGGGCGGGACGGGGAGCCGCAGGTCGGCGGGCGCGCCATGGATTCAGTCGTAAAGGTACTGAAGGGATTGGGGAAGGAATATGGTACTTCGATATCGAAGACGCCTACCTCAAAGGCCATCCGATGGATGATTACGCAGGGGCTCATACGAAGTCCCGCAGACATATTTAATAAGGATAAGTGGGTGAGGATTAAAGAGGAGTTAGCCGAAAGGGCTATGATGGGAAAACCCCAGTACATACAGCTCTGGGGAAAGATACACCGATTACTATTGAAAGCTCGGGATGATCAGGAGACGTGGCGGCAGGCGCGGCTGTGCCTGCACGGTGCTACAGGCGACAGTAGCCCGGAAAGAGACCCAGGAGAGGCAGTGGGGACGCAGACAGGGGCAAGCATCGCGGGGGATGGGAAAGAAGGGGAGAGTTCGGACGGAGTAGCCTGGCCAGCGACTCAGTCTGAGGCTCCCAAGGAGGTGGATCGGGAAGCGGCGGTGTTCCCTGTTGAGCCAGCAGGACCCTTGGAATGCCCCCCCCGCCCCGCATACCCCCGGGACGATTTGGCGCAGGCGCGGGTACCCGCGCGCGGGGAGAGTGACGTGGCAGCGGACGCAGCGGGAGTGACGGAGCCGAAGGAGAAAGATGACCAGCGCCGGAAGCAGCGCCGGCAGCGGCACCGCCCTCTGCCCGACCCTCGAGACTGGCTCCCGGGGCAACCCTTGAGATGGGAGTCGGACGAGGAGGGGGATTGGGGTGCCTGGAGGGGAGGACAGGGGGAGTATAGAACAACTTCGAGTAGCAGCGAATCAGAAATTGGGGGAGAAACCGATGCCCATATGTGGGAAGAGAGAGCAGCTTGCCTGCGCCGCGCAAAAAAGAGGCACAAAACAGCAGAGACTCGGAGGACCAGTCGGAAGGAGGGAGGAAAGGGACCGCCAAAAGGGGAGGTCCGGAGCGCTGCAGCTCCGGAGGGGTCCGCGGAGGACGTGCTGCGGCAGCTGCAGCAGGCTATGCGCGCACTAGGGGAAGTAACTCGGCAGCAGACAGGACTTTTAACGAAGGGTGCACCCCAGCGACAGTCAGTTGAGTTACCTAACTGGCGGCTGATAGCTAGAGATTGTAGCCTCGATGGAGTAAGGATAGAGATGCCCGGGATCTTCCCTGTCCGATTAGCTCCAGGAGGAGGAGTGGAGTGGACGCCGATAGATGCCAAGCTAGTGCGAACTTTATGGCGAGAAATTAAAGAAAAGGGGCTGAAAGACGAAGGAGTAGGATTGCTGCTGGACGCTGCGCATGCAGCGCCATTGACCCCCTCTGATGCTAAGCAGTTGGCGAAAGCAATATTAGCTCCCACAATGTACATACTGTGGAAGGAGGCAATGCACAGTGCCTGCCATGCCCTTGTACAGCAAGTGGCGGCAGTTCCGGGCCACCCGCTGAGGGGGACCACCCTTGACCGGCTCACTGGCAGAAGTCAAGGACTGGAAACCCCGCAGTTGCAAGCAGCAGAATTAAGGGGCAGGGAGCTGCAAGCGGTAACGGAGAGTTCCCGCAGAGCGTATAGCAAAGTGGGCAGGTATGAGAAAAAAGCAGAACCTTGGCAAAAGATACAGCAAGGTCTAGCAGAGCCATTTACAACGTTTTGTGATAGGTTGCAAAAGGCTATTATAGAATCAGAATTGCCACCAGCAGCCAAGGAGGCAGTCCTTATGGATTGCCTCCGAAATCAAGGAAATCCGCAAACACAAGATATCCTCCGCACCCTGGCGGTAGGGGCGCCATTGGGTGAAACCATCAGGCATGTCTTGCGCCAGGAAGCATTGAACCAGCATGGCGGTGCGGGAGCGCACGTCTGCCAGAACACTGACTGTGGAAGTGAAGAAAGGGTGATGGTGCAAGCGGCCGGGGTGGGGCCGAGATGTCACTTGTGTGGCCGGCGAGGGCACTTTAAAGCTGGGTGCCCGCTAGCGGAAAGGGGAGGATGTAATGGAGGAGGAGTGCGCCCAGTAGGGAGGTGCTGGGTGTGTGGGAAGCCAGGACACCTGGCAAGAGATTGTCCAACTACGAGGCCGGGAAACGGCCAAGGGAGGGCGAAGCGAGGGGCATTCGCGCCTCCTATGAGTCAAATGACCCCCATCACAGTGCCAACGCCAGGAGCTTGGCCCACCGTAGCGAGCCAAGGGGGAGTGAACCGTCACGCAGGGGGGCAAGATTTGCAGGTTACAGCCCCCGCGTGGCCTTGGTCATAGGCTGTGACGAGAGACCCATGGCAGCAGTGATGATTACCCCAAAAGAACCGAGTTACCCGGCACGAATATGCCTGGGAATGTTAGTGGATACCGGGGCAGATGTCACAATAATGCCACTCGAACGGTGGCCACCAACTTGGCCCCTCGCCATGGGAAAACGTATAATAGGGGTAGGAGGAGAACAACAGACGAGAACAAGTACTTGCCCTGTGAAACTCGAAGTCATGGACGAGGACGCGGGGAAGCTCCTCACGGCTGTAGTGACCATACTAGTAGCAGATGGGGTAGCAAGCCCCTTGTTAGGGCGAGACGCCCTTGCCCAGATGGGGATCGGGTTGAAAAATTTAGCATAAGGGCCACTGCCTCAGAGGGGCTTCATCAGCACAAGTTAGTGTGGAAAACCGAACAGCCCGTCTGGGTGGAGCAGTGGCCCCTGACAACAGAGAAAACAGAGGCTGTAAGAGCTATAGTAAAACGAGAGCACGAAGCAGGGCACCTAGAGCCCTCGATGAGCCCGTGGAACACCCCTATATTTGCTATAAAAAAGAAAGATAAAAACCAATGGAGGATGCTGCATGATCTTAGAGCAGTAAATCAGCAAATGGAGGACATGGGGCCTCTCCAACCTGGCCTACCAGATCTGAGTGCTGTCCCGAAAGGATGGCGAGTCATTGTTTTAGATATCAAAGACTGCTTCTTCAGCATTCCGCTACATCCGGATGATAGAAAGAGATTTGCCTTTACTCTGCCTGCAGTGAACCGCACAGAACCAGGTAGTAGATGGCAGTGGACAGTACTTCCGCAGGGGATGAAAAATTCTCCAGCGATCTGCCAGAGGTATATGGCTTCTGCATTGCGGCAAGTAAGGCAGCAGTATCAGGAGAAAATCTACATGATCCACTACATGGATGACGTCCTCATAGCTGTGCCCACCGAGGCGTTGTGTGAACAAGTCTTTTCAGACACCCAAAGGGGCCTTGCGGGACAGGGCCTCAAGGTAGCTGAGGCAAAAGTACAGCGAGGACCAGTGTGTGGATTTCTGGGTGCTAGAATACAAGGGGATTCCATACAAGCTCAGCCTATTAAACTTACACCTAAGGTTAAAAATTTACACGATGTCCAGCAGCTGGTAGGAGCACTGCAGTGGTTGCGGACTTTCGTGCGCGTCACCGGTGAGGAGATGCAACCTTTCTATGCGTTGCTGAAAGGGACCAACCCATGGGAGCCCAGGAGTTTAGACGCTGAGGCAGTCCAGCAATTGCAGATGATAGAACATCGAATGCAGAAGGAAGGAGTATGGCGGTGGGACCCCCAGGAGGAATTAATTGCAGGTTGGATTCTGACCGCCAGTGGAGGATTAGGATTGCTATATCAAATACGGACAGGGGAAGAAAAACCACTGCGATGGGTATATCAGAAGGTTCCCAAGGATGCATTCTCCACAAAAGTCAAAGTAGCCGGGGGAATGATTTGGCGGCTGCGACGGGAAAGCAAGGTAATTTTTGGGAAAGAGCCAGATAAGCTGACAGTGCCGTGGAATGGGGAGAAATGGCAGAAGGTAGTAGAGAGTGAATAGGATATACAATTGGCAGTATACTCATACCCAGGGAAAATCGTCACAGGCACGGTACAGAAGTGGGCCGAGACAGCCAAAGTGGTGGATTTGAGTGTGGATAGTAGAGTTTTGGATACCCCTCACCCAGGACCAACATATTTCACAGACGCTTCCTCAAAGATGAACAGAGCGGCGGTAGTGTGGAAAGAAGAAAATAGTTGGATGCGACAGACGTATGAGGAGCAAGGTAAAAGTGTGCAGTGGCTGGAGGCGAAAGCGCTAGAGATGGCCCTGCGAAAGGATATTGATCAGCATATAAATGTGTGCACAGACTCCTTATATGTGTATAAATTAGTCACGTCCATGAAACGAGAGGGTGTACCACACACGGAAATTGCCTTGATGCTAGAGATTGCTTTATCACAGCGAGGAGCAACGGTGACAGTAATTCACATTCGCAGTCATCAGACGGGGCCTGGACCACTGATTGAGGGGAATCGCATGGCTGATGAGGCAGCTGCGGGAGTCTGGACCTTGGCGGAGGCAAAGAAACTGCATGAACAACTGCACCTGGGTGCTAAAGCCTTGGCAAAGGAGTGTGGCATCTCAATAAGAGCAGCAAGAGAAGTAGTAGCCACCTGTCCTTACTGTCAGCACTCGCCATTGTGGGAGGCAGGAGTCAACCCTTGAGGACTGGAAGCAAATTCTGTCTGGCAGACTGACTTTACTGAATGCCCACAGTTGGCCCCCGGAAGGCACCTGGCAATTACAATTGATACATATAGTGGAGTCATCATGGCTACTCAACATCGGAAGCAGACCGCAACGCACTTGACTGCGCATTGGACCACGGTGATGGCGTGGCTTGGAAGGCCTACCGAGATAAAAACAGACAATGGACCATGCTTTCGGGCTCGAAGTACCCAAGAATGGCGTAAAGCTTGGAATATTGTATTAAAACACGGCATTGCTTACAATAGCACAGGGCAGGCAGTAGTAGAACGCGCTCATCGCACCTTGAAAGCAAAAATAATACAGCTTGGGGAGGGGGAGGGATATAAGGGAACTATACCCGTAGCAGCTCAGCAAACTATTTTAATGCGTGCATTATATTCGCTTAATCATTTTATACAAGGGCAGGAGCAAGTTACAGCAGTGGAGAAGCACTTTGGCAAAGCTCAAGCAGGCGAGCGCTATCCGCAGGTACGAGTAAGGTTCCCAGGCAGTGAGCAATGGGAGAGAGGATGGAAACTGAGATGCCTGGGGAGGGGCTACGCCGCGGTTGAGAATGAAGGGCGCATAGAATGGGTGCCTGCAAAGTGTGTGAAAGCAGAACTGTGCAAGGATGTACAATGAATAATCCCTTTCTGAGTTGTCTCTTTGCAGGGTCTGCTGACATGGATCCTCATGCTAGCCGTACCATTGGGAAAAGAAATGAGCTCCTTGACAAGATCGCAAGCAATATTGCAACGAGAGCGACACTGGGAAAGGGCGGCAAAAGAGGGATATAAACTGGAACTGGATAGTAATAATTGGGGGGATCTTGTGTGTAGTAATCATGGTTACTTGTGGGCTACCATTGTTATGCTGTGTTATAAGACAAATCAAAGAGCGCCTGCGAGCGTTACATGAATATAGACCTGACCGCAATATGTATCCGCTTCCGCAAGTAGCTTTGTAGAATTTTAGTAGCATGGGGAGGGGGAGATGTAGGGGAATAGACAGGGATCGGCGACCGGAAGATTACGGGATGTGACGGAAAGATAGACTCCTCCCCATAGGAGTGGCAGGAACAGGAACCGCAAGAGCTATATAAGCGTGTGACGCAGCCAAATAGATGGACATTTTGTATCCATCATATTGATGTCTGTGCATCACTGTCCCCAGGGTGGGTAGAGCCCTGTGTCCCGGAGATATGCGGCCCAAGATAAGTTCTCCCGTAGAAGCGTACAGCTACATCTGTGTAATCCAAATTTTGTGTTAATGTATCTTTCTTACTTTTATTGGCATTACTCAAAGGCAAAAATAAGCATCTACAGAAGAGTTTTCAGGATTGAGCTATATGAGGTTTTCTACTTGGTTCCATTGAAATACACCTGCTCAGTTCTTCAGAAGCAGCAGTAAAAACTTCTTTTTCAAAACATGAGGATCCCAATTCCCTCATCAGTGGTTCTTTTAAAAAGCACTGTAATGCAACAGGCAAAGAAAAAGAGAGGAAAAAAGAAGCTACACAGGTTCCTGTCTTATGGGTAGCAGGGTAAGGCTTCTAGATCAGTGTTTCTTCAGAATACTTGTGTGCCATAATGCAGTCAAGTTCTGGGGAATTGAATTTGTATTGCAATTGATATATTTTTCTAAGTAGAACTTACATTTGTATTGTGTTATGCAATATATTTTGTATCACACTGCTAAATCAGAAATCCTGTGTAACATCAGCTATCTTCAAATAAGTAAATTTGCTATTAAACATTACACCCTCCATGCATGGAATATCTAAAAGGACCTGGTCAGAGAGTATTGTACTCCAGCAATGCCTGATACTAATAATATTTCAATTTAACTCCTAAATTAGATTTTTTTCCTTAACTACTTCTAGACAAGAATATAATTCTCAGCTGCTGTGAGGAAGAGCAGTGGTAGAAAAACAGTAGAAAACCTGATCTCATTCACTGAAGAAGTACTGAAAAATGAGAATTTTGTATTTCTGGGCCTTTACAGAGCATGGTTATTTTAACCTCTGAAAAATGGATAAAGACTTTTTATTTGGTACTTTTATGTCCAATTTCCTTGGGAGTAGACAACTGTGTAAGAGATTTAAAGACAGACTCTAAGTTATGTGTATTTCAACATTGTGAGATGGAAATAAACTAAATTTTGCACTAACAATCATGTGTGGTTTTCTCCTTAAGGTGGGTGGTTTAGTTGCTATTTGTATTGTTATTTTACACAGTGATGAAGTTTTAGTCCAGTTGACTTTTTTATTTTCTTTGGCATATGTGCACTTTGTGCAGTTTATTGCTTGGTAACTCACAGTAGCTACACTCCTTAAAAGGAGTAGGCTCAGAGAAAGTTTCTTACTGGCTCAATCGAGTTTGACAGGTTTAATGAGCTCAAATACTGGTGCAATGAAAAATATCCCAGATTTAACCATCATTTTAGTATGCATCATTACCCTTCACCAGCAAAGCCTGGATTAAAGGATACCAATTAAAGTAACACTTAAAAAATTGAACAACTAATTGGATAAAATCACAAAGCAGTAAAAATCTCAAAACAGAAAACTGGTCTTTGCAGTAGGAGTACTTTAAAAACAGATGACCAGGACTTGTCACCTCAATATTTTGCTAATCTAATTACATGGTAGACTAATCTCATTTTTGCAACATGAAGTTTTTCTCTACTCTAACACTACAAACTATAAGTGGTGAGAGTAAAATAAAACTTCTGGTAGCCCATCTAATTAGAGGAATAAAAAAGATATTGAGGAAGAACAGTAAATGAGGAAGCAAAGGAAGTGTCAGATGCTGTTTCTCATAAGTAGAAGGAAAAAAGAAAGAATCCTCTCAAATACTTAAGTAACTCTATGTGTGAATACTTCTATAAAGAGCAGATTTAAAGAAAATCCATATATTTACTATTACAACCACTAAATTGAATTAATATTGTATTAATGTTCCAGTATCTATGGAGGAACTAAAACTGCACTCTCTTATAGCAATGGGTCCAAATAGCAATCTTTAGATTCTGTCAGGTTCAAATATTTTATGGTGATCTTAAATAAGTCCAGGTTCAAAGAGGGACTTAAAAGCATAGTGGCTTAAAAGATGTTTTAGAAAAAATACAATAAAGTTTTGCATTTTTATAGTGTCTTTTATTGCATAGTCTAAACTTCACTAACATTAATACATCACCTCTCAGAGAAGCCTGTTTGGATAGACTGTTTTTTTCTCTCTCTGCTCTACTATCCCTATTTAAAATGGAAGAGAAAAATGAATCAATTTCCACTAGATCATAAAATGACTATGGCAGAGTGGGAACAGGAAGCCTATTTATATAACTGGTTTCTGGTCAGATGACTAATCTTTTTCATCATAATTCAGCTTTTTAAAAGGCCACTTCAGATTGTGTGCAAAGATTTTATGTTTTAAAAGATCCTGCATATAACTTTTAGAAAAAAAAAAAAGATTTTATTATTGAAGAGGTTAATGTCCCCCTGAAACACAATTTTTTAACACATTACAAGCAGGAGCTTTAGGAGTAACTACCTGTGTTCTTTTTTAATTCAATGGTTTATAATATCCTTCCTCCCTCTCTTCCTAACCCAGCTAGCTCTTTTTTTTTTTCAGTTAATGCATGTGTTCCCGTACATTTAATATCCTTAAAGCTTTCCGTTACCAGGAACTAAAGGCTTAGAAATGGTGTGTTTAACTGAGAATGCCAAGGTGCCTGATTTATGCACTCCTCTTAGTACAGAGGTTGTAATCAGATATATCAATGCTCCATTCCTGTAACTCATTCCTTGAGGTATAAGCTAAGTTACGAAAATCAACATATATCAGTTGCAAGCCACATTAAAAGAAGACCTTTGAAAGCTACTGTTAAAATTTTGAATTGGGTTGAACAGAGAGCACTTAATTAAAGGGGTCACATAGGGATAGCTGAAATAATAATCTGAATTGCTGAGTGACTGAATTTTTGGCAAAATCTAAGCTGTAACCAGAGGTTGCAGGAAACACTGAATTTTTATACTACAGTAAGAGTGAAATTCTGTCCCAAAATAATCTTCACAGACTTGGATAAAACAGATTAGGAACAAAACAAAATCATGTTCATGTCTGGAAATAAAGCTTATTGAATCAAAACCATATAAAATATTGAAAATAATTAAAATATTGTGATTTATATCCATAAGTTATATGGAAAGTAATATGAATGCTGCCTTTTATGAATATACAGGCTGGTCTCTAAAAGACAGCACTGTTGGTTTCTTTAAGATAAAACATTTTATGATTCAATACGTTCTGCAAACCAGGCAGTGAAAATAGAACAGATGATTGCCTACCCAATTTAATTATCAAAAGACTGAGAAACACTAGTGAAGATGATAGGCTTTTGGATTCATTCAGCTGAAATGAATTAAGAAAAGAAATCATCTAGGAAATCAGTCACAAAGTTTCTGCAAATGTTCAGGGTAAATGTTCAAAAAGAATTAGACATGATATGTAAAAGCAAGTTTGACTTTAAAAATTATAATAAAAAGTGATTAAAATACATATATTGCTAATTTTATACAATGGAAAACACTAGAACTGCTGATAGTGTCAGCAGTAATGGCAAGTTCTGGCAATGCTATTTATTTCTAGGAGGAAAAAAGCTAATTTAACTCAAATATTAAAAATGTATTAATCTGTTAAGGAACTAGATTGTAAAAAATGACAAAGCTGGAGAAACGTACCTACTATCAGATTGAGTGATGACTGGGAAAGAAACAGCAATGCCAAGTGATTCTAAGTTCTGCCCATTACGTTTTAAAATAGCTAAATATTTAAATATTATGGCTAATAGGGCCATAACTGAAATAAACTGAAAATAAATGAAAATAAATGAAATAACTGTAAATCATATTTAAATCATATTTTATGATTAATAAATAACTCAGATTAAAACTGATCCATTAGATCCATTTGTGGCCTGAATAAAATACATTTCATAAAATAACAGAATTATATGTGCAATGCTGTTGGTTCTTTGCCAAAAACCCTTGCATTTTACCTTGATGACACAAAAGCTTGCCTTATAAATTGCCAGTTAGTCTGGGAAGATCTAGCAGTTACCAGAGTACTCCTTTGAGGGTCTCAGGACAAATACAGACAGGTATTTCTGATAGTAATATATATATATTGTGGGAGATAACTCTTCCTGTGAATAGAATAATACAAAGCTAGCATATAAATAAAGCATGATACATTTAAAAGAAATGTATAACCAAAATAAAATTAGGAGAACATACTAAGGGTACAATATTTTTCAGTGTTATTTGTGTCATCAAGATGTGTTTGAAATCAGTTATTGGCATCATTACTGGTGATATCTAATGTCTCTGCCCCTCAGCATGAGTGTCCATCTAGACATGAGTTACATAACTATTTTCACCATTACATAAAAGTTGTTAATTTCAAAAAACATCAACTGCTTAATTATTAAAGATAGTCTGAAGTATAGCCATTTTGCCTGCATCTCCACCTAAGCGCGCCAATCTACTGCTCCATAGACTTCATAAGCAGCAAGTACCTGCCAATGAACTCCACAGTTCAGTTTGCAGATCTACTCCCATCAATGGGATTAATACTATTCTGGTCATATCCTGGGTTTGACTAAAAGGGATTTGAAAAGGAAAGACTAATTTTAATGTAAGAAATAAAAAAATTCCTTTTAACATGGAGGATGGCATCTATTACTGTATGTAAAATATTTGAACCATGCTTCTTCAGAATTATTGTTACTGGTTTCTTCTCTTGTGCTGATCTACCAATTCTACAAGTACAACTATTTGTACCATTCAACTATTTATACTTTAAAATAAAAAGAAGGGTTTTTAAAAATAAGTAGGGGTTTTTTATTCCTTGGAAAGAAAGTATTAAGTTGATTTGTAATCAAGCCTGTCACTTTTTCCATTTAGTAATGTAGGCTTGCCATTTCTGGAAGTTTTTTATTCCAGTAAGCCTTTCACCAACTCTTTGTCCAACAGCAATCTTAATTTCATAGAATTATAGAATAGCCAAGGTTGGAAGGGACCTTGAAAGATCATCTGGTCCAACCTTTCATGGGAAAGGGAGCCTAGATGGGATTATCTAGCACCCTGTCCAATTGTGTCTTGAAAACCTTCAGTGACGGGGACACTACCACATCCCTGGAGAGGTTGTTCCAGTGATTGATTGTTCTCACTGTAAAAAACATCTTTCTTATATCAAGATGAAACGTCTCCCAGTGCAACTTGCACCCATTTCCTCTTCTCTTCTCCATGTGGTTCCTTGTGAAGAGAGAGCCTCCATCCTCTTTGTAGCTGCCCTTTAAGTACTGGAACACTGTGATGAGATCCCCTCTGAGCCTTCTCTTCTCCAGGGAAAAAAGTCCTAACTCCTTCAGTCTTTCCTCATAGGGTAGGTTCTCCAGCCCTTTGATCATCTTCGTGGCCCTCCTTCGGACCTTTTCTAGTCTCTCTGTGTCTTTCCTGAACTGTGGGGAACAGAACTGGACACAGTATTCCAGGTGCAGCCTGACAAGCACTGAGTAGAGTGGGATGATCACATCTCTATCTGTCATGGTTTCAGCTGGGATAGAGTTAATTTTCTTCACTCTAGCTGGTATAGTGCTGTGCTTTGAAATTAGCATGGAAAAAAACCTGTTGAGATAACACACAGATGTTTAGGCTGTTGCTGGGCAGCGCTGATACTAGTCAAGGACATGTCTAGCCTCCCATGCTCTGCTGGGTGCACAAGAAGCCGGGAGGGGAGGGGGCACAGCTAAGAGAGTGGATTCAAACTGACCAAAGGGATATTCCATATCATGTAACGTCATGCCCAGTATGCTACCTGGGAGGGGCTGGCTGGGGGAGGGAGGGAGCAATCGCGGCTCGGGGACGGGCAGCGTCGGTCGGCGGGTGGTGAGCGGTTGTATCGTTCGTGTTTCTGCGTTTTTGTTCCCTGTTTTCCCTTTCCTTCCTTTTCCCTTTTATTATATTAACATTACTGTCATTATTATCATAATCATTTATCATCATCATTCTATTGTAGTTATTAAACTGTGCTTATCTCAACCCACAAGTTCTTTTGCTCGTCCGATTCTCTTCCCCATCCCACAGGGGTGGGGGGGTGGTGAGCGAGCGGCTGCGTGGTGTTCAGTTGCCAGCTGAGGCTGAACCACGACACTATCTCTGCTAGTAATGCCCCTGTGGATGCAGCCCAGGATCCGATTTGCCTTTGTTGCTGCAGCGGCACACTGCTGACTCCTGCTCATTTTGTTGTCTACCAGGACCCCTAGTTCCCTTTCAGCAAGGCAGCTTCCTAGCCTGTACTGGGCTCTGGTTATATCCTAGGTGCAGGACCTTACACTATTCTATTAAAATGTTGAAATCAAAGACTAAAAGAATATTGATAGACTGCAGAAAATGAAGTCTGGAACAGCTGATATGTATGCTATTTCATTAAATTTCTGATGAGATACACCTGTCTTTTTACTTGCTGTTCAATAAAAGAATAAATAAAGGACATATCTGTGGCTCTATAAGAAAACAAATCAAGATACATTATGTGCTGGAGGGTTGGGGAGAGGAATTTACCTTCTAGTTTTTATAGCCTAGCATAAGGCAATTCTTATACTTTACATTTTAATTAAAACAGTTGAATGAAAAATTAAAAGAATTAAGACTTTAAAAGATGATCAGCTAAGCTACCAAAGTCACATTACATCTTCTAATAAGAATTACATTTTCTATTAAGAAATAATTAACAATATGTTACCAAATAATTGAATTATGCATATTTTGCAAGTCAACTATAAGAATTAGTTTCACTTACTCAATTTGGGATGCAAGTTTAGTCTTCCATGTCTTCCTGCATTGCACTGTTCCCCTCCATTGCACTTTGGAGCTGTCATTCTGAACACTCTGCAACGGTATATATTATTGAACTCAGAATATGAGAGTAAGGGAGAAAGAGCTCTTAACCTGGCTTACTCTTCTATCCTTTGTGACAAATTAGGCAAGAAATGTTTAAATGAGTCTATAGAATTTAATAGAATAGAATAGAATAGAATAGAATAGAATAGAATAGAATAGAATAGAATAGAATAGAATAGAATTTCAGTTGGAAGGGACCTACAACAATCATCTAGTACAGCTGCCTGACCAATTTAGGGCTGACCAAGTTAAAGCATGTTATTAAGGGCATTGCCCAAATGTCTCTTAAACACTGACAGGCTTGGGACAGCGACCACCTCTCTAGGAAGCCTGTTCCAGTGTTTGACCAATCTCTCGGTAAAGAAATATTTCTTAAAGTCAAGTCTGAACCTCCCCTGATGCAGCTTTGAACCGTTCCCCTGCATCCTGTCACTGGATACCAGGGAGAAGAGATCAGCACCTCCCTCTCCACTTCCCCTCCTCAGGAAGCTGTAGAGAGCAATGAGGTCACCCCTCAGACTCCTTTTCTCCAAACTAGACAAACCCAGACTCCTCAGCCGCTCCTCATAGGACATGACTATGACATATGCTCTAAGAGATATGCTAACAAAGTATCTCATGTCCAATTTTTGTTTTTCCATTAACCTTGAACAGGTAAACACCTAAACCATTCAAAAATTGCTTCTCAGTTTACTTAAGCTTTTCTCTGCTTTTGAAATCTGCTGAGCTCATTTAGACTAAACACCATGATCTGTATTCATCTTCTGGAGCTATATAATATTTTGCTATTCTGTTTTTAAATGGAATTACATCTTGCTATCTTCAGTGGAGTTGCTTTTGTTTCATATTAACAGAAATGAAATCAACATGTACAAATATGAATATATATCAAAAGAGATTCATTTTATCCATAACCACAGAAAGCTTCCACTTGTGTAACCATTTCTACACTGTCCTACAACAGGTGTCATGCAACCAATTTCCAGACCATATTAAATATTACTGAAAAACAATTAAGCTTTTTTTTTTAACAAATATTAATCATAACATTATTTGAACACTTTTGATAGGTGGTAAAGGATTTGAATTTATATGATTTTGTACCTAAGATGAGGAAAAGTGGCTTTTTGTCTTATTACCACAATAGTCTGTTGCAATTCAAGAAGAGTAGCTCCATCAGCTAAATTATAAACATATTACTGATTTATGTGTTAAAACAAAAGATTATTAGGCAAGGGAAGTATCCAATTTGCTTAAATATACATGTGACCTTTCACCCCACAATAATACTCAGGTTGCTTAGCTTAAGTAAGTTCAGATAAAACAATGAAATTCCAAAGTATTTGAATAAAAACCTTAATCTCAGATTTTTACACTTCAGTTATTGTCTTAACCTAAAGTAAATCAGGTCTTATCAGTAACTGTGAAAGTTTGCCTTCCATATTCTCCTAAGACACGTTGAGAAAAGCAGCAATCAAGATATTGATACACAATGTTATTCCAACTTTCTAAAAATGGCATTTAGAAGAAAACTAATATTCTACAGCATGTTATAACCAATTAATAACCTCCAGTATACAATAATAAAACTTTTGAGTGCATTTAACTGGCAATTTTTAAGAGACTCCAAATACTTCAATCTGGAGATAAATGGAATTTTATTTATAGGGATAGAATGATTTTTCTTTATAATAAATGTAAAGAAATAAATGTAAAGAAAGTGCAATATCTTAAATATTTACTGCATGCAAGTAATCTTTTTTTTGTTAGCATCATATAAAGTAATTTTATGCAATAACGTATCTCCGCAAGAATACAATTGAACGTATTGAATTAATGCATTTCTTCATTTGAGTGGCAGTCTTTGATCATTGAAATAGCCCCCTCATGCAGGACTGTAGAAAAAGAAGCAAGTTTTCAGTAACATTTTGGCAAATACAATTCTCTATTGACAGTATGAAATGGCAAATTAAAATGAGTACTGTTGACCCAATTTGGCTCACATTAGCCCACTGTATGCTTCAGTGGACTGTATAGTAGCTATTTTGTTATAGTAGGGCTTTTTTCTAAAATGTGTGTTCATCTGTGAACTGCCCCAAATTACCAGAACTTTCTGATCCTATTCTTAGTCACAATTTATCTTTAATTTAGCCAGTATAAACAGTTCTGTAATTATTACCAGAACTGAATCTGATATGTCAAGCAACCTTCTCTTTATGACAAACAGCATAAAGGAAAGATATAGAAAAATAATCAGAGGAAAATGGGAGAAGGAAAATGACAGAAGACTAAGCAAGAAGCTCTGGTATTCTTCATCTTGTTCAGTTTTAGAAGACCAATTTAAACTTAATTCAGAAGGAACAAAAAGTATTCCAGAAACTACATACTTAGAGCAGTACTGTAAAAATATTTTCCTTACATGGCAGGAAGCAATTAATCAGCATGGTAGACAAGTGTGAAGGGAGAAGGAAGGAGTGTTTTGGCCAAGGAGACAGTAAACCTTGAATGTCATGTGCAGTTACATGGCACTTTTAATGTCTTCAGAAGGAAGACTTGGTTTGTTTTTTGGGTTTTTTTTAAGATCTTACTGGAAATAAACAGGAACTCATTTTTTTTCCTGTGAGACAAATGAAAACCCAGTTATTATACTTATCCATTCCTAAAACCAAGCATGACTTGTTGGCTTCAGTCTGAATACAGTTGATTTTAGTCCATATTTACACAAACTTGTTACTCTTACAGGGGATCAGAAAAGAATTTTTCTTGTCCTACCATTTTCTTTAAAGGCTTTTTTTTTCTGAATACAATTTAAATCAAGACCTTTCAAAGTGAAAAGGGCAATCCTCCCAAGCCAGAATACCTAGTAGCCCATGAAGTGCTTAAAATGAGGGGTTTATCTACTACTCACTATTCATGGAAATTTCAGGATTAGGTTTTAATAGGAGGGTAGTTTTATTCCTTGTTTTCTAACTTGTAAGCCTTTCTTTTGGCCACACACTTCTACCTCTTTCCTTTAGTCAGATTGGCACTTGTCTGAACCATTGATTAGTCAAACTGGCTCAAAAAATGGAAAATTAGTACTAAACTAGAAGAGCAGAAATGAGTAGGATTATTTTCACCCAGTTTACTGGCTTACCAAGCACCAAGGGCTGACACAAGGGAGAGGGAAAGCACCATGTAGCTGAGACCTAGGAACTGAGGAGGAATTAGGGGATGGTACATTTTGGCAGCAATGAGCTATGAAATTGGGTCAGCTGCTTTGTGAAATTTCACTGTCACTGACCCCAGAAGTGTTCATGAGGAGCAGGTAACTGCATATTTTGTGGCAGATGAAGTTTCCTCTGTTTACATACACTTTGAAACTCCTAGGTGTTTGGGACAGTATAGTACAAAATGGTTTGGCAATCAGGTCATATGATCATAGCATGTAATGTAAGTTTATGCCACAACTATGCACAATTTATCACATAAATACAGTTTCTACATCTATTTCACATATCTAAATATCACAACTTGAACTTGTGTTTTTGTCGATGTTATTCTCACTGAGACATAAAGGTAGAATAAGTCCTTCCTCACTGATCCCTCTCCTTTACATTCTGAAACAGGAAAGAAAAATAAACAGCAATTCACTGAAGTCCTTAGGCAAATTATTTGTATTCCAAGAATCTTATTTAAAATGTTGTAATCACAAAATAGAGAACAAAGTAAGTTTTGCAAGTGGCCTGAAATTCTATTTCTTCAGTGGTGAAGATGTGATATCCGATGACCGTTGTTCAAGTATAAGCCAGAATCCTGAAAAGGAACATGGAGGCATCTTTCTGTTACTCCTGTCATCACTTAGGCAAACAAAAAGATCAAAGAAACAGTCTGCTCTTGCAGTACTACTGCAATCATGCAAAACATTTAAAAAATTCACATAACAGCCTACAAATTCTTAAAGTTTTCTAGTAATAAAGACATAGATTATTTCATTTCCCTATGCTTCTGACTTTCTGTTGCACACAAGCCAAAGAATCTTTAGTAATAATGTCAAATAACTGTATTCACTGTACTGAACCTTAAATGTTTTAAACTTTCTGGCTGTAATAAAGATATTCATGAAATTATAATATATGGACAATGAGGACAGAGCATGTATAATTAAAAAAGTAATCACTGGAATAATACATCTATACAATAGTTATCCTAAGAAACATTTTGGGAGACCAAGAAGCCTAAATATATTTCAGAAAAGCTAAATGTCAAGGAACGAAGATACTATAGTACAAAGTTATGGCCAAAAATATTGTATTTTTAACCAGCAAGATTTTTGAGGAGCAGTATTTAGGCATTAGTTTTTTCAACAAAAAAACACACCCTATTTTTGCCCCCCAAACAATAGACAATACATGCATTTAAATGGCACTTTAAGAATAGCAAATATGTTCTTTATTTTTTTAAAACACTGCAAATTAAAAAATATATCTGACCCTCCCCCCCAATATATTGGTCAAATAAGGATTTCCTGCAGCATGATAAATAAGAAATCCAGCAATAGACTTCAGCTTAGACCATCTTTTGAGAGAAAAATAGTCCCCCCAAAAACAGCTTTAGAATATGACTGATCTGGTTGAATTCTCTTACATTTTTGACACTACCCTCCACATCAACTTTGCCCAAATAATTCTTGTATTCCTTTCTTTCCTGCAGCATGGCTAGTGTGAAAAGGCTTGAGTGAAAGTTACAGTAAAATCTCTGTAACTATATAAATAATGACCCTCAATGGATTACTAATTACATGGAAATGTTTGGTTTGATTGATACAACTCAAAATATTATGGGTAAATAAAAGGAAAAAAAAAAAACAACAAAAAAAGATATATCAGTGGTTCTTATCAAACCATTTTAGGTTTGGCCAAATAGGCCATTTTAATTTCCTAACTTGTGACAGTTTCTCCAAAACATATTTACTTTATTGGTTTTTTAACTAATGGTAGGTAATTTGTAGGCCTTGTTAATATACTGTGCACACTTCATTAGTTTACTGATGTAATGCAGGGTAACCACACACAGAGCTCCAAGAACAGCAGCACATATAATAAATAATTTAGGCATTTTTTTTTCATGTGGGTTAACATGTCTGTGTTTTCTCATATTATTTCATTATTTTGTGAAGAATGCATAACAAGGGAAGGAGCATTAGGTTGAGTAATCTGAGTGTCTTTTGCATCTTGCAACCAAAAGCTTGGAGTCTAGCAATGTCTTCATATGCAGACAGTTTTAAATTTTTTTGCAAATCATGCAGTCAGTTCTCTGACTGCAGCATAAAGTCTCTTCTCCACTTTCAAACTTAAAAAAGTGTTTCACAATGTGGCAGTATGATTAAAAATTACAGTTCATACACCTTAAAAATCCAAGAGTCTGAATTATAAAAAGTAAACTGCCCTTATAGCTTCATCATCCTATATATGTCAGGATCGTGGCAGTTAGTGAACAGAGCAAGTTTAAAGTTTCTGTAAAACACATATTACAGCTTTCTTGTACTAGTGAACACCTAGAATACACAGATTCCCAAGATGTTTTTCTTCCCTCCTGTCCCATTTATGACATTCAATGAAATCACATAATTTTGGCAAAGGTAAAAGGGTTTCTGTCTTGGTTTTGCCTTCAGCTTCATGTTAGAGGCACATACTTCTGGACTCGAGCACTATAATGCATAGTGGAAATTGCCAATTAAAACAGCAACAGCAACAGAATAAGCAACAGAATATATTGCAAGTGGGAACAGCTATGTAATTTTTAAAGGAAATGCTTTTGTAAACACTGTCACACTGAAATACTGTGTTAGGTGATTCATGTCAGGCTTGCATTAGCATGGTGAATATATATTTTTTCAGAATATGCTCAAATGATCTAAACATTGCCACAGGTTCAACTCAAAGTATACCAGAAATAGCCCAGTGGCACACACTCTTGAATTTTGTAATCACAATATATCTATAAAGCATGAGTAAAGTTTTGTTTTGTATTTATACAAAACTTAACCCCTCCCCACCCCAATACCCCATAACAAACCAAACCAAACTCCAAAACTTCATTAGACACCACTGGTTTGTTTGAGCTTTTTTGGTTGTGTGTTTTTTGTTTTTTTTGTTTTTGTTTTTGTTTTTTTTTAACTATAGTTCTACTTATATCACTAAATCCAAGGTGTATTCCCAGGTTAAAAGAAGGGATATTATTGCACACTCCAGAGTCAATGGTGGAAACAGAAGATTTGTTATGTTTATAAGCAAGATCAGGACCAATTTTATAATGACATATATAACAAGAATAACTGTTCTGATCACGTATTTAGAATGTCAGTGTCACTTTTTATAATCTACAACTACCTGCTTTGGCTTTATTAAATAAAATTCTTTAACTCCTTAAAATTGTTAACACTAGCAAATTTTTTGTTGTTAGACCTAAGGTTTCTGTAATTCAACTGAACTGATGTTCTGTATTTTTTCATTATATTTTTAGGGAAATAGCATATACCCATTAGTACTTATGTTCAATGGTTTGAAGTCTCTAAATTAACTTCTCTAATAAAGGCTATTAGAAAGGTAAAATTAACCAAAGTTGAATTTTCCAAATGCGAATTAATATTTAAGAGCTTATGTTCCAATCCTAGATATAGTGGCATAAATTCTTCCAACAAAACTGGTTTCTACATCTGTATAAAGCCCTGACAAGATTTAAGCATTGTTTTTATTGTGAATGTCCTCTGCATGTCTCCAATTTACTTTTACTCAGGAATGTACAAACGATTTTATACAGCATGATGCTAGTACCGCTCTGTACTATAATATGCTTTTTTTTGCTTTTTAAATAAAAACAACAAATCCCTAGTCAGAAATAAACTGACAAAATTTACATCCTTCTCTTAAAAAAGTAAATAAAATAGCATTATTTAAAATGTGAATTAGCTGTAAGACATACAATACAATTACATAGATACATATCAACACAGCACATTCAGTTTGCCAAAAATTATTACAAAGCCAATGTGGATGTTACCATATATATATATATATATGTATGTACAATGATTATAGCATTCATAATTGCACTATACCTACAACCAGTTTTCAATTATAAGGTGTTTTATGAGGGAGTAAAATAGCAACTGTTCTTATTATTGTTTTTTTGGAGGTGGGAGGGTTAAGGATGAAAACCATCTCATTAGTATTTATTGTTAACTTTGTTACTCAACTAATAAGTAATTCTTTTTCCACCTCTCCTCCGCTGCTGAGAGGCAGCAATTTCTGTGCTAAGTGCACTCTAGTGCTACTTGGTGTTGTAGATAATCAGTCCAGTTATGTCTGACCTCTGAGTTCTCTGTAGCTTGCTAGCAATCATGCACCTGGTCAACAAAACACCTTTCAAACTAAGCTACTCATTGATGTGCACTACATTTTTGTTGTTAAAAATGTGCACATTTAAATTTCAAGAATGATTTTCTCACTTTCATTTACATTAATAAATCTTTCTAAAGAACATCAAGAGAGTCTATTTTGCATGAAGCCTATCAAATGTCTGTGAATTGGTTAAGAGGCAACCTTATCAAGAAAGGTTCCTGAATGTGATCACTCATCAATAATTTCATGCTGTACAAAGGTGCCTTGATATTATTACAGAAAACATTGTATGCAATCTCATGCCATCTCTGACATAAGGAGAGAGTTAAACTGTCTTCTATACAAGTATACCTAGTAGCATATTCACTCACACTGTTGTTTTTGGCATTACAAAATGGAGCACTTCCTAAAAAAGGGAACATATGAGCTGAAACTATGCTTGTTTATCATTTGGCAGTTGACTCAGGTCAGTTCCCAATCCATCAGTTTGGCATTTCAGCCAGTATCTGCTTCAAAAGTACTTGTTTTATAAAGAGCCAGATTTGGCAAGATTTTATACAACAAAAATATTTTTTTTACTGTGGAAAAACACACTTTAGAAAAGCTCTAACTGAAGAAATAATGCACACACAAAAAAAAAAACTGAACCACCTCTGTTTCAGGCTGTAGCCACTGGGGAAAATGTGGTGTCCATGACATTTCTGTTTGGCATTTGTGAATAAAAAAAAGAGAAAATAATGGCACATGGCAATTAAAAAGAGATTCTATGATATTCCATGAACATTCCAGGTTTGTGTCTTTAATTATTTCATTACTGTCTTCTATGCATCTTTCTGAACTATGAAAGTATGGTTAAATTCTAAATCCATACACAACTATTTCTATTTTGCAATCCCAATATTCTAGCCTCAGAAGTGAAAACATGCATGTCAAGAATTTAAAAATCACACTATCAATACTTTTGATCCTTCGGAGAAAGTACATTCTGTAAAATTTGAATGACTGATAATTTCAGTTCTGATGATAGCATTTTTCCTGACCAAATGACTCAACAGAAAATATTTTACCAAGGAATGCAACTGGGAAAACAGCCATTGTGCCTTTAAAAACATAAGGGGGGGAGGAAGGAGGGAGAGACAAAGGGTCAGGGAAAGAGGAAACCAGCTTGATTTGCTTCAATAGCAAAAAACTGTTATCCTTTGTGAGTGTACAACTGAGAATTTAAAACATATTGAGTCACAAGGTTTTGCCTAAAAAATAAGAAAATGTACTGTAAATGTACTTCAGCATCTTTTGTTTTTCTTCCATATAGTTTAAATAAAATAATAATATTAACTAAAAACTCTGTGGACATTCACAAAGTCCAATAAATTAGTATTATGCAATTTGTTTTCACAGATAATACAGTCCCTCTTGTGTATCTTCAATCACACAAAGGTGGTCTTGGAGGGCCTCCTAGGCACAGTTAGACCAAGTTGTATTCCTTCAGGTTTAACTGTAAGATTGTGTCTTTGACAGCAGCAAAGACGAAGCGTATATTCTCTGTGTCTGTAGCACATGTGAAGTGGGAGTAGATAATTTTGTCACTGTCTGGATTCAGGTCTACAAACATCTTCAAGATGAACTCTCGTGCCGCTTGTGCATCCCGTTGTGGTCCTGATAATTTAGAAGAGAAAGTCAGTTTTTCCTAAAGTCAATTCAATATTTGAGCTTCTTTAGGAGGGGAAACTTAGGAGCAGAAAACAGAAGAAAGACTCAGTCTGTGATCCTCATATAAGAGAAAGGAAAATTTTTACTAATAAATGTTACCATATACTATTTTTTTCCCAGTAGGAACCACTAAAAATTAAAAATGGAAGGAAATTCCAGAAGTTGATCACATAAGAGCTGTTCTTTTCCTGCTATCATCTTTCTTCCACAAGATGTTTAAAATGGAGAGATGAAATTGATGATCTATAACCACACAAAATGAACAACAAAAGAAATAGTTGCTTTATAATAATAAATATTTTTAAAATTAATCTAATTGGCCCAATTTCAGTCTATATCTACTATTTTTAAACTATACTTAAGTATGTTCTTTTAAAATATAGCATAATCAAGTTACATGCTAAACTAGTCTGACAATGTCTCCAACAGAATTTCATTTACTTTAGTTGTAATAAAATATACATGCTTGCTAGTTGAAGCTGCTTAACTGCAAAAACTTAATGTTCTAACAAAACAATTATCTAAATTATATATAGCAATCCTATTACAGCTAAATTAAGTCTGTAATTCTCACTGAGTGAACAGTGTGATGGATAGAGAACTGGCTCAACAACAGAACTCAGATGGTCATGATCAGTGGCAGAGTCTGGATGGAGGCCCGTAAGCAGTGGTGTTCCCCAGGGCTCTGTGCTGGGTCCAGTCCTGTTCAACATATTAATCAATGACCTGGATGATGGGACAAAATATAGCCTCATCAAGTTTGCTGATGATACCAAGCTGGGAGGAGTGGCTAATACGCCAGAAGGCTGTGCTGCCATCCAGCGAGACCTGGACAGGCTGGAGAGCTGGGCCAAGGGGAACCTTATGAAATCCAACAAGAGCAAGTGCAAGGTCCTGCACCTGGGGAGGAACAACCCCATGCACCAGTACGGGTTGGGGGCTGAACTACTGGAAAGCGGCTCTGTTGAGAAGGACCTTGGAGTGCTGGTGGACAGCAAGCTGACCATGAGCCAGCAATGTGCCCTTGTGGCCAAGAAGGCCAACAGTGTCCTGGGATGCATTAAAAGGAGTGTGGCCAGCAGGTCGAGGGAGGTTATCCTCCCCCTCTACTCTGCCCTAGTGAGACCACATCTGGAGTACTGTGTCCAGTTTTGGGACCCCCGGTTTAAGAAGTACGCAGAACTGCTTGAGCAAGTCCAGCGGAGAGCTACCAAGATGATCGGGGGCTGGAGGATCTCCCTTATGAGGAGAGGCTGAGAGACTTGGGTTTGTTCAGCCTGGAGAAGAGAAGACTGAGGGGCAATCTTATCAATACTTATAAATATCTAAAACGTGGGTGTCAAGAGGATGGGACTGGATTCCTTTCAGTAGTGCCCAATGACAGGACAAGGGGCAATGGGCACAAGTTGGAACACAGGAAGTTCCACCTCAATATGAGAAAAAACTTCTTTACTGTGAGGGTGACAGAGTAGTGGAACAGGCTGCCCGGAGAGGTTGTCCTTCCCTGGAGATATTAAAAAACCTCCTGGACACAGTCCTGTGCTTCCTGCTCTAGGTGTCCCTGCTCAAGTAGGGGGATTGGACAAGATGATCTCCAGAGGTCCCTTCCAACCCCTACCTTTCTGTGAGTCTGTGATTCTCAGAACACAAATTCTATGCAATCAAACTGCATGTTCTGCTTTACAGAAGACAGAAGGCAAAATAATGACTTCCAATCTAGAACAGTGAGGATTCATTCATGTTCACAGCCAAAAGAGCAGCACAGAAGCAGGAACATTAGCCACAAGCTATTGTTTTCCTATGCTGCAATTCTGTTCCGGTGCAATTTTCATAGGCCATTATTCCCTTGTCCTCCTGTTTCTGCAGTGTGGGTTTCTATAGAACATGTATGTTTGCTATGCCTCCTATCTCCTCATTAGTCCTGGTCTTGTTACATGACAATATAAATACCAGTGCTCAGCTGTTATATAGTTCTGTCCCTCAGTGGTTATGAAATCTTTACTTAGGGCATTAGTATGTGCCCATATAACTTTCAATAACCGCACAATAAAACTTATTTTTAATACTTAAATACAATTGCAAACATTTCTAATTTGGATAACTGCAAAAATTAGGTAGCAAAGGAAGCACAGAAGAGGAAATAAATGCTTTCTGATGTCTATTGGTTGCAAAGCCTTGTGGAAGTAGAACATGATTCTGCAATATCCTCGTGTATGCACATGAATATATATGCATATATATCTAGACATATACACAGACTACACATATGTAAACAGATAATAAGTTCTCTGAGGTAGGACAGAGAGGACTGTTCAAAAATTTTAAAATTTCTAAACACAAGAGATTCTAGCCTTTAGCTTCAGCATATATTCTATAGAAATAGCTGCAACATTAAATTTCACTATTTTTTTTTACTCTTAATAAGTTTAAATATTTGTAAAGGAGGCTCCTAGACTTTCAAATACAATTATTTCTTCAAAATAAGCCATTTATTGTTTTAATCAACTTCCTAGAATTTTGTTAAACAGTTTTACAGTGGGTAGACACAGGTACAGTTGTCCCTCTCTCAAAATCTACTGCACTATTCAAAGCCTGTATCCAAATTTTATTTACCTAATAATATGTCTGCTGATTATAATGTAATTTAAATATTTTTTTTGACTGGAGTTCAAGTATGGAAAACAGAGGTTAAAAAGAAAGTTTGCCACTTCGGGAATTTAGAAAAAAGGGAATGAGCCAATGTTAGATTTACAGTGCTAAGTGGTTATGATCTAAATAATCTTGGAAAATAATTATAATACAAATCAGTAGGTTTCTTGTCCATTGCTCCCTATTTAGCAGTCTTCAAAAGGTCTCTCTATATGATAGTCAAGTCCTATATAAAAAGTACTACAATTTGGCTTGGCTACATTAGCTTGGTGAGTGCAATCATTCATTCTCTTTGAAGACTCTGGAGAGGAGTGTTTCCTTCCCAAGTGTGGCCCCTTTTTGTCTTTTTCCCCTCTCCCAGCTCTTCATTCCAGTCTGTGAGTCAGTCTTTTAGTATTATCTGTGAAAGCATACCTTCATGCGATATTCTGACCCTTGAGCACATCTCAGTCCAGTTGTTATGACATACTGTGCAGTACAACTGCTTAGCTTAATCAGTCCAATTTGCCATCCTGGTTATCATTTCTCATCCCTATGCTACTTTCTCCATTGTGCTACCACACAGGAAACTGCACGGGAGAAGTGATCCAGCTGAAAAATACCTAATTCTGATGAGTTCTCCAAATCTGTCCATCTTCAACATCTCTAAACAGGCTGATGGAACCACACAGTGACCTGTGCAAGCCACAGACTATGTAACCCACCCCATCTTTCCACCAGAAGAAATCAAATCAAACCATAACCTTGTCTAAGGGGTTAAGTCCAGCAAGATCTGCAGAATTAGTCAGACGCTTAAAGACATTCAGGTCTGGCCTACTGGTTATGGCCCTACTGGTCCATAACCTTCTTTTGTTTCCCTTACCCATGGCAAAAGAGAAGAGGAAGAGGGTTCTGCTGAGCTGACTGACTGAAAACCTGATAACCTTCTATGATGAAATGACTGGCTTGGTAGATGAGGGGAAAGCAGTGGATATTGTCTACCTAGACTTCACTAAGGCTTTTGACATTGTCTCCCATAAGATCTTTATAGAGAAGCTGATGAAGTATGCGCTGGATGAGCAGTGAGGAGGATTGAAAACTGTCTGAATGGCTGGGATCAGAGGATGGTGATCAGTGGCATGAAGTCTAGTTGGAGGCCAGTAACTAGTGGCGTACCTGAGGGGGTCAATACTGGGTCCAGTCCTGTTTGTTTAACATCTACTTTAATGATCTGGATGATGGAGGAGAGTGTACCATCAGCAAGTTTTCCAATGACACAAAACCGGAAGGAGTGGCTGCCATCCAGAGGGACCTGGACAGGCTGGAGAAATGGGCTGACAGGAACTTCATGCAGTTCAACAAGGGGAAGTGCCATGTCTTGCACCTGAGGAGGAACAAGCCCAGGCACAAATATATGCTGGGGGCCATCCAACTGGAAAGAAGCTTGGCAGAAAAGGACCTGGGGTTCCTGGTGGACACCAAGTGGAACGCGAGGCTAGCAATGTGCCCTTGAGGCAAAGAAGACTAATGGTATTCTGGGCTGCATTAGGAGTGTTGCCAGCAGGTCAAGGGAGGTGATCTCAGCACTTGTGAGGCCAAACCTGGAGTCCTGTGTCCAGTTCTCGGCTCCCCAGTACAAGAGAGAAATGGAGCTACTGGAGAGAGTCCAGCAAAGGGCCACAAAGATGAATAAGGGACTGGAGGAAAGGCTGAGAAACCTGGGACTGTTTACCCTAAAGAAGAGAAGGCTCAGGTGGGGATCTCATCAATGTCTACAAATACCTGAAGGAAGGGTATAAAGAAGATGGGCCAGGCTCTTTTCAGTGGTGTCCAGTGACAGGACAAGAAACAATGGGAACAAGCTGAAACACAGGAGTTTCCATCTGAACATCAGGAAACCCTTTTATTACTGTGAGGGTGACTGAACACTGGAACAGGTTGCCCAGAGAGGTTGTGGAGTCTCCTTCCCTGGAGACATTCAAAAGCCATCTGGACATGGTCCTGGGCAACAGGCACTAGGTAACATTGTTTGAGCAGGGGGTTAGACCAGATGATCTCCAGAGGTCCTTTCCAACCTCAACCATTCTGTGTGAATTTTGTCTGGTTTGTTTTTTTTTTCTGGACAAGGATTTAACACAGGTGTATCTCCACTTGAGTGATGATAACAGAAGGGCCTATAGAGACTTCTCACCTCCAGGATGTCATCTAGGGCACCTGTCACACTTGTAACTTGAAGGGACAAGAATATTTTCTATTCAGCTGCCAGTTCTCTTCTGTACAGTACTATCAAACTAAACTTACACTGATTCATAAATAAGTATGATCTGATCCTGCAGGATGTTCACTGTGAACACATCCTTTCCTCTCAAACAGGAAAAAAACTGTAACTTTTTCCTTTTATCACTCTCTAGCTTTGAAAGTGAGAGATTTAATTTTTTTTTTGTAGCTTTTGAATCTGCTTTTCACTCTCTGGTGAGATAAAAAGATGTTCTTGTATGATTTTGGTTTTTTTTCTCTGTTACCAAAGCCTCCACTCAGTTACTTTAGAATATATAACTTTTCACCTCAGGAAAACTTTCTGAAAATACAGCTTCCTTAGAAACAGCTGTGTGTTCCACATATTGTTTTCTGGGACAAGCACATTAAACTTCACATAAGTAACATAAAATTAAAATAAAGGAAACAAAAAAGAAATGGTATAATGAAAAGGTTGGAGGAGTGATACTGGTATCTCTGACAGCCACAGAGAAATTATGACACTTCTATTCAGATATCCAGCCTTAAGCAAAAAACAAAACAAAACAAAACAAAAACCAAAACAAACAAAAAAAGAGCATGTGAGACACTGTAAAAATGAGAAATGTATTTTTATGTAATTTTAGCTTCATACTTCTGCTCAAATGCTCATCCCAACTTATGAACAAGGACAGAATAAGGTCCATTGCTAATATGTTACTCATCTAGAATCAATAATTTCACATGAAAGGTACTGCCATCCTATCCACAGTTAATGGAGCTATAAAATAAAATCCTAGCAATCTAGAAAATCCCACAAGACTTCAGTGACACTAAAAATTTGGAGTATTAAAGATTGCTATTTTTAATCATTTTTTTCCTTTTCATATAATTAAAAAAAACCCACATGACCAGCAAGTCATTCAACTACAGACTAACCATTTGGTGTGCTAAGTACAATTTGTAAAGAAGAAAACGGGTGTAATGAAGAATGGGTGATAATCTTTGTCCTAAGAACCTCTAAGCAAAATATGGGCAAGGCTATCACATTTTGTCATTACTGCACTGTAAATGGGGCATGAGCTCTGCTGGCATTATACTTACCATCATACTCTGGGAAATAATCAACTAAATGGGAGTACATAATTTTCTCCTCTAAGAGATCTTTTTTATTTAAGAACAGAATGACTGAAGAATTCTGGAACCATGGATATGTGATAATTGTCCTAAAGAGTGCTTTGCTTTCTTCCATTCGATTCTGGAATAAAAAAAAGAGAGATGAATTTATGCAGTCATGAAAATAAATTTTTAATTTTTTAAAATCAATCCATGAAATTCCATTTTACTTTATTTAACTGATTAATTTACAATTCATAGGTAAATGTTAAATTAAATAGGCAGGCAGTTTCCTTTTGCAAACTCAATGACACAAGCGTTATTATTCCTTAAAACAGAGGTCACGGACATGATAGCTGTAACAGGTACTGTTGTAAATACTGACTATGCACAGTTATGATCAGCCAACAAATTCATGGGTACCGAAATGCATGTGGTTCAAGGCAGAGACAAGCGTGCAACAAGACATAATAAACAAGTTTTAAGAACTTTATTTATTTTATATGACTTTCCTGAACTATAAATGCAAGTAATCCTTAATTTTTGAAAGAGATCAAATTTTAAATAGTTCCAGGTCAATTTGGAATTTACTCATTCATAACCTGAGAATATTTCCCTGAATCAAAGGCTTATGACATAAAAACTTACAAAAGGTAATTTTTTTTTTTCCAACATCATTGGGTTAGCCTTAATTTTAATTGTTTAATTGCTCCTGAAAAGCATTTTGCATTATAGTGGAAATGTAAGTGAAGCATACAGTTCTCTTTGTAAGGGCCTTCTGACACTATAAAATTCTGTTCTGTTTTGATACCATTCTGAACTGTTAGGCTGACATGACGGAGTTAATACAGAGTCGGAACAAACTGAGTTCGGTACCAGGAATTAACTCTACTTCTTTCTTTATTTGGAAAACTCTAAGGGAGGCCTGTAAGTTTTTTTACAAGCTGCCTCCTGAAAACAACAGTTACACCATCAAACAGGCTTCCAGAGAAAAAAAAATGAAGGAAAGAATCCTGCAGATTCTGCCCTTGCTGAGCCATAGAATCATAGAAGAATACAGTCCTTTAGACTCTTGTCCTGGTTTCAGCTGGGATAGAGTTAAACTTCTTCATAGTAGCTAGTATGAGGCTATGTTTTGGATTTGTGCTGGAAACAGTGGTGATAATGCGGAGATGTTTTAGTTGTTGCTAAGTAGTACTTACACTGGTCAAGGACTTTTTCAGCTCCCCGTATTCTGCCGGGTGCACAAGAAGCTGGGAGGGGAGACAGCCAGGACAGCTGACCCAAACTGACCAAAGGGATATTCCATATCATATGACACCATGCTCAGTATATAAAGCTGGGGAAGAAAGTGGAAGGGGGGGACGTATGGACTAATGGTGTTTGTCTTCCCAAGTAACTGTCATGCTTGATGGAGCCCTGCTTTCCTGGAGATGGCTGAACACCTGCCTGCTGATGGGAAGTGGTGAATGAATTCCTTGTTTTGTTTTGCTTCTGTGCACAGCTTTTTCTTTCCCTATTAAACTGTCTTTATCTCAATCCTGGAGTTTCTTCACTTTTCCTCTTCTGAGTCTCTCCCCCATCCCACCAGGGGGGAGTGAGCAAGCGGCTGCATTGTGCTTGGTTGCTGACTGGGGCTAAACCACAACAACTCTGAAGATCATTGAGCCCAACCATTAACCTAACACTACCAAGGCCACCAATAAACCATATCCCTAAGCACAACAGCTACATGTCTTTTAAATACCTCCAGGGATGATAACTCAACCACTTCCCTAAGCAGACTGTCCCAACGCTTGATAACCATTTCAAGAGAAGAAATTTTTCCTAATATCCAATCTAAACCTCCCCTGATGCAACTAGAGGGCATTTCCTCTTGTCCTATCACTTGCTACTTGGGAAAAGAGACCGACACCCACCTCACTACAACTTCCGTTCAGGTAGTTGTAGAGTGATAAGGTCTCCCCTCAGTCTCTTCTTCTCCAGACTAAACAACCCCAGTTCCCTCAACTGCTCCTCATAAGACTTGTTCTCTAGACCCTTCACCAGCTTCATTGTTCTTCTCTGGCCATGCTCCAGCACTTCAGTGTCCTTCTTGTACTGAGGGCCCAAAACTGAACACAGTATTCGTGGTGCAGCCTCACCAGTGCCGCGTACAGGGGCACAATCACTTCCCTACTCCTGCTGGCCACACTATTTCTGATACAAGCCAGGATGCTATAGGCCTTCTTGGCCACCTGGGCACACTGCTGGCTCATGTTCATCTGTCTGTTGGCCAACACCCACAGGTCCTTTTCCAACAGGCAGCTCTCTAGCTACTCTTCCTGAAGCCTATATCATTGCATGGGGTCATTGTGCAGGACTTGGCACTCAGCCTTGTTGAATCTCATACAATTGGCCTTGGCCCACTGATCCAGCCTCTCCAGATTCCTCTGTAGAGCCTTTTTACCCTCAAGCAGATCAACACTCCCACTCAACTTGGTGTCCTCTGCAAAGTTACTGAGAGGGTATTCAATCCCCTCATCCCAATCATTGATATAGATATTAAACAAAACTGGCCCCAATACTGAGCCCTGGGGAGCACTGCTTATGACTGGCCACCTACTAGATTTAACTCCATTCACCACAACTCTTTGGGCCCAGCCATCCAGCCAGTTTTTAGGGTACACCCATCCAAGCCATGAGCAGCCATTTTCTGCAGGAGAATGCTGTGGGAAATGGTGTCAGTGGTTTTACTAATGTCTAGGTAGACAACATCCACAGCCTTTCCCTCATCCACTAAGCAGGTCACCTTGTCATAGAAGGAGATCAGGTTAACCAAGCAGGACCTGCCTTTCCTAAACCCATGCTGACTGGCCCTGATCACCTGGTTGTCCTGTATGTGCCATGTGATGCCACTCAGGATGGCCTACTCCATAACCTTCCCCAGCACTGAGGTCAGACCGAGAAGCCTGTAGTTCCCCAGATCCTCCTTCCTGCCCTTCTTGTAGATGGGCGTCACATTTGCTAACCTCCAGTCAACTTGGACCTTCCTGGTTAGCCAGGACTGCTGATAAAGGATTGAAAATGGCTTGGTGAGCACTTCCACCAGCTCCCTCAGTACCCTTGGGTGGATCCCATCTGGCCCCATAGACTTGTGTCTGTCTAAGCGGTGTAACAGGTCACTAACCATTTCCCCTTGGATTATGAGGGCTTCATTCTGCTCCTCATCTCTGTCTTCCAGCTCAGTGAGCTGGGTACCCCTAGAACAATTGGCCTTTCTATTAAAGACTGAGGAAAAGAAGGCATTAAATACCTCAACCTTTTCCTCATCCTTTGTCACTATTTTCCCCTGCATCCATTAAAGGATGGAGATTCTCATTAGCTTTTGTTGTTAATATATGCAACATTCTTTTAGAAAACTCAGTTTTGCTCTAAGTGTATTTTCACTTGTATCAATTTATATTTTAAAGTGACCTGCATAAGAATGGAAAATAGGAACTCTAAAAAAACCCCACTACCTAAAATTTTAGTTTTGTAGAAGTTGATAGTTTAGTTATCTTGTATCACCACAGAATCTTCAAGCAATTTATTAAACTTTACAGCATGTTGGAGTGGTGAGTGAAAGTAAATAGACAAATTTATAGATGGAGAAACTAAGGCAGAGAAGTAAAATCTTTGCTTTTTTGCAATCACTTGCAATGATTTCAATGGTGCAAGAATTTCTTTAAAGGAGAAAAACTGAAATATCAACAGAGCTGAGCATAAAACATAAGTCCTTAGGTTAACTGTTAAAGCACAATCATGACCATTCCTTTTACAACTTTATAATATATAGACCTAGTAACAATATCATAGTTAAAACTCAAGGGGAGTCAGAGGAGGGGAAAAAATGAGGGAATACATGTCCTAAATTCACACAGGTGGGTTTTTTTACCATTTTTGTTTTCTGTGAGTTGTTTTTTTTTCTGCCACAAACTACACTTACAGTATGGACAATAGTACCTCTAACTATTAAAGTGTGAGAAAATAAAATACCTAACATGCTCTAAATACAAGAGCATACCTGTATGTTCTCCTGATGTATAGTCTTAGCGATAATAAATCCTGTAGGATCTAAGTCTTCCATTCTGTCCCTGTAATTGCTACCTTCAGGTGGGTGGTCTTTGCAAAACTGAGCCCCTCCTTAGGAAGTAAATAAAAATGTTTACCAGTTGCCTGAATTAAGGGAGATCTCACTGGCTTTTTCTCTTTCCCTGTTGTTATAAGGAAGGTAGACAGGATCTTTTGAAACACATATTAAACTCCCAGCAGTTTTTAAAAACTGTCCCAAGAGCCATCACTGTAAACCTGAATTTAAAACATATTATTATGAAAAACTATTAGCCTCTGGCTTCTGTTGAAAGGCCCACATGAATAAAACCTTTTGCTTTTTGTAGTTTGTTTGATAGAATCAGAAAGTTTAAAAGAAAGCAAAGGCATAACAAAAGAAGCAAAGAGATGAAATATAGCTTGAATACTAATAGAAAGTAATGGAGTTTTTAGAAAAATATTATAATTTGAATTTGTGAGTTTAAGGACTGTTTTTGTTAAACTTGTCACTCGCAATGAGAAGCAAGTGCAGTAAATTTATTTTGGGGCAGCTGATAAAAATCCAACTTAAGTCTCAAGGATAAATATTAGAATTAATTTATTACTGTTATTAATTCCTTATTATTATTCCTGGGCAACCTGCTCTAGCTGACCTTGCTTGAACAGAGAGGTTGGACTAGATGATCTCAGGAAGCCCCTTCCAACTTCAAGCATTCTGTGATTCTGTAATATATTAAAAAATCTGGATTCAGCAAAGTACTTAAGCCTAATTCTAACTATAAAGCTGCATGTAATTCTGCAAAACTACTCCTTTGCTTATTATTAGGCATAAGTCAAGAGAGAAATTGTGCTGTAAGCTGCTCTGTTAGGAACTGAGTAGGAAAATATCATCATATGCTCTGTTGCTGAGTAGCTCTTCCCAAGAGGGAACCTCCTACATTCCTTGCACTGATACTGGGACAGTTATATTTGGAGAAGAATTTTCCCTTTATTTCACCAGAAATTACTCATTATAAAATTAAGAATGGTAATTTATAGTTTATTTCCAGAATCATACTTATCAAACAATACTACTACTCCTACCCAATATACATGAAGCGTTTGACTACATGGGTGTCTTCAGAGTAAGGATTAGGTCTATCAGCGGTAAAATGCTGCAGTTTGATGAAAGCAGTTACTTTTATAACCTAAGAGAACATAGAAAGCATGACCATGTCTGTGTACAGCAGCAAGGATGCTGCTGCATTGCTGAGACCATTAGGCACCATAGAACAAGTAACAGCCACATATTTAATCCATTTAAATACAAACAGCTGTAAGTACACTGTCACACATGGCCAACTGAAACACCACTGAAATGACAGAGTATTATCCCAGAAGTGTTAGCTGAAAGGAACCTCTGGAGGCCATCTAGTCCAGCCTTTCACTCAAGTAGGGTTATTGGCAACACGAGACCAAGTCAGTCATGGCTTTATGCCTTCCAAACCCTACCATTCTGTCATTCCGTGTGTGATTCTCTCTGGGTTCCCTTTTCCAGTGCTAAACTAACCTCCAAGGGAAAACTGTTTCCTACAAACACATTAACTAAACTAACTGTACAGCTAAAGAAGTATGAACTAGTTACGGAAATAGGGATGGGATAACAAGGAATATAGGGCAAGGCCTGCACTGGGGAGCTGACCTTATATCCGATGCAATGTGAAGGAAGTCCTGCCAAACCAAGCAAGACAGTATGGCTCTTTGAAGAGAGGGCAGGAGCAGTGGGGACCAGGCAGTGTTTAATACCTTGTTCAAGCACTAGCTCTGATTTTATGAGCCAGCTTTACCTCACCAAATTGCTTCTAGCAAAAGACTATTTCAGCTATGATGGAAAATGTTCTAGACAGAAACTTGTGAATAACTAATATACAGAAATGTGCAGCTGGAGTTGGCTCAAGGCTTCTCAGTGGCTGACAGCCTTTCACAGCAGTCATGCCAAACTTCACAGCAACCTCCCTTTGGCAGCAGCAACACCTTGTTGTGGTCTCCCTAGCACTCTAGGCACCTAGCATAAGGAAAATGAGTTTTTACCATTGTCCTGGTTTCAACCAGGACAGAGTTAATTTTCTTCATAGTAGCTAGTATGGAGCTATGCTTTGGATTTGTGCTGGAAACAGTGGTGATAATGTGGAGATGTTTTAGTTGTTGCTAAGTAGTACTTACACTGGTCAAGGACTTTTTCAGCTCCCCGTATTCTGCCGGGTGCACAAGAAGCTGGGAGGGGAGACAGCCAGGACAGCTGACCCAAACTGACCAAAGGGATATTCCATACCATATGACATAATGCTCAGTATATAAAGCTGGGGGAAGAAGAAGGAAGGGGGGGATGTTTGGAGTTATGGCATTTGTCTTCCCAAGTAACTGTTATGCTTGATGGAGACCTGCTTTCCTGGAGATGACTGAACACCTGCCTGCTGATGGGAAGTGGTGAATGAATTCCTTGTTTTGTTTTGCTTCTGTGCACAGCTTTTTCTTTCCCTATTAAACTGTCTTTATCTCAATCCTGGAGTTTCTTCACTTTTCCTCTTCTGATTCTCTCCCCCATCCCACCAGGGGGGAGTGAGCAAGTGGCTGCATTGTGCTTGGTTGCTGACTGGGGCTAAACCATGACACCCAAGATCTCTGTTGCTCTGGAAAAAACTGCAATTACTTCAATTACTTTTGCAATTACAGAAATAATATAATAGTTTGACTCTAACAAGTGAAATTCTGAGAAATAGCTGAAGGCCCAAAACGGCATTTAAAAGCTGTATTGACTGGTATCCAGTGAAGGGGAAAGCAGAATTTATCAGCTAACAAAAATAGTGCTTTAAGAGAAAAAACTGGGTACAATATTAATCTGGAACAATAGAGAAGCAGTAGTGGATCATTTCACCCATAACTAAATGTCTTTATGATTGACTAGAGTGGCGTCTAGTTGACATGCTGTTACATAAAACCAAAAAAAGTAGCTTTTTTTCCTCAAAAATTATTAATAATTTAAATAGGTTCTGTTAACAAAATTAGAATTTCACGTATTTTGAGGGATTGAATTTCATTGAAATTATTAGAGATAAGGTGGTGAGATAAACAAAGATGCATTTTTTAATTATGAACTTGTGCTGTGTATATATCTATGTGTGCTGGGTTAGCCTTGGCTAGCAGCCAAACTGCCACCCAGCTGCTCTCTCACTCCCCTGCCCCCAAGCAGGATGGGGGGAGAAAACAGGAAGAACTGGAACAAGAAAGCTTGTGGGTTGAGATAAACACAGGGAGATCAATTACCAATTACCGTCACAGGCAAAACAGACTTGATTTGGGGGAATTAAATTAAATTTATTGCCAAGTAAATATTTAATTACTGATTCTGGTAGTGGGAAAGAAAAGGCAAACATTAAACCAACATAATTCCTCCCCACTTTCCCAGGCTCAACTTCACTCCTCTTCAGACTCTTCAACTCTGCACAATGGAAATGGAAGTGAGGGTTATGGTCAGTACATAGCATTTTCTCTCTGTTGCTTCTTCCTTCTCACCCTTTTCCTCTGCTCCAGCATGAGTTCTCCATGGGCTGCAGTCCTTCAGGAATATCTGCTCCAGTGTAGGTTTTCCACAGACTGCAGTTCCTTCAAGACTATCCATCTGCCCTGGGGTGGGTTCTCCAAAGGCTACAGTGAATATCTACTCTACCATTGAGCTCAAGCTCCTGCTCCTGCTCTGACCTTGGTGTTCACTCTGCTGTTTCTCACTCTTTTTGTTCCTTCCTTCTCTCTCCATCTAGGTTGTTTTTTTTTTACCCTTTCTTAAATATGTTATCACAGAGGCACCACAAACTTTGCTGATTGGCTCAGCTTTGGCCTGCAGAGGAGCTGTTGTGGAGCCAACTGGAACCAGCTGTGTTTGGTGCAGGGTATCCTCTGACCTCTTCCCACAGAGGCAGCCTTCCCCTCCCCACTACCAAAACCTTGACATGTACACTCAGTACACTGTTTATGCTGGCAAGAGATGGTTATCTCAGTGAGAGAGTATTCAGTCAGAGATAACTACAGATGAAGAGGGGGCACTGACACAAGAGAGCTTCAGCCCCTCCGCCCCCAAAGACCACAAAGCACGGATTAATATTTCTGAAGTTATTTAGCATCAGTTATTTAGTATGAAATATAATCATGCAGCTGTAACTAGCTACTTCAGGAGACTACTTCAAACACATACAGAGCTCAGGAATGATTCCTTTATTTTCTTCACTTGCTTTAATCTTTCTGCAGACCAGCCTGATGAAAAGAACTGCTGGGAGAAGACTGGGAAGACATCTCTGTAGCTGAGAACTGTATTTTTAAATCACCTTAAAGAAGAACTCTAACCTCTCCAACAACTTAAAGTTGCAACATTCACAATATATTGCCATTTTATGCATACATAAGAGGGACAGACAGATCAAATCACAGCTGAAATCCACTGAAATAAATTTGTTCAACAACCACTAAATCGCAAAAATATTGTCCAGAAAATGTGACCCAAACAGTGGTCAAAGAACATGGTGTCATGGTTTTAGCTGGATTAGAATTATTTTTTCTTCACCGTAGCTGGTATAGTGCTGTGTTTTGGACTTAGTATGAGAATAATATTGATAACACTCTGATGTTTCAGTTGTTGCTAGGTAGTGCTTACACTAGTCAAGGACTTGTCCAGCTTCCCATGCTCTGCCAGGGGCACAAGAAGCTGGAAGGGAAGGGGGCACAGCCAAGAGAGCTGATCCAAGAACATTATATCAGCTGTATCATGCTTGCTAATGTAGTTGATGACTTTCTTAAAGAACTCTGGTAGATTTGTGAAGTAGCATTCCTTTTACAAAAGCCTCTGTGGTCTAGAAGAGTCTAGCATAAAATAGGAAAAAACATCTGCTGAAAATTGCCATGGAAGCAGGTGGTTGTGAAGAAAAAACATTATAGGATGATTTTTTTCCAGTTTATTATATGCAATAGGCCCTTTGTGCATGAAGGAATGTGCCTTGTTCCTTAACATAAGAATGCAATTTATGTTGAAATTAATAATGTAGATTATTGTTATACCAAGTATTTCAGCACTTTTTTTTCTTTTTACTGTTGTCATGGTTTTAGCTGGGATAGAGTTAATTTTCTTCACTGTAGCTGGTATAGTGCTGTGTTTTGGACTTAGTATGAGAATAATATTGATGACACAATGATGTTTTAGTTGTTGCTAAGTAGTGCTTACACTAGTCAAGGACTTTTCCAGCTTCCCATGCTCTGCCAGGTGCACAAGAGGTTGGGAGGGGAGGGGGCACAGCCAAGAGAGCTGATCCAAACTAGCCAAAGGGATATTCCATACCATATCACGTCATGCCCAGTATATTAACTGGGGGGAGTTGGCCAGGGGAAGCAGTGATTGCGGCTTGGGGCCTGGCAGCGTCAGTTGGCTGGTGGTGAGCAGTTGCATAATTTGTAGTTTTTTGTTTTTTTCTTATCCCCATAGGTTTCACCTTTCTCTCCCTCTCTTGTTATTTTCCTTTTCATTATATTATAATTGGTATTATTATTATTAATAGTATTGTTATTACTAATACTATTACTATTTTATTTTCATTATTAAAAAGTTCTTATCTCAATCCATGAGTTTCTTTACTTTTGCTCTTCCAATTCTCTCCTACATCCCACTGGGGTGGGGGGCATGGGCAAGCAGCTATGTGGTGCTTAGTTGCTAAGTGGGGCTAAACCACGACACATCATCCAAACATGGCTGCCAATTACTTTTTAAATAAAAAAATGGCTGTTAAACTGTTTTTGATGAAATAGCATGACTGCTGGAATAAATAGTTTTTCATACATACCCACATATTTTTGAGAAAAACAATTTAAAATATTTTAAAATAAAATTGTCGATGAAAAAGCCCCTCTTCCAGTCAGTTTTGACAGTGGTTATTGAAAAAAGGTGGCCATCATCTTTGTCAGCAATCACAGCCAATAGTTACATCTAGCAGTAACATTTACATGTGCAAATGGGTATATGATAATTCAAACTTGCATTTCTGTTATGACCCATCCATTTTAACACGGAGGAACAAGCTCTAGCTCTTCATTATGCAAAAGCTTCTTAGTACTGATACTTTATAATGAAAAGGTTTTTTATCTACAGAAAAAAGAAAATATGTATATATGCATGTGTGTGAACATGCATGAACAGGTATAATACATACAGCAAATAATTTTGGCACAGAAGATAAAAGTGTTATTTTCTCTAGTTTCCAAATAAACAATGAGTTTGGAGACTTTATTTCCCATGGAAATAATATTTTAATTCTATCTGGGGGTACATATTTTTCTTCTGCTCCATGCCCAGTTGTTCTGGACTGCTGAATGCTGATGAAAAAACCAGGCAGGTAAATGTTTTACATGGTTTTTTACACAATGCAAAAAAAAAAGGTGCTCTGATCTCAATATTGGTTTCTTTCAACCTTCAAGGTAAGTCATGTTGGACTAACCTGTGAATAAGGAACTCAAAGTTCTGGAAGAAAAGTGGAAATATGCCTAGATGTGAACAGAAAGATAGTTCTGATGTAAAAATGAAATAGATTCTTCAGATCATAGAATCATAGAATGTCCTGAGTTCGAAGGGACCCACAAGGATCATCAAGTCCAACTCCTGTCCCTGCATAGGACAACCCCGAAATTCACACCATGTGTCTGAGGGCATTGTCCAAGTGCTTCTTGAATATCGTCAGGCTTAGGTACCGTGACTACCTCCCTGGGGAACATGTTCCAGTGCTCCACCACCCTCTGGGTGAAGAACCTTTTCCTAATATCCAACCTAAACCTCCCCTGGCACATCTTCCTGACATTCCCTCGGGTTCTATCATTGGTCACCAGAGAGAAGAGATCAGCACATGCCCCTCCTCCCCTTGTGAGGAAGCTGTAGACTGCAATGAAGTCTCCCCTTAGTCTCCTCTTCTCCAGGCTGAACAAACCAAGTGACTTTAGCCGCTCCTTGTATCTTTTCTCCTCTAAACCCTTCCCCAACTTTGTGGCCCTCCTCTGGACACTCTCTAGTATCTTTATATCCTTAATGTACTGTGCCACCCAAAACTCCACACAGTACTCAAGGTGAGGCCACACCAGCGCAGAGCAGAGCGGAACATTCACCTCCCTCAACTGGCTAGCAATACAGTGCTTGATGAACCCCAGGACACAGTTGGTCATCTTTGCTGCCAGGGCACACTGTTGGCTCATGTTCAACTTGATGTCGACCAGAATCCACAGGTCCCTCTCTGCAGAGCTGCTCTCCAGCCTCTCGTTCCCCAGTCTGTATGTACATCCAGAGTTGCCATGACCCAGGTGCAAAATCTGGTACTTGTCCTTGTTAAACTTCATGCGGTTGGCAATTGCCCAGCTCTGATTTGTCTAGATCTCTCTGCAGGGCCTCTCTGCCCTTGAGAGTGTCAACGGTTCCTCCCAATTTTGTGTCATCAGCAAACTTAATTAGTATTCCTTCAAGTCCTGCATCCAAGTCATTCATGAAGACATTAAAGAGTACCGGCCCTAAGATATATCCCTGCAGAACCCTGCTAATGACTGGCTGCCAGCCAGATATAACCCCATTTACTATGACCCTTTCAGCCCAACCCATCAGCCAATTGCTCACCCACTGCATTATGTGTTTATCCAGCTGTATGCTGGAAATTTTGTCCAGGAGGATACTGTGAGAGACAGTATCAAAAGCTTTACTGAAATCCAAAAAGATCACATCGACTGGCTTTCCTTGGTCAACTAGGTGGGTGACCTTGTCATAGAAGGAAATTAAGTTTGTTAAGCGGGACTTTTCCCTTGTGAACCCATGGTGGCTGGGACCAACGACTGCCTTGTCTTTCAGGTGTTTTTCAATAACTCCCAGAATAATCTTCTCCATAATTTTGCCAGGCACAGAAGTGAGACTGACTGGCCTGTAGTTACCGGGGTCATCCCTGTTGCCCTTGAAGATTGGGACAACATTTGCCAAATTTCAGTCAACTGGGACCTCTCCAGAGATAATTGTCTCCACGAAGAATTAAAGTATTCTGAACTCTGTGGCCTCATGTCATTTCATATTTTTCACCCACATCAAAAGAAAGTGTGACTGGAACATTGTATCAATTTGTCAGAGCACACTGATGAAAGTTTAGTTCCATCTAAACTTTGGATACTCATCTATTTTACAGATGTATTTTGTCCAGATTCAAAACATGAACATATAGTCCAGCATCTACATATCTGTATACAAGCAAAAATTAATACACACTAAAAATACCTATCCTGTATTCATGTTTTTAATGGAATTTTAATACAGCAGACTTCACCTTCAATATTTTTTAACAATCTAGATAACATTAATCTATTCTACCTAGGATAACTGAAGGAAAACAAACTCTCCTATATTTCTATTGTTTTAAAACACTAAAAATTTTACTTGCAGCTAAACTGAATAATTTATTGAGATGCAATATGACCTTTAGAACCCAAATAAAAGCTTAAAAAAAGGAAGCAACACTCTTTATTTGAAAAGAACCTTTTCCTTCTCTAATTAATTAGAACCAATAACGTTAACAACTCTCTTAAGAGGATTATGAATTACCTGTCTGAACAGGACATATAAAAGAATTAGATCTTAAAAATAAAGATGATTAGTTCACTTCATTTTGTTACTCAGTCAGTGAAAACCCAGCAAGTAAACCTCCTATAAATATAAGCTTTTAAAATTCTATTAATGTTACTCTTTAAAAGATGTCTGTTTGTCATGGTTTTAGCTGGGGTAGAGTTAATTTTCTTCCTAGTAGCTAGTATAGTGCTGTGGTTTGGACTTAGTATGAGAATAATATTGATAACACGCTGATGTTTTAGTTTTTGCTAGGTAGTGCTTGTACTAGTCAAGAATGTTTCCAGTCTCTCGTGCTCTGCCAGGTGCACAAGAAGCCAGGAGGGAAGGGGGCACAGCTAAGATAGCTGATGCAAACAGACCAAAGGGATATTCCATACAATATGATGTCATGCCCAGTATATTAACTGGGGGGAGTTGGCCGGGGAAAGCAGCTCAGGGACTGGCAGCATCGGTTGGCGGGTGGTGAGCAGTTGCATCAACTGTTGTTAGGGTTTTTTCCATCATCCCAAGGTTTCACATCTCTCTCTCTCTCTCTCTCTCGTTATTTTCTTTTTCATTATATTACTATTATTATTATCATTGTTTTTACTGTTTTATTTTAATTATTGAGCTGTTCTTATCTCAGCCAATGGGTTTTCTTACTTTGGCCCTTCCGATTCTCTCCCCCATCCCGTCGGGGTGGGGGGAGTGAGCAAGCAGCTGTGTGGGGCTTAGTTGCTGACTGGGGCTAAGCAACAACAGTCATTTTTAACACCCAACGCGGGGTTCAAAGGGGTTGAGATAACAACAGTTGCTTGTCACAAAATTGATTAATCTGTTCTCAGTATTAGTTTATCCAATCTAGACCATGCTGATTTTGAAGTACATGTTAAAGATTGGTGTTGGTTTTTGTAGTTTTCTGTGCTCTGCAGTGATTAGAAAGGTTTTGCCTGGGAGATTTATTATTAAAACACTGGCCTTGACCTTTATCATTTATTTGGGTCTTGCATGGAAGCCATTACTGTACTTGGGGTACCACCTTACGAAGACAATTAGAAATTATATCTCCTCCTCTGAGAGGTTTTTATGGAGGAAATACAGAATGGCACCTTACCTACCATTTTCTATAATGTCTCTTCCTTCATTACTACAATTTCTCAGTAGATTGAACATCCTTGGGTAGTTAAGATATATCTGTGGGTATTGGTTTCGGTTCATAAGGTTAATAAGCAATTTAAGAATATGTGCTGGTTTTAGCTGAGAAGGGGTTAATTCTCCTCACCGTGGGGGTCGGCTACCTTTCCAGCTTCCCGCACTCTGCCGCGTGGCGGGGGGGGACTGGGAGGAGCAGGTCCATGGTGGGGGCGGCTGACCCCGACTGACCAATTGCAGGTTCATTCCATACCATGTGACACCATGACCAGTATATGAAGGGGGAGCAGTTGGCGACTCGGGAGCGACGCGGCGCCGGGTCGGCGGGCGGCGGCGGCGGCGGCGGCGGCGGCGGCGGCGGCGGCGGCGGCGGCGGCTGCTCGTTTCCCCCCTCCCCCGGGGCTTTGCGCCTCTCGTTGTTCTGCTTTACATTGCATTTCTGTTGTTGTTTCTTTTAATTTTAATTATTAAACTGTTCTTATCTCAACCCACGAGTGTTACCCTTCTAATTCTCTCCACCATCTACCGGTGGGGGAGGGAGCGAGCGACTGTGTGGGGCTGAGCTGCCGGCTAAACCACGACAGTCTTTTTGGCGCCCAACATGGGGCTCAAGGGTTGGAGGTAATAACAGCTGATGGTCACAGCGCCATGTTGTTTTTTTGCAGTTGGTGTTAAAGATCGGTGTTGGTTTGTTTAGTCTGCTGTGTTCTGCTGTGATTAGTAACGTTTTGCCTACGAGATTTGTTATACAAACACTCGTTTTCAGCTTTATCTGGTATTTGGGTTTTTTGCTGAAACCGTTACTGTACTTTGGATACCACCTTGTTGAGGCAATTAGCAATTATACCTCCTCCTTGGAGAGATTTTATATGGAGGAAATACAGAATAGTACCTTTGCAACTTTGTTCTATGATGTCTCTGCCTTTGTTGCAACCACCTTTTTGTACCTTGAACATCCTTGGGTGGTTAAGGTGCACTTATTGTTAGTTTTTGGGCATGTAGTTTCGGTTTTGACTAAGCAACTTAAGAATATCACCCAGAAATCTGCCCCGAGGCTTGATAGTTACGAGTGGCAGGGCATGTGGGATAGCATGGGCAAATACCTAGGGCAGTGGGCACCCCCAGTGTTTTGGAGATTCACCCCTGAACAAGTGCAGAATCCTAAAAAACTAGTAGAATATTTGGAGAAAGAATGTTGTTATGCTGGGAACTCCAGAGAGACACAGATAACTGCAATGTGCTGGGATCTGGCCCATGCATACTGAGCCCTGCTCAACAGTATTCAATGCCCCCAGGGGGAAGAGAATGTCTCTGGATTGAAATGTGAAGTGACTGGCACTGTAGACACTCCAGCCCTGACTATAGCCACTGCAGCCACTCAAACCCCCACAACAAGTACTGGAGCTGGCTCAGAAAATAAACCTGCACCAGTATCAGTTGCCCCCATACACAAGACACAATATTGGAAACGGAAGTCAACTCGTCTAGAAAGATATGATGAAGAAGCAGGGTCGTCACAGGGAGAGGAGGAAGTCATAAATGAAATAGAGACCCCCGATCCCTGTCCTTGAGCGAGTTGTGAGATATGCGAAAAGGTTTCAGCCATTGGTCAGGTGAGCACATTGTCACCTGGCTGCTCCAATGCTGGGATAATGGGGCCAGTAGCCTGGAATTAGAGGGAAAAGAAGCCAAACAACTGGGATCCCTTTCTGGGGAAGGGGGCGTTGACAAAGCAATTGGGGAAAAAACCACAATCCCTCAGCCTCTGGAGGTGACTCCTGTCCAGAGTGAAGGAAAGGTATCCCTTTACAGAAGATGTTACATATCGCCCAGGAAAATGGACAACTATGGAGAAAGGCATCCAGTATCTAAGGGAATTAGCTGTGTTTGAGGTGATTTATGGTGACCTGGATGATCAACGGTCATCCAAAGATCCAGATGAAGCTGAGTGCACACGACCCATGTGGTGGAAGTTTGTACGGAGCGCACCATCTTCGCATGCAAACTCATTGGCAGTAATGTCCTGGAGAGAGGACGAGACACCAACGGTGGCAGAGGTGATTGATAGACTCAGGGATTACGAAACAAATATCTCTTCCTTGCTAGTCTCTGCTGTGGAGAAACTATCCCGAGGGGTCCGGCAACTCAAAGAACATATGTCCTGCTCCCCACCTGTATGGAGTAGTGCCTCAGCTGTTAGGAATAACCATCCTTTGGCTCAAAGCAGGGGATACACACCATGGGCCACCCTATGGTTCTACCTGCGTGACCACGGAGAGAACATGATGAGGTGGGATGGCAAGCCTACCTTGACCCTAGAGGCATGAGTACATGAACTGCAAGGAAGAACAATCAATCGGAGGCTCTTCAAGGAAAGCTGCTGCTCCGATTTCAAGTGAGCAAGTCCCCAGACAGAGCAGAAGTGCAGATTTTATTTCTAAGTGTGAGAGGGACTCCTGATTCACATTTGCAGGAAGTGAGTTGTGACTGCCATGATCAGGACTAGAGGGGCCCTGCCTCCAGCCGGGTGGAGGAAAGGGATAACCGGGCTTACTGGACTGTGTGGATCCGATGGTCTGGCACGTCCGACCCACAGGAGTATAAAGCTTTAGTGGACACCGGTGCATAGTGCACCTTAATGCCATCAAACTATATAGGGGCAGAACCCATCAGCATTGCTCGAGTGACAGGGGGATCCCAAGAGCTAACTGTATTGGAGGCCGAAGTGAGCCTAACTGGGAATGAGTGGCAAAAGCACCCCATTGTGACTGGCCCAGAGGCTCCGTGCATCCTTGGCATAGACTACCTCAGGAGAGGGTATTTCAAGGACCCAAAAGGGTACAAGTGGGCTTTTGGTGTAGTTGCCTTGGAGATGGAGGACGCTAAACAGCTGTCTACCTTGCCTGGCCTCTCAAAGGACCCTTCTGTTGTGGGGTTGCTGAAAGTCCAAGAACAACAGGTGCCAATCGCCACCACAACAGTGCACCGGCAGCAATATCGTACCAACCAAGACTCTGATCCCCATCCATGAGCTCATTCAATGAGTGAAAAGCCAAGGAGTCATCAGTAAGACCCACTCACCCTTTAACAGTCCCATATGGCCAGTGCGAAAGTCTAATGGAGAGTGGAGGCTAACAAGTAGACTATCGTGGCCTGAATGAAGTCACTCCACCGTTGAGTGCTGCTGTGCCAGACATGCTAGAACTTCAGTACGAACTGGAGTCAAAGTGGTATGCTACAATTTATATTGCTAATGCATTCTTCTCAATCCCTCTGGCAGCAGAGTGCAGGCCACAGTTTGCTTTCACATAGAGGGGCGTCCAGTACACCTGGAATGGACTGCCCCAGGGGTGGAAACACAGTCCTACCATTTGCCATGGACTGATTCAGACTGTACTAGAACAGGGAGAAGCTCCAGAACACCTTCAGTAGGTGGATGACATCATTGTGTGGGGCAACACAGCAGAAGAATATTTTGAGAAAGGAGAGGAAATAGTCCAAATCCTTCTGAAAGCTGGTTTTGCCATAAAACAAAGTAAGGTAAAGGGACCTACACGAGAAATCCAGTTCTTAGGAATCAAATGGCAAGATGGTCGTCGTCAGATTCCAATGGATGTGGTTAACAAAAAAGCAGCCGTGTCTCCACCAACTAGCAAAAAGGAGACACAAGCTTTTTTAGGTGTTGTGGATTTTTTGAGAATGCATATTCCAAATTACAGTCTGATTGTAAGCCCTCTTTATGAACAGACCCAGAAGAAGAATGATTTCAAATGGGGCCCTGAGCAGCCATAAGAGTTTGAACAGACTGAAGAGGAGATAGTTCATGCAGTAGCCCTTGGGCTGGTCTGAGCAGGACAAGATGTAAAGAATGTGCTCTACACCGCAGCTGGGGAGAATGGCCCTACCTGGAGCCTCTGGCAGAAAGCACCAGGGGAGACTTGAGATCGACCCCAAGGGTTTTGGAGTCGGGGATACAGAGGGTCCGAAGCCCGCTATACTCCAACTGAAAAAGAGATATTGGCAGCATATGAAGGGGTTCGAGCTGCTTCAGAAGTGGTTGGTACTGAGGCACAGTTGCTCCTGACACCGCGACTGCCAGTGCTGGGCTGGATGTTCAAAGGAAACGTCCTCTCTACACACCATGCAACTGTTGCTACATGGAGTAAATGGGTTGCACTGATCACCCAGCGGGCTCGAGTAGGAAACCCCAGTTGCCCAGGAATCTTGGAAGTGATTATGGACTGGCCAGAAGGCAAAGACGTTGGATTATCACCAGAGGAGGAGGTGACACGTGCTGAAGAAGCCCCACTGTATAACGAACTGTCAGAAGATGAAAAGCTGTATGCCCTGTTCACTGATGAGTCCTGTCACCTTGTGGGAAAGCACCAGAGATGGAAGGCTGCTGTATGGAGTCCTACACGACAAGTAGCAGAAACTGCTGAAGGAGAAGGTGAATCGAGCCAGTTTGCAGAAGTAAAGGCCATCCAGCTGGCCTTAGACATTGCTGAACAGGAAAAGTGGCCAGTGCTCTATCTCTATACTGACTCCTGGATAGTGGCAATTGCCCTGTGGGTGTGGTTACAGCAACGGAAGCAGAGCAACTGGCAGCGCACACGCCAACCCATCTGGGCTGCCACATTGTGGCAAGATATTGCTGCCCGGCTAGAGAAACTGGTTGTAAAGGTACGGCATGTGGATGCTCACATCCCCAAGAGTCGGGCCACTGAAGAATAACAAAACAAACAGCAGGTAGATCAGGCTGCCAAGATTGAAGTGGCTGAGGTGGATCTGGACTGGCAACATAAGGGTGAACTATTTCTAGCTCGGTGGGCCCATGACACCTCAGGCCATCAAGGGAGAGATGCAACATACAGATGGGCTCGTGATCGAGGGGTGGACTTGACCATGGATGTTATTGCACAGGTTATCCACGAATGTGACACATGTGCTGCAGTCAAGCAAGCAAAGCAGGTAAAGCCTCTGTGGTATGGGGGACGATGGCTGAAATCTAAATATGGGGAGGCTTGGCAAATTGACTATATCGCACTCCCACAGACCCGTCAAGGCAAGCGCCATTTGTTTACAATGGTAGAAACAACCACCGGCTGGCTGGAAACATATCCTGTCCCCCACGCCACTGCCCGGAACGCTATCCTGGGTCTTGAAAAACAAGTCACGTGGTGACATGGCACCCCAGAGAGAATTGAGTCAGACAATGGGACTCATTTCTGAAATAACCTCACAGACACCTGGGCCAAAGAGCATGGCATTGAGTGGGTGTATCACATCCCCTATCACGCACCAGCCTCTGGGAAAACTGAACGGTGCAATGGACTGTTAAACACTACACTGAGAGCAATGGGGGGTGGGACATTCAAGCACTGGCATACACATTTGGCAAAAGCCACGTGGTTAGTCAACACAAGGGCATCTGCCAGTTGAGCTGGCCCTGCCCAGTCAGAAATCCTACATACTGTGGAAGGGGATAGAGTCCCTGTAGTGCACACAAAAAGTATGCTGGGCAAAACAGTCTGGGTTCTTCCTGCCTCAGGCAAAGACAAACTCACTCGTGGGATTGCTTTTGCTCGAGGACCTGGGTGCACTTGGTGGGTGATGGGGAAGGATGGAGAAATCCGATGTGTGCCTCAAGGGGATTTGATTTTGGGCGAAAACAGTCAATGAACTGAATGGCACAATGTGAACTGCTATATAATATTGTGTGTCACCTCTGTCTTGTATTAATGATATCAGAGTACGAGCCTCCCAACCCATGGAAGATAAACTATGAAACAAGCCATGCAGCAGTGATGGAATGATGACTGACTCGGTATGCAGCAACCCAACGCCACACACCATCTCTCCCACCCTGAAAGACTGATATGGCAGATGGAGCCCAGAGTCATGGACTGGGTGAACTCAATGGACTTTTTACAGGGAAGGTGCATGAACTAAGGGAATGATGTCTGTGTATTATATTAAAGGATGGGAAGGGGAGGGGTGGTGGTTGGTACGGTTGTATTGGATCGTATGGGACCTGGGCATGGTGTAAATGGTATGGAATAAGGGGTGAATGTGCTGGTTTTGGCTGAGAAGGGGTTAATTCTCCTCACCGTGGCGGGTCGGCTACCTTTCCAGCTTCCCGCACTCTGCCGCGTGGTGGTGGTGGGGGCTGGGAGGGGCAGGGCCATGGTGGGGGCGGCTGACCCCGACTGGCCAATGGCATGTTCATTCCATACCATGTGACACCATGACCAGTATATGAAGGGAGAGCAGTTGGCGGCTAGGGAGCGGCGCGGCGCCGGGTCAGCTGGCGGCTGCGTCGCGGGCGGTTTGTTTCGGCTGTTTGTTCCCCCTCTCCCCTCCCTTCTCTTCCCCCCTCCCCCGGGGCTTTGCACCTCTCGTTGTTCTCCTTTACATTGCATTTCTGTTGTTGTTTCTTTTAATTTTAATTATTAAACTGTTCTTATCCCAACCCACGAGCGTTACCCTTCTGATTCTCTCCACCATCTACCGGTGGGGGAGGGAGCGAGCGACTGTGTGGGGTTGAGCTGCCCGCTAAACCACGACAGAATATCATCCAGAGATCTGCCCCAAGGCTCGATAGCTATGAGTGGCAGGGTATGTGGGATTGTATGGGCAAATACGTAGGATGGTGGGCACCCCCAGTGTCTTGGGACTTTACCCCTGAACAAGTGCAGAATTCTGAAAAATTAGTTGAATATTTGGAGGAAGTATGTTGTGACCCTGGCAACTCTAAAGAGATGCAAATCACTGCAATGTGCTGAGGCCTGGCCCATGCCTACCGGGCCCTGTTCAACATTATTCAATACCCACAAGGGGAAGAGAAGGCCTCTGGATCTAAAAAGACAAGGACAAGGAAAGCGACAAGCACTAGGGCCACTCAAACCCCCGTGACAAACACTGCAGCTATTCCAACCCTGACGATGAACACTGTAGCCACTCTAACTCCCAAAACAGAGGATCAAATGGTGCCAGTATCAGTTGCCACCATACACAGGAAGAAACCTTGGAAGAGGAAGTCAACTCGCTAAGAAAGAGCTGATGAAGAACCAGGGCCATCACAAGAAGGGGAGGAGGAAGAGGAAGAACTTGTACAAGAAACCAAAACTACCCGATCCCTATCCTTGAGTGAGTTGCGGGATATACGAAAAGATTTCGGCTGTCGTTCAGGTGAGCACATTGTCACCTGGCTGCTCCGATGCTGGGGTAATGGGGACAGTAGTCTGGAATTGGAGGGGAATGAAGCCAAACAATTGGGATCCCTTTCTGGGGAAGGGGGCGTTGACAAAGCAATTGGGGAAAAAACCACAATCCCTCAGCCTCTGGAGGTGACTCCTGTCCAGAGTGAAGGAAAGGTATCCCTTTACAGAAGATGTTACATATCGCCCAGGAAAATGGACAACTATGGAGAAAGGCATCCAGTATCTAAGGGAATTAGCTGTGTTTGAGGTGATTTATGGTGACCTGGATGATCAACGGTCATCCAAAGATCCAGATGAAGCTGAGTGCACACGACCCATGTGGTGGAAGTTTGTACGGAGCGCACCATCTTCGCATGCAAACTCATTGGCAGTAATGTCCTGGAGAGAGGACGAGACACCAACGGTGGCAGAGGTGATTGATAGACTCAGGGATTATGAAACAAATATCTCTTCCTTGCTAGTCTCTGCTGTGGAGAAACTATCCCGAGGGGTCCGGCAACTCAAAGAAGATATGTCCTGCTCCCCACCTGTACGGAGTAGTGCCTCAGCTGGGATCCCTTTCTAGGGAAGGGGGCATTGACATAGTGATTGGAAAAGGGCTGTAAACCCTCAGCCTCTGGAGGCGAACCCTGTCCGGTGTGAAAGGTATCCCTTCAAGGAAGATGTTACATATTGCCCAGGAAAATGGACGACCATGGAGAAAGGTATCCAGTACCCACGGGAAGTAGCCATGCTTGAGGTGATTTATGGTGACCTGGATAGTGAACAGTCACTCAAAGGCCCAGCTGAAGCCCAATGCATAGGACCCATGTGGTGGAAGTTTGTACGGAGCGTACCATCTTCACGTGCAAACTCATTGGCAGTAATGTCCTGGAAAGATGAAGAAGCACCAATGGTGGGGCATGTGATTGATAGACTCCGGGATTACAAAGCAAATATTTCTTCCTTCCTCATCTTGGCAGTGGAGAAACTGTCCCAGGAGGTCCAGCAACTTAAAGAAGGTATGTCCTACTCCCCACCTGTACAGACCAGTATCTCAGTCATCAGCATCCCTTTGTTCAAGAGAGAGGATACATACCATGGGCCACTCTATGGTTTTACTTGCATGACCATGAACAGGACATAAGGAAGTAGGATGGAAAAATCTACCTGGAAACTAGACACATGGGTATGTGAGCTGCAAGGAAAGCAATCACTGACGGAGGTTCTTCCAGGAAATTTGCTGCTGTGCCGGACATGCTAGAACTTCAATACGAACTGGAGTTAAAGGCAGCCAAGTGGTATGCCACGACTGATATCACTAATGCATTTTTCTCAATCCCTCTGGTAGCAGAGTGCAGGCAACAGTTTGCTTTCACTTGGAGGGGTGTCCAGTACACCTGGAATCGACTGCCCCAGGACTGCTGGAAATGTAGCCCTACCATTTGCCATGGACTGATCCATACCACACTGGAACAGGGTGGAGCTCCAGAACACCGACAGTGCACTGATGATATAGTCATGTGGTGCAACACAGCAGAAGAAGTTATAGAGAAAGGGAAGAAAATAATCCAAATCCTTCTGAAGGCTGGTTTTACCATAAAACAAAGAAAGGTCAAGGGACTTTGACACATGCACATCATGCTCCAACTGAAAAAGATATTGGCAGCATATGAAGGGGTTCGAGCTGCTTCAGAAGTGGATGGTACTGAAGCACAGTTGATCCTCGCACCCTGACTGCCAGTGCTGGGCTAGATGTTCAAAGGAAACATCCCCTCTACACATCATGCAACTGATGCTACATGGAGTAAATGGGTTGCACTGATCACCTAGCGGGCTCAAATAGGAAACCCCAGTGGCCGAGGAATCTTGCAGGTGATTATGGAGTGGCCAGAAGGCAAAGATTTTGGATTATCACCAGAGGAGGAGGTGACACGTGCTGAAGAAGCCCCACATTGGGTGCCAAAAAAGGACTGTTGTGGTTTAGCCCCAGTCAGCAACTAAATACCACAGAGCTGCTTGCTCTCTCCCCCCACCCCTATGGGATGGGGGAGAGAATCGGAAGGGCCAAAGTAAGAAAACTCATTGGTTGAGATAAGAACAGCTCAATAATTAAAATAAAACAGTAAAAACAACAATAATAATAATAGTAATATAATGAAAAAGAAAATAACGAGAGAGAGAGAGATGTGAAACCTTGGGATGATGGAAAAAAACCCTAACAACAATTGATGCAACTGCTCACCACCCGCCGACCGATGCTGCCGGTCCCTGAGCTGCTTCCCCTGGCCAACTCCCCCCAGTTCATATACTGGGCATGACATCATATGATTTGTAATATCCCTTTGGTCTGTTTGCATCAGCTATCTTAGCTGTGCCCCCTTCCCTCCCGGCTTCTTGTGCACCTGGCAGAGCACGAGAGACTGGAAACATTCTTGACTAGTACAAGCACTACCTAGCAAAAACTAAAACATCAGCATGTTATATTATTCTCATGCTAAGTCCAAACCACAGCACTATACTAGCTACTAGGAAGAAAATTAACTCTATCCCAGCTAAAACCATTGACACTGTTTCAACAAAGAAAGAGACATTTCGATGATTTGTTCATATATGGTTTCATTTATCAACGAAAACAAATTGTTTAACAAGTAAAATAATGGAGAAAGTATTGTTTTCCTAAGGCGTAAATATAGATATATTATATATGTGTGTGTATATATGATACATATTATGTATATATAGGGTACTAGTGAAATTCCTTACTGAAAAGTCAAAGTGTAAAGAATACAGTTCTGAAGATTAGTGAAATTTATCTCCAATCCTGTTAGAAACTCACATTTTACAATAATTTTTATATATATATATATTTAACCAAAATATATTAACTGACCAAAATGATTTAAACTGACATTTCTTCCCCAATTATTTTGGCCAAAGGATGTTCTGCTTTACTTCTAAAAATCATCTTTTATCAATGAGTATTTTATTCCATCCATTGCCTCTGTAGCCTTTCAATCTCCATTGATATCTCAGAAAATACTTTTGATTTCTGATAGCTCAAAAAAATTAAAAATTTCATTTAACCTGTTATAAATTTAGCACTGTTTAATCCATTAATTTAGCTGAACTGAGGAAATCATGTTCTAAGTGCCTTTTCTGTTTTCCTCTGGGAACACACACACAAAAAAGATCCCTTTGCATAAAAAGCTCACACTTTTATAGACAGCCATAGACCTACAGACGTTATATGAAATCATGTAACTCTCAGACTTTTAGTGTGTTAACATGGAAAAGACATTTGTCCAAGTATCAATAAATACCATTCTTTGTTTTGCCGTTCCTATTAGTACTAACTACTTAACAAGCTCTTCAAAGGTCACAAAAATCTCTTTTCTATGAACCCAGATTTTAAAACTATACTCTGCTGCCTCTAGTCTACTAGATTGCTAGTTGTCCTGGAAAACTAGAACTCATTTCTGTATTTATTGCCCTGAGACCATGAGATTTTATATATTTAGAAGAGCTACCTGTGATCCGTGTTTAAATGAGCTTATCCTGGAATATGGAATAATAATATACTTCATGTAGGAAAAATCCTTTATTTAAGGAAAGAAGTTGATTTAAATAAATTTATTTTAAAATAAGTTTAACTTATGTAAAAATTAACTTATTTAAAAATAAGTTATAAACTCTGCTTTTTGATAAAACTCAAAGTTTCTCCAGATCCACTGGTATAACTCAGGGGAAATTTGACCTATAAGACATCATAAATTTATCAGAGAGCTGATTCCTTCATTTTTCCTCTCACTACTAATTGTTAGACTTTTCTGTAAAAGTGAAAAGGTGAAACATATCTGATAATTTAACTTATGTTTCCCTTCATCACATCATATCAGAACGAGGGAAGATTTACTTAATTTACAGTACTAATAATATAATGAATATATTATGTTATCTGAACCAAATTTTGACCTCATTTCCACCAATGAATCTAGATAGACATACTGTATTATTAAGGGCATATTTTGGATCACTTAAATATCTGCCCTTTCATACTCATTTAAGAAGAGAGAAGCATTTCAAATCTGTACATAATCTGAAATTTTTGAAATGGATGTTTAAATATGCTATCCTTAGCAATTTTTCACATTTTTTTATTTATGCACCAAAATGAGATGCTTAGTTATGTACAAACTAGACACATACTTATGAGAGGAGAGATTACATTGTTTCTGAGCATTGGTTGTTAGAAGAATCATATAATACAACTTGGGTAGTTATGTATGCTTTTCTTCCAGCTTGAAACCTCTGAAACAGTCTGAATGTTTGTCTCATTTCTATGCATGATGTCCCCTTACAGAGAAGTTGAAGACAACTCCTCTAAGGATATGAAGTCAGAAATGGTGTCTAACTCAATCCCACACATACTCAGTAAGCAAAAGCCCTTGAAATACACTAGCGAAACCTCTCAACTTACTATACCCTCATCTGATTTATAATCCAAATGTATTTCTCTTGAATAAGTTAAACAAGGAAAGAAACAGATTTACAGCAGGAAGTCTATCATGCACTACATTTTGAAAATACAAACCTGAGCCTTAAGAACTCAAACAGTTTCAGAATGATGAAGGGCCATATAAACAAACACAGATGCACTGAATGGCAAATAATAATTCTTATAAATTTATATTTATACATGAAAATGAGATTAATGAAACAATGTATTAACTGAAAAGAATCACACAGATATTTTGAAAAAGTATAGTTTTCTTTGTTAAAGCATACTACAAGGAAAAAGACTTCAGGCAATATCATGTATTGGACTAAGTAGAAGAAGACAGTAGGCCATCTTACAAAAACCATACTGTTTAATCAGGCCATGAAAGCAATGTAAGAGGAGCAGCAGAACACTGCAAGTTGTTGAGTCAGATCTCTTACACAGATGACAGGCACAAGTATCAAAGAAGGATTGGATTCTATCAGAGTATTACACTGACACTATCCATATGAAAAAAAAAATAGGGCATTTACACTCACTCTCTCACTTTGGTGCTGAAATTTTAATACTGTTTCACAGTTCAAAGGTTATTTGAATTTTGCAGAGTGTGAAAAAATATCCATTGACAGGTTACCAAAGTACCTAAGTTCAATTACTGTCTTCCTTAATGAACTTGTCACATCACAGTGAGGAATAAGAATAATATTTTTTGTAAATTTTTTAATTTAAGGTGAGAACTAACACATTTAAAACCTTTCATATTTCTGTCATACCCACATTCTGACAAAAATGCACTTTGCTTTATGTGGAATAAATAAATATATTCTTGCTTTCTGGGACTGGAAGAGAAGGGAAAAGGATGGGAATAAAGAAGTGTTCTGATATGCTAAAAATAATCTATATAGAATCATAGAACTGTTTGGGTTGGAAAGAACCTTTAAAGGTCGTCTAGTCCAACCCCCTGCAATGAGCAGGGACATATTCAACTAGATCATGTTGCTCAGAGCCCCATCCAACTGGACCTTGAATGTTTCCAGGGATGGGACATCTACAACCTCTCCAGGCAACCTGTTCCAGTGTTTCACCACCCTCATCTTAAAAAATCTTTTTCCTTATATCTAGTCTGAATCTACCCTCTTTCAGTTTAAAACCACTACCCCTTGTCCTATTGCAACAGACCCTATTAAAAAGTCTGTCCCCATCTTTCTTATAAGCCCCCTTTATATATTGAAAGGCTGCAATAAGGTCTCCATGGAGCCTTGTCTTCTCCAGGCTAAACAACCCCAACTGTCTCAGCCTTTCCTCATAGGAGAGGTGTTCCATCCCTCTGACCATTTTTGTGGCCCTCCTCTGGACCCACTCCAACAGGTCCATGTCTTTCCTGTGCTGAGGACTCCAGAGATGGATGCAGTGCTCCAGGTGGGGTCTCGCCAGAGCAGAGTAGAGGGGCAGAATCACCTCCCTCAACCTGCTGGCCATGCTTCTTTGTATGCAGCCCAGGATACGGTTGGCCTTCTGGGCTGCGAGCACACATTGCCAGCTCATGTCCAGCTTATCATCCACCAGTACCCCCAAGTCCTTCTCTGCAGGGCTGCTCTCAATCCCTTCATCCCCCAGCCTGTATTGATGCTGGGGGTTGCCCTGACCCAGGTGCAGGACCTTGCACTTGGCCTTGTTGAACCTCATTATGTTCACATGGGCCCACTTCTTGAGCTTATCCAGGTCCCTCTGAAAGTCATCCCATCTTTCTGGCATGTCAACTGCACCACCCAGCTTGGTGTCATCTGCAAATTTGCTGAGGGTGCACTCGATCCCACTGTCTATGTCATTAATAAAGATACTCAGCAGTACTGGTCCCAATATGGACCCCTGAGGAACACCACCCGTCACCGGTTTCCACTTGGACATTGAGCCATTGACCATTTACCCTCTGAATGCGACCATCCAATCAATTCCTTATCCACTGAATGGTCCATCCATCAAATCCATATCTCGCCAATTTAAAGAAAAGGATGCTGTGGGGGACCATGTCAAAGGCCTTACAGAAGCCCAGAGAGATGACATCCATAGCTCTTCCCTTGTCCACTGATGTAGTCATTCCATCATAGAAGGCCACTAGGTTGGTCAGGCAAGACTCGCCCTTGGTGAAGCCATGCTGGCTGTCTCTAATCACCTCCCTGTCCTCCATGTGCCTTAGCATAGCTTCTAGGAGTATCTGTTCCATGATCTTCCCAAGCACAGAGGTGAGGCTGACAGGTCAGTAGTTCCCAGGGTCCTCCTTTCTACCCTTTTTAAAAATGGGTGCCATTTTTTATTTTTTAAAATATATGCTTCTTTATTCTTTACAAAACTTTGTGTCAAGGGCTGATTCTCAATAGATCACAGCAAGTGAGCAGCTCTGTTACATAGGAAACCCTGACTCAGACACAGGACACCTATGAATGATTTAGTGCCAGGTGCCCCACAATCATGCAGTACATGACAGGGGAGAGGCAGCGCCGCATCTGTCCACCCCTCCGGTCCCGACCATGAGCAGCGCTTCACACTGGGCCCACCCCATGTGGGGCAGGTGGCCAGCTGTCGCAAGCCCACCAAGGCGCTGGTGGCGCTGTGGTATCACTACATCTAGGTGGGATTCTGACTTAGAGGCATTCAGTCAAGCCCACACATGGTAGCCTCGCACCAGTGTCTCCTCAGCCAAAGGCATGCACCAGGGGTCTGAATTTGTGGTACCTCTCGTACTGGACAGGATTACCATTGCAACAACACATCATCAGTAGGGGAAAACTAACCTGTCTCACAATGGTCTAATAGACAGGATAAACCTTACTGAAAGCCAAAACTAAGCTGCCCAGATGCATGCTTAGCTACAAGACATGCTGGATTAACCCAAGAGCTAGAGAAACACAGGCCTAAGGCTGCTGGAATGTGCCACAAGTTTCTCTATGCCTGACTTAAAAATATGCTTTTAATTACAGTTATGAACATATTTAAAACTGAAAACCAAAAAGTTCCAAAAGTTTTTCACTGATGTTAATAAGGAACTGATATGGTGTAGCCCCAGTCAGCAACTAAGCACCACACAGCTGCTTGCTCACGCCCCCCACCCCAGTGGGATGAGGGAGAGAATACGAAGGGCAAAAGTAAGAAAACTCATGGGTTGAGATAAGAACCGTTTAATAATGAAAATAAAATAGTAATAATAATAGTAATAGTAATAGTAATGATAATCATATACTGAAAAGGAAAATAGCGAGAGAGAAAGAGAGGTGAAACCTCGGGAAGGGGGCTAAAAAAGAAAAAACAAGTGAAGCAACTGCTCCCCACCTGCCGACTGATGTCACCAGTCCCCGAGCCGTGATTGCTACTGCCCTCCCCCGGCCAACTCCCCCCAGTTAACATACTGGGCATGATGTTACATGATATGGAATACCCCTTTGGCCAGTTTGAATCCACTCTCTTGGCTGTATCCCCTCCCCTCCCGGCTTCTTGTGCACCTGGCAGAGCATGGGAAGCTGGAAAAGTCCTTGACTAGTGTAAGCACTACTTAGCAACAACTGAAACATCAGCGTGTTATCAATATTATTCTTATATTAATCCAAAACACAGCACTATGCCAGCGATGGTGAAGAAAAGGAACTCTATCCAAGGTAAAACCATGACAGTATCCATCCCTTATTCCATGCCATTTACATCACGCTCAGGTCCCATCCTATTGAATACAGCCTCAGTAACCACCCCCCCTCCCCCTTCCCATCCTTTGATAATACACACAGGTACCATTTAGCATTCCGTTAGTCTATGGACCACCCCTGTAAAATGTCTGTAAAAAGACAACAAATGTCCATAAAATGACCACTGAGTTAATTTAGTCTTTGATTTTGGGCTCCATCTATTCTAACAGTCTTTCCGGGCAGGAAAGATGGTGCGTGTGGTCTTGGATTGTTGCATGCTTTAAGTCAGTCCTTGTTCCATCACTGCTGCACTTTGCTCGGTTTAGTCAAAGGTCATCTACCAGGCCTCCCCATATTGATATTTCAGACATCATCCCCCATACCACAGAGGCTTTAACCACTTTTCTTGGTTCATTGCGGCCCATATTTCACATTCATGAATAAGGTGCAATACTGTCGATGGTCAAGTCTACCCCTCTATCACAGGCCCATCTGTATGTTGCATCTCTCCCTTGAGAGACTTTAGTAAAGTCTTTGACACTGTGTCCCACAGCATCCTCCTAGAGAAGCTGGAGGCTCATGGCTTAGACAGGTGTACTCTTCGCTGGGCAAAAAATTGGCTGGATGGCTGAGCCCAGAGAGTTGTGGTGAACGGAGCTAAATCCAGTTGGCAGTTGGTCACGAGTGGGGTTCCCCAGGGCTGAGTGTTGGGGCCAGTCTTGCTTAATATCTTTACCAATGATCTGGATGAGGGGATTGAGTGCACCCTCAGTAAGTTTGCAGAGGACACCAAGTTGGGTGGGACTGTTGATCTGCTTGAGGGTAGGAAGGCTCTGCAGAGGGACCTGGTCAGGCTGGATCAATGGGCCGAGGCCAATTGTATGAGGTTTAACAAGGCCAAGTGCCGGGTCCTGCACTTTGGTTACAACAACCCCAGGTAACGCTACAGGCTTGGGGAAGAGTGGCTGGAAAACTACCTGGAGGAAAAGGATCTGGGGTCTGCTGGCTGAACATGAGCCAGCAGTGTGTCCAGGTGGCCAAGAAGGCCAACAGCATTCTGGCTTGTATCAGGAATATCACTGGTGAGACCACACCTCAAATACTGTGTTCAGTTTTGGGCCCCTCACTACAAGAAGGACATTGAGGTGCTGGAGCGTGTCCAGAGAAGAGCAGTGAAGCTGGTGAAGTGTCTAGAGAGCAATTCTTATGAGGAGTAGCTGGGGGAACTGGGGTTGTTTAGTCTGGAGAAGAGGAGGCTGAGGGGAGACCTTATCACTCTACAACTACCTGAAAGGAGGTTGTGGTGAGGTGGGTGTTGGTCTCTTCTCCCAATAACATGCGATAGGACAAGAGGAAATGGCCTCTAGTTGTGCCAGGTTTAGCTTGGATATTAGGAATAATTTCTTCACCGAAGGGGATATCAAGGCTATCAAGGGGTATACTTGGGGAACAGACTGCCCAGGGAAGTGGGCAGTCACCATCCCTTTAAGTATTTAAAAGATGTGTAGCCGTGGTGCTTAGGGACATGTTTTAGTGGTGGACTTGGTAGTGCTAGGTTCATGGTTGGACTCGATGATCTTAAAGGTCCTTTCCAACCTAAACAATGCTGATATATGTCTGAATTTTATGTTATAAGGATAAGCCTTTTAATCCCTGTAGATCTTCTCATTTCATTACATGTAGTTGCATACAACTGCTGGTAGACCTTTGGAAAACAGCCAGGACTGGACAAGCCATTCTGCTTTGAAAATGTATGAAAAGAACTAACAAGTTCAATTTTTGCTGTTTAGCATGAAGTATTCAATCTATCATTATACTTTACTGGTCCAACAAATTAAATATCCAAATAATTAAGTAAAAAAAGACACATTTCTACTGAAGCTCTCTACAAATTTGTGCTTTAATAAAATTTTAAATAATATTTAAAATTAATTTTAGTGATTTATGCTGATATATGCTTACCTCATTGTCTGACTCCACAAGCACTTGATCATATTCACTGAGCGCTACTAGGAACATGATAGATGTGACATTTTCAAAGCAATGTATCCATTTTCTTCTTTCCGATCGTTGGCCTCCTACATCCACCATTCTGCAAAATTAACAGTGACCATATCTATTCAGCAAATACCTTAGCAGAGAAACATACAATCACATATGGAACACTGAATTAAAGAATTTAGTTGAAAACACAATTTGATTTGTTTTTCTTAAAAATTTTACCATTTGTATTAAAGACCAATGGAATGTGTTATAAATAAACAGGTTATCATATTTGTTTTTTAGTCTGATGTGCTTTCTGAATTCTGAGCCATGATTCTAGAATGTATGCCCTGCAGAAACACATATCCATAGAATTAAGTTGGTGTCCTGCCTTTCTCCCAGGAAATTACCAGAGTCAAAATTCCAAACTCGTCAAGACTGCCTAATTTTAAGAGTATAAATAGAACACAATCTGTATTTACTGAAGTTGCTATGGTCAAAATAAAAACTCAAATTTGCTGGCAGAGTGTACTCCCAATTCATTATGGGTCACAGTGTAACTAGACGCTCGGGTGTCTAACTTGAAATTGTAATTGCATAGTTATTTTTTAAGCAATTGTATTTACACTCAAAATGAGCTGTGGGGAGAATTATTTGTAGGAGTGATGTTAAACTTACAAAATGTCACTTCTCTCTAAAAATCAAGTACAGAAGTGGTACCTTTACATTTCATAATTTATTATTCCTAATAAAACTGATATACTCATTTTATTGAAAAATGACTTCCAGTCTTTCTATCAATAATAACTACCTTCAGAAAAAGACAAGTCTTTGTCTCTCATCCTTTTGCCATCTTTAACAACAGCTGCTAAACATATATGGACAAAAACATGAAAATAAAATGAACAAGCTCAAATTTTAAAAATATTGAATAATTTGTACTTTTAACAAATATCCTATACAAGCTATTACTAATGTAAAAGGAAACAAAAGAAACAAAGGAAACGGGTGTTAAACTTTTTTTCTACCTGAAAATGATGCTTTGTAAGTCGAATGGATATTCAATGATCCCTGTTGTTGGGACTCGAACTCTAAGCACATCTTGCTGAGTTGGCAGATAGGCCAAATCTGCTATGCGGTCCAAGTCGTTAAGATAACTATAGATGGGAAGAAACAACAGGAATGCAAGACAGTGATACCATAATCCCCCTGAGGAAAAGAGAAAGGAAAACTTGGGAAAAGAAATGGGGTATGGGATAGGAAGAAGTGCAACAGAAGAAAGAGCAATATTGACATAAAAGAGGGAAGGAAATATAAAGGAGTGCTCCACTCTCCCTTTCAGGTAATTTTCATAGCTTCAAGTAAATTCTACAAAAGGACAGCATGATTATTATGATTTTCATATAAATTTGCTTGGCTTTCACTGTTTGAGTCACCAACAATTTATAATTTTCAGTTATTCAATTCTGGTTAATTTAAAGACAAATAATGTGATAAAATGTGTAAGAAATATAAGACTATAATTTTATCTGAAACTATAACATATTTCTTGATAATTACTCTGCAATGTCTACGAAGAATAGATAAACATGAATCTCCCAAGTGATGGTGAACTATTAATTACCAGTTTCAAAATGGTAGGAGGATAAATGGCACTCTTTTGGAGACAAAAAAAACCCCACACCGACAAATTAAAAAACTCTCCACCTGCAATTCCTGCATCCAGACTGAAACTTCTCATCAAGTTAATAAGCTTGCAATTCATGAAATACATCCCAGTCAGTTAGCAAATAATCTGAAACTGCAATAAAGCTGCTTGTAAGGGTTTGTTAACTACAACAGGCATCTCCTGCTATTGCTTAATGGTGGTTTTCAAGTATAAAGCAGCAGTGCACTGGAGGTTTTAATTAACTTTCATAAGAGATGCTTCAAAAAAAAGAGGAATGATATACCAACATGTGGTAGCCCATTTGGGTCCAGGAGTTGCACATTCCATGAATTCAGTGCACCAGGCAGCTTGGGCTCTCCCCAGGGTAGATGTCTGGGAAAAAGACTGCCACAGGCAATCAAGTTTTTGTGCATTTGATTACTTCCAAGCACAAGAATGACCTAGATGGTCCAAGTTAGCTACTGGTAAAATAACCTAAGGCTGCCCTGATTCATTCCAGGGGAGGGTAGCAATGTAATCCTTGCAATTTATCAAATCATTAAATAGCACTAAACTCTGAATTTATTCTTTTCTTCATAGTTATCATTAAAGGTGTTCTTTTTTTAAATAAACCCACACAAGGAATAGACTACTAGATACTCTGAATGATTTGTTATGCAATAGTGAAAGTAAGTTGTTATGAACAATGACAGAAGCAAAGCAATTTGAGTTCTACTTTACATCAAAAATACAGAAGAATTAATTTGTTAACTCTGGGAGGGAGCAAAAAATATTATCAAGCTTTCCTCATTATGATTTTATTCATGAAAGATTAAGCTGATAGTAAATGTTGAATGTGAGAATATTACACATATTCAGAAAGATGTAGTCAACCACATATCTCAGAAAAAATTTCATATTCAGAAGTTACAACTCTGAAAACATTTTCTCAGAACCCTGACTAGTCTCTGCCAATAAGAAAAAGGGCTTGGTAATCTGAGCATTTCATCTGTCCTTACTTGTTTTAAAAAAGAGCAGAATGGATAAGCTGATCACCAATTTGCTGGGCGGGGGGGGGGATCCATAACCAAGTTCTACTTTTACACATGTACTAAACAGAAAACTTCTTCCTCATTTCACCAGTAGCACCTTCTAGAGGCTATACAGAACCCTTACACAACCATAAAGAATCTTATTTCCTTCCCTAGATATCTTCACTTAAATGGTGGTTTAAAACCAGCTGGCAACTATTTTACAGAGAGAGGGTTATACCAGCTGCAGAGTTTGAGAGATTTGTAATACAATGTTTGTTAAAATAAGTATGCCAAGTGACTGTGGAACCAAACAGAAGTGTGCCATAATTTTAGGCTTTACAGTTGATGGTATTGTACAAAATACAAAACATCCCTTCTATAAACTATGTGTAAAGAAGCAACAGTATCTTTTCCTTATGAAGAACAAAAATGTAATGCATACTTTTACCATGAATTAATTTTGTCTCAGAAAATTGAGTTTATAGATACTTTGATAGGCTGAATAAAATGTGCTTAACCGAAACCATACCACACTCAAAATTCAGACATCTGTATTTATCTCCATCTCCTAATTATGCCTCAGTGCATCAGCAGATGTATGTAATGAATAACAAGAATAAGTCTTCTCAGTTATGATATGTTACTGGTGCCAGCATTGTTACAGTTTATAAATAAAATCAGTGACTGAGCAAAGCATTTTTTCTGCACTGTATAGAATTTTTTTCCTCAGCATAACCAATTATAGAATAAGGGAAAGGCTTGTGCACTTTAAAATGTTTCTTCTGTTTTGATGGAATCTTGCCATTTTGAGTGTTAGTCTGTGCTATATTTCATGCTTTTACAGCATCTTGCTATTCAGCAGCCCAATGCTGTTAGAGACCAATGGGTAGGACTGAAATATTAATGTAATAGACTTTAAAATGAAGAGTGCTGGAAAAGTGTTCAAAGCTGTTGTCCAGAGACTATTTGGATGTGGACCTCCCCCTCCCACTGAGTGCTGCTGAACTATGGCACTATCCACTACCCCAGCCTCTGCATCCCTTGCCCTACTTGCACTCTCATAGTGAGCAGTCCCAGAATAATCCAACATTTGATTTACAGTGCAGAGTCATGAATAGAAAGCAGCAGTAGCACATGCTGCCTTGGATTACCATGAGGTAAAAAATCTCTTTGGAACTAGGTCCTCTTTGTGTAAATTATGTGTGGTGGGCTGTAGGGATCCTTCCATCTTTGATCCCTGTCTCTGTCAGCAACTCATTATGTGGCCACAAGACAGTCAGTTTTGCCAGAAGTGTTGAATATGCTTGTTAAATTTGGGGAATTCAATCTAAATATAATAATGCCTTGCTTTACATACCTAGTGCAGCATATGCTAGCTATTGAAATTGATGTACTTATTGGCAGCTAAGAACCTAAATATAGATCTTGGATTGGATCCTACACCATTTAAATTTGCATTAATGTTTACTTTAAAGCTATAAAACTTTAAACAAATAAATTTGTATATGATAATTGTCTCTTTTACCCCCCTCTTTTCACCTCTGTGTAAAACGAAGTTGTTTTCCTCCCTTTATAAATTTATTGTACCAAAGTGTTAATCATACTAGTTTGGGTTTGCTGCAAAAGCTGTATGATTGTAGAAGTGAATGCTGGAATCATGTATTTGTGGCTCAGTGCCTTGTGCCACTGTGCAAGAATACAGAAATACACGCTCTGCATATTACAGGAGCTGGTTCAGCCCTCATAAATGAGTCCTAATTTTGGAAATTGCAGGAGTGTGCATAGTCAATTTGTAATAGGCAAATTTGAATGCTTTCCCTCATCATCCTTTTTTTCCTGTCTTACCCTTCTCCCTCCTCTTTTTAATGCACTTTCTTTTTAACTTTCCACTAGCACTTTTTCAATTATATGAAACCAAAAGGATAGATTTTGCAACTGAATAGAAATCATATGTAGCTGTTAGGAATAAAAAACTCCTTTTCATCATCTTCTAGCTCGTTTAATGGAATGCTGTTAACCAGAAATATATTTGTGCTTGATAGATGGACAGTGGGAGTACAATGGATGTGCTGAGAAGATTCCTCTTTTTAATTGCACCATCTGCCTAACACAGGTAGAAAGAGACTGATTCAGCTAACCAGTATTTCCTCCACCCCATTTGTGTTTTCAGTGTTGGTGCGCAATATCTATTGATAGTGAATGTGACTTCCATACAGATAGTACACTCACACAAACGTAATCTTTAGTGCCTACGTAGGTCAGTTCAGTTGGATGTACTGACAGGGTGGGTCTACAGGGCAAGCACGGTAAGCTAATTCTTGCTAGGAAAGGCACTCAGCTCAATCACCAAATTTTTACATATTTAATTTGCAGTTACTTGCTTGGTTTGTTTTTTTTTAAACCAACACCCCACTACCACCCCAGACTAGTGGTCTGTGATTCAGCTGCTGTGTGATTTGCATGCAGGAAGGGATAATTTACCCCAGAGCTCTTTCTCCCATGGGAACTCCTTTATCTCTGATTTTTATGAAGTTTATCTGTTGCGAGTTATTCTTTGCAGTTAAGAAGTACTCATCCTGGACCCCCAGTACCTGCATTTCAGAGTAGAAGGGGATGGTTAAAGGCTTTCTTACTATTTACCTCAACAAAACAATGAAGATTAAACATGTAGTTGAAATTGTAACGAAAAATGTTCTAGAAATAAGAAGGAAAAATAATTAGTTAATTATAAATTAGGGCCTAAAGAATCAGGAAAATTTTTTAATTTCTTAATTTCTATACAGTTCAGCGGTATTATGCACTAAATGGCTTTTTGCTTCTCCTGTACTGAGCCTCATGGAAATAAATGTAGTGGGTTGGCTGTTTTTTGGTTTTGGTCAGGTTTTTGTTTTTTGTTTTTAATGCTAACTAAAAAAGGGGGGGGGAGAAGAGGGTGAAGGGTATAATTAGAAGTCTCATAGGAGTTTGGGGGCTTATATTATACAATAATGAAACTTTGTATACTTATATCACTATCTAATGTTGTCTCCCCAGTGGAGTAGAAATACACACAGTAATTTATTCATCACGTTCTCTTGCTGATTATTTGATTGTTGTTCAGTATGCGCATGGGTAGTAAGGTTAATCTTATCCTCATACTGATTTTCAGGTAAATAGCAGAGTCTATATACTTCTAAAGCAAAACTGAAATTCATCTGTGATTCTCCATAATGCCAAAAATAAAAGGAATGCACATCAGAAAGCAAGCAGTAAAACATTTACATGTGCTCTTTATTTTTATTCAAATAATATATTGCAAATGGATTCAAACTATGTATATAGGTCAAGGAAAATGTACGGCTTACCAACACACGCTCTAATGTTTCCATTTTACTTTATTGTTAGTTTTGTGGTGTTTAACCATATGGAAGTATGCTTACTAGATAGCATGCACAGGAAGTAGTCTGAGGAAGAAGAACTTGAAAAACATAGTTGATATTATCCTTGCACTGTTTTGCTAAATTGTTTTACAAAAAATTATCCAGTGCTCTGTCCCACTCAGGAACATCCTCTCTGGAGCCAGGAGCTCTGTCAGCATCTCTTGGTCTGCCAAGATTCCAAGCTTATGGGTGTGCTGCTCTAAGAGGAAAGGAAGTGACGGAAAACCAGCGGGAGACAGGCACCATCCGATGATGATCATCAAGTCTCGTTTATTGGCAATTAGCAAATATCTTTTATACCGTTCGTAAATTAGCTCATACATATTTGCAAAAGCATAGCTCATCCTTGGCTGGGAGGTAGATGCCAACTCCTCCCATGCTTATCTCTTATGTTCAGCCTTGCAATTAGCAGTTACTTGTTTCTCACACTCCTTTACCGGTCAACAACAGCTGGGCCCAAGGTCGCTCCGACCCTGAGCCTGTCCTTCTACTTCAATGCCCGCTTTCTGCTAGCCGTTCCCGGGCTAGAGTTTCCCACAGGAAGTTTCTTGTTTCTTGTACCTTGGCCTTACTGTGGTACAAAAGATTAATAAGTGCTCAGTAGTTTTAAAACATAGACATATCAAGCCATGTTTCATTAGTTTCCAATATATTCATACTTGCACAGACTGTTAGTCTGCGAGGGATTCACTAACGGGACGATCACTATTAGTCTAGTCGAGCCCAATAGCGCTGCACAGCCAGATTCACTAATAGTGCGGTTTATTGAAGCAACAGGAATACAGGTTCTTATCGGATTGATGGTGATAAATACGCTGTCTGCAAAGCACGTGCAAGTATAAAGTGCTAAAACACAAAACAACAACCTTGTTCTCTAAATTTCCCAGGGAATCACTTGGTATAACCAAGTGTTCGAGTCTTACCCAATAGGCGTCCCTATGGGGGAGAAGAGAGGTTCAGCCCATCAACTGATCCCAGTAGTCAGCGATGGTATCTTCCCTAACGTCCCTCTCTCTTGGGGTCATTTTTATATTATTTTATGTTTAGGTGGAGCTTGAGTGACTCTAGTCATACATACTTTCGTTATTGATTGGTGTAGAAATTCCTCGCTTTGATTTAAAGGTATAGACTAAGAGAAATTCAGAGCGCACGCTCAGTGAGCGATGGTCGTACCTTGGAGGTGGGTAACTTTGGGATGGAGGCGTGTATTTTAGTATTATAATGAGGTTATAATGAGCAAAGTTCACCCACAGGGCATGATGTCCGGGCGTGGTTCCATGGTTCCATCCAGCCCCCAGATCTGCAGCAATTTATGGATGAGTTTGGCCATGTAGCCTTCGCTTCACTCCCTCCTCCAGTTATCTCCCTTAGATTAGGACACCGAGCTCCCTCAGTGTTCCTAACATCTAAGAGTGCAGGTGGTGTTGCATAGGGGACAATCACTGAACCACTTTCCAGCATGCCAACCGCATTCTTCTGGAAGTTAACTCTTATGAGATGTGGATATAACTTTAGCCTCAATAATTTCAACCTCGGTAATCTCACCCCCAGTAATCATCCCACAATTACGTAGCAGTTAACATCATGAACTTCAACTCATTGGCTATTCTCACCCAAAATCAAATCCCCTTGAGGTACACTTCGGACTTCCCCATCCTCCCTCATCACCCATCAAGTGCAACCAGGTCATTGAGCGAAAGCAACTCCATGAATGGGTTTGCCTTTGCCAGAGACAGGACAGGAATAACCCAGACTTTCTTCCCCAGCATTTTTTTTTTTATGTGCACTACAGGGACTTTATCTCCTTCTACAGTACATAAAAGTTTTGAGTGATCAGGGCTAGCTCGATTGGCAGAGCCCCTATTGTTGACTAACCAGGTGGCTTTTGCTAAATGTGTATCCCAGTGTTTGGATGTTCTACCCCCCATTGCTCTCTGTGTAGTCTTTAACAGTCCACTGCATCGTTTGATTTTCCCGGAGACTGGTACATGATAGGGGATGTGATACACCCACTCAATACCGTGCTTTTTGGCCCAGGTGCCTATGAGGTTGTTGTGGTTTAGCCCCAGCCAGCAACTAAGCCCCACACAGCCGCTCGCTCGCTCCCCCACCGGCAGGATAGAGGAGAGAATCAGAAGGGTAAAAGTGAGAAAGCTCGAGGGTTGAGATAAGAAGAGTTTAATAATTAAAATAAAACAATAATAACAACAGCAACAATAATAATGCAATGAAAACGAAAATAGCGAGAGAAAGGCGAAACCCAGGGCGAGGGGAAAAGGGAATGAACAACCAAAACAAACAACACGTGATGCAGCCGCTCACCACCCGCCAACCCGACGCCTGTCCCTGAGCCGAAACCACCTCCCACGTGTGCTAACTCCCCCGGTTAATGTACTGGTCATGGCGTCATATGGTATGGAATATACCATTGGCCAGCTTGGATCAGCTGCCTTGGCTGTGGCCCCTCCCCTCCCAGCTTCTTGCCCAATTGGCAGAGCATGGGAAGCTGGCAAGGTCCCTACCTACTACAGGCGTTACTTAGCGACACTTAGACGCTACATAACAACAATTAAAACATCAATGCATCATCTGCACTATACCAGCTACAGTGAAGAAAATTAACTTTATCCCAGCCAAAACATGTTTGGAGGTTGTTCGGGAAATGCGTCCTGTTGTCTGACTCAGTTCTTTCTTCGGTGCCATGTTGCGATAGGACTTCTTTTTCCAGACCCAGGAGAGTGTTCTGGGTGCTGGCATGGGGCACAGGATATCTTTCCAGCCATCCGGTGGTTGCTTCCACCACTGTAAGCACATGGCGTTTGCCTTGGCATGTTTGTGCGAGTGTGATATAATCAGTCTGCCAGGCCTCCCCATATTTAAATTTCAGTGATTATCCTCCTATCATGGTTTTTGCTGGGATAGAGTCAATTTTCTTCACTGCAGCTGGCATAGTGCTGTGCTTTGGATTTAGTATGAAAATAATGTTGATAACACACCGATCTTTTAGTTGTTGCTGGGTAGTGCTTGTACTAGTCACGGACTTTTCCAGCTTCCCATGCTCTGCCGTGTGCACAAGAAGCTATGAGGGGAGGGGGCACAGCTAAGAGAGTGGATTCAAACTGGCTAAAGGGACATTCCATATCATGCAATGTCATGCCAAATATGCTAACTGGGAGGAGCTGGCCGGGGGAGGCAGGCAGCAATCGCGGCTCGGGGACGGGCAGCGTCGGGTGGTGGGTGGTGAGCACTTGTATTGTTTGTGTTTCTGGTTTTTTTCTTTTTCCATTTTCCTTTTTATTCTATTATTGTTACTGTTATTACTATAATAAACATCATTATCATTATTATTTTGTTTTAATTATCAAACTGTTCTTATCTCTACCCACAGGGGTTTTTTTGTGCTTTTGCTCTTCCAGTTCTCTCCCCATCCCACAGGGGCGGGGGGAGCGAGCGAGCGGCTGCGAGGTGTTTAGTTGCCGAATGGGGCTGAACCACGAAAACAACACAGAGGCTTTACCCCTCAATCACAGGCCCATCTGTATGTTGCATCTCTCCCTTGATGGACTGAGGTGTCATGGGCCCACTGAGCTGAAAATAATTCACCCTTATGTTGCCAGTCTGGATCCACCTCAGCCACTTCAGTCTTAGCAGCCTGATTTACCTGCTGTTTGTTTCGATGTTCTTCAGTGGCCCGACTCTTGGGGACGTGAGCATCCACATGAAGTACTTTCACAACCAGGTTCTCTACCTGGGCAGCAATATCTTGCCGCAATGCAGCAGCCCAGACGGGTTTGCCTCTGCGCTGCCAGTTGCTCTGCTTCCATTGCTGTAAACACCCCCACAGGGCATTTGTCACCATCCAGGAGTCAGTATAGAGATAGACCTCTGGTCATTTCTCTCTTTCAGCAACGTCTAATGCCAGCTGGATGGCCTTTACTTCTGCAAACTGACTTGACTCTCCTTCAGCAGTTTCTGTGACTTGTGTAGGGCTCCATACAGCACCTTTCAATCTCCAATGCTTTCCCACAAGACGACAGGACCCATCAGTGAACAGGGCATACTGCTTCTCATTTTCTGGCAGTTTGTTATACAGTGGGGCTTCTTCAGCACATGTCACCTCCTCCTCTGGTAATATTCCAAAATCTTTGCCTTCTGGCCAGTCCATAATCACTTCCAAGATTCCTGGGCAACTGAAATTCCCTATTTGACCTCACTGGTTAATCAGATGACGTGTGTTGTGTGTGTTGTGTAGAGGGGACCCTCCCATTGAACATCCAGCCCAGCACTGGCAGTCGGGGTGCCAGGAGCAACTGTGCTTCAGTACCAATCATTTCAGAAGTAGCTCGAACCCCTTCATATGCTGCTAATATCTCTTTTTCAGGTGGAGTATAGCGGGCTTCGGACCCTCTGTATCCCTGACTCCAAAACCCTAGAGGTCGACCTCAGGTCTCCCCTGGTGCTTTCTGCCAGAGGCTCCAGGTAGGGCCATTCTCCCCAGCTGCAGTGTAGAGCACATTTTTAATGCACTGTCCTGCCCGGACTGGCCCAAGGGCTACTGCATGAACTAACTCCTGTTTAATCTGTTCAAAGGCTTGTCATTTCTTACGGCCCCATTTGAAATCATTACTCTTCCAGGTCACTTGATAGAGAGGGCTTACGATCATACTGTAATTTGGAATATGCATTCTCCAAAAACCCACAACGCCCAAGAAATGCTTGTGTTTCCTTTTTGCTAGTTGGTGGAGAAATGGCTGCTATTTTGTTCATCACATCCATTGGGATCTGACGATGTCTATCTTGCCATTTCATTCCTAAGAACTGGATCTCCCGTGCAGGTTCCTTGACCTTTATTTTTTTTTATGGCAAAACCGGCCTTCACGAGTTTATGGATTATTTTCTTTCCTTTTTCAAAGACGTCTTCTGCTACGTTGCCCCACACGATGATGTCATCAACGTATTGTAGGTGTTCTGGAGCTCCACCCTTTTCCAGTGCAGTCTGGATCACTCCATGGCAAATGGTAGGGCTGTGTTTCCACACCTGGGGCAGTCGATTCCAGGTGTACTGGATGCCCCTCCAAGTAAAAGCAAACTGTGGCCTGCACTCTACTGTTAGAGGGATGATAATAAACATTAGCAATATCAAGTGTGGCGTAGTAATTGGCTGCTTTTGACTCCAGTTCGTATTGAAGTTCTAGCATGTCTGGCACAGCAGCACTCAACGGTCGAGTGAATTCGTTCAGGCCATGATAATCTACTGTTAGCCTCCACTCTCCATTAGACTTCCACGCTGGACATATGGGACTGTTAAAGGGTGAGTGGGTCTTACTGAACACTCCTTAGCTCTCCAGTCGACGAATGAGCTCCTGGATGGGAATCAGGGAATCTCGGTTGGTGCAGAATTGCCACCGGTGCACTGTTGTGGTGGTGATCGGCACCTGTTGTTCTTTGACCTTCAGCAACCCCACAACAGAATGGTTCTTTGAGAGATGGGGCAAGGTAGACAGCTGTTTAATTTCCTCCGTCTCCAAGGCGGCTACACCAAAAGCCCACTTGTACCCTTTTGGGTCCTTGAAATGCCCTCTCCTGAGGTAGTCTATGCCAAGGATGCACGGAGCCTCTGGGCCAGTCACATTGGGGTGCTTTTGCCACTCATTCCCGGTTAGGCCCACTTCGGCCTCCAATACAGTTAGCTCTTGGGATCTTCCTGTCACTCCAGCAATACTGATGGTTTCTGCCCCTATATCGTTTGATGCCATTAGGGTGCCCTGTGCACCAGTGTCCACTAAAGCTTTATACTCTTGAGGGTCTTATGTGCCAGGCCATTGGATCCACACATTCTAGCAAACCTGGTTATCCCTTTCCTCCACCTGGCTGGAGACAGGGCCCCTCTAGTCCTGATCATTGTTTGCTACTCACTTCTTGTAAATGCTAATCAAAAGCCCCTCTATTAGGATCAGAAATAAAATCAGCGCTTCTACTCCTCTTTCTGGGGAACTGCCCACTGGCGACTGGAGCAGCAATTTTCTTGGAAGAACTCCCGAATGGTTTTTTTTTTTCACTGCAACTCACGTACCCATACCTCTAGGGTCGAGTTAGATTTTTCCATCCCTCTTCCTCATGTCCTCTCCATGGTCATGCTGGTAAAACCACAGCGTGGCCCATGATGTGTACCCCCTATATTCTCTCTCTTGACCAGAGGGACAATTACTCCTAATGGCTGAGATACTTTTTCACACTGATGGGATCAGGACATATCCTCTTTGAGTTGCTGGACTTCCTGGGACAGTTTCTCCACAGCCGAAATGAGGGAGGAAGAAAGAATTTCTTCATATTGCTGGAGTTGGCCAGCCAATTCATCATTCGTCCCCCACCGTTGATGCCTCTTCATCTTTCCAGGTAAGTATTGCCAGTGAGTTGGCATACAACGCTAGTGCACTTTGGAACAATATCCACAACATAGGTCGTGTGCATCTGACTTCATCTGGATCTTTGGATAACTGCTCATTGTTCAGGTCAACGTAAATCACCTCCAGCATAGCTCAGTCCCTGAGGTAGTGGATACCTCTCCCCACGGTGGTCTATTTTCCTGGGCGATATATAATATCTTCCTTGAAGGGATAGATATTTTTCCTTCATACCTGACAATAGCCCCCTCCAGAGGCTGAGGGCTTGTGCTTTTTCCGATTGTTTTGTCATTGCCCCCTTCCCTAGAAAGGGATCCCAGCTTCCTTACCCTCTACTTCCAGGCTACTGGCCCCATTATCCCAGTATCGGAGCATCCAGGTGACAATGCGCTTGCTTGGATAACGGCCGAAATCTTTTCACATATCTGGCAAACTCACTCAAGGTTAGGGATTAGGCGGTTGCTGTCTCATTTATGAGTTCTTCCTCTTCCTCCTCCTCTCCTCATGATGGCCCTGCTTTTTCATCATCGCTTACTAAACAAGCTGAGTTATGCTTCCAAGATTTCTTCTTGTGTATAGGGGCAACTGATACCAGCACGAGTTGGTTCTCTGGTTTAGCTGCAGTACCTGTTGCGGGGGTTGGAGTAGCTGCAATGCCTGTCGCCGGGTTTGGAGTAGCTGCAGTACCTGTCAGTTCATTTTCTCTCTCTTCTCCCTGAGGGTGCTGCATTAGTCTGAGCAGTGTTTGGTAGTGTGCTGGTTTTGGCTGGGACAGAGTTAATTTTCTTCATAGTAGCTAGTATGGGGCTATGTTTTGGATTTGTGATGAAAACATTGTTGATAACACACTGCTGTTTTAGTTACTGCTGAGCAGTGCTTACACAAAGTGAAGGCCTTTTCTGCTTCTCACACCACCCTACCAGCGAGTAGGCTGGGGGTGCACAAGAAGCTGGGAGGGGACAGCTGACCCCAACTGACCAAAGGGATATTCCATACCATATGACATCATGCTCAGCATATAAAGCTAGGGGAAGAAGAAGGAAGTGGGGGACATTCGGAGTTATGGCGGTTGTCTCCCCAGGTAACCATTACACGTGCTGGAGCCCTGCTTTCCTGCAGACGGCTGATCACCTGCCTGCCCGTGAGAAGTAGTGAATGAATACCTTGGTTTGCTTTGCTTGCATGCGTGGCTTTTGCTTTCCCTATTAAACTGTCTTTATCTCAACCCACGAGTTTTCTCACTTTTGCCGTTCCAGTTCTCTCCCCTCTCCCCCTGGGGGGAGCGATTGAGCGGCTGCGTTAAATCACAACTGGTAGATACTAGTCAAGGCCCAGCACATTTCAATATATTAGTTGTACCTCCTTGGAATAACCACAGCATTTTTTTTTAAGGCATTCTATCACTTCATCAGGATGTGTAGTTTTTCGGGAGTGAAGTTCCAGACCACTGGAGGTGAGAATTTCTCTAAATACCTGTCTGTATTATCCCACATGCCATGCCACCCATGATCATCCAGCCTCAGGGCAGATCTCTGGGTGATTTTTTAAAAATAGATGTTTAACCCTAAACAAGACCTGAAACACATTCAGGAGACATAGCAATAGGAGCATGCTGGCTTGAACATCCCAAGGATATTCAAAATTCTCGAGAGCTGGTGTAACTAGCCTGAAGGAGAAAGGGAAGGTGAAAGAGCAGGGGAAAGCATGTCCCCCATCTTCCCCATAGATTGGTTCTCAGAGAAGAGATGAAGAGTGTCATTAATAATTTCCGAGAGATGGCGCCCAAGTTATGGAGATGACAGCAATACCAAATGGTCAAATTTTTTGACCAGTAATATTTTTGTATCATAAGCTGATGTTAAACAGTACAGTAAAATGATAAACCTGACCCATCTCCCAGAAGTGATAAACAGCACCACAGGGAATACATACTGCAAGTAAGGATTTACATAAAACAACCATGTGAACAAATAAATCAACATGGTGACCACCGACTATTAAACTAATACAGTGAATGCTTAAAACAAATTTATTTTAACACGCTCTAGTCAGATCTGTCATTTTCTCAACCCTCCAAGTACCACATTGGGTGTCAAAAAAGACTGTCGTGGTTTAATCCCAACCGGCAACTAAGCACCACCACACAGCTGGTCACTCACCTCTCCCCTCAAGTGGGAGAGGGGAGAGAACAGGAATGGTAAAAATGAGAAAACTTGTGTGTTGAGATAAGAAGAGTTTAATAATTGAAATAAAATAAAAGAAAATAAAAAGCAATAATAATAATGTAATAGAAAAGGAAAACAATATAAAGAGAGAGAAGCACTACCTAGCAGCAACTAAACAGTGTGTTATCAACATTATTCTCATACTAAATCCAAAACACAGCACTATATCAGCTACTAGGAAGAAAATTAATTCTGTCCCAGCCAAAACCAGGACAGATAGGTGGACTGTTAGATGGATAATGAATTGGCTGGATGGCTGCATCCAAATGGTTGCAGTCAGTGGCTCAATGTCCAAATGGAGATCAGTATCAAATGTTGTTCCTCAGGGGTCCATCTTGGGACCAATACTGTTCAGTATCTTTATTAATGACATAGACAGTGGAATCGAGTGCACCCTCCGCAAATTTGCAGATGACACCAAGCTGGGTGGTGCAGTTGACACAGCAGAAGGATGGGATGCATTTCAGAGGGACCTTGGCAGGCTTGAGGAATGGGCCTGTGCAAACTTCATAAAGTTCAACCAGGCCAAGTGCAAGGTCCTGCACCTGGGTCAGGGCAACCCCCATCATCAGTACAGGCTGGGGAATGAAGGGATTGAGAGCAGCCCTGCAGAGAAGGACTTGAGGATACTGGTGGATGAAAAATTGGACGAGAGTCAACAATGTGCACTTGCAGCCCAGAAGGCCAACCGTATCCTGGGCTGCATACAAAGAAGCATGGCCAGCAGGTTGAGGGAGGTGATTCTGCCCCTCTACTCTGCTCTGGCGAGACCCCACCTGGAGCACTGCATCCATCTCTGGAGTCCTCAGCACAGGAAAGACATGGACCTGTTGGAGTGGGTCCAGAGGAGGGCCACAAAAATGGTCAGAGGGATGGAACACCTCTTCTGTAAGGAAAGGCTGAGAGAGTTGGGGTTGTTCAGCCTGGAGAAGACAAGGCTCCATGGAGACCTTATTGCAGCCTTTCAATATATAAAGGGGTCTTACAAGAAAGATGGAGAGAGACTTTTTACCAGGGCCTGTAGTGATAGGAGAAGAGGCAATGGTTTTAAAGTGAAAGAGGCTATATTTAGAATGGATATAAAGAAATTTTTTATGATTAGGGTGGTGGGACACCGGAACAGGTTGCCCAGAGAATTTGTGGATGCCCCCTCCCTGGAAGTGTTCAAGGTCAGGTTGGATGGGGCTTTGAGCAACCTGGTCTAGTGGAAGATGTCCCTGCCCACAGCTGGGTGGTGGAACTAGATAATCTTTAAATGTACCTTCCAACCCAAACCCATCTCTGAATTTCTGTAACTCTAAACTGAATTTAGTGTACAGTCTAATTAATCAAGAGAAGGCACTAAGGGCTGGGCAAAGGTAGACAGCTATATCCTTCATCTATTTGTAAGACTCCTTTTCCTTTCCAGGGCTAAAATTAAGATTGTTCCATTCAGGTATACTGCCCAGTAACTCTTTCCAAACTCAGGCAATCTGATGGAGCAAGATGCTAAATTAATATTCACTAGCATATTAATAAACCCCATGCTTAGAAGGAATCCTGTTAGAAAAGCTTAGGAACACAGGAGAAATTCTTGGGGGATATACTGCCTCTGAAACACACTGCTGAGAAGAAGGAATGTGACTATCATCACACTAGAAACCCTCCAAAAGAAATCTCCAAACAAAAAATAAATATGTTGAGATAGAGGTGATTATTCACACTAATAAAAAGGGTCAATCTAAAACTAGTAAAGATGACTTGTTACAACAGTCAGCAAACAATTAGACTTTTTCTTAATCTGTATGAGGAGAATGGGAGTACAGGGAAAGAGGGAAGGGAGACCACCCAAGAAACTATAAAGTTTACTGTTTAACAGAAAGTTTGTTCAGGATATTACATGGAGGAAGTGAGTAGGTTGAGGAGTATCAGGGAGTCTGAGAAGGAGATCGACTACTGGAACTGCATCCTACCTTCACTGGGACAGGCCCATCAGGCAGACAGGACACATGATACAGAGGATTCCCTATCCTTTCTCCACCTGGTTGAACACGGTGACTTAAGGGATGGGGGGGAGGTGGTGACAAGTTCCTGCCCAGTGCAGCAGGTGCATCTCCTCCATTACTACCTCACCTTCCCAGGTATCTTTTTACAATAGCTATGAGGATCTGCAAGTGGAACCAAACAATGATGAAGATGATGGTCCAAGTTGGAGGTGTCACCAAGGTTAAGTTGGCCTACACTCCGCATCAAAACCACTTCCATTAAGAAAAAAAATGGGTTATTGTCATAAGAGACTCTCTCCTGAGGGGAACAGAAGGTCCAATATGATGACCAGATCCACTTCTTAGGGAAGTCTGCTGCCACCCTGGGGCCAGGGTTAAAGATGTTACAAGAAAGCTTCCTACCCTGGTACAGCTCTTGGATTATTATCCATTATTGCTTTTTCAAGTAGGCAGTGGCAAAGTTGCAATAACAAGTCCAAGGATGATCAACAGAGACTTCAGGGACTTGGAGCACAAGTAGTGTTCTCCTCTATCCTTCCACTTGCAGGAAATGATGAGGGAAGAAACAGGAAGAATCAGCTGACCATTACCTGGCTCCGTCACTGGTGTCACCAGCAGAATTTTGGGTTTTTTGATCACAGGTCAGTTCACACAACATGAGGCCTGCGGGCAACAGATGGGATACACTAGTGTAATGGTTTTAGCTGGGATAGAGTCAATTTTCTTCACTGCAGCTGGCATAGTGCTGTGCTTTGGACTTAGTATGAAAACAATGTTGATAACACACTGATGTTTTGGTTGTTGCTGGGTAGTGCTTATACTAGTCAAGGACTCTTCTAGCTTCCCATGCTCTGCCGGGTGCACAAGAAGCCGGGAGGGGAGGGGGCACAGCTAAGAGAGCGGATTCAAACTGGACAAAGGGATATTCCATATCATGTAACGTCATGCCCAGTATGTTAACTGGGAGGAGCTGGCTGGGGGAGGGAAGCAGCAATCGCAGCTCGGGGATGGGCAGCATCGGGTGGTGGGTGGTGAGCACTTGTATCGTTTCTGTTTCTGTCTTTTTTCCCTTTTCTTTTATATTATATATTCATTATTGTTATTACTATAATAAACATAATTATTATCATTATTATCTTATTTTAGTTATTAAAATGTTCTTATCTCAACCTACAAATTTTTTTTTTTTGCTTTTCCTGTTCTGATTCTCTCCCCCATCCCACAGGGGTGGGGGGAGTGAACGAACAGCTGCGTGGTGTTTAGTTGCCAACTGAAGCTGAACCACGACCACTGGTCTTGAAGGGGGAAAAGATCTTTGTGCAAGAGTTAGCAAGGATCACTGAAAGAGCTTTAACCAAGATTTGAAGGGGGAAAGGGATAAAACCAGGCTCGCTACAGGTAAGCCTTGGGGCAGCACAACAATTTTTGAGGGATGGTGTGCTAGTGAGGTACTTTAGTCTGCTCCACGATGTTCTGAGTACACTGGAGCATATTTGAAATGTCCTTATACTAATGCATGCAGCAGGTTAGCCATCTCAGCTAAGTGATGGAGATCCATGTGGCAGCAAAGACAGATGGGTTATTGATGTGTTAGAAACCACAGAAGCACCTGATAACAGTCATGCAGGAATTAAGGCTTCTCCCCCAAAAAAGGTGGTGGGATCAATAGCCCAACTGAAGTGCATCTACACCAATGCACGCAGCATGGGCAACAAACAAGAGGAGTTGGAAGCTATTGTGCATCAAGAAAACTATGATGTAGTTGCAATCATGGAAATATGGTGGCATGGCTTGCACAACTGGAGTGCTGCAATGGATGGCTATAAACTCTTCAGAAGGGATAGGCAAGGAAGGAGAGGTGGTGGGGTAGCCCTGTATGTTAGGGAGCGATTTGACTGTCTAGAGCTTAACAATGGTGATGAAAGGGTTGAGCGTTCATGGGTAAGAATCAGGGGAAAGGCCAACAAGGCAGATATCATGGTGGGAGTCTGTTATAGACCACCCATCCAGGATGAAGAGGCAGATGAAATATTCTATAGCAGCTGGGAGAACAAACACAATTGCTAGCCCTTGTTCTTGTGGGGATCTGCCTCTTACCATATGTCTGCTGCAAATACAATACAAAAGATAGGAAGCAGTCTAGGAGGTTCTTGGCGTGTGTGTAAGCTAACTTCCTGACACAGCTGGTGAGGGAGCAAACTAGGGAAGGCACCCCACTGGACCTGTTGTTTGCAAACAGAGAAGAACTTGTGGATGATGTGATGGTTGGAGGCTGTCTTGGGCACAGTGATCATGAAATGATAGTTTTCAATTCTCAGAGAAGTAAGGAGGGTAGTTAGCAGAACTGCCATCTTGGACTTCCAGAGTACAGATTTTGGCCTTTTTAGTGGCCTGGTTGACAGAGTCCCTTGGGAGGCAGTCCTGAAGGGCAAAGGAGTCCAGGAAGGCTGGTCATTCTTCAAGAAGGAAATCTTAAAGATGCAGGAGCAGGTCTTCCCTATGTGCTGAAAGACGAGCCAGTGGGGAAAAAGACCGGCCTGGCTGAACAGAGAGCTTTGGCTGGAATGCAGGAAAAAAAGACAGTTTATGACCTTTGGAAGAAGGGGCAGGTAACTCAAGAGGACGACAAAGACATTGTGAGGTTATGCAGGGAGAAAATTAGACGGGCCAAAGACCAACTAGAACTCAGTCAGGCTACTGCCATAAAAGAAAATTTAAAATGTTTATATAAATTAGCAACAAAAGGAGGGCTAAGGAGAATCTCCGTCCTTTATTGGATGTGGGGGGATGCATAATGACAAAAGATGAGGAAAAGGCTGAGGTACTTAATGCCTTCTTTGCCTCAGTCTTTAATAGAAAGGCCAATTGTTTTAGGGGTACCCAGCTCGCTGAGCTGGAAGACAGAGATGAGGAGCAGAATGAAGCCCTCATAATCCAAGAGGAAATGGATAGCAACCTGCTACACAGCTTAGACACATACAAGGCTATGGGGCCAGATGGGATCCACCTAAGGGTACTGACAGAGCGGGCAGAGGAGCTCACCAAGCCATTATCAATCCTTTATCAGCAGTCCTGGATAAGTGGGGAGGTCCCAGTTGAACTGGACGCTTGCTGATGTAACACCCATCTATAGGAAGGGACAGAAGGAGGATCTGGGGAACTACAGGCCTGTCAGTCTGACCACAGTGCTAGGGAAGGTTATGGAGCAGATAATCCTGAGTGCCATCACACAGCACATACAGGACAACCAGGTGATCAGGCCCAGTCAGCATGGGTTTAGGAAAGGCAGGTCCTGCTTGACTAACCCGATCTCCTGCTATGACAAGGTGACCCACTTTATGGATGAGGGAAAGGCTGCGGATGTTATCTACCTGGACTTTAGTAAAGCCTTTGACACTGTCTCCCACAGCATCCTCCTAGAGAAGCTGGAGGCTCATGGCTTGGATGGGCATACCCTTCACTGGGTAAAAAGCTGGCTGGATGGCTGGGCCCAAAGAGTTGTGGTGAATGGAATTAAATCTAGTTGGCAGCCAGTCACAAGTGGTGTTCCCCAGGGCTCAGTATTGGGGCCAGTTTTGTTTAATATCTTTACCAATGATCTGGACGAGGGGATCGAGTGCACCCTCAGTAAGTTTGCAGAGGACACCAAGTTGGGTGGGAGTGTTGATCTGCTCGAGGGTAGGAAGGCTCTGCAGAGGGACCTGGACAGGCTGGATCGATGGGCCGAGGCCAATTGTATGAGTTTTAACAAGGCCAAGTGCTGGGTCCTGCACTTTGGTCACAACCACCCCATGCAATGCTACAGGCTTGGGGAAGAGTGTCTGGAAAGCTGCATGGTTGAGAAGGACCTGGGGGTGCTGGTTGACAGCCGGCTGAACATGAGCCAGCAGTGTGCCCAGGTGGCCAAGAAGGCCAACAGCATCCTGGCTTGTATCAGGAATAGTGTGGCCAGCAGGAGCAGGGAAGTGATTGTGCCCCTGTACTGGTGAGGCTGCACCTTGAATATTGTGTTCAGTTTTTGGGCCCTCAGTACAAGAAGGACATTGAGGTGCTTGAGCATGTCCAAAGAAGAAAAATTAATCTGGTGAAGGGTCTAGAGAACAAGTCTTATGAGGAGCAGCTAAGGGAACTGGGGTTGTTTAGTCTGGAGAAGAGGAGGCTGAGGGGAGACCTTATCACTCTACAACTACCTGAAAGGAGGTTGTAGTGAGGTGGGTGTTGGTGTCTTCTCCCAAGTTACCAGTGATAAGACAAGAGGACATGGCCTCAAGTTGTACTAGTGGAAGTTTAGACAGGATAATAGGAAAAATTTCTTCACCGAACGGGTTATCAAGCATTGGAACAGGGTGCCCAATGAAGTGGTTGAGTCATCATCCCTTGTGGCATTTCAAAGATGTGTAGCTGTGGTGCTTAAGGACATGGTTTAGTGGTGGACTTGGTAGTGCTAGGTTAATGGTTGGACTTGATGATCTTAAGGGTCTTTTCCAACCTAAATGATCCTATGATTCTATAACCACAGCTACAAAGGCAAGGCCTACCAGCAACATTTCATGTGTAAGTGGATTCATTGTGTTCAACCACATGTAAAAACTTTTTCCAGATATGATAATAATAGTAAACATTTACATCTTTTCAACCGTAAAGTTGTGAGGTTTAATGCAAAAATTTATTTTTCTGAAAGGTAAGGTAAGTTCATAGGGATGACCCTCTACAAAATAATCTCTCTCTTATATACATACAGTGACAGTTCAACTTAAAATAAAACTAAATAGTGTGATTAAGTAGCCTTAGTCATAAGCTTTGGTTAATTCAATTTGTTATATTTCTGTCCTTTGGGGCCTGTTTCTTCTTAAATTGGGTGGAGCTACCATTGGTGGGTTGTTTTGGGGGTTTGGTGGGGGAGCTCTGTTAGTTTTATTTTTGAAAAAATCTGATGAGACTACCCAAAAGAAGTAGTAATTTTGACCATGTGCTAGAAAACAATAAGCTCTGAAAAGGAAGGGACTTTTTATGCACTTTTGAAAAATACATACAACTTTATTGTCTCCCAGCTCCACATAAGCAAAATGTTAAAATAGTTGTAGCAGGATTTTTGCCTATGTCAGAGTTGCCAGACTAACTGAGACAAGCATCCTCTTTGGTAACAGACAGTACAGTAAACTGAACCAATTTTCAGTGTAGTAACAAAAGCTGTGAACAAAGCTAAATGTAAAGAAGTATTGGTCACATTTTCAGAATCTCTGTGGAGGTTTGCATCTCTGAGTGTCTTTACCACTGGCAAAAAGTTGAGGCATGTTTACCAGTTTCCAGAATTATCTAATCTTAGTCTAAAGTAAATATAGTAAATCTAAGATTAGTGGGAAGTGAGGTAGTAGGTGGAGAAGAAAGCTGCACTATGTTCTTTTTACTCTTATCCCATCCAAATCCTACCTAACTGCCTCTCTCAATTTAGAGTTCCTACATGGCTAAACAACAAAATTAGCAGAAGGTTAAAAACTGAAGTCATCAAACACCAAAACACTTGTGCAAATTTTCAAAACTTCTAAATGGGAAATGGGGTTAAAAATTATACAGATATTAAAAGCATATTCAGTACCACACCAAAAAAGGAATAATCCTGAAAGAAATGCATACTGTATACTGCTTAATGTAATCTCACTTCCCTTTCTGAATTTTCCTAGTTCAGTTGCTTAATATTCAGTTTTTTTATAGGAAGCACCACTACACAGCAAATCCCACGTCTTTCTTCAGACCTTCCTTTCATATTTAGTATGTCTGTTGCATGATAGGGTAAGCACACTTCTACCACTACTATATCTTAATCTTCAGTCTGTTTCATGTGGCAAAGACCTGTCATTTTTATTTGCTGTTTTATCTTATTGTAAACTATACACAAATTACGTCATGTAAACTGTGAATATATAAAATCAGGATCTGCTATTCTGCAGCACAAATTGTGCAAAAATATAGCTTTACAACTTTCAAGTGCATTTTTAAAAAGGAAAGAAAAGCAATGAACAATATAAAAATGCTTATTAAATGATGGTGTGCCTGTGTATATTATTATAAACCACGAGTATATGAGAGTTTGGTTCTCGCAGCAGACAAATAACTATTTTTACAGGTAGTTGTTCATAATTTACTATCCCAGTGATAATTTACTATCTCAGCACAACAAGTTTCTTCTTTTTATAGAGACTTGAAACAAAAATAGACAGACATGGGATGCCCAAAGAATTCCCTACAGTTTTATGAAACAAAAGAATTTATGTTCTGATCACCAGAGGCAATAGCAACTAACAGAGAAGTGTTGTAGTAATAACTTAAGTGCATATACTGATCTTTCTCCTTGTGGGTCCCTAATTGCATTTTATTTGGCACACAATCAACTTCACTGAAATACATCTACTTTTGAAGTGAAACATAGAGGCAAAATGTTACTTTTAAAAGATAGGTATGAGGAAATTAATTGTTCAGTAGAATCTACAGAGAACTTCAAACTCTGGTAGAATACTATCATACAAAAATTGCTAGCTGACCAAAACAATACAGTTAATACAATATTTTTTCAAAAGTTGACACATGAAGTTTAATGAGAAGACATAATCAGGATTGGTCTCTTTCATTCCCTGTTAACAATCAGTGATATGCTGAAGATGTCCTGGGAGTTGCACCCTGGAGCTCTGTATCACTTCTTATTACAAAGGAAAGTATTGGAATCTCTGCATTTATGCGTTAACTCAGTTCATGCTATCACAGATATATGCAGGCTGTATTATCATACAGTAACAATTTAGTTTTATTTGACTTCCTTTTTAAAGTTGATAGTAAATGCAGAAACAAAAGCCTGAAGGATTATCTGTATGTATGACTAAAACCAATGCATTAAATACTGACTGGCATAGATAAAGTGGGGTAGGAACTCGGGGAAAAATTATATTTACTTATCTGAAGTGTTATAAAACACAGTCAGGGAAGAGAAGCTAAGCAAATATCCTCAGTGCTTGTGCAACAACGAGAAAACCCTTGGTTGGAGGTACACAATGACATAATTCTTCCATCTAATGGGGCTAGAGAAGGTGAAGTTTTTTAGCAAGGTTATGTGAAGTTTTCTGGTTACATTCTAAATGCTTCCTATGGTGATGAGTCTCCACAAACTCCAGTTATAGCCCAAATTCTGCAAGCTGTAACACAAATGTGAAATGTTACTTCTAACAACTGTCTCTTCTGGGCAAGACTGTTGCTGCTCTTCCTTTTAGACTTTGAAAACCCATGACTGTTGACTGGTAACTTGTTTCTATTTGGGTTAGGGTCTGTAGAGTGTATATATAGAGAAAGATCTCATCTCACACAGCTGTTATTTCAGGCTATCCACACTGTGGTGTTGATTTACATCTGTCACACAGTGAACGGTATCTTTGAAGCCATAAAAAGAAGTGGTTTAGTGGTGAATAAGTGGGTAAGTCACCCAGTAATGTATATGGGAAGTGAATAATATCTATTTATATGATGTGCTCTTGACTCTACTGCAGATACAAGTCTAGAAATTACTTAAAAACCAATATGAACATCCAACCATTGGTGCATCCAATGGTAAGGGGAGAGAATGGAACGTATTTGCTGAGCTACCAAGAGTTTCAAATCAACTCCCACCTTTCAGGAAACTTACTTTCTTAGACACTCCTCTCACCTATTCTGGTAAATATACATCTATCTGACTTATTCCTCCAGTGTACTAGCAGTGGATATAAAACTTCAAAAGTGTTGCTAAGAATGACAAAGCAAGTCAAAAGATGACAGAAAGTGAAAGTATAGAAACTTACAGAATATATTAGAAGCTAGCAACAGAATTTAGAAACAAAACCAGAAACAAAATACAGAGAAAGATTTAGAAAGACAATTTGTACTAATGGTGAGGGGAAAAAAAGCAACACGGAACAGATTTAAAATACTGCAACTGTAAAAATGCTGGGGGGAAAAAACTTGAGAAGACTAAAGGAGAGACTCATGCAAGGGATGAAGGAAGAAGCAGCATGAGATTGACACATATACTTCAAACCATATGCAAGAGATCTGGTGGACAACAAACTACTGTTTTGGTTTTATATATTGAGTCAGATGAAATTACTGAAGTCTCACAAAGTCAGTGAGCACTGAATGCTTACTTCCTTTTAAGTGCTTTGTGAATCCCAGTAGTAAATTTCAAGCATTATGTTTTGTTGCTTTGTGACATAGGGACTTAAAGCTAGGAAACTGTTTAGATGTTTTATCCCTAAACATGTGGACTGTATTTTTGAAACAATGTTTCTTTGGTTTCTGCTAATTGATTTTCCTGGACTTAACATAAGTAAAGAAACTCTACTTGCAAGCATAACTATATGAGAGGCTCATATAAAGACGCATATAAAGTGATTAATAATTCTAATGCTTTATTACTTGTTCTAAAACAATTTTTGCAGAACTCCGCAAAATGAACTATACTCTATTATAAATAAAATCTACAAATCTACAATAAATCATGTTGTTAAATGATTATGTATGTTGAGCTTTAAAAATAACCAATCAACTAGTACATTTACCTCTTGGAAGAAAAGAGACGAAATTTTGTTTCTATAGCTCCTTAATGAGCTATACTATTTTAATACCACTCAAAAGATCTACTATGGTGATGATTTCATTAAAACAAGGTCAAAACTAAGATATTCAGTACAATTTGATCTGAAGTAGTATCAGATGCTTATTTCCTACTTCAGATATTTACTAATTTTATTGTATTCCTCTAAGACAACCGTTAAAAGATATACATTCATTTCAGTTTTGAAATCCATCTTATATCTATCATGGAATCAAAGTTAGGACCTACAAATATAAGAAATTCAAAGTATAAGAAAGACTCTGTTTCCCCTTCTACTTATGTTTGCTGTTCATTTCAAAATGATAACAATCAGAAAGTATAGTCAGCCTAATTTGTTTTCTATAATTTTCTTTTACCACTTATGTAACCTAAAGATTATAACGTATATGTAACTTCCTATGATTTTTAGCTTTCTTACCACTGAAAAATAAAACACAATATTGTATATTTGGGGACACTTGAGAATCCATGCAATACAAGAGAGATTTTACTGCACTTTTCACCACTGTGCACCAAAACATGCATATACAAATAATAAAAGTGATAGATTGGGAAGGTAACCAGCTCTACAAGACAGCAGACTGCATAGGACAACAGGAACCCTGTATGTGGGGCTGATAAAGCAGAAGCAGAATGTGGTGTGGTAATAACAGCATCTGAGCAAATCTGAGCAGACCTAATTCATGCATTAGTAGATCTCTAGCTGCCTCAATTGCAACAGCAAGATATTTTTAAGTTTGTCTTGACTCAGTCATGTATAAAGGATTGTGCTAGATAAGGACTCTCAGACTACTGTGCAGATCCCACCCCAGACTTCTGTTATGTGTATGGCCATGTTCCATTGACTTTAATGGTATCTTCATGGCGGCTTTCAGTTTCTTCTGTGCTTTCCTCAATGAGAGGCTTCCTTTCATGCCAACCTGACATGGAGACTATAATGACAGAAAAAGATTACTTTTCATAGCTAATTTAAAGGTTCCAGTGGAGACCATGGAAGTTTTTGCCACAGCTTTAATAACCAAATATGCTAATTCTTTTTCTAGTGGGCAACACCAAAAGGTTGTCATCCTCTACCATCATCCTTTTTTTTAACAGATAAAAAATTTTACCAGAGCTATATAGTATATTACTCAGAGCAACTGAATATCTTGGAGCCAACATTTAGACAGTCCTCAGGGTCCAATGTTAAATTCCACATTGTTATTTTATCAGAACCCTGCCACAAGCAAGTACATGCATACCATTCAAGACCAAGTTTAGTCACATATGCATTTTTTATTGTTGTTGATCTATAACAAATAGTATTTAACTTAAAATGCCTTTTTTTTGCCACCCTTTACAAATTGAAGTCTGTTTTCAGTTGTGTTTGCCTTCTTGGCAACCATATTCTTTCAAGATTAGGTCTTGTTTGTACAAAAGAAAGGCAGTTGAACAAAACACAAGAACACTTCCTTGGTACTATTTACCTCATCATCAGGACCCCAAGAGAGGAAGGGAAAAAGGGAAAGAAAAGAGAAAGGGAAGAAACTGGGAAAACAGATGTTCTAGGGCATTATAATTTTTATGAATTGCATGGAAATCTACCCTTGATTGTACTTCACTAATAATAAACTTAATGTAAGATTTCAAATTATCATAGGCTTATGTTTTGGGAAACAAACACACACATAATACTAAACTAGATATGCTACCTTCCTTACAGTAGCCTTTACATTCAAGTTATTAAGTGTATGTTTGTGTTGTATATGCATGCACACACAGATACTTGTACACACAAACACAAAACCTGTACACGTACGTATGCAAAAATATAGTATAAAAAGATAAAAAGTAAGAATTACTTCATTAGAAAGAACAGAAAATAAGATACAGTTGTTTGTAACCACTATATACTTACTATTTAGTTGAATCCGATAACTGATATTCTCGCCGCCTATCGTAACATTCCTGGATTCCAGGGTCATCCCATAAACTTCTTATTGCATCTACATAGGGGTTCTCAAAAGTTGACACCTTCTCTACATCAACTTCCCGAACTAACTGTGCATGAGCCTAATTTGAAACAAGGAAAACAATAAAATTTACTTCGTTTTCTATGTTTACAAATAGTTCATATACAGTGAATCTGATCAACAGGAATAATTTTTCAGACTGGCCATCTCACCAATGTGAGGCTATGAATGAATGATGATAAGGTGTGTTCAAACTAAGAAAAATAATAATAGGGATGATATGAGAGAAGGTGAATTAATAAATGTGTATATGGGTCCTTATTTCAGAATAAGATTATCCTAGTCCAGTATTACTTAGCTGAAATGGATAAAATGTTCACATTAAAATTTATATTTAATTAAGCTAATTTTTAAGAAACCTTTCATTTTTCAGGTACAATTTTAGGGGATATAATATACCTGCTTTTTAAATGATAAACAGTTAACCATCTTGGCAGAGTTAGACTGATGGGAGCAGAAAGAATGGGGAGGAGGGAGGAAATTTGTCTTTTAAAGAGATTCATTTATATGTACATACACTAAGAGAAAAAGAACAGATGAAAACTTAGGCAAAAAACCCAGGGGATTCTATTCTCAAATCTACTCTGCATTTCAGACTAGACACATTTCAGCAAGGACACAAACCTCTTTGCATTTTAAATTAGGTAAATGCATACAGAAAGGACTGCTTTTGTTCTTTTTAATGTAATTTATCCTGTTTACACACATACAACCTGTCGCCCCCCTTTTTAGACAGTCCAGGAAAATGCTACTACTCATTACTTAACAAAAGTTTATACCTGCAACTATTGTTTACTCACGTGGAAATCAAGAACTCCAGGTTCAATGTGAAAAATGTTTGTCTTCGAGATATGGAGGACATATGCTCTCTATTTTAAGAACCCAAGTCTCCAAGTTCTAACAAAGTATATTTTCTTCTGGAACATCACAACCACCCATCCCAAAAATGGACAAATAATGAAGGGTTTCTACTGTCTCGTAACAAAATAAAAAAATGGTATTCTACTAAGCATAAGCCAATACTCTTGTGAAACAGGAAGAAAATTTTTTTTCCAAAAGTTTTTTTTTTCTCAAGCTCAGTTATGTGTTCAATTTGTATTCTTCCAAAAGAATGATGCCCCAAGTACTTGCTCACTACTTATGACAAACTGATACAATGATATATTTAGTTTTTTAAAAAAATTTTTCTTGAGCTTTAAAATTATGGCCAGCTGATATCAAAATGCTAACAGAGGTAAAAGACTGACTCAATACTCAAAAGTTGCTCTTAAGCTTTCATCAGAAATTCATCATAACTGAAATATTTCTCTAACAGCTCTAAACATTCTCTAACAGATGCTCAAGTATTCTACATCAGCAGTACAGATAATCATAAAAGGTAATTGCTTTATTCAGTTATCCATTTAGATGTGTAATTACTACAAAATAGTCCAAGATTTTAAATTGTTTTATTTACCAGTTCTGTATGTCCTGCCCTACAATTAATATGACTTTGCACTATGTGGCAAAACTTCTGAAATAAACTCCAATATATGCCAATGAGTTGTATCCATCAGAAATCTAATTTAGCCTTTTTAAAATAAACATTATTTCCCCAGTGAACACTGTTTCTGTTTCCCTGGGATTTGCTTGGGTAGACTCATGACAACTTGTACCATACTGACATACAGCTCTTCACAACAATGCTTCTTTTCTTTTCTAAAAAAAAAAAAGTAATAACCCTTCACTGAGATTTCAAGTCTTTATGCTATGTCTAGGCTATGTCTTCTTGTTCCCCATAGGTACTATAACTTCTTGTAGATTACAATTTTTCTTTCTTAGAGTCTTTGTCATTCAGTATCTTTTACTGGCTTCTAATTTCTGGTCAGAGAGACAGAGATCTAAATACAGGATCTCATCTATTGGCTTAATTCGTCTCTCATTTGCTCTGGTAAAAGCCAAAAGTAATACTACTGAAACCTAATGAGATGCAGAAGCATAAATTTAATGCAGAAAAAGACTCAATCATGCATGATGTATGGTGTCACTACTGCTAATTACTGGGTTTAGTTTCCTTCCACTAATATAATATCAATTCTGGAACATTACTTTTGATGTTAGCGCTCAAATTCCTTGCATGAAAAATCCGAGGACTGATCATTCATTCACTTTCTGCAGTATAAACTTTATCCAGTACTTCTTAATCTTCACTGATACTTTTTGCTGTACCCAAAAATAGACACTACTTGAAACAAAAGAGTAAAGCTGCTCCCTTTAGAAAATTGTACCTTCTGAGATTTCTTTCTTTTGGAACACCAATAATTGCTATCAAAGCAGTGAATCAAGCAAACAAAAATGATAAAACTGAAGGATTCTGCAAGTACCACCAAATTCAAACTGGTAATTAAGATGTAATAGTTAAGCTGTAATGTTCTACAAACAAAATTTAGATGGTGTAACTGACTTTTCAGTGTGATACACTTTTGACATCAGCAGTCAAAGAACAACATTTTCCATGTCCTTCTGAGGATAAGAATACCTGTAACAATTTGCACATTATTTGCTACAGACCTTAGAAAAACATTCATTCAATTATCTTTAGCAAATCACATCAATCTTCTATTTTTAAGAGTTCCTTCCTTGATTTCTACAAAATTATCCCAGAAAAAGAAATCTGGAATTTCCTGGAATACCATTAGATTCTGAAACCAGGAAATAGAAGTGTTAGAGGATACTCCTTCTTCGTCATTCCCCTCAGAAAATTTTTGACAGTGTTAAAAACTAATTCTGAGCTTGAAGAACATTATAGTTTTATACTGGTCTTCCTGGAAATAGTCTTTTCCACATAATTGCTATTAAAAATAAGGTTTTTTTTTTAATCTCTAGGGCCCATAGAGTCAGTTTTCTACCTATTATCTTCTAATTTTTTAAAAGCACTGATGTTCCTCAGTGACTAAGTGGGCCAGCAAATGGATCTGTTTCCATATTCTCTCCATACATGCACTAACCTTTTGGAATCTTACAACAGTGGTATAGTCAATGTTGGAGAAAGCTTGGAAAAAAGTTCAAATTTTTATATTCCTTTTGATATTGTCTCTGTAATTTTTTCAAACTAGCTTTCTAACCTACCAGAAAGATTTGAGGGAGACATACACAAATGCAGTCTATTTAAAAAAAAAATTCCTCTTCTGATCTTAAATCCACAGAAGAAAGCAATATGCTTGAGGTGTAGTAGGTGAGGTTGTTTTATGTCAATGGTCTGCGTGGACTAGGCAATTTTAAGATGTCCATTTGAAGAATCTCTCTCACATGGGAAAATATCTCTCAGCAAATATTTTCTGTTTTGTAACAGAATTTCCCAAACCTATAAGAAAGGTTGTAGTGCTTGGCCTGCCAGTAACTAAATCATCAAGCACAGTGGTATTAGGTAGGTCTGTGTGGTATAATTCACATAGACTGCATAATTGACAGCAATGGCATGAGATCAGATCCAAGCAGTCTGGGAGCTGAATGGAAGCCAGTACAAAAAGCCATCATCATGACCATGAATTTGTCCCTCTTGTCTTGAGAGGACTAAAACCCCAAAGTGATTAATTTCTTGAGAATGTAGCTCTTGCTTATAGGAGAAACAATTATTTATGACAGTCAACAAAAGTCACGAGTCATTTACAGGTTCAAACTCTGATGACTTGTAATCTACAACTGCAGTACATGCCTTACAGGGCTGTATAGCAAGATATGCAGCTTTGGAGGAAATCTTCATTTACTGTTTGCCCTTCTTTTCTGTTTCCTTGGACCTACTAAATCAAGAGCAAATGAAAAAGTAAAGACTTTCCTGCAAACCTGCATATAATTGAAATAGGTGTAACATTCAAGGAGAGTAATAATATTTCACTGTCTTGAACAAGTAACAGATGAGGGATGTGTTCCTTAATGTATCAGAAATCATAAATCTCTGAATATCAGTCCAAGGTAGGAAAGTGCTTTTACATAGCAGCCTGAGAGAACTAATTTGGAAGAGGACTGTAGAGAGGTAGTTGCTTCCTTTGAGCTACCCTGAAGCACAGAATGGATTAAGCTAAACAGAAAGAGGTTTCATGGTGTGCTACACTGAAGAACTGTATTTAAAGTAATAAAATGAATTGTGACTTGCTGGAAGGAGGCGTGGTACAATGCAAATCATCCTGCAGTTATTGAAAAAGGTCAATAGGGTATCAAAACTGCCTAAATAAGAATTTGTCATCTTTTCCTATTTTATATTCTAACTTTTGAGTAGGAAAAATAGCATATGCTCTTTGAAAAAGGATTCCACAGACATAACAGAATCTAAAAATTTCAGTTTGCAATAAAGAATATTTTTGTTGTTACTGTTCATTGTCTGTAAAATGTTTAGAATAACTGTAAAACAACAAATAAGGACTTAAAATATCTTGTGACTTAAGTTTGAAAATTACTTAGTTCAAAATATATCATTAAGCTCTACCTGTAATACTTTTCTATAAGAAAACACTGGAATAACAGAAGAAAAAAAGTCATGTCTACACCTATGATATTTCTGTTTTATTTTTAATAGGGCTCAGAGAAAGTTTATGGAGTAGCTGAATAAATCAGAAATTTATTTCTACACTGAAATCAGTACCCTGAATTTTCTTGATTTCTTATTTACTTTTAAGTTGCATCAGACACAAAGACAATAAACACTATGCCACAATGCAGGGCAAAAAAAGGGTGTGACTGTTTTGTCTCTTACTCTTCAAGTTTTCTATTTCCCATATACAAACTTCAGGTTGCCTGACTACTACTTAAGATGTTGCCTAAGAAATAAAAGAAATTTATTAAAATGCTCATTACTGTAATTTTGATAGAATATCTAATTGTAAAGGCCTGAATTATCACTTTTGTCCCTATTCACCCCTTCCCTCCCAAAGCCCCATATCCATAAGAATATTTCTAATAACTGAAACAACTTCAACAAATTCTGTTGGCAGTCAACTTCTATAGAAAAAAAAACCAAACAGGTTTGCAAAACAAAACAGGGAGAAAAAGAGAACTGAAGCATTCATAAGCAATTTACTCTATATTAAGAGGGCAAACCAGCAGATGAAGTTAAATGAATCAGTCTTTCCATATCTTAGATAACTTCAGCTGTTAAAGTCTCTGCTATCTCTTTCTCTCAAAATAAGGCTAGATTTTGGATGTGCATCCTAATTCTCTTTGTGGTAAGTCTAAGGAGAGGAGTTTACAAAAAGCTCTGAAAAGAGAATCAATAACTCCAAATTCAATAAGATAAAAAACTTCCTGAACTGACAACTCTACAAAGCAAATATTAACATTTAGATTTTGCATTATATAATATAGTATTTTTACCAAAAGATCTCAAAACACTTTGCAAAGGTCATAAATACCACTAGGAAGTGCAGTTATATAAAATTATCACAACACAAAACTCAATCATTTTCACTGATGAAAGCATAAACCTATTAATGTCCAAATAACAGCAATTATTACTATATTATTATTACATCTTGGATGATTCATAGAATCATAGAATCATAGAATGTCCTGAGTTGGAAGGGACCCACAAGAATCATCAAGTCCAGCTCCTGTCCCTGCATAGGACAACCCCAAGATGGAGCCCTGCGGAAACCCACTAGTGACTGGCTGCCAGCCAGATATAACCCCATTTACTATGACCCTTTCAGCCCAATCCATCAGCCAATTGCTCACCCACTGCATTATGTGCTTATCCAGCTGTATGCTGGAAATTTTGTCCAGGAGGATACTGTGAGAGACAGTATCTAAATCTTTACTGAAATCCAAAAAGATCACATCGACGGGCTTCCCTTGGTCAACTAGGTGGGTGACTGTGTCATAGAAGGAAATTAAGTTTGTTAAGCACAAGAATACGGAGGCATAAACACACACACATAGGTTGCTATACAACCCTGAATACAAAAATACACTTTGTCTAAACAATCAGGTGACTTTAAGGAAATGTATCTGTGCATATATGAATCACAGAATCACAGGTTGGAAGGTACCTCAGGGATCATCTAGTCCAACCTTTCTAGGAAGAGCAGAGTCTAAACAAGATGGCCCAGCACCCTGCCCAGACAACTCTTGAAGGTGTCCAACGTGGCCGAGTCAGCCACTTCCCTGGGGAGATTATTCCAATGGTTGACTGTCCTCAGTGTGAAAAATTTCCCTCTCGTGTCCAATCGGAATCTCCCCAAGAGCAATTTGTGTCCATTCCCCCTTGTCCTCTCCATGTGACTCCTTGTAAAAAGGGAGTCTCCATCTTCTTTGTAACTACCCCTTAAGTACTGGTACATGGTGATGAGATCCCCTCTGAGCCTCCTTTTCTCAAGGCTGAACAAACCCAGTTCTCCCAGCCTATCCTCATATGGCAGGCTTCCCAGTCCTCTGATCATCTTGGTGGCCCTTCTCTGGACCCCTTCCAGCCTGTCCACATCCTTTTTGTACAGTGGGGACCAGAACTGTACACAGTACTCCAGGTGTAGCCTGACAAGCGCTGAGTAGAGTGGGATAATGACTTCTTTCTCTCTGCTGGCGATGCCCTTTTTGATGCAACCCAGCATCCTGTTGGCCTTCTTGGCCGCAGCAGCACGCTGTTCGCTCATGTTGAGTTTTCTGTCCACCAGGACCCCCAGGTCCCTTTCCACAGAGCTGCTCTCCAGCCAGGTGGATCCCAGTCTGTACTGCACTCCCAGGTTATGTTTTCCCAGGTGCATGATCTTACACTTTTCCTTGTTGAACTTCATAAGGTTCTTGCTGGCCCACTCCTCCAGCCTATCCAGATCTCCCTGCAGCGCAGCTCTCCCTTCTGGAGTGTCTACTTCCCCACTCAACTTGGTGTCATCCGCAAACTTCATCAGGCTACACTTGATGCCGGTATCCAGATCACTTATGAAGATGTTGAATAACATTGGGCCCAATATCAATCCCTGGGGGACTCCACTAGTAACAGGTTGCCAGTTTGAGGAGGAGCTATTTACCACCACCCTTTGGGTGCAGCCTGTCAGCCAGTTCCCCACCCACTGCACAGACCGCTTGTCTAGGCCATAACACATCAATTTCTCCAGGAGGAGACTATGGGGGATCGTATCAAAGGCCTTGGAGAAGTCCAGGTAGACAATGTCCACCACCCGCCCCATGTCAACCAGGCAAGTCACTTTGTCATAGAAGGCCACCAGGTTTGTCAAGCACAATCTGCCTTTAGTGAAGCCATGTTGGCTTTTCCCAATCACGTGCTTCAATTGAATTTTGATGGCCCACAGGAGGATTTGTTCCATAACTTTCCCAGGGATTGAAGTAAGGCTGATGGGCCTATAGTTACCCGGATCCTCCCTCGAGCCCTTCTTGTAGATAGGGGTAACATTTGCCTTCCTCCAGTCCTCTGGGACATCCCCCGTTCTCCATGACTTCTCAAAGATTATGGGCGGCCTTGCGATGATGTCAGCAAGCTCTCTCAACACCCTCGGGTGGATGGCGTCAGGGCCCATTGATTTGTGGGGGTCAAGCTCCTGTAGTAGTTCATATACTAACTCTTCCTTCACCGATGGTGGGTTGGCATTTGGTTCAATTGGCAATTTTGTTCCCAAAGCCTGGGACCCTACAGTGCTGGTAAAGACCGAGGTGAAGAAGGTGTTGAGGACCTCTGCCTTTTCTGCATCATTGGTGATTGATTCTCCTTTTTTGTTTAACAGTGGGCCTATGTTTTCCTTATTTTTCTGCTTGTGGTTGACATGTCTGAAGAACCCTTTCTTGTTATTTTTTATGCCTACAGCCAGTTTCAATTCAAATTGGGCTTTTGCTTTTCTGACTGCATCTCTGCACTCTCTGGCTATGCCCTTGTAGTTCTCGGCAGATAATCCTCCACTTCTCCATTTCTGGTGTGCTTCCCTTTTGAATTTGAGTAGACCCAGGAGGTCATGGTTGAGCCATGGGGGCCTCTTGCTCTGCTTACTTCCTTTTCCTTTGTAGGGGATAAATTGGCTTTGTGCTTCCAATAGAGAGTTCTTGAAGAATTCCCAGCTCTCACTAGCTCCTTTGTATTCCATGGAAGCCTCCCATAAAACCCCTCCCAATTGAGCCCTGAGTGCACTGAAGTTTGCTCTTCTAAAATCCAGAATCCTTGTCTTAGAGCTGACCTTCAGCACACTCAGCAGGATCCCGAAGTCCACAATATTGTGGTCACTGCAGCCAAGGCCATCACTAACCGAGATATTACAAAGCAGGCTTTCTCGGTTTGTGAGTCCAGCAGCACCTCCTTCCTGGTTGGCACATCTAACATTTGCATCAGGAAACAGTCCTCTATACATTCCAGGAACTTGGTGAATGACGTGAGCTGCCGTATTGTTCTTCCAGCAGATGTCTGGGTAGTTGAAGTCACCCATCAGGACCAGATTCTGTTGGCCAGAAGCTTGCTTTAGTGCTCCAAATATCACTTCATCGGCTTCGTCACCATGAAGAAAGTTTTCCTTTGAGCATGTCATGGTTTTAGCTGCGATAGAGTTTATTTTCTTCACTGCAGCTGGCATAGTGCTGTGCTTTGGACTTAGTATGAAAATAATGTTGAGTTAACACACAGTTGTTTTGGTTGTTGCTGGGGAGTGCTTGTACTAGTCAAGGAATTTTCTAGCTTCCCATGCTCTGCCAGGTACACAAAAAGCCTGGAGGGGAGGGGGCACGGCTAAGAGAGCAGATTCAAAGTGGACAAAGTGATATTCCATATCATGTAACGTCATGCCCGGCACGTTAACTGGGAGGAGCTGGATGGGGGAGGGAAGCAGCAATCGTGGATCACAGATGGGAAGCATCAGTCGGCGAGTGGTGAGTGGTTGTACCGCTTGTGTTTCTGTTTTTTTTTCCTTTTTTCCTTTTCCATTTTGTTATATTATAATTATTGTTATTATTATGATAATCATTATTATTATAATAATTGTTTTATACTGTAATTATTAAACTGCTCTTATCTCAACTCACAAGTATTCTTTTTGATTGCTTTTCCTCTTCCGATTCTCTCCCCCATCCCACAGGGCAGGGGGGGAGTGAGCGAACAGCTGCGTGGTGCTTAGTTGCCCACTTGGGCTGAACCACGACAGTCCTTTTTGGCGCCCAATGTGGGGCATGAAGGCTTTGAGATAATAACAGTTGCTGGTCACAGCATAGACTCTGTTCTCAATATTAGTTTATCCGAACTGCACCATGCTCTTGTATTTGCTGCGTCTGTTAAAGACAGGTTTTGGTTTTTGTGGTCTGCTGTGCTCTGCAGTGATTAATGATGTTTTGCCTGGGAGAGCCGTTTTTAAAACATTGGCCTTGAGTTTTATTTGGTATTTGAAGTTTATATTGAAGCCGTTACTGTATGTTGGTACCACCTCATGGAGACAATTAGCAACTATACCTCCTCCTTTGAGAGTTTTTTTTATGGAGGAAATACAGAACGGCACCTTAGCTACCATCTTCTATAATGTCTCCTCTTTTATTACAACAACTTTTCAGTATCTTGAACATCCTTGGGTAGTTAAGAGATATCTGTTGATATTGCTTTGGCAGACCATTTCAGCTCTGGCTAAGGTTAATAAGCAATTTAAGAATATCATCCAGAGATCTGCCCCAAGGCTCGATAGCTATGCGCGGCAGGGTACGTGGGATAGTATGGGCAAATATCTAAGACGGTGGGCACCCCCTGTGGTGTGGGACTTCACCCCTGAACAAGTGCAGAATCCTGAAAAATTAGTAGAATATTTGGGGGAAGTATGCTGTCACCCTGGCAACTCCAAAGAGATAAAAATCTCTGCAATGTGCTGGGGCCTGGCCCATGCCTACCGAGCCCTGTTCAACACTATTCAGTACCCCCAAGGGGAAGAGAAGGCCTCTGGATCTAAAAGGACAAGGACAAGGAAAGTGATAAGCACTGCAGCCACACAAACCCCTGTGACAGATGCTGCGGCTACTCCAACCCCGGTGGCAAGCGTTGCAGCTGGATCAGAGGACCAACCTGTGCCAGTATCAGTCGACCCTATACTCAAGAAGAAATCTTGGAAGAGAAAGTCAACTCGTTTAGAAAGAGATGATAGCTAAGCAGGGCCATCACAAGCAGAGGAGGAGGAAGAAGAAGAACTTGTACAAGAAACCGAAACTACATGATCCCTATGATTGAGTTGTGGGATATGCGAAAATATTTTGGCTTTCCTTCAGGTGAGCACATTGTCACCTGGCTGCTCCAATGCTGGGATAATGGGACCAGCAGTATGGAATTAGAGGGGAAGGAAGCCAAACAACTGGGATCCCTCTCTAGGGAGGGGACATTGACAAAGCAATTGGAAAAGGGACACAAGCCTTCAGACTCTGGACATGAATCCAGTCCTGTATGAGATATATGTACCCCTTCAAGGAAGATATTGTATTTCACCTAGGAAAATTGATGACCCGGGAGAAAGGTATCCAGTAACTGAGGGAACTGGCTGTACTTGAGGAGATTCATAGTGACCTAGACAATCAACAGTCATCCAAAGATCCAGGTGAAGCCGAGTGCACACGACCCATGTGGTGGAAGTTTGTACAGAACTATAGTGGTTTAGCTGGCAACTCAGTCCCACACAGTCGCTCGCTCACTCGCCACAAGTAGATCGGGGAGAGAATCAGAAGGGTAATGATCGTGGGTTGAGATAAAAACAGTTTAATAATAATAAAAAAAAAAAACAAAAACAAAACAAAACAAAAAAGCAATGGAAAGGAGAACGACGAGAGTGCGAAACCTGGGGGGGGGGAAAGGGAGAGAGGAGAGGAATGAACCGCCGAAACAAACCGCACGCGATGCAGTCGCTCACCACCCGCTGACCCGACGCCGTGCCTCTCCCGAGCCGCAAACTACCCCCCCCTTAATACACTGGTCATGGTGTCACATGGTATGGAATGAACATGCCATTGGCCAGTCGGGGTCAGCCGAAGCTGGAAAGGTAGCCGACCCGCCACGGTGAAGAGAATTAACCCCTTCTCAGCCAAAACCAGCACAGTCTCCACCCCTTATTCCATACCATTTACACCATGCCCAGATCCAATACGATCAAATACAACCTTACCAACCACCACCCCTCCCCTTCCCATCCTTTAACATAATACACAGACATCATTCCCCTTGGTCTATGGACCTTCCCTGTAAAATGTCCTTAAAAATGTCCATTGAGTTCGCTCAGTCCATGACTCTGGGCTCCATCTGTTGTATCAGTCTTTCAGGGTGGGAGAGATGGTGTGTGTGGCGTTGGGTTGCTGCATACCAAGTCAGTCATCGTTCCATCACTGCTGCATTTTGCTTGTTTCACAGTTTATCTTCCATGGATTGGGACGCTTGTACTATGAAAACATTGATGATACAACACAGAGGTGACACACAATATTATATAGCAGTTCGCATTGTGCCATTCAGTTCATTGGCTGTTTTAGCCCAAAATCGAATCCCCTTGAGGCACACATCAGATTTCTCCATCCTCCTGCATCACCCACCAAGTGCACCCAGGTCCTCGAGCAAAAGCAATCCCACGAATGGGTTTGCCTTTGCCTGAGGCAGGAAGAACCCAGACTGTTTTGCCCAGCATACTTTTTGTGTGCACTACAGGGACTCTATCCCCTTCCACAGTATGTAGGATTCCTGACTGGGCAGGGCCAGCTCGCTCGGCAGATCCCCTCGTGTTGACTAACCAGGTGGCTTTTGCTAAATGTGTATCCCAGTGCCTGAATGTTCCAACCCACATTGCTCTTAGTGAAGTTTTTAACAGTCCATTGTACCGTTCAATTATTCCAGAGGCTGGTGCGTGATAGGCGATGCGATACACCCACTCAATGCCATGCTCTTTGGACCAGCTGTCTATGAGGTTATTTTGGAAATGAGTCCTGTTGTCTGACTCAGTTCTTTCTAGGGTGCCGTGTCGCCACAGGACTTGTTTTTTGAGACCCAGGATAGTGTTCCGGGCAGTGGCATGGGGGCAGGATATGTTTCCAGCCAGCCAGGCGTTGTTTCTACCACTGTAGGCACATGGTGCTAGCCTTGGCGAGTTTGTGGGAGTGTGATATAGTCAATTTACCAGGCCCCCCCATATTTATATTTGAGCCATCGTCCCCCATACCACAGAGGCTTTACCCGCTTCGCTTGCTTGATTGCAGCGCACGTTTCACATTCGTGGATAGCCTGTGCAATAGAATCCATGGTCAAGTCCACCCCTCGATCACGAGCCCACCTGTATGTTGCATCTCTCCCTTGATAGCCTGAGGTGTCATGGGCCCATCGAGCTAGAAATAGTTCACCCTTATGTTGCCAATCCAGATCCACCTCAGCCACTTCAATCTTGGCAGCCTGATCTACCTGCTGGTTGTTCCGATGTTCTTCAGTGGCCCGACTCCTGGGGACGTGAGCATCCACATGACGTACCTTTACAACCAGGTTCTCTACCCGGGCAGCAATATCTTGCCAAAATGTGGAAGCCCAGATGGGTTTGCCTCTGCGCTGCCAGTTGCTTTGCTTCCATTGCTGCAGCCAGCCCCACAGGGCATTTGCCACCATCCAGGAGTCAGTATAGAGATAGAGCACTGGCCACTTTTCCCGTTCAGCAATGTCTAAGGCCAGCTGGATGGCCTTTACCTCTGCAAACTGGCTCGATTCACCTTCTCCTTCAGCAGTTTCTGCAACTTGTCGTGTAGGAATCCATACAGCAGCCTTCCATCTCCGGTGCTTTCCCACAAGGCAACAGGACCCATCAGTGAACAGGGCATACTGCTTTTCATCTTCTGACAGTTTGTTATAAAGTGGGGCTTCTTCAGCACGTGTCACCTCCTCCTCTGGTGATAATCCAAAATCTTTGCCTTCTGGCCAGTCCATAATCACTTCCAAGATTCCTGGGCGACTGGGGTTTCCTACTCGAGCCTGCTGGGTGATCAGTGCAACCCATTTACTCCACGTAGCATCAGTTGCATGGTGTGTAGAGGGGACGTTCCCTCTGAACATCCAGCCCAGCACTGGCAGTCAGGGTGCCAGGAGCAACTGTGCTTCAGTACCAACCACTTCTGAAGCAGCTCGGACCCCTTCATATGCTGCCAATATCTCTTTTTCAGTTGGAGTATAGCAGGCCTCAGATCCTCTGTATCCCCAACTCCAAAACCCTAGGGGTCGACCTCGGGTCTCCCCATGTGCTTTCTGCTAGAGGCTCCAGGTAGGGCCATTCTCCCCAGCTGCAGTGTAGAGCACATTTTTAATGCACTGTCCTGCCCGGACTGGCCCAAGGGCTACTGCATGAACTAACTCCTGTTTAATCTGTTCAAAGGCTTGTCATTTCTTACGGCCCCATTTGAAATCATTACTCTTCCAGGTCACTTGATAGAGAGGGCTTACGATCATACTGTAATTTGGAATATGCATTCTCCAAAAACCCACAACGCCCAAGAAACACTTGTGTTTCCTTTTTGCTATTTGGTGGAGACATGGCTGCTATTTTGTTGATCACATTCATTGGGATCTGACGATGTCCATCTTGCCGTTTGATTCCTAAGAACGGGATCTCTTGTGCGGGTCCCTTGGCCTCACTTTGTTTTATGGCAAAACCGGCTTTCAGAAGGATTTGGACTATTTCCTTTCCTTTCTCAAAAACTTCTTCCTCTGCGTTGCCCCACACGATGATGTCATCCACATACTGAAGGTGTTCTGGATATTCTCCCTGTTCCAGTACAGTCTGAATCAGTCCATGGCAAATGGTAGGACTGTGTTTCCACACCTGGGGCAGTCGATTCCAGGTGTACTGGATGCCCCTCCAAGTGAAAGCAAACTGTGGCCTGCACTCTGCTGTCAGAGGGATTGAGAAAAATGCATTAGCAATATCAGTTGTGGCATACCACTTGGCTGCCTTTGACTCCAGTTCGTATTGAAGTTCTAGCATGTCCAGCACAGCAGCACTCAACGGTAGAGTGACTTCATTCAGGCCACAATAGTCTACTGTTAGCCTCCACTCTCCATTAGACTTCTGCACTGGCCATATGGGACTGTTAAAGGGTGAGTGGGTTTTACTGATGACTCCTTGGCTCCTCAGTTGGTGAAGGAGCTCATGGATGGGGATCAGAGAGTCTAGGTGCGATATTGCTGCTGGAGCACTGTTGTGTTGGCGATTGGCACCTGTTGTTCTTTGACCCTCAGCACCCCACAACAGAAGGGTCCTTCGAGAGATCGGGACAGCTGTTTAATTTCCTCCATCTCCAATGCAGCTACACCAAAAGCCCACTTGTACCCTTTTGGGTCCTTGAAATACCCTCTCCTGAGGTAGTCTATGCCATGGATGCACAGAGCCTCTGGGCCAGTCACATTGGGGTGCTTTTGCCACTTATTCTCGGTTAGGCTCACTTAAAGTCCTCACAGTTAGTAACTGACAAGCCCAAGTGGTAAAATCTATTTAAAATTTAACACAAATCTGCAATGACTGAAACAGCCTTAAAAAAACATTTCAGGTTTGAATCAACATAAGACACATAAGCAATCATACCATTGTTTCTTGAGCTAGCTAAACCAGTAGTATATACATGACAAAAACGAGCACTGCTGGACTGCTTCTTAGTGTTACTCCAGTTGAAATCCCAAATAAATGTCTCTAAAACTACTGTATCAAGCTTATATGTAGCAGAATACACTATACAAAGGCAGAGCTGGAGCTAGAAAAATCAAAGAGCTCTCCCTATATTCAGTCTGTATAACCTGGGGCAGGCTTGGAACTGCTTTAAACAACAGTGAACAGAGAATGATGCCAGCCCCAGAGTCAGGGATGCCTTTTTCATTCCACTGTGCTTCCTCATCATGCATATTCTTCAATAGCATGTGCCTGACAAACTGGTCACCAGGAAACAGGTATCAAAAGGCATATTGAACCACAATATATCACATGGAAACAAACAAACCAAAAATGCCCCCTCCCAATACTTCCTAAAGCACGTCTTTCATCTGTTTTGCCCACAGGAAAAAAAAAAAAAAAGGATCTGGAAGACAACAGGGGTTAATAATGAATTGAATTGTCAATCTCCTGCTCGTCACTCCTGTAACAAAGCCTGAATGCAACTTGCAGAAGAGGTGTTTTTAAGGATCAGAGGAATAACAGCTTTGCTTGGCTTCATGGATTTAAAGAGCTAGAACTGATACACTATATGCCTCTTTGTAGAGTAGAAGTTATGGACAGTTGATTCAGGCAGTTCAGAAATTCAGCAATCCCATTCAATTGCCTAAGCAAAGGAACTGCAGAATTTTCACTGTCTTCAGTATCTAGAGAAAAGCCTAAGATGCATATAGGACAGGCAGAAGGAAACAAATAGCAGATTCTTTAAAAAAAAAATGCCATCATATCTCTGTTTCAATTTAGAAGAGGAAGGACTGCATTAAAAATAATCTTGTATTAATAAATTATAGTTATGAAATTTAAAACTGAGATAAGTAAAATAAAAGCACTGCAAAGAGAAGCATTTATTCTCTGTACTCTTAAGCCACATTTTCTTGTATTTTCAAAGAAAGAGTGACCTCTGCTGACTAACACATAGCAAAGAAAGCAATAATTTCAAACTGATATTTCTAGAAATATCAGGATTGGCAGGGTCCCTTTGAAAATAATTAATGATTCCAGTGGGGATTTTCCTCTGAAAAAAAAATGCATCAAACTTAAATAGTTGCATTTGTGTGTTTTCTAACCAAGATGATTACCTTTCTAAACAAGTACTTCATTTTTTGGAAATATACTCTGAAAATTAGCTTCAGACTTATCTTAGGCATGTAAAGCTACATAGTAGCTGATCACCTACTTCTTTTGGGTGCTTTCCCTAATTGCTTTATGCAAGCATTTGTCTAGAGTAAAGAACTGGCAGGACTGAATAAATGGTAAAATTTAATGTCAGATGAAAAGCTGTTATCTTGAACGGGGTCACAGAAGAATGAATTTAGTCTTTTTGAAGGTATCAACCCAATATTATTTTCTCCAGAGAAACCACAGACATATTATATATAGCATAGAGATAAGTACTTATTTGAAATGTGCCTTGAGGAAGATTAAAGCTTTATGGCATGTTTGACATTAAAAAGTGGTAGCTTCTTTATAAATTAGTCACAAACTTTTCACTGCTAGAAACATACCTTACTTTTGCTTTGTCAAATCAGACGCAAAGCAGAGATCATTTAAAGGACAGCAAAGCACTGCTGACTTGTCTTTCATGGCTTCAGGCAACTACCGGTCTCCTGACCTATGGTGCCAACTTCCATCATCAGGAAGGAAGAAGAGAACCAAATAAAAACACATCTTTCCTATTTGCAAAAAAAATGAGTCTTATTTAAATAAGAGCTTGAAAGCTTCTCCCTGTGTTGCCTGGTGTGTGCAAAACTGATCCATTTTTATCTGCCAAAGCATAAATGGAATATCCTCTCAAGATGTTAGCCAAAACTGGACATGGTCCCTATTAAATGGACCATTAGTCATGAAAACAGTTTATGGAGTTTGTCTTGTTTGTTTGTATTAAGTTTCTAGTAAGCCCCTGTTTTCAGTGAGTGTTAAATATATGAGAAAGAAAGCAAAACTGAACTTTTTGGAATGAATTTAGGTTAAATTAGATGTGGAAGGAGCTTTTGGGGACTGAATAAAAAGGATAGAAAAGTGACAACATAGCCTATTGAGAAAAACTATGTATTCTTATTATTAGTATAGCAAGATGTATATACTAAATTGCTTGATCATTCTGTGCAATATACTCTGGAGATTCTCCAGGATGCAACAAGGAGCTGAAGATTTTTTGAAAAAGTCAACAGCAAAATACTGACATATTCTATCAAATCTCCTGGAGTCAAAAGGTTCTACTTAGCCACAAATGTTCTGAATCTACCCCCGTAATAATTCTTTCACGAATGCCCAGAGCAGTTTCCCAGAAAATCTGGGAGACAAATTAATCAAGTTAATTTAGGGAAATCATTGTTGCAGAAAAGACAGGCTGTTTGTTAAATTCCACTATGCAGAAAGAAGCATATTAATAGGACCAATCTACTCTGTTCATAAGTACTATGAGAGAGAGACAACTACTTAAGAAATGAGCATGCAGCTACCACACACACACAAGCACTTTGAACTGGAGTTACAGTTTTAAAGTAAATTAAGATTGAACTAGATAGTTATCAAAGCAGCCTGGAAGTCAAAACAGAACATAGCATTGATTCACCTTAAAGAACAAGAGAGGATTATACTGAAAAAGCCAAAAAACCACTGTTGACCTGACCCAGTACCAACTGATCTTGTTAAGATTTCTATTTTCTTCAGTGAGCTTTAAACACCCCCTCAACAAGAAAATTATCATAATTCCTTTTTGGACCTGGCAAATAAGTATTTTCATTCAGAAAAACAGGTCAGAAAGTCTTTTGCTCTTTGTAGGTCACCCTCTGTTCAATTTAAGCAGCAAAAAGAGAGGAATGTTTTCAGCGTCTGCTCCTGAGAGTCAGTGCAAAGCTCCAGTATAATAGTGGGGGAGAACCAAAATCCTACGCATGGATAAGAACAGAAGGATCTACCTATACACACTTCCATAGCTGCTGCTCTGCAGAAGCTGTCAGCCTCCTGCACTACACTGTCACAGATATTGCAGTGTTGTGAGAATCACAAATACTGTTTCAACTCTGATAAGCGGGCTCTGTGCATGATACTTACAAGACCCATTAGTGAAGAAAAAAAGTACCAAATGTTTAAAAAATGTGGGCTCTTCAGAAGGAACCAAAAATTTAAGTAGAGTTCATAAAATCATACAATAGTTTGGGTTGGAAGGGACCTTTAAAGGTCATCTATTCCAACCCCCCCTGCAATGAGCAATGACATCTTTAACTAGATCACTTTGCTCAGCGCCCTGTCCAATCATATTTTGATTCCATAAAGACCAAAGGCTTAACAAGCAGTTTCATCAAATTGAGGCAAGCATACATTTCTGGTCAGCCTCTCAATGTTATCAGAGATCTCATTATTTGTTTTTCTCCTATATAACCTACTAGATTCACAGGAGCCCATGAATTCTGTCCATCAGTTCTGATACATCATAAATACTATAAGTCCCTGTAACTTCATTGCTATGACTGTGAGCAAAGCTTTTTATTTAAAAAAAAAAACAACAAAAAACCACAGTCGTTGACTGATACCAACCTTTAAACTCACCAAAACCTTTTTCACCTCTATGACTAACAATATCCTGGGTCTGGCAGTAATACTGCCAGTAGGTCAGCCCCCAACCTGTACTAGTGCATAGGGTTGTTCCTCTCCAGGTGCAGGACCCTACACTTGCTCTTGTTGGATGTCATCATGTCCCCCTCGGCCCAGTTGTCCAGCCTGTCCAGGTCTCATTGGATGGCAGCACACACTTCTGGCATATAAGCCACTCCTCCCAGCTTGGTATCATCAGCAAACTTGCTGAGGTTACACTATCCGTTTTTCCAGACCTTTGATGAATATATTAAACAGAACTGGACCCAGCACAGACCCCTGGGGAACACCACTAGTGACAGGCCTCCAACCAGATTCTGCCCCATTCATCATGGCCCTCTGAGTTCTGTTGTTGAGCCAGTTTTCTGTCCTCCTTACTGTCCACTCATCTAACCCACACTTCCTTAGCTTTTCCATGAGGATGTTATGGAAGACAGTGTCAAATGCCTTGCTGAAGTCAAGATAGACAACATCCTCTGCTGTCCCTTCATGGACATAGAAGGCTATCAGGTTGCTCAAGCATGGTCTTCCCTTGGTGAATCCATGTTGACTGTTTCTGATAACCTTCTTGTCCTCTACATGCCTGGAGATGACCTCCAGGATGAACTGTTCCATCATCACCTTTCCAGCAATGGAGGTGAAGCTGACTGGCCTGTAGTTTCCCAGATCCTCCTTCTGGCCTTTTTTGAAGATTGGAGTGACATTTGCTATCCTCCAGTCCTCGGGCACCTCTCCTGTCCTCCACAACCTTTCAAAGATGATGGAGAGTGGCTCAGCAAGAATATCCACCAGCTACTTCAGCACTCATGGGTGCATCCTGTTGGGGCCCATGGATTTGTGAGGATCCGGTTTGCCTAGGTGATCTCTGACCCAGTCCTACTCAACCAAGGGGAAGTCCTCCTTTCTCCAGATTTTAACTCTCTCCTCTGGGGGCTGGGGTGCCTGAGGGCCAGCCATAACAGTAAAGACTGAAGAAAAAGAAGGCATTCGGTAACTCTGCCTTCTCTGCATCCTGCTTGACCAGGGCCCCCTCCTCGTTCAGCAGTGGGCCCACTGTATCCCCAGTCTTCCTTTTACTGCTGATGTATCTGAAGAAGCCCTTCTTGTTATCCTTGAAATCCCTTGCCAGTCTGAGTTCCAAGTGGGCCTTGGCCTTCCTTGTTGCATCTCTGCATACCCTGACAACATTCCTATATTCCTCCCAAGTGGCCAGTCCCTTTTTCCACATACTGTGAACCTCCCTCTTCCATTTGAGTTTCTCTAGAAGCTCTTTGCTCATCCATGCATGTCTCCTGGCTCCTTTGCTTGACTTCTTCCTCCTAGGGATGCACCGATCTTGAGCTCAGAGGAAGTGGTCCTTGAATAACGGCCAGCTCTCTTGGACCCCCCTGCCTTCTAAAGCCCTAGCCCATGGGATTCCTCCAAGCAGGTCTTTGAAGAGGCCAAAGTTGGCCCTCTTGAAGTCCAGGGTTGTAATCCAACTTGTTGCCCTGCTTCTACCACGCAGGATCCTGAACTCAACCATCTCATGGTCACTGCAGCATCTCTTACATGCATCTCTCACATGCAACTCTCACACCCTCAACCAGCCCTTCCTTGTTAATTAGTATAAGGCCAAGCAGCACATCTCACCTCGTTGGCTCCTCCACCACCTGCATCAAAAAGTTGTCCTCGATAGTCTGCAGGAACCTTCTGGATTGCGCATGACTCGCCATGTTACTTTTCAGCAAATATCAGTCCTCAACGAGGACCAGGGCCTGCAAATGTGAGGCTACTTCTAGCTGTCTGTAGAAGGCTTCATCAACTACAACTTCTTGATCAGGTGGCCTGTAGCAAACACCCACAACAGCGTTTCCCATACAAATGCTTGACATATTTTTACATATAAATGGTAAGAGAAGACAGCAAATTTTTTCTCTTTTTTTTTTTTTTTTTTTTTTTGAATTGCCGTGGTACAGCCCCAGTCGGCAACTAACACCACGCAGCCGCTCACTCACTCCCCCCACCCCTCTGGGATGGGGAAGAGAATCAGAAAAGTAAAAGCAAGAAAAAACTTGTGGTTTGAGATAAGACCAGTTTAGTAAATAAAATAATAATTATAATAATAACTATTATGATAATAGAATAAAAAGGAAAAGGGAAAAAGGGAAAAAACAGAAACACAAACGATACAAGTGCTCACCACCCACCACCCGATGCTGCCTGTCCCCGAGGTGCAATTGCTGCCTGCCTCCCCCGGCCAGCTCCTCCCAGTTAACATACTGGGCATGATGTTACATGATATGTAATCTGTTCAAAGGCTTGTCGTTGCTCAGGGCCCCATTTGAAATCATTCTTCTTCTGGGTCACTTTATAGAGAGGGCTTACGATCAAACTGTAACGTGGAATATGCATTCTCCAAAAATCCACAATGCCCAAAAACCCTTGTGTTTCCTTTTTGCTAGTTGGTGGAGACATGGCTGCTATTTTGTTGATCACATCCATTGGGATCTGACGACGTCCATCTTGCCATTTGATTCCTAAGAACTGGATCTCTTTTGCTGATCCCTTTACCTTGTTTTATGGCAAAACTGGCCTTCAGAAGGATTTGGACTATTTTCTCTCCTTCCTCAAAAACTTCTTCTGCTGTATTGCCCCACACAATGATTTCATCAATGTATTGTAGGTGTTCGGGACTGCTACCTTGATCCAATGCATTATGGATCAGTTCATAGCAAATGGCAGGGCTGTGTTTCCACGGCTGGGGTAGTTGATTCCAGCTGTACTGGATGCCCCTCCATGTGAAAGCAAATTGTGGCCTGCACTCTACTGCTAAAGAGATAGAGAAAAATGCATTAGCAATATCAGTTGTGGCATACCACTGGGCTGCCTTTGACTCTAGTTCATATTGAAGTTCTAGCATGTCCAGCACAGCAGAACTCAGTGGCCACAATTTTCTACTGTTAGTCTCCACATTGCATTAGACTTCCGCACTGGACATATGGGACTGTTAAAGGGTGAGGGAGTCTTGCTGATCATGCCTTGGATCTCCAGTCAACGAATACGCTCATGGATGGGAATCAGGGAGTCTTGGTTGGTGCGATATTGCCGCTGGTGCACTGTAGTGGTGGCAATCAGCACCTGTTGTTCTTTGACCTTCAGCAACCCCACAACAGAAGGGTCCTTCAAGAGACCTGGAAAGGTAGACAGCTGTTTAATTCCCTCCATCTCCAAGGCAGCTATACCAAAAGCCCACCTGTACCATTTTTGGTCCTTGAAATGCCCTCTCCTGAGGTAGTCTATGCCAAGGATGTACGGACCCTTTGTGCCAGTCACAATTGGGTGCTTTTGCCACTCATTCCTGGTTAGGCTCATGTCAGCCTTCAATACAGTTAGCTCTTGGGATCCCCCTGTCACTCCAGCAATACTGACGGGTTCTGCCCCTATATAGTTTGATGGCATTAGGGTGCACTGTGCGCCAGTGTCCACTAAAGCCTTATAGTGCTGTGGGTCGGACATGCCAGGCCATCATATCCACACAGTCCAGTAAACCCGGTTCTCCCTTTTCTCCACCCGGCTGGAGGCAGCCCCCTCTATTCCTGGTCATAGTATTCGTTATTCACTTCTTGTAAATATGAATCACAAGTGTCTCTATTAGGATCAGAAAGAAATTCAGCACTTCTACGCCTCTATCTGGGTAATTGCTTACTGGAAACTGGAGCAGCAGCTTTCCTCGAAGAACCGTCCCCGAGTATATTGGTTTTCTTTGCAAGTCACATACCCATGCTTCTAGGTTCAAGGTAGGTTTTCCATCCCACTTGCTCACGTCATCTCAGTGGTCACGCAGGTATAACCATAGGGTGACCCGTGGTGTGTATCCTCTCTCCTGAGCAAAGGAATGCTTACTCCTAATGGCTGAGATACTGGTCCGTACCGGTTGGGAGTAGGACATATCTTCTTTGAGTTGCTGGACCTCCCCGGACAGTTTCTCCACAGCAGAGATGAGGGAGGAAGAGAGATTTGCTTCATACTCCCAGAGTCTATCAATCACCTCCCCCACTGTTGGTGCCTCTTCATCTTTCCAGGACATTACTGCCAATGAGTTTGCATGCGACGGTGGTGTGCTCCGTACAAACTTCCACCACATGGGTCGTGTGCACTCGGCTTCATCTGGATCTTTGGATGACTGTTGATCATCCAGGTCACCATAAATCACCTCAAGCACAGCTAGTTCCCTCAGGTACTGATACCTTTCTCCACGGTCATTCATTTTCCGAGGTGAAATACAATATCTTCTTCGAAGTGGTACCTTTCTCTCACACCGGACAGGAGTCACCTCTAGAGGATGAGGGCTTGTGTCTCTTTTCCAATTGCTTTGTCAATGCCCCCTTCCCTAGAAAGGGATCCCAGTTGTTTGGCTTCCTTCCCCTCTAATTCCTGGCTACTGGCCCTGTTATCCCAGCATTGGAGCAGCCAGGTGACAATGTGCTCACCTGAAGAAAAGCCAAAATATTTTCGCATATCCCACAATTCAATCATAGGGACCGGGTAGTTTTGGTTTCTTGTACAAGTTCTTCCTCTTCCTCCTCTTATCCTCATGATGGCCCTGCTTTTCCATCATCTCTTTATAAATGAGTTGACTTTCTCTTCCAGTAATTCTTCTTGTGTATAGGGGCAACTGATACTGGCACAGGTTGGTCCTCTGATTCAGCTGCAATGCTTGTCACCGGGGTTGGAATAGCTGTAGTGTCCGTCATGGGGGTTTGAGTGGATACAATGCTTATCACTTTCCTTGTCTTTATCCTTTTAGATCCAGAGGCCTTCTCTTCCCCTTGGGGGTACTGAATAGTGTTAAACAGGGCTCGGTAGGCATGGGCCAGGCCCCAGCACATTGCAGAGATTTTTATCTCTTTGGAGTTGCCAGGGTGACAGCATACTTCCCCCAAATATTCTACTAATTTTTCAGGATTCTGCACTTGTTCAGGGGTGAAGTCCCACACCACGGGGGGTGCCCACCGTCTTAGGCGTTTGCCCACCGTCTTAGGCGTTTGCCCATACTGTCCCACGTACCCTGCCGCGCATAGCTATCGAGCCTTGGGGCAGATCTCTGGATGATATTCTGAAATTGCTTATTAACCTTAGCCAGAGCTGAAATGGTCTGCCAAAGCAATATCAACAGATATCTCTTAACTACCCAAGGATGTTCAAGATACTGAAAAGTTGTTGTAATAAAAGAGGAGACATTATAGAAGATGGTAGCTAAGGTGCCGTTCTGTATTTCCTCCATAAAAAAAACTCTCAAAGGAGGAGGTATAGTTGCTAATTGTCTCCATGAGGTGGTACCAACATACAGTAACGGCTTCAATATAAACTTCAAATACCAAATAAAACTCAAGGCCAATGTTTTAAAAACAACTCTCCCAGGCAAAACATCATTAATCACTGCAGAGCACAGCAGACCACAAAAACCAAAACCTGTCTTTAACAGACGCAGCAAATACAAGAGCATGGTGCAGTTCGGATAAACTAATATTGAGAACAGAGTCTATGCTGTGACCAGCAACTGTTATTATCTCAAAGCCTTCATGCCCCACATTGGGCGCCAAAAAGGACTGTCGTGGTTCAGCCCAAGTGGGCAACTAAGCACCACGCAGCTGTTCGCTCACTCCCCCCTGCCCTGTGGGATGGGGGAGAGAATCGGAAGAGGAAAAGCAATCAAAAAGAATACTTGTGAGTTGAGATAAGAGCAGTTTAATAATTACAGTATAAAACAATTATTATAATAATAATGATTATCATAATAATAACAATAATTATAATATAATAAAATGGAAAAGGGAAAATTAAAAAACCAACAGAAACACAAATGACACAGCCGCTCACCACCCACCAACCGACACTGCCCATCTCCAAGCTGCGATTGCTGCCTCCCTCCGCTGGCCATCTCCTCCCAGTTAACATACTGGGCATGATGTTACATGATATGGAATATCCCTTTGTCCACTTTGAATCCGCTCTCTTAGCTGTGCCCCCTCCCCTCCTGGCTTCTTGTGCACCCAGCAGAGCATGGGAAGCTAGAAGAGTCCTTGACTAGTATAATCACTACCTAGCAACAACTAAAACACCTGTGTGTTATCAACATTATTTTCATACTAAGTCCAAAACACAGCACTATGCCAGCTGCAGTGAAGAAAATTAACTCTATCCCAGCTAAAACCATGACTGGAATGTAATTAGGCTTATGTTATAAAACATTTTACGGTGTTTAATGTTAGTACAATCTCAACAAAATTGGTCAAAATGTGCAATCCATGGCTGACAGAATTCCAGAGGTGTTCTGATTTCTGATATCTAAATTTCAATAATGTCTGAATGAAGAGATTTACAAGAGAGCGTTTTTTTGTAAGCACAACAAATTCTCTCAAAAGCTGAGCTAGGCTGAAGACTTTTGATTAAGAAAACAAAACTAACAAAAAAACCACCACAAATCTTGTTTATTGTTTACAGTTTTTAAAACATCCATTTTAAAAGATCCATTGCACGTCAGTATCATTCCTACCTCACTAAACAGAGAACACTAGTTATATATTTATTACACTACAAAAAATTATTTTTGGAAAGTTGAAAACTATAAATGGATTTTGATGTATTAGATGATATGGACTTTGCCAGGGGACTGGCTGGGCATCGGTCAGTTGGTGGTGAGCAATTGCTTTCTCTTGCATCACTTGTCTTTCCTGGGTTTTATTTTTCTCTCTCTTTGTTGTTTTTTTTTCTTAAATTTTTTAAAATTATTAAACTCTCTTTATCTCAGCCCATGAGTTTTTTCACTTTTACCCTTCTGATGCTTCCCTCCATCCCACTGGGAGGGAGTGAGCAAGTGGCTATGTAGTGCTTAGTTGCTGGCTGGGGTTAAACCATGACTCAAAATTATATTATGATTATACATAAATGTATATATAAAGTGTGTATATATAAAAATATATATATTATAATGATAACATATATTTATGTTTATTTATATGTTATATAAACCACAGCACTGAAGTATAGTATTATAATTATGATTAATAAAATCTCTGGCAAAGGACATGTGCTGTGCTCCAAGATAGTTATAGCTAAGCTTCAATTAGTTTTTGCTATCATTAATGGTTGAATTTTAATTAATTGATCTATTCCTCTTACTGTGTATTTTAAGTAATTGCACTAAGGGAACATTAAGGAACAGCATGTATAGGGAGTTTTCTTCATTGTGGTCTGTTTTAATTACTTTTTTTTTTCCTCACAAAAGGCAGACGTCCAAAGGGTAAGAACTCCCAGAGCTACACATAATTTTCTGTTTTAATGGAAACCAAACTTGAAGTAATTTGGAATTACTGTACCATCACTAGAATAATGCATTACAAAACAGATTATCAAATGCATTGGGAGAAATCTAAAATACAGGCAGAAAGAAAGAAATGGGATGGTGCTTAATTACTTCAGAAGGCAAAACTGCAAGTGGAAAAAGAAAAATTTACAGAACCATGTTTTCACTTCTTTATACATGGTAAGCAAGGACACATTTTTCTCAGAGGGAAACTAAAAGAAAGAACATCAATTTGGACTTCCTTCCTCTTTTAATACTTTCCAGTTTAGACTACCGGTAGTTTTGCAGTCTTACATAACTGATCTCCATACTTTGAAGACCTTTTATATAGGAGATGCAAGTAAAATGAGAAGTGTAAAAACATAGGACAATCCAATCAGAAGCACAAAAGCCCTCAAATTTCTGGCGTAAAATTAAAACTCACACAGAATCACACACACAGAGAATATAAGATTGGGAATATGTCTTTTTCTGAAATAGGTTCCACACAAATTATGATTCCCATGGAGATAGCTGTGTAGGGGATCTAATGCTGACATTGTATTGTCCAAAAAACCCCACAGAGGACTTTCTGAATTACATATAGGCCCACTGGGAAGACTCAGATGGACAAACTGGAATCATATGGGAATCAAAAGAAGGGGAAGGGAAAACAAAAGCAAAGCATGACTGTGAAACATGACCTTCAGGAAGAAAGGCAATCAGGAAGACATTTGTAGCAGTGCTGTAGGTTAACCCCAGAAGGTAGCTAATTACCACAAAGCTGCTTGCTCGCTCACTCCCCCCAGGGGGATGGGAAAGAGAATGAGAAGGGCAATAAGTGAGAAAACTTGTGGGTTGAGATAAAGACAGTTTAATAATTAAAAGAGAAAAAAAGACAAAAAAAACCACACTACCAAACAACCCCCACCACCCAAAAAAAAAAGGTAAAACAAGTGATGCAAAAACAGTCACCCACCACCAACCGATGCCCAGCCAATCCCCAAGCAATGGCAACCCCTGGCAAACTCCCCCCTCCAGTTTTATTGCTGAGCATGACGTTATATGGTATGGAATAGCCCTTTGGTCAATTTGGGTCAGCTGCCCTGGCTGAATTCCCCCCCAGCCTACTGTCTATCCCCAGCTTACTTGTTGGGAGGGGCAGCGAGAAACAGAGAAGGCCTTGATGCTGTGCAAGCACTGTTCAGCTGGCGTGTTATCAGCACTGTTTTGGTCACAAATCCAAAACACAGAACCATACTGGCTGCTGTGAAGAAAATTAACTCCATCCCAGCCAAAACCAATATAAGCAGGAAGGTAAGGAGGGCTGTTCTGGGATTTAGCAAATGACTGTCTAAAATTGGTCTCATGATCCATGATGACTGCAATAGAAAATTTCTTCTTTAAAAAAAATCTACATAAGATCCCATACAGTATTTTAAAAATCTGAATTGTTCCAATATATACAAACTACCTGAAAGGAAAAATCTTTAGGATATAAGTGATTTTCCCCAAACACTAGAGAACTTTGGAATTCAAAGCTATTATTTCGCTTGTTAAAAAACATATTTTAAAAGAACCATAACAAATATGCTCCAGAAATAATTAAAATTATAATGAGAAATGATACAATGGTACCAACTTCCCCAGGTAACAGTAGCAAACACAACGCTATCTTTATCTCATCCAGACTAAGAAACTTAACAAATGATTTGAGCAGTTAAGTTTGCTACTGTACTGTAACACAGTAACGTTACATCAAAGTAATCTGATCTTAAAACAAATTACTCCAAAAGGACCATCCAACCACAGAAAAGAAGGATATCTACATGTCTTCACTGACCAGTTATGAAAACAGCAGATAAATCCATTTTCCCAAATCCATGAAGTTGCAGAAGTAAAAGTATTACTGACACACTGCAAATTTCACTATAAAGAAGTAACTAGAAATAAAAATACTCAAGAATGACTTTGGCACAATTATAAAAACATGTTAAGCACAATGTCTCAATTTTATATGTACTTATCACAGGCGTAGCTACAGAAACTTGCAGGAAAAAGTGTACCTTTAAAACTGTTCTCATGATGTCAACTTCTTCAAATTATAGCGGGGAGGGAAAAGAAAGAGAGCCCATCATGTAATATCCTGGCCACTAGTTCTGATTAATGAGAAAGTATCCTGGTTTCAGCTGGGATAGAGTTAATTTTCTTCCTAGTAGCTGTCATAGTTCTGTGTTTTGGATTTAGTATGAGAATAATGTGATAACACACTGATATTTTAGTTGTTGCTAAGCAGTGTTTATACTAAGTCAAGGACTTTTCAGCTTCCCATACTCTGCCAGCAAGGAACTGCACAAGACGCTGGGAGGGGGCACAGCAGGGACAGCTGACCCAAACTGGCCAAAGGGATATTCCATACCTTATGGCATCATGCTCAGTATATAAGCTGGGGGGAGTTGGCCGGGGGGCAGGGATCACTGCTCAGGAACTGGCTGGTTGTCAGTCAGTGGGTGGTAAGAGGTTGTATAACTTGCTTTTCCTAGGTTTTGTTCCTCTCTCACCTGTTGTTTTCCTTTTCATTACAATTTATCATCATTATTATTATTAACATTATTATATTTTAATTATTAAACTGTTATCTCACCCACAAGTTTTCTTACTTATATGCTCTTCTGATTCTCTCCTCCATCCCACCAAGGTGGGGGAGGGTGAGCAACCAGCTGTGTGGTGCTTAGTTGCTGGCTGGGGCTAAACCATGACAGTCCTTTTTGGCACCCAACATGGGGCACGAAGGGTTTGAGACAATAACAGATTAAACAGAGCGTATTAAGGAATTTCTATCTGTTAACAGTTGCGGGTCACAATATTGATTCACCTGTTCTTGGTATTTATCTAATCTGCACCATGCTATTCTCTTTGATGTACATGTTAAAGATCGGTGTTGGCTTTTGCAGTTTCCTCTGCTCTGCAGTGATTACTGATGTTTAGCCTGGGACCCAAAACCTTTGAATTAGAAGTCCAATCTGCTACCAATTGCACATTGCATATCCAGGAGGAAAAAGCAGATGAGGAAGACTACTCTGAAGCAGGGCCATCATGAGAACAGGAAGAGGAAGAGAGATGGCTGCTACTCATGGAGGAGGAAGAGGAAGAACTCATAAACGAGGCAGTAATCACCTGATCCTTATCCTTGAGTGAGCTACAACACATGCAAAAATATTTCAGTCTTCCTCCAGGCGAGCACCTTGTCACCTGGCTATTCTGATGCTGGGATAATGGGGCCAGAAGCCTTGAATTAGAGAGTAGGGAAGCCAACCAGCTGGGACCCATCTAGGGAAGGGGATATTGACAAAACAAGTACAGAAAGGGAGAGAAGACCACAGACTCTGAAGGTGACTCCTGTCAGGCGTGATAAGGCAGTGACGACCTGGAAAGATGAAGAGAAACCAACGGTTGATGAATTGGCTGCCCAACTCCGGCAATACCAAGAAAGTCTCTCTTCCTCACTCATCTTGGCTGTGGAGAAACTGATCCAGCACCTCAAAGAGGATAGATGCTGTTCCTCACATGTAAAGACCAGTATCTCAGCCATTAGGAGTAAGTGTCCCTCTGGTCAAGAGGGGTACAAACCATGGACCAGCCTATGGTTTTACCAGCATACCACAGAGGGGACATGAGGAAGTGGGATGGAAAATCTAATTTAAACATAGAGGCATGGGTACGTGAGTTGCAAGGAAAAACACTCACACAAGGGAGGTTCTTTCAGAAAAGCTGCTGCTCCAATTTCCAGTGAGCAGGTCCTCAGACAGAGGAGTGGAAGTGTTGATTTCATTTGAGCTTAATATATGGACTTCTGAATCGCATTTACAAGAACTGCGTACAGAATAATATGATCAGGACTAGAGGTGGAGGAAAGGGATAACCGGGTTTACTGGACTGTGTGGCTATGATGGACTGGCACATCCAACCCACAGCACTATAAGGCTTTAGTGGACACAGGAGCAAAATGCACCCTAATGCCATCAGGCTATATTGGGCCAGAACCCATTTGTATTGTGGGAGTGAAAGGGGGATCCCAAGAGCTAACTGTATTGGAGGCCAAAGTGAGTCTAACTGGGAATGAGTGGCAAAAGAACCCCATTGTGACTGGCCCAGAGGCTCTGTGCATCCTTGGCATAGACTACCTCAGGAGAGGGTATTTCAAGGACCCAAACGGGTACAAGTGGGATCTTGGTATAGCAGCTTTGGAGACGGAGGGAATTAAACAGCTGTCTACTTTGCCCAGTCTCTCAGAGGACCCTTCTGTTGTGGGGTTGCTAAAGGTCAAAGAACAACAGGTGCTGATTGCCAGCACAACAGTGCACCACTGATCCAGACTGCACTGGAAAAGGGTGGAGCTCCAGAACACCTACAATACACTGATGACATCATCATGTGGGGTAACACAGCAGAGGAAGTTTTAGAGAAAAGAAAATAGCCCATGAACTCATGAAGGCCGGTTTTGCCATAAAAAAAATAAAGGTCAAGGAACCTGCACAGGAGACCCAGTTCTTAGGAATGAAATGGCAAGATAGACATCGTCAGATCCCAATGGAGGTGATCAACAAAATTGCAGCCATGTCTCTGCCAACTAGCAAAAAGGAAATACAAGCTTTCTTGGGCGTTGTGGGTTTTTGGAGAATGCGTATTCCAAATAATTTCAAAAGGGGCCCTGAGCAACAACAAGCCTTTGAACAGATTAAACAGGAGATAGTTTGTGCAGTAGGCCTTGGGCGACTCTGGGCAGGACAAGGCATTTAAAATATGCTCTACACTGCAGCTGGGGAGAATGGCCCTACCTGGAGCCTCTGGCAGAAAGCACCAGGGGAGACCTGAGGTCGACCTCTAGGGTTTTGGAGTCGGGGATACAGAGGGTCCGAAGCCCGCTATACTCCACCTGAAAAAGAGATATTAGCAGCATATGAAGGGGTTCGAGCTACTTCTGAAATGATTGGTACTGAAGCACAGTTGCTCCTGGCACCCCAACTGCCAGTGCTGGGCTGGATGTTCAATGGGAGGGTCCCCTCTACACAACACACACAACACACGTCATCTGATTAACCAGTGAGGTCAAATAGGGAATTTCAGTTGCCCAGGAACCTTGGAAGTGATTATGGACTGGCCAGAAGGCAAAGATTTTGGAATATTACCAGAGGAGGAGGTGACATGTGCTGAAGAAGCCCCACTGTATAACAAACTGCCAGAAAATGAGAAGCAGTATGCCCTGTTCACTGATGGGTCCTGTCGTCTTGTGGGAAAGCATTGGAGATTGAAAGGTGCTGTATGGAGCCCTACACAAGTCACAGAAACTGCTGAAGGAGAGTCAAGTCAGTTTGCAGAAGTAAAGGCCATCCAGCTGGCATTAGACGTTGCTGAAAGAGAGAAATGACCAGAGGTCTATCTCTATACTGACTCCTGGATGGTGACAAATGCCCTGTGGGGGTGTTTACAGCAATGGAAGCAGAGCAACTGGCAGCGCAGAGGCAAACCCGTCTGGGCTGCTGCATTGCGGCAAGATATTGCTGCCCAGGTAGAGAACCTGGTTGTGAAAGTACTTCATGTGGATGCTCACGTCCCCAAGAGTCGGGCCACTGAAGAACATCGAAACAAACAGCAGGTAAATCAGGCTGCTAAGACTGAAGTGGCTGAGGTGGATCCAGACTGGCAACATAAGGGTGAATTATTTTCAGCTCAGTGGGCCCATGACACCTCAGTCCATCAAGGGAGAGATGCAACATACAGATGGGCCTGTGATTGAGGGGTAAAGCCTCTGTGTTGTTTTCGTGGTTCAGCCCCATTCGGCAACTAAACACCTCGCAGCCGCTCGCTCGCTCCCCCCGCCCCTGTGGGATGGGGAGAGAACTGGAAGAGCAAAAGCACAAAAAAACCCCTGTGGGTAGAGATAAGAACAGTTTGATAATTAAAACAAAATAATAATGATAATGATGTTTATTATAGTAATAACAGTAACAATAATAGAATAAAAAGGAAAATGGAAAAAGAAAAAAACCAGAAACACAAACAATACAAGTGCTCACCACCCACCACCCGACGCTGCCCGTCCCCGAGCCGCGATTGCTGCCTGCCTCCCCCGGCCAGCTCCTCCCAGTTAGCATATTTGGCATGACATTGCATGATATGGAATGTCCCTTTAGCCAGTTTGAATCCACTCTCTTAGCTGTGCCCCCTCCCCTCATGGCTTCTTGTGCACACGGCAGAGCATGGGAAGCTGGAAAAGTCCGTGACTGGTATAAGCACCTCCAGTGGTCTGGAACTTCACTCCCGAAAAACTACACATCCTGATGAAGTGATAGAATGCCTTAAAAAAAAATGCTGTGGTTATTCCAAGGAGGTACAACTAATATATTGAAATGTGCTGGGCCTTGACTAGTATCTACCAGTTGTGATTTAACGCAGCCGCTCAATCGCTCCCCCCAGGGGGAGAGGGGAGAGAACTGGAACGGCAAAAGTGAGAAAACTCGTGGGTTGAGATAAAGACAGTTTAATAGGGAAAGCAAAAGCCACGCATGCAAGCAAAGCAAACCAAGGTATTCATTCACTACTTCTCACGGGCAGGCAGGTGATCAGCCGTCTGCAGGAAAGCAGGGCTCCAGCACGTGTAATGGTTACCTGGGGAGACAACCGCCATAACTCCGAATGTCCCCCACTTCCTTCTTCTTCCCCTAGCTTTATATGCTGAGCATGATGTCATATGGTATGGAATATCCCTTTGGTCAGTTGGGGTCAGCTGTCCCCTCCCAGCTTCTTGTGCACCCCCAGCCTACTCGCTGGTAGGGTGGTGTGAGAAGCAGAAAAGGCCTTCACTTTGTGTAAGCACTGCTCAGCAGTAACTAAAACAGCAGTGTGTTATCAACAATGTTTTCATCACAAATCCAAAACATAGCCCCATACTAGCTACTATGAAGAAAATTAACTCTGTCCCAGCCAAAACCAGCACACTACCAAACACTGCTCAGACTAATGCAGCACCCTCAGGGAGAAGAGAGAGAAAATGAACTGACAGGTACTGCAGCTACTCCAAACCCGGCGACAGGCATTGCAGCTACTCCAACCCCCGCAACAGGTACTGCAGCTAAACCAGAGAACCAACTCGTGCTGGTATCAGTTGCCCCTATACACAAGAAGAAATCTTGGAAGCATAACTCAGCTTGTTTAGTAAGCGATGATGAAAAAGCAGGGCCATCATGAGGAGAGGAGGAGGAAGAGGAAGAACTCATAAATGAGACAGCAACCGCCTAATCCCTAACCTTGAGTGAGTTTGCCAGATATGTGAAAAGATTTCGGCCGTTATCCAAGCAAGCGCATTGTCACCTGGATGCTCCGATACTGGGATAATGGGGCCAGTAGCCTGGAAGTAGAGGGTAAGGAAGCTGGGATCCCTTTCTAGGGAAGGGGGCAATGACAAAACAATCGGAAAAAGCACAAGCCCTCAGCCTCTGGAGGGGGCTATTGTCAGGTATGAAGGAAAAATATCTATCCCTTCAAGGAAGATATTATATATCGCCCAGGAAAATAGACCACCGTGGGGAGAGGTATCCACTACCTCAGGGACTGAGCTATGCTGGAGGTGATTTACGTTGACCTGAACAATGAGCAGTTATCCAAAGATCCAGATGAAGTCAGATGCACACGACCTATGTTGTGGATATTGTTCCAAAGTGCACTAGCGTTGTATGCCAACTCACTGGCAATACTTACCTGGAAAGATGAAGAGGCATCAACGGTGGGGGACGAATGATGAATTGGCTGGCCAACTCCAGCAATATGAAGAAATTCTTTCTTCCTCCCTCATTTCGGCTGTGGAGAAACTGTCCCAGGAAGTCCAGCAACTCAAAGAGGATATGTCCTGATCCCATCAGTGTGAAAAAGTATCTCAGCCATTAGGAGTAATTGTCCCTCTGGTCAAGAGAGAGAATATAGGGGGTACACATCATGGGCCACGCTGTGGTTTTACCAGCATGACCATGGAGAGGACATGAGGAAGAGGGATGGAAAAATCTAACTCGACCCTAGAGGTATGGGTACGTGAGTTGCAGTGAAAAAAAAAAACCATTCGGGAGTTCTTCCAAGAAAATTGCTGCTCCAGTCGCCAGTGGGCAGTTCCCCAGAAAGAGGAGTAGAAGCGCTGATTTTATTTCTGATCCTAATAGAGGGGCTTTTGATTAGCATTTACAAGAAGTGAGTAGCAAACAATGATCAGGACTAGAGGGGCCCTGTCTCCAGCCAGGTGGAGGAAAGGGATAACCAGGTTTGCTAGAATGTGTGGATCCAATGGCCTGGCACATAAGACCCTCAAGAGTATAAAGCTTTAGTGGACACTGGTGCACAGGGCACCCTAATGGCATCAAACGATATAGGGGCAGAAACCATCAGTATTGCTGGAGTGACAGGAAGATCCCAAGAGCTAACTGTATTGGAGGCCGAAGTGGGCCTAACCGGGAATGAGTGGCAAAAGCACCCCAATGTGACTGGCCCAGAGGCTCCGTGCATCCTTGGCATAGACTACCTCAGGAGAGGGCATTTCAAGGACCCAAAAGGGTACAAGTGGGCTTTTGGTGTAGCCGCCTTGGAGACGGAGGAAATTAAACAGCTGTCTACCTTGCCCCATCTCTCAAAGAACCATTCTGTTGTGGGGTTGCTGAAGGTCAAAGAACAACAGGTGCCGATCACCACCACAACAGTGCACCGGTGGCAATTCTGCACCAACCGAGATTCCCTGATTCCCATCCAGGAGCTCATTCGTCGACTGGAGAGCTAAGGAGTGTTCAGTAAGACCCACTCACCCTTTAACAGTCCCATATGTCCAGCGTGGAAGTCTAATGGAGAGTGGAGGCTAACAGTAGATTATCATGGCCTGAACGAATTCACTCGACCGTTGAGTGCTGCTGTGCCAGACATGCTAGAACTTCAATACGAACTGGAGTCAAAAGCAGCCAATTACTACGCCACACTTGATATTGCTAATGTTTATTATCATCCCTCTAACAGTAGAGTGCAGGCCACAGTTTGCTTTTACTTGGAGGGGCATCCAGTACACCTGGAATCGACTGCCCCAGGTGTGGAAACACAGCCCTACCATTTGCCATGGAGTGATCCAGACTGCACTGGAAAAGGGTGGAGCTCCAGAACACCTACAATACGTTGATGACATCATCGTGTGGGGCAACGTAGCAGAAGACGTCTTTGAAAAAGGAAAGAAAATAATCCATAAACTCGTGAAGGCCGGTTTTGCCATAAAAAAAAATAAAGGTCAAGGAACCTGCACGGGAGATCCAGTTCTTAGGAATGAAATGGCAAGATAGACATCGTCAGATCCCAATGGATGTGATGAACAAAATAGCAGCCATTTCTCCACCAACTAGCAAAAAGGAAACACAAGCATTTCTTGGGCGTTGTGGGTTTTTGGAGAATGCATATTCCAATTTACAGTATGATCGTAAGCCCTCTCTATCAAGTGACCTGGAAGAGTAATGATTTCAAATGGGGCCGTAAGAAATGACAAGCCTTTGAACAGATTAAACAGGAGTTAGTTCATGCAGTAGCCCTTGGGCCAGTCCGGGCAGGACAGTGCATTAAAAATGTGCTCTACACTGCAGCTGGGGAGAATGGCCCTACCTGGAGCCTCTGGCAGAAAGCACCAGGGGAGACCTGAGGTCGACCTCTAGGGTTTTGGAGTCAGGGATACAGAGGGTCCGAAGCCCGCTATACTCCACCTGAAAAAGAGATATTAGCAGCATATGAAGGGGTTCGAGCTACTTCTGAAATGATTGGTACTGAAGCACAGTTGCTCCTGGCACCCCGACTGCCAGTGCTGGGCTGGATGTTCAATGGGAGGGTCCCCTCTACACAACACACACAACACACGTCATCTGATTAACCAGTGAGGTCAAATAGGGAATTTCAGTTGCCCAGGAATCTTGGAAGTGATTATGGACTGGCCAGAAGGCAAAGATTTTGGAATATTACCAGAGGAGGAGGTGACATGTGCTGAAGAAGCCCCACTGTATAACAAACTGCCAGAAAATGAGAAGCAGTATGCCCTGTTCACTGATGGGTCCTGTCGTCTTGTGGGAAAGCATTGGAGATTGAAAGGTGCTGTATGGAGCCCTACACAAGTCACAGAAACTGCTGAAGGAGAGTCAAGTCAGTTTGCAGAAGTAAAGGCCATCCAGCTGGCATTAGACGTTGCTGAAAGAGAGAAATGACCAGAGGTCTATCTCTATACTGACTCCTGGATGGTGACAAATGCCCTGTGGGGGTGTTTACAGCAATGGAAGCAGAGCAACTGGCAGCGCAGAGGCAAACCCGTCTGGGCTGCTGCATTGCGGCAAGATATTGCTGCCCAGGTAGAGAACCTGGTTGTGAAAGTACTTCATGTGGATGCTCACGTCCCCAAGAGTCGGGCCACTGAAGAACATCGAAACAAACAGCAGGTAAATCAGGCTGCTAAGACTGAAGTGGCTGAGGTGGATCCAGACTGGCAACATAAGGGTGAATTATTTTCAGCTCAGTGGGCCCATGACACCTCAGTCCATCAAGGGAGAGATGCAACATACAGATGGGCCTGTGATTGAGGGGTAAAGCCTCTGTGTTGTTTTCGTGGTTCAGCCCCATTCGGCAACTAAACACCTCGCAGCCGCTCGCTCGCTCCCCCCGCCCCTGTGGGATGGGGAGAGAACTGGAAGAGCAAAAGCACAAAAAAACCCCTGTGGGTAGAGATAAGAACAGTTTGATAATTAAAACAAAATAATAATGATAATGATGTTTATTATAGTAATAACAGTAACAATAATAGAATAAAAAGGAAAATGGAAAAAGAAAAAAACCAGAAACACAAACAATACAAGTGCTCACCACCCACCACCCGACGCTGCCCGTCCCCGAGCCGCGATTGCTGCCTGCCTCCCCCGGCCAGCTCCTCCCAGTTAGCATATTTGGCATGACATTGCATGATATGGAATGTCCCTTTAGCCAGTTTGAATCCACTCTCTTAGCTGTGCCCCCTCCCCTCATAGCTTCTTGTGCACACGGCAGAGCATGGGAAGCTGGAAAAGTCCGTGACTAGTACAAGCACTACCCAGCAACAACTAAAAGATCGGTGTGTTATCAACATTATTTTCATACTAAGTCCAAAGCACAGCACTATGCCAGCTGCAGTGAAGAAAATTGACTCTATCCCAGCAAAAACCATGATAGGAGGATAATCACTGAAATTTAAATATGGGGAGGCCTGGCAGACTGATTATATCACACTCGCACAAACATGCCAAGGCAAACGCCATGTGCTTACAGTGGTGGAAGCAACCACCGGATGGCTGGAAAGATATCCTGTGCCCCATGCCAGCACCCAGAACACTCTCCTGGGTCTGGAAAAAGAAGTCCTATCGCAACATGGCACCGAAGAAAGAACTGAGTCAGACAACAGGACGCATTTCCCGAACAACCTCCAAACATGTTTTGGCTGGGATAAAGTTAATTTTCTTCACTGTAGCTGGTATAGTGCAGATGATGCATTGATGTTTTAATTGTTGTTATGTAGCGTCTAAGTGTCGCTAAGTAACGCCTGTAGTAGGTAGGGACCTTGCCAGCTTCCCATGCTCTGCCAATTGGGCAAGAAGCTGGGAGGGGAGGGGCCACAGCCAAGGCAGCTGATCCAAGCTGGCCAATGGTATATTCCATACCATATGACGCCATGACCAGTACATTAACCGGGGGAGTTAGCACACGTGGGAGGTGGTTTCGGCTCAGGGACAGGCGTCGGGTTGGCGGGTGGTGAGCGGCTGCATCACGTGTTGTTTGTTTTGGTTGTTCATTCCCTTTTCCCCTCGCCCTGGGTTTCGCCTTTCTCTCGCTATTTTCGTTTTCATTGCATTATTATTGTTGCTGTTGTTATTATTGTTTTATTTTAATTATTAAACTCTTCTTATCTCAACCCTCGAGCTTTCTCACTTTTACCCTTCTGATTCTCTCCTCTATCCTGCCGGTGGGGGAGCGAGCGAGCGGCTGTGTGGGGCTTAGTTGCTGGCTGGGGCTAAACCACAACAACCTCATAGGCACCTGGGCCAAAAAGCACGGTATTGAGTGGGTGTATCACATCCCCTATCATGTACCAGTCTCCGGGAAAATCAAACGATGCAGTGGACTGTTAAAGACTACACAGAGAGCAATGGGGGGTAGAACATCCAAACACTGGGATACACATTTAGCAAAAGCCACCTGGTTAGTCAACAATAGGGGCTCTGCCAATCGAGCTAGCCCTGATCACTCAAAACTTTTATGTACTGTAGAAGGAGATAAAGTCCCTGTAGTGCACATAAAAAAAAAAATGCTGGGGAAGAAAGTCTGGGTTATTCCTGTCCCGTCTCTGGCAAAGGCAAACCCATTCATGGAGTTGCTTTCGCTCAATGACCTGGTTGCACTTGATGGGTGATGAGGGAGGATGGGGAAGTCCGAAGTGTACCTCAAGGGGATTTGATTTTGGGTGAGAATAGCCAATGAGTTGAAGTTCATGATGTTAACTGCTACGTAATTGTGGGATGATTACTGGGGGTGAGATTACCGAGGTTGAAATTATTGAGGCTAAAGTTATATCCACATCTCATAAGAGTTAACTTCCAGAAGAATGCGGTTGGCATGCTGGAAAGTGGTTCAGTGATTGTCCCCTATGCAACACCACCTGCACTCTTAGATGTTAGGAACACTGAGGGAGCTCGGTGTCCTAATCTAAGGGAGATAACTGGAGGAGGGAGTGAAGCAAAGGCTACATGGCCAAACTCATCCATAAATTGCTGCAGATCTGGGGGCTGGATGGAACCATGGAACCACGCCCGGACATCATGCCCTGTGGGTGAACTTTGCTCATTATAACCTCATTATAATACTAAAATACACGCCTCCATCCCAAAGTTACCCACCTCCAAGGTACGACCATCGCTCACTGAGCGTGCGCTCTGAATTTCTCTTAGTCTATACCTTTAAATCAAAGCGAGGAATTTCTACACCAATCAATAACGAAAGTATGTATGACTAGAGTCACTCAAGCTCCACCTAAACATAAAATAATATAAAAATGACCCCAAGAGAGAGGGACGTTAGGGAAGATACCATCGCTGACTACTGGGATCAGTTGATGGGCTGAACCTCTCTTCTCCCCCATAGGGACGCCTATTGGGTAAGACTCGAACACTTGGTTATACCAAGTGATTCCCTGGGAAATTTAGAGAACAAGGTTGTTGTTTTGTGTTTTAGCACTTTATACTTGCACGTGCTTTGCAGACAGCGTATTTATCACCATCAATCCGATAAGAACCTGTATTCCTGTTGCTTCAATAAACCGCACTATTAGTGAATCTGGCTGTGCAGCGCTATTGGGCTCGACTAGACTAATAGTGATCGTCCCGTTAGTGAATCCCTCGCAGACTAACAGTCTGTGCAAGTATGAATATATTGGAAACTAATGAAACATGGCTTGATATGTCTATGTTTTAAAACTACTGAGCACTTATTAATCTTTTGTACCACAGTAAGGCCAAGGTACAAGAAACAAGAAACTTCCTGTGGGAAACTCTAGCCCGGGAACGGCTAGCAGAAAGCGGGCATTGAAGTAGAAGGACAGGCTCAGGGTCGGAGCGACCTTGGGCCCAGCTGTTGTTGACCGGTAAAGGAGTGTGAGAAACAAGTAACTGCTAATTGCAAGGCTGAACATAAGAGATAAGCATGGGAGGAGTTGGCATCTACCTCCCAGCCAAGGATGAGCTATGCTTTTGCAAATATGTATGAGCTAATTTACGAACGGTATAAAAGATATTTGCTAATTGCCAATAAACGAGACTTGATGATCATCATCGGATGGTGCCTGTCTCCCGCTGGTTTTCCGTCACTTCCTTTCCTCTTAGAGCAGCACACCCATAAGCTTGGAATCTTGGCAGACCAAGAGATGCTGACAGAGCTCCTGGCTCCAGAGAGGATGTTCCTGAGTGGGACAGAGCACTGGATAATTTTTTGTAAAACAATTTAGCAAAACAGTGCAAGGATAATATCAACTATGTTTTTCAAGTTCTTCTTCCTCAGACTACTTCCTGTGCATGCTATCTAGTAAGCATACTTCCATATGGTTAAACACCACAAAACTAACAATAAAGTAAAATGGAAACATTAGAGCGTGTGTTGGTAAGCCGTACATTTTCCTTGACCTATATACATAGTTTGAATCCATTTGCAATATATTATTTGAATAAAAATAAAGAGCACATGTAAATGTTTTACTGCTTGCTTTCTGATGTGCATTCCTTTTATTTTTGGCATTATGGAGAATCACAGATGAATTTCAGTTTTGCTTTAGAAGTATATAGACTCTGCTATTTACCTGAAAATCAGTATGAGGATAAGATTAACCTTACTACCCATGCGCATACTGAACAACAATCAAATAATCAGCAAGAGAACGTGATGAATAAATTACTGTGTGTATTTCTACTCCACTGGGGAGACAACATTAGATAGTGATATAAGTATACAAAGTTTCATTATTGTATAATATAAGCCCCCAAACTCCTATGAGACTTCTAATTATACCCTTCACCCTCTTCTCCCCCCCCCCTTTTTTAGTTAGCATTAAAAACAAAAAACAAAAACCTGACCAAAACCAAAAAACAGCCAACCCACTACATTTATTTCCATGAGGCTCAGTACAGGAGAAGCAAAAAGCCATTTAGTGCATAATACCGCTGAACTGTATAGAAATTAAGAAATTAAAAAATTTTCCTGATTCTTTAGGCCCTAATTTATAATTAACTAATTATTTTTCCTTCTTATTTCTAGAACATTTTTCGTTACAATTTCAACTACATGTTTAATCTTCATTGTTTTGTTGAGGTAAATAGTAAGAAAGCCTTTAACCATCCCCTTCTACTCTGAAATGCAGGTACTGGGGGTCCAGGATGAGTACTTCTTAACTGCAAAGAATAACTCGCAACAGATAAACTTCATAAAAATCAGAGATAAAGGAGTTCCCATGGGAGAAAGAGCTCTGGGGTAAATTATCCCTTCCTGCATGCAAATCACACAGCAGCTGAATCACAGACCACTAGTCTGGGGTGGTAGTGGGGTGTTGGTTTAAAAAAAAACAAACCAAGCAAGTAACTGCAAATTAAATATGTAAAAATTTGGTGATTGAGCTGAGTGCCTTTCCTAGCAAGAATTAGCTTACCGTGCTTGCCCTGTAGACCCACCCTGTCAGTACATCCAACTGAACTGACCTACGTAGGCACTAAAGATTACGTTTGTGTGAGTGTACTATCTGTATGGAAGTCACATTCACTATCAATAGATATTGCGCACCAACACTGAAAACACAAATGGGGTGGAGGAAATACTGGTTAGCTGAATCAGTCTCTTTCTACCTGTGTTAGGCAGATGGTGCAATTAAAAAGAGGAATCTTCTCAGCACATCCATTGTACTCCCACTGTCCATCTATCAAGCACAAATATATTTCTGGTTAACAGCATTCCATTAAACGAGCTAGAAGATGATGAAAAGGAGTTTTTTATTCCTAACAGCTACATATGATTTCTATTCAGTTGCAAAATCTATCCTTTTGGTTTCATATAATTGAAAAAGTGCTAGTGGAAAGTTAAAAAGAAAGTGCATTAAAAAGAGGAGGGAGAAGGGTAAGACAGGAAAAAAAGGATGATGAGGGAAAGCATTCAAATTTGCCTATTACAAATTGACTATGCACACTCCTGCAATTTCCAAAATTAGGACTCATTTATGAGGGCTGAACCAGCTCCTGTAATATGCAGAGCGTGTATTTCTGTATTCTTGCACAGTGGCACAAGGCACTGAGCCACAAATACATGATTCCAGCATTCACTTCTACAATCATACAGCTTTTGCAGCAAACCCAAACTAGTATGATTAACACTTTGGTACAATAAATTTATAAAGGGAGGAAAACAACTTCGTTTTACACAGAGGTGAAAAGAGGGGGGTAAAAGAGACAATTATCATATACAAATTTATTTGTTTAAAGTTTTATAGCTTTAAAGTAAACATTAATGCAAATTTAAATGGTGTAGGATCCAATCCAAGATCTATATTTAGGTTCTTAGCTGCCAATAAGTACATCAATTTCAATAGCTAGCATATGCTGCACTAGGTATGTAAAGCAAGGCATTATTATATTTAGATTGAATTCCCCAAATTTAACAAGCATATTCAACACTTCTGGCAAAACTGACTGTCTTGTGGCCACATAATGAGTTGCTGACAGAGACAGGGATCAAAGATGGAAGGATCCCTACAGCCCACCACACATAATTTACACAAAGAGGACCTAGTTCCAAAGAGATTTTTTACCTCATGGTAATCCAAGGCAGCATGTGCTACTGCTGCTTTCTATTCATGACTCTGCACTGTAAATCAAATGTTGGATTATTCTGGGACTGCTCACTATGAGAGTGCAAGTAGGGCAAGGGATGCAGAGGCTGGGGTAGTGGATAGTGCCATAGTTCAGCAGCACTCAGTGGGAGGGGGAGGTCCACATCCAAATAGTCTCTGGACAACAGCTTTGAACACTTTTCCAGCACTCTTCATTTTAAAGTCTATTACATTAATATTTCAGTCCTACCCATTGGTCTCTAACAGCATTGGGCTGCTGAATAGCAAGATGCTGTAAAAGCATGAAATATAGCACAGACTAACACTCAAAATGGCAAGATTCCATCAAAACAGAAGAAACATTTTAAAGTGCACAAGCCTTTCCCTTATTCTATAATTGGTTATGCTGAGGAAAAAAATTCTATACAGTGCAGAAAAAATGCTTTGCTCAGTCACTGATTTTATTTATAAACTGTAACAATGCTGGCACCAGTAACATATCATAACTGAGAAGACTTATTCTTGTTATTCATTACATACATCTGCTGATGCACTGAGGCATAATTAGGAGATGGAGATAAATACAGATGTCTGAATTTTGAGTGTGGTATGGTTTCGGTTAAGCACATTTTATTCAGCCTATCAAAGTATCTATAAACTCAATTTTCTGAGACAAAATTAATTCATGGTAAAAGTATGCATTACATTTTTGTTCTTCATAAGGAAAAGATACTGTTGCTTCTTTACACATAGTTTATAGAAGGGATGTTTTGTATTTTGTACAATACCATCAACTGTAAAGCCTAAAATTATGGCACACTTCTGTTTGGTTCCACAGTCACTTGGCATACTTATTTTAACAAACATTGTATTACAAATCTCTCAAACTCTGCAGCTGGTATAACCCTCTCTCTGTAAAATAAGTGTTGGAAAATACTACTAAATCAGAAAGACTGTACTTCACAGCCACCTTAGCTTCATATAGCTGGACAAAATTAGGTTATATCAAAGAATGACCCCATTGTGATGAATTCCATGATCCATACTGCTGGAGAAAATTTCCTGAGAAACTTACCATGTTTCAAAAAGATTAAATTAAATACTCAAAAGGAATATGGGAACCATGAAAAAAGCAGCAGTATAACAGTTCTTGTTTATTTTCCTCTTCTTGCTCTCCTCAGCAAAATACAATTGTACAAGATCAGATATGGAGAATACCCAAGGTGAAAGACCCCACCAACCTGCCCCCCGCCAAACCACTACGTACACACACAACTCTACCATGATCAAAGAGATCCAATTGACAAATCCAGAATAGGCAAAAAAGATGTTTAGTGAAAAAACTTATTTTGGTATCCTGCTGAGAAATAACTGTCATGTTTAAGGAATAATGACTTAATGAGTCCATCTGAACACTGGAGAAACGTTACTGAATACACTTATTCAGGCATTAACCCTAACCTTAAAAGTAGGTTTGACAATTCAACCTGCATCTCAACTATATCACTACCTTTATACAATCAAATTCCCTCCAAAGCATATTTATGTACATTTCCTCTTACTGGAATAGCTTCAAATGAGAAATCTAATTTTAATTCCTTTCCCAAGGGGAACAAAATCATACAATCCAGTTCTCATGTAGTTCAACCTAGTAACGCAGGACATGATGAAAAATTACATTAGAATGTGAAACAGCCACAATTTGATTTCATTTTATGTTGAAAAGGTTTCTGTACATGGCATCTGTTTCAGTACACCCAGACAGTTGTAATATCTGCTTGGGATGCATTCATAAAAGGCTGGTTTTTATTTCCTATCCTAGCTAGTACATAACAGAAATTAAAAAAAGACCTACTGGATCACATAAATTCATTCCAGTGCAATTTAAAGAAGTAGTTCTCTTAATAGAGCCAATCACAATGAAGAATATTAAAAATATTGTTGTTGCAGTTTTCTTATTTGTCAGATGGGTAAAACACCACACACACTGCTGGATTCATATGGTATTCAAGAACAGTACACAGGAAGCTCTACAGGAAGACCACAAAAGATGATGAGCATCCAAAAAGGGACAGACAGGGTTCTTAGAAACTTCCTGAAGGTAGTTTAGAAACTACCTGAATGCTCTTACTTCTCCCTTGCAGAGATCCCATTGTGCAAGAGACTCCTTTGCAAGTCCCAAAGATCTGTCCATTCATGTATTCCTCAATTTCCTCATGCATACGCTTAAACATTTTTCCCCATGAGCAAATTTGAAACAGAGAAATAACTCCAATTTTCTTTTAGAAAAATCCATTTTATACTGTCTGCCACAGTACATACATGTACTAGTCAAATGTTCTTTATATCTTTTAGTGATATCTCAGTCCAATACTGTTGGCACCTGCATTACCATAGAACCAGTCAACTTTTTCACTACAGAAATGGGTTTAAAGAACACAAGCTAGTTATGAAATGGCAGGTAGCTGAAAAAACTTTTTAAAAAATATAATAAAGATTGAAGTTATTTTCTTTCTCAAATTGTTACTACACATCTAAATTAAAAGTTCCACAAACTACTTTTGAAAAATGTCTCAACATTTCATTCTTCCCTATGTTCTTTTTATTGTAATTTGCAAACTGACTGAAAAAGAATTTATAATATTGTACTGGGTTTGTGTGGCATGGTCTTGGTAGCAGGGGGCTACAGGGGTGGCTTCTGTGAGAAGCTGCTAGAAGCTTCCCTTTGTCTGACAGAGCCAATGCCAGCCGGCTCCAAGACGGACCCACTGCTGGCCAAAGCTGAGCCAATCAGCAACAGTGGTAGCACCTCTGTGATAACATATTTAAGAAAGGGAAAAAAAGCTGCGCAATGGCAGCCAGAGAGAGGAACAAGAATATATGAGAGGAACAACTCTGCAGACACCAAGGTCAGTGAAGAAGGAGGGGAAGGAGGTGTTCCAGGCACTGGATCAGAGGTTTCCCTGCAGCCCATGGAGGTCCATGGTGGAGCAGTTATTCACCTGCAGCCCATGGAGGACCCCACACCAGAGCAGGTGGATGTGCCCAAAGAAGGCTGTGACCCAGTGGAGAGCCCATGCTGAAGCAGGCTCCTGGCAGGACCTGTGGAGAGAGGAGCCCACGATGGAACAGGTTTGTTGGCAGGACTTGGGACCCTGTGGGGGACCCACGCTGGAGCAGTTTGTGAAGAACTGCAGCCCATTGGAAGGACTTATGTCGGAGAAGTTTGTGGAGGACTGTCTCCCATGGGAGGGACTCCATGTTGTAGCAGGGGAAGAGTGTGAGGAGGTAGGAGCAGCAGAGACAACATGTGATAAAGTGACTGCAACCCCCATTCCCTGTCCCCCTGCGCTGCTCGAGGGGGAGAAGGTAGAGAAAATCAGGAGTGAAATTGAGCATGGGGAAGAAGGGAGGGGTGAGGGGAAGGTGATTTTAGATTTGGTTTTATTTCTCATTACCCTACTCTGATTTGATTGGTAATAAATTAAATTAATTTCCCCAAGTCGAGTCTGTTTTGCCTGTGACAGTAACTGATGAGTGATCTCCCTGTCCTTATGTCAACCCACAAGCCTTTCACTGTATTTTCTCTCCCCTGTCCAGCTGAGGAGGTGGAGTGATAGAGCAGCTTTGGTGGGCACCTGGCATCCAGCCAGGGTCAACACACAACAAACATCCAGCAAATTTTTGCACTGTTTTGAGTAGATTTATTTTCAATCCTTTATTTTTAATGTTTTAAATTTTCAAAGGCCAAGGCAGTATTAAAAAGTTCTAGGCTGACAGAGAAAGTAGAGGAAAGGAAAGGCAGAAGAAGAACCAAAGGAAACCCAGAAAGTTGTGGGTTTATGGGGGAAAAGTCATTAAAAAGCCTTACTGCAAAAGAATTCAGCTTTCAAAAGTCCTTTTCAATCCAAAGTTTGAATGAAACCAGCTTTAAAAAAAATACATAGGGTCAAAGAAAACATACATGTATAAAATGTTTCTTAAAAATAATTTCATCCCAGAAAACACACAATTTTATCTGATTACATGGTTTTGTGAGTTAATTAAAAACCCCTACCTTTCAAGAGCTTAAAATTACACAAGATTCTTCCTATTTGGTTATGATATGTCTTTAAGAAGCAAGTTTATGTTTCAGAGGCTCGTACGATGAATTTTTCTGGCCTTAGTTTTATTACCAAATGATATATCAACATATCACATTATGGCTTAGACAGAGAAGTAGACGGTGCTGGGGTTTTTTTAATAGAATATCATCATGATTCCTACTCTTAATAAAAATCGTAACAGTAAAGAAACTATTCACATCTTTTCAGTTTCTGAAAAAAAGTGGATTGATAACTGATACTACCTTTGCATCTATACCCAGCTCAAAAGAAATACTGGAATACAATGAAGGAAAGTTCTGTTATGTCAGAACACCTGTTAAAATACTTAGATGAGGCAGAAATCCTGTTTCTGCACAACTACAAGTTGCTAGTGTAGTCCAAGTGAACCCTGCAGGTGTAAAAGCTATGTCTGTTTTGTACTCAGCAGATTCCTGTTTTAAATAATCCTTGAAGGAGTTTTGAATAATTGGTGCTACCATGTTTCTCTAATGCCAAGCACCTAGATGAGCAGAACCAGCAGTAAAGAATAAACTACTGGACTACCTCAAAAATAATCATAAGTGAATAAACACACTGATAGAAATGCATACACAAAAATTTGATTTCCATTTTGTTCTAAGCGTCTTAATGAATGTAAAATGACATAGTGTGGCCCTATAAATGGTACAGTTAGAAAAAACAAGTTTGCAGTCAGACTTTCCAAGGTCAAGATGGGGTTTTTCTTCTACAATGTACACAGCAAAACCTCTGTAGATAACAAATAGATATAGACCAGATAAGAAAAATATGACCAAACAAAATCCAATGTCAATGATTTTGATCTCTGTGTTTTTCTTTTTTGGATAAACTGAAATAAAAACATCAAAATAGCCATGATGTGCTACAATTGGCATCACGAAGACTGCAATGGGATTCACCAGGGTTACATAACTGCTCTGTTAATATCTTTTTCTACGGCATATTCCCATTCTCCCTTCACCCAGTATATGTCTGTACCAGAGTCCAGAAGGGAAGCAAGTGGGCCCAAGACTTTTTTATGCTCCAGTGACAGACAGTTACTTTTTTGTACAACCTGTACAATTGGCAGCACTTGGTTCTCTGGTCCAAAAAAATAGCTGGATAAGGACTGAAGGCAAGATGCAAAGAACATATGCACACACCAAGAGCACTCCTTTATCTGCTTGTACAGCCAACAATACATACTGAGAGCATATTAAAGAAAACAAAATCTAAAAAGAAAGGAACATCTTCAAACAAACTACTTGGCACATAATTTACATCTTTTAAATTTTCAAGAAAAATTCCAAATTTGCAAAACATGTACATGCAGTCTATTGTTACACTGTATACAAATTAGCTAACAAGGTTAACTGAAAAAAAAAACCAAGCCAAATTTTATCTCTGCCCTACTGGTCACATGAAGAAAAATGGAAAGTCATCAACCTGAAACAAACTTAATTAACATGAAAAAACCCTTAATCATATCAGCTTTTTCACAGTATTACTTGCCCCAGCCAAGGCATACCTTTCATGAACTCTGATGCACAATACTGACTAAGAGCTGAGAAACTGAGAGCCACATGAGAATTACAGAAGTGTAAGAAGGGATTCAAAGCAACTCTGTCTCTGTTACCCTTCCAACCCAATACTAAGCTCTGTTTTGTCAAACTCAAGACTTCATAGAAGTCACTGCTCATAACAAATCATTTTCTACTTAACCAATATCTTAGGTCCACCATAATATTAAATAATCTACATAAGCCAGTCAAAATGTATATACATTTTTGCCAAAATTGAGGCATGAAGCTTTGTGCTTTGATTCTGGAAAATAATATTGTCAAAAGGAAATTAAAACAAACACCAATAATGTTGTACTTAAAATTTTTCTTTGCCAACCTCCTTTTCAAGAAATAAAACACTGGACCTTTGTCTCATGCTTCACCTTTATGCAGTCACTTAAAGTTAGACTTTGTATTCACTGTACTGTAAGAATGGAGGTATATTGGTCCATACTCTGAAAACAGGTAGGCATGTGATCAGAATCACATAGTGTGAATATGTAATCAACTCTAATGTTTAGATTTTATACCTACTTTAATCAGGGAGAAAAAAATGCAAGAAAAAAGTAGACAAAGTAATTATGTGAATACCTCTATCAGGCAATACATCCCACTATAGATACAAAACTACTACTATTACTAATAATAATAATTTAAAAATCAAACACTTAAAAAAGTTGATCAAATTATATTTTTGTTTAAAAATCACAACTCATTTGCTTAACAGCCAATTTTCTAAACTAAAGCTGAATTGTACAATAAGAGGAAGCTTTATGGATTTCAGACATTATGACATTTACCACATAGGAAGTACAAACTGAAAAAGAGAGACTGAAAATCTTCAGAAAAAAACGGCCCATTTTAGTTGATGGTTTCTTAATTCATGGCAGTAAATCTTACTGCAAGCAAATCTTGTGCGTTATGATGAAGACATAAGACTGAAGAGTTTTTAGTAATTTCATATAACGTAAATGGAACATAACTGGATCAGTCAGTTTCCCAAAAAATGTTTACTGGGGGAAGGAAATATTTCCTTAATGTTTCAGAGGAATTTTAAGAAAATATTTAAATCAAATTATTTCAGAATTAAATGCTGGATTATCTGAACAAATAACTTGTACAAATGAATGAACTAATTAGGAAGTTAACAAATATATTAATCTAAGAAAAAGATATTTGTATATTAAATATTATATATAATAAATACCCATACAGTTATATAACTACTGTTAATAAAGGAAAAAATCAGAATCATTCCAAGACTGTGACATCTCACTCATTATATTAAAATAAACTCCAGACCTCTGTAACAGAAAAGTTGCCCTCACATTTTTTCTTGTCAGAATGCATGCTCACATGAATGTTTCTTTTCAGACACAATAAGAAAAATTACTATGTGACAAACATATCTGAAGTAAAAGAGAAAGAATACTTATAAAAAAGAAACAACTATGACAAAAAAAAGCACCAGAAACACCATCTTATAGTTACTGTGCTGCTGCGGCCAAGAAGGCCAACAGGATGCTGGGTTGCATCAAAAAGGGCATCGCCAGCAGAGAGAAAGAAATCATTATCCCACTCTACTCAGCGCTTGTCAGGCCACACCTGGAGTACTGTGTACAGTTCTGGTCCCTGCTGTACAAAAAGGATGTGGACAGGCTGGAAGGGATCCAGAGAAGGGCCACCAAGATGATCAGAGGACTGGGAAGCTGCCATATGAGGATAGGCTGGGAGAACTGGGTTTGTTCAGCCTTGAGAAAAGGAGGCTTAGAGGGGATATCATCACCATATACCAGTACTTATGGGGTAGCTACAAAGAAGATGGAGACTCCCTTTTTACAAGGAGTCACATGGAGAGGACAAGGGGGAATGGACACAAGTTGCTCTTGGGGAGATTCCAATTGGACACAAGAAGGAAATTTTTCACAGTGAGGACATTCAACCATTGGAATAATCTCCCCAGGGAAGTGGTTGACTCAGCCACATTGGACACCTTCAAGAGCCATCTGGAGAGGGTGCTGGGCCATCTTGTTTAGACTCTGCTCTTCCTAGAAAGGTTGGACTAGATGATCCCTGAGGTCCCTTGCAACCTGTGATTCTGTGATTCTGTGAACCCCTGCAGGAGCGATCACAAAACCTACAAGAATCTGTAAGCGAGCATTTTCACCACCCATTCTCTCTACTAGCAGTAAAATGGTGGAATTGGAAAGATAAAACATGGACATCACACCCCACACATATGCTTTTGTATATGACTTGTCAATTCCCATTAGCAAAGGGTAATCACTTAAAATATTATGTTTAAAAAAAATTAAGTGCTTCTCTTAAAATGAAATATAAAAGGAGGAATGAAGAAATTTTAATGTACTGAAAAATGAGTAGCTAACAGTTTTCAAATTTATGTCTACAGTATCCTCTATTTGGCATATATATTCCATAAACAAGGTCCTACTCTTTTCAAAATTAAATGTTTGAAAATGCATTAACTTAAATGGGATTAATTAATTGAATTTTGGGGGCTTGAAGATGTTTTAAAATGTGAACATTTATGTAAGTTTGCAGAACTGAAGGCTTAGAAAGTCTCCTCATTTCATATAGGTGAAATTACCTATAATTTTACTGGGAAGTTGTAAAATGTTTGCTTGTATATTTATATGTTTATTTTTAAGAAAGATATTCTCATCTCTTTGAGTGACCCTGATAACCTACCTTACCTGTGATACACAATCATTTTTCCTACACTTGGAAAAAAAATAAATCTAAAAGTCACTTCAGTTGGGATAAAATATGAAATAGTAAAGCAGAATATAAGAGATGGAAACAAGTAATTTACAAATTCATTGGAGCAATACAGACAAACCAAGAAATCTCTTCTCAAACCAAAAGGTAAACAAATGAAGGAAGTAAGCGAAATGGTAGGAAGAGGCCAGGATATAAGTTACTACAATGATAAAAAGATTTTTTTTTTAAGTTTGCTTCAAATATAATGAAAAATTAAAACAGTAGAGAGTAGGGCAATATGGTAAGGTCACAGGTAAATAGATAAAAACTTTATAAGGTAAAAACTTTATAAGGTCAAATGTAAAAAGACTGGAGAGAGGCCAGTTAGGCATGAGAGGAGTAAATGACTGACAGAGGGAGAGTTAAGAAGAGCAAAGGAGTTGGGGAGAGACCAAGATCTGTTTAGGACTCTGGAAGCCCTTTCTTTATGAAGCACTGAGGAAGAAATTTTTCATGGCTTTATTGAAGCCCCTAAAGCTTCATGAAAAATCCTCATGGGAAGAAATGTAAAGCTATTGGGGAGCCAGTTTTTACCTCATGTCAAACAAGGCTCTTGAAAAAAAAAAGTAATCTTTAATTTCTTTATCTGAATAGATGTTAATTGATTATGATACTTGAAATCTCACTACACTCTCTTTCATGTTGGCTGGCTCTTAGGTAGCCTATTTCTTGCCAAAAAATTTGCATCAGGAGCTTCACAGTATTAGAAGCATTTAACTGTCTGCAAACCTTCTATTTACTGGGTAATTTTTCTTTATTTTTGTGTGTCTGGAGGAAGACATCTGAGAGTACTAGGATATGTTGAATATTAACTAACATGACTAGTACAAATCCCTTTTTCCTGCAACCTCCTTTTAAGCTCTCTGCTTCAAGTTTGAGACACTGAAGAATACTGTTTGCACAGATGGCACAGTTCAGTTTTTTCCATCTGCTTGAAGAGCCAATTATGTGTGTTCCAGACTAATAAGCTATTCTTTAGAAGCATTTCATTTAAACAGCCCAAGAATATAATTCTTTTTTAAAAAGGCCAGAAATCCCACACATTCTGCATCATCTGAGAGTCAATGAACCTCACACACAGCTTGCACACTGCTGCTTGGGATTCAATCCTTCATACTCTTTACATATCAGGTAAGGTAGGAGGGAGGTCCTTTTCTCCAACCTATGTTTGTTCAACATGAAATTTCACTGAAGAGATCAAAAACATTTAAGACTCCAAACTGTTTACTTCAGATGAGAATTTATGTAATTTGACTCCATACCTGATCCTGATGTCTTTTGTCTGTGTTTGTTACAGCAGATTCATCCAACTTATGGGGTGGTGGGGACAAACACTATCAACAAAGTAAACTTGGCCTTGAAGATAATGTCCGTAAGATTTTGGACTTTAAAAGTATTTTTCCATACCTGCTAATTTTAATTTTTAAACATTCCGTATAAGAAATAAGCTTAAATACAGAAACAACTTCAGCAATGGAACCAATCTTTGAAACTTAGAGCAAACTTCTTGGTCTACAGGAAGACATAATTTTATGTTTTCAGCATCTATATTTTCTTGTAACCTCTTCTGTTACTTTCTTACATTATCTATTTTGTCATAAATATTTAAATAGTCTCACAGGAAATTATGAGCATGGATTCAAGTAGGATATCCTGCTAACCACTACTGAGTGATACCTTCCTGACAGTCTGCAAGAAGGTGCAACTGCCTTCCGGAAATTACATTGAAAGAGAACAATAAGGGGTAAAAGTGGTAGTAGCTCTTTAGTACAGTAGTAGATTTATTTAGCACAACTTCTGTAACAGCAGGAGAAAAAAATAAAAAGCCATCCTTCAGCAATATTAGACATGAAAAAAGACAGAAAAGGAGAAACAGGGGACTACATTACCTGGAGCAATGGCTTCTAAGCCACTATGGAAAACACTGTGAATGTCAGAAGTTAAATGAAGTTAATGGTTTTCGTAATTCAGTATTTGAAAGGACTGACAGGAACACAGATACACAGGTCAGATTTCTAAAAACAAAAACAGGTTTTTAAAAGATTTTAAAATATCACAGAATGCTAGGGGTTGGAAGGGACCTCTGGAGATCATCTTGTCCAACCCCCACTGCTTGAGCAGGAACAACTAGAGCAGGAGGCACAGGAATGCATCCAGGCAGGTTTTGAATGCCTCCAGGGAAGGAGACTCCACAACCTCCCTGGGCAGCCTGTTCCACTGCTCTGTCACCCTCACAGTAAAGAAGTTTTTTCTCATATTGAGGTGGAACTTCCTGTGTTCCAACTTGTGCCCATTGCCCCTTGTCCTGTCATTGGGCACTACTGAAAAGAGCCTAGGCCCATCACCCTGACATCCACCTTTTAGATATTTACAGATATTGATGAAATACCCCCTAAGTCTTCTCTTCTCCAGGCTGAACAAACCCAAGTCTCTCAGACTTTCCTCATAAGGGAGATCCTCCAGCCCTCTGATCATCTTGGTACCTCTCTGCTGGACTTGCTCAAGCAGTTCCACGTCCCTCTTAAACTGGTGGTCCCAAAACTGGACACAGTACTCCAGATGTGGTCTCACTAGGGCAGAGTAGAGGGGGAGGATAACCTCCCTCGACCTGCTGGGCAAACACCTTTTAATGCATTCCAGGATACCATTGGCCTTCTTGGCCACAAGGGCACATTGCTGGCTCAGGGTCAGCTTGCTGTCCACCAGCACTCCAAGGTCCTTCTCAACAGAGCCGCTTTCCAGTAGGTCACCCCCCAACTGGTACTGGTGCATGGGGTTGTTCCTCCCCATGTACAGGACTTTGCACTTGCTCTTGCTCAATTTCATAAGGTTCCCCTCGGCCGACCTCTTCAGCCTGTTCAGGTATCGTTGCATGGCAGCACAGCCTTCTGGCGTATCAGCCAATCCTACCAGCTAGGTATCTGTCATGGTTTTAGCTGGGATAGAGTTAATTTTCTTCACTGCAGCTGGCATAGTGCTGTGCTTTGAACTTAGTATGAAAACAATGTTGATAACACACAGATGTTTTGGTTGTTGCTGGGTAGTGCTTATACTAGTCAAGGACTCTTCTAGCTTCCCATGCTCTGCCGGGTGCACAAGAAGCCGGGAGGGGAGGGGGCACAGCTAAGAGAGCGGATTCAAACTGGCCAAAGGGATATCATGTAATGTCATGCCCAGTATGTTAACCGGGAGCAGCTGGCCGGGGGAGGGAAGCAGCAATCATGGCTCAGGGACGGGCAGCGGTGGTGAGCAGCCAGATCATTTGTGTTTGTTTTTTTTTCCCTTTTCCATTTTTATTTCCCTTTTCCATGTTATTATATTATCATTATTATTATCATAATCATTATTATTATAATTATTTTTATTGTAATTATTAAACCGTGCTGATCTCAACCCACAAGTTCTTTTGCTCTTCCGATTCTCTCCCCCATCCCACAGGGGTGGGGGGGAGTGAGCGAACAGCTGCGTGGTGTTTAGTTGCAGACTGAGGCTGAACCATGACAGTATCATCAGCAAACTTGCTGAGGTTACACTCTATCCATTCATCCAGGTCACTGATGAATATATTGAACAGAACTGGACCCAGCACAGACCCCTGGGGAACACCACTAGTGACAGGCCTCCAACCAGATTCTGCCCCATTCATCATGGCCCTCTGAGTTCTGTTGTTGAGCCAGTTTTCTGTCCTCCTTACTGTCCACTCATCTAACCCACACTTCCTTAGCTTTTCCATGAGGATGTTATGGAAGACAGTGTCAAATGCCTTGCTGAAGTCAAGATAGACAACATCCTCTGCTGTCCCTTCATGGACATAGAAGGCTATCAGGTTGCTCAAGCATGGTCTTCCCTTGGTGAATCCATGTTGACTGTTTCTGATAACCTTCTTGTCCTCTACATGCCTGGAGATGACCTCCAGGATGAACTGTTCCATCATCACCTTTCCAGCAATGGAGGTGAAGCTGACTGGCCTGTAGTTTCCCAGATCCTCCTTCTTGCCCTTTTTGAAGATTGGAGTGACATTTGCTATCCTCCAGTCCTCGGGCACCTCTCCTGTCCTCCACAACCTTTCAAAGATGATGGAGAGTGGCTCAGCAAGAATATCCACCAGCTACTTCAGCACTCATGGGTGCATCCTGTTGGGGCCCATGGATTTGTGAGGATCCGGTTTGCCTAGGTGATCTCTGACCCAGTCCTACTCAACCAAGGGGAAGTCCTCCTTTCTCCAGATTTTAACTCTCTCCTCTGGGGGCTGGGGTGCCTGAGGGCCAGCCTTAACAGTAAAGACTGAAAAAAAAGAAGGCATTCGGTAACTCTGCCTTCTCTGCATCCTGCTTGACCAGGGCCCCCTCCTCGTTCAGCAGTGGGCCCACTGTATCCCCAGTCTTCCTTTTACTGCTGATGTATCTGAAGAAGCCCTTCTTGTTATCCTTGAAATCCCTTGCCAGTCTGAGTTCCAAGTGGGCCTTGGCCTTCCTTGTTGCATCTCTGCATACCCTGACAACATTCCTATATTCCTCCCAAGTGGCCAGTCCCTTTTTCCACATACTGTGAACCTCCCTCTTCCATTTGAGTTTCTCTAGAAGCTCTTTACTCATCCATGCATGTCTCCTGGCTCCTTTGCTTGACTTCTTCCTCCTAGGGATGCACCGATCTTGAGCTCGGAGGAAGTGGTCCTTGAATAACGGCCAGCTCTCTTGGACCCCCCTGCCTTCTAAAGCCCTAGCCCATGGGATTCCTCCAAGCAGGTCTTTGAAGAGGCCAAAGTTGGCCCTCTTGAAGTCCAGGGTTGTAATCCAACTTGTTGCCCTGCTTCTACCACGCAGGATCCTGAACTCAACCATCTCATGGTCACTGCAGCCAAGGCTACCCCCAACTCTCACATCCTCAACCAGACCTTCTCTGTTTGTTAGTATAAGGTCGAGCAGCACATCTCACCTCGTTGGCTCCTCCACCACCTGCATCAAAAAGTCGTCCTCAGTGCTTTGCAGGAACATCCTGGATTGTGCGTGCCTCGCCATGTTGCTTTTCCAGCAAATATCAGGGCAGTTGAAGTCCCCCACAAGGACCAGGGCCTGTGATTGCGAGGCTACTTCCAGCTGTCTGTAGAAGTCTTCATCAACTACCCCTTCTTGATCAGGTGGCCTGTAGTAAACGCCTACAACAGTGTCACCCATATTTATCTGTCCCTTAATTTTTACCCATAAGCTCTTGACTATTTTTCCTCCACCCCTAGGCAGAGCTCGATGCATTCCAGTTGCTGCCTCACATAAAGAGCAACTCCCCCACCTTGCCTTGCTGGTCTGTCTTTCCTTAAAAGCCTGTAGCCATCCATGACCAGGTTCCAGTCATGTCAGCTATCCCACCATGTCTCTGTGACTGCAATGAGATAGTGGCCCTGCAACCGCCCACATATCTCTAGTTCCTCCTGTTTATTCCCCATGCTGCGTGCATTGGTGTCGTGGTTCAGCCTCAGTTGGCAACTAAACACCACGCAGCCGCTCGTTCACCCCCCCCCCACCCCTGTGGGATGGGGAAGAGCATCGGAAGAGCAAAAGAACTTGTGGGTTGAGATAAGCACAGTTTAATAATTACAATAAAATAACAATTATAATAATGATTATGATAATAATGACAATAATTTTAATATAATAAAATGCAAAAGGAAGAAAAAAAAAGGAAAAAAAGCACAGAAACACAAACAATACAGCCGCTCACCACCTGCCGACCAACGCTGCCCGGCCCCGAACCGCGATTGCTCCCTCCCTCCCCCAGCCAGCTGCTCCCGGTTAACATACTGGGCATGACATTACATGATAGCCCTTTGGCCAGTTTGAATCCGCTCTCTTATCTGTGTCCCCTCCCCTCCTGGCTTCTTGTGTACCTGGCAGAGCATGGGAAGCTAGAAATGTCCTTGACTAGTACAAGTGCTACCCAGCAACAGCCAAAACATCTGTGTTATATAAAAATTTTTTTTTTCATACTAAGTTCAAAGCACAGCACTATGCCAGCTAGAGTGAAGAAAATTAACTCTATCCCAGCTAAAACCATGACAATTGGTGTACAGGCATTTCAGAAAGGTCCTTGAGTATACAGGTTTTCCCGGAGGGGTGTACGAGGACCCACTATAGACATGCAAATGCTTGAGGTGGTTGGTGTCCTGTTTGGCATCGCATGAGGCCGCTACAGCACCTTTATCACTGCTCAGGGTGTCCTGTCTTATTCCCCCATTGTGTGTGTCATGGCATTAGCATTGCCAGTTTGTCCCCCTCCCCCCGAGTTTCTCAGTTTAAAGCCCTCCTTACCAAGTTTTCCTGCCTGCTGCCAAAGATTCCCTTGCCCCTTCCAGACAGGTAGAGTCCATCCCTCCCTAGCAGCCTATGGTTGTTGAAGGACATCCCGTTGTCATAAAAGCCAAAACCCTCATGTCAACACCAGCCACGTAACCAGGAGTTGATTTGTCTTATTCGCCTATTTCTAGTTGCCCATTTTTCTCCAACAGGTAAATGAAGGAGATGACTTGGGCACCAATATTTTTCACTTGCTTTCCCAAAGCTTTATAGTCTTCCTTAGTTCTGCCCAGACTCTGGCTTGCAGCATCATTTGTGCCCACATGGAAGAGTAGCAGAGGATAGTAATCAGTGCTTTTGACAAGTTGCAGCACCCTCTCAGTGATGTCTCGGATCTTAGCTCCCAGAAAAAAGCAAAGCTCTCGTGACTCCCTGTCAGGTCGGCAGATGGGTGCCTCAGTGCCTTTTAACAGTCACCCACTACAAGCACTCATCTCTTCTTTTTATGGTATCTACTCTGTGTTGCTGGTACAGTTGCACCTTGTGGACCTTGCTTGTTGGTGCCTGCAGCTGCTAAAGCTACAAATCTGTCACCAGGGTCCAAGGTGCCTCCTCCTTCTCAGTGGTGTCTGCTAGAGGAGCATGGTTCTGAAACCACCTATCTATCTCCACCTCAGTTCTACTAATACTACTCAGCCTTCTAACTGTCTCCTGCAACTCAGCCACCTGGCACAACAGATCATCAACCTGTGCACACCTTGTGCAGGTACTTACCTTCTCACCAGGCGAAGGGTCGGGGCACACGTTGCAACCTACCATCTGTACTGAAGCCTCCTTCCTTACCAGCTCCATCTGGGTGGATGCATCAGACCTCTCTGGGGCTTTTGCCATGGGAAAACTGGTATTAGCCCTGCAGTGAGAGCTCACCATCCTGGCAGAGACCTAGAGAACTTCCCCAGGCTGTGGGCCTACAAGCCAGATGCAGCACCCTCCCTGCGAACCTTGCCTGCGCCACGCCCTGGCTGACGTGCCACGCCCTCTTTTAGGGGCCGTTTAAGTCTCCCGCAGCTCGTGGCAACGTTCAGGCTGTGTCAGCCACCCTCGCGAGAGCTGCCAGGGCTTGGCAGGCCGCTCTGTGCTTCCTCCAGCTTCTCTGGCTCCAGGAACACCCTTGTCCATCCCAATCTAGCACCCAGCTGTGGAACTTACCATTGCCGCTGCTGCGTTCGTCACCGACTGACCGGGCTGACAGTTACACTGCGTTTAAATATATGCACCTATATTTTAGATTTTAAAAAACTGAATTTGAATGTCAGTGGTTGCATGTGAGTTACTATTGTACATTCACAAAAATTTTGCAGACAGGCAATTTTGAGAATTGCTCAAGTCCATTTCAGTAACAGAACAAACCAAAAAAAACCACCTAAGGCTTTTCTGCATTTTATAAACTGCTTCTCCAAAATTGAAGATGTATATAAAAACTTCACAACTTCTGGTTAAAAAATGATGGAAACACAGTAAAATTTACTCAAAGGAAACTAAAAACCAATCTATAAGCCAACATTTCATATGTCACATACCTAAGAGAAAACAGTCACCCATTATCTTGAACCTCAATAGAGCTCATATTCTGGAGTTGACAAGAGAAAGTAGTGTGATGAAGAAAGCACGATGAAAGAAATATGATACAATGCCCTACCATCAGTTCTGAGACATCACAATCTAAACACTAATATTTACATTTCTCAATTGAATTTCACTATTCTGATGATAAATCTTTCAAAGAGCCTAGATTATTATAATATAGGACAATGCATTTCAGACTCTGCCTCTTTAATTATGTTGGTGACTATGAAGCCAACACAACACTGGAAGAACTTCCTTACCTTAAAACATGCCTCTTCCTACATTGATGATATTAAAATAATCCAGCCTAGATGTAATATTTTACACTGTACAAAGATCCCAACTGCCTACTTAACTGTACGTTTTGAATTTGAGAAAAGGGTCACTTCACTCTCTTTTCTTTAGGCTCAGCCACGTGAACATCAGCTTGAGCTGTCGTTTACTAAGCTATTGTGCAAAACAAGTACTGTGCTAAAAATATGCTGTTACTCAAACTTTGAGATATTATCTCCAGAGACTGAATTTCCTGATATGAGATTCAAATTAATAGGAAGTGCCCTTCCTGTGTTTTTCAGGTTGCAAGGCTAATGAGTTTCCTTCCAATGGAGAAGGGGGGGGGGAAGGAAGACAAGTTTGCATTTTTTAATTCCACTGAATTAAAAAAACCCTGAGTTTTCAAAGGAATTGCATCTAGAACCTGACAACTTTGGCAATTTTTATTTTACTCCACACCTAGCCCTATTAGAACTAATGGGAATGCTTGTGAAGTAGCTGAGCGCAAAGACAGACTTTCAGTCAAATTATTTTTATAGAGAGAATGTGAACACCTCTAATTAGAAAGGTCTGTCCACGTGTATGCATATATGCCACATCTAACAATTCACTTCAACTATATAAAAACATTCTATATAAATTCAACACTCCATTTGAACAATAACTGTAGAATATATACTTTGTAGTATAATACAAGGAAATAATTTACCGATGTACAATTAGGACTTTCATATACTACAGCAAAGTGAAATCAATATCATTTTCTGAAGAAAAATGCGCACTTCACAATCAACTAACTTTTCAAGTCAACTTGTTAGGAAATCCGGTGCTTTATGTACAGCAAAAACATGGAGCTGAAATACACATGCAAATTTCCTTTTTAATACTAGTTATATAGTTATACATTTTATTTCAACTTCCGAATGGAAAAAATTGAAATAAGTTAGGCTAATCAAATATAAACCTTACAAAATGCTTTAAATGTATTTATATCAAAAGTTTTATTTCATAATCTACTCATACACAAGCAGATATCCTCACCTATTTTTCTAATAATTCCCCCCCCCATAATATTAATGGAAAACCTTAAGTAGTACTGGTACAAACCAGAAAAACGCCTTAACTGTGCTCTGTCCAGAACATGAGCTGGGAGGAAAGGAAAAAAGGTAACTAAAGTCACAGACAAACACCAGCGTGCCCTTTACCCTCTTACTATGACAAACCCCCCAGACATCTTGTTAAGAACAGCAGCTGTGTTGTCAGAGCAGTGCAAAGGGCAGAGAACTAGAAGCAGGACTGGAAGAAGACCTTTTCTTCAAAAATTTAGGTAGAATATAATTTGTATGTGATGTATAATTTTTAGAGTCCTTCAGTACATTTCCTAAAGATAAAAGAGAAAAAGTTTCATCTATGGAAATAAAGAAAAAACTCACCTTATTATGTTCATACTTGTATGGGATTTTGAGGGTATCCATAGCTCTGATCATGGCCTGCATTGCTGTAAATATATTCTGGTACACCAATTTTGTAAAGCCCCTTTTGTCTTCATCAGAGTAACCCGATCCATGAATGATTCTCATCTGTTTGATGAATGTGCTTTTGCCACTCTCTCCTGTGCCTGCAAGAAAAATAAGAAGAATATACTTCAGCCACCGGACACAAACATGACTTTTCTGCACAAAGCAGACAGCTTGCTCAGTGCAGGGCAGTACACTGTCAAGTGGTTATGGTGCTTGCAAGGTGCCTGCTACAAGGACCAGTTCAATAACAAAACAGCAGTAACACAGTAATAACTGAAGCAACACTGAATTAAAACTTTTATTTTGAAGACAAAATAGAAGTAGAAAAAAAGATAGCAATGAGTTCATACCTAAACTAATAACTAAAACAAAATATACACTCTAAAATATCTAGAATATACCACTGTGTATTTAAAATTATAAGCAAAAATTTCCATCCCTGAAGATATAGTTCTCAACAACAACTAACTTTAGGGAATTACTATGAGATGTTCTATCCAAAAAAATCATAGAGTAAGAAAAAAAATTATCTTGCTTAGCCAACCTTCAGGACATTATGGTAAGCAGCAATATACAAAAAATACATACATTTGTTAGAAAGGCAAAAAAATATAACAATTACAGTTCTGCAAACTTCAGCCTCAGAAACATATAAAATCAGTTTTAATTAAAATTTGGCTCATATTTGTTAATGGAGAGTCATTACTTCCTTTAAATATCTTTGTGTCTTTGTACTTTACACAAAGTACAAATAACAACTTATAAATTAACGTTCTGAATGTTTAACAATTTAAAGATCTGCTTATTGGGAATTTTGCACAGAATATATCACACAGCATTTTTTCCTTTGGCCCAATTCAGTCTCTCTGTGATTAGGAGAGCTTATCTAAGCAAACAAATCATATGAATAATTTATAAGGAGGAACTGAAATTTAGAATAAACAGTTGCACAGCCATATGAATGCTGTATGTTCACCTAGCTACTTAGCCCCCTAAGAAATGCAATGCATTTACCTGTGTGCAGTGCTTCTTAGCCTTTCAGCCTGGATTTTATTTTGATCATTCTTATAAAGCTTTCATGCCTCATTCATGCTCTAATATTTGGCTCCCAGGACAAAGAAAGCCTTATGCTTTACATGATGTTTTAGGTGTCTCGGAGTAGTGTATCCCACAAGCAGTGCAATGTAAGGCTAAAGCATGATGCTGTGCTGGCAACCCTTAAGTACTTCTGAGGTAGTACACTGCAAAATCTACACTGGAAGCCTCTGAAAGCTTTTGTCTTTACTGTGCATGACTGTTTACTCAATTATTGCTTAGATTTTTGGATAACGCAGCTCATACTAAGGCCTGATGTATTGCTGGGAGCAGCGCCATTAGGTCAAAGCCAGGGCACCAGGTAGGCAGGATGGGTGGCCAGAAAGAGCTAAAGAGCTATTATGCAGCCATTATCACTTGCAGGTTGCTATCTCCTGCAGCTATCATCTTTTATCTGGCAGTCTCATCAGAATCTGCTAACTTATGGAAATAGTATAAAGCAAACCTCCAAGCTGGAAGGTATAAAATATTAGCTTGCCCCAAAAGCTTTTGAAGCTGATCCAACAGCAGCTGGACTGCTGAGGCTTTCATGCTTCCCGGTGTGACACACAGGGTGGGGGTGGTAATATTTAACATATTTTATATTTGTAAGGTCTATTTTGACAACCCAACATTAACTTTTGACCTCCCACTTGTATTAAGGGCCTCCATCCAGGAAATCAAAGGATACTGCAGAGCATTTTGTTTCTTAGAATATATAAATGCTTTCAAAATTAATTGTTTTATCATACCAAAGCCAGCATAAACATCTCTTTACTGAAAACAGAAGTCATAGGAATAGTTATACTTCTTTTACAGTGCAATATTTATGTCAAGCAGAATTTTTTATATTATTAAATATCACTGTCTTAAATGAGAGACTAAGAACAGCAAGTGCTTCTTAGTGCTTTCATGGGTTTTTTTTCCCCTCTCAAAAATGGTTGGCCACTGTTTCCAGAAGAGATATTCACTCAAATTCTAGGCTTTAGCCTAGATATCATGGAGCATTCCTTCTGGAAAGAAGAATTACTTTTCCTTATAATAACCAAACACATATAGAATCATAGAATGGTTTGGGTTGCAAGGGACTTTCAAAGATCATCTAGTCCAGCCCCCTTGCAGTGAGCAGAGACATTTTCCACTAGATCAGGTTGCTCAAAGCCCTGTCCAATCTGACCTCGAACACTTCCAGGGAGGGGGCATCCACAACTTCTCTGGGCAACCTCTCCCAGTGTCTCACCACCTTCACAGTAAAGAATTTCTTCCTAATATCTAACCTAAATGTACCCTCTTTCAGTTTAAAACCATTACCCCTCATCCTGTCACTACAGGCCCTGGCAAAAAGTCTCTCTCCGTCTTTCTTATAAATTCCCTTTAAGTACTGGAAGGCCACTATAAGGTCTCCCCACAGCCTTCTCTTCTCCAGGCTGAACAACCCCAACTCTCAGCCTTTCTTCATAGGAGAGGTGTTCCAGCCCTCTGATCATTTTTGTGGCCCTCCTCCTGACCTGCTCTAACAGGTCCATGTCTTTCTTGTGCTGGGGACCCCAGAATTGTATGCAGTACTCCAGGTGGGGTCTCACAAGAGCAGAGTAGAGGGGGAGAATCACCTCCTTTGACCTGCTGGCATCCTATACTTTGGTTTAGAACCTTTTTATATGTTGTTTAGTCATGCAAAAGAAATACCATTGTCATATGGGTTTAGATGGTACAAAACATAAAGGCAGATCAAGCTGGTTCTTGATGTGTTAAGAACGTTTCTCCCATGCAGGTATTTGGGATCTCATTGTGCCATATAATATACTCCTGGGGAAGATACTAAAACTATCCTCTATGACACTTTTGCTTGTGCTTTTTGGTTGTTTGTGTTTCGGAACACTTCACATCCTTTGTGCTAGTAAGATAACAACATGATAGCTGTTTATGAATATATAATTAGACAGAGTCAACTTACTTGTATTATTATCAACTTATGTTAGAAACATAAAGTTACTATATATCAAGTATCAGTATTCAGATGCTTGTCTTACAGTTTTCATTATTCATAACTTCCTTTTGCTCAGTCAGCACTACATCCAAAAGAGAGGATGCTTTCAAGCCTCAAACATGCCACTTGTACTAAAATGATAAAGTAATTCTTAGTTCGATCAAACCACAAATAAACTCAAAAAAATACAAGTCCAGGGTCTTGCAACCAAAGCCTTCCACCAACTTCAGTGACGAATCCTCATGGATAACGTGAATTTTAAAATAATATACCTTACAATATTTATATGCATTGTATATCCTTATTGGTTTCCAAAGAGAATAAATCTTGAGAGTACCATAAACATAATACTATCTTAACAGTGTAAGTTAAATATTGTCTTACAGTAACTATTTTCTTCTCATATTTAACCCTTTTTCCTTGTACCAGTGTAAAGAACTTCTTCACACTCCTCTTTCTTATTAAGAAGACTGAACAAGCAGTAAATATCTAGACATACACATACCTAGTTTCAAGGCCACTCCTATATTCTGTCATCCTGGCTACTCTGTTGTCTCAGATTTGCCTCAGTTGCATTACATGTGATTACATAATTAAACTTCGGGGGAGGGGGAGATGCATTAGTCATTTGATACAGAACAAACAAAAGCACCCTTCCATAAAATTAAATAAAATAAAATTCAAAAAACCAAAGGAAAACACAAAAGCACACAGAGAGGAAACTTTACCTAGGAATCATATGGATAATTCTAGCCATAACCTCCAAAAGAGGAATAGAAAATGAGGTATGAGGGGGGTGGGAGGGCAAGGCTAAAGAGGATATAACTTTCCAATTACCAGCCTTGAGAATGCATTGTGAAATCCTTTCCCTCTTTCCCCTCACATTAAGGCTCCAAGACTGCAGCTATTGCTGCCTTGGCTATGCACAAAACATAGTTCTTTCTTATGAAAGCCACTGTTCAAAGTGAAAGTTTCTCACAGAATATTAAGAAATGCTAAGAGAGGCTATGTCCCTGAAAGACCTGTTCCTTAAAACAAACAGTATTCTTTCATGCTTTCTATGCATCCTTTTGGTATGCATAGACCAAACTAGATAAAAGTTCACAATAAGGAGTTCTGACATGGTAGTAAGACAATGAAAACACTACTCAGTTTTTATTTTCATCTCTCACATAATCTGAGGGACTCAAGTGTTGAATATGTATTCCCCCTTGGTCCTAAATTTATAGGGTCACTTACAGTTTTATCTGTCTCTCACAACACCCACCCACACATCTGTGTGCACACAGAGATATCCATACTGGTTCCAAGGGCAACAGCATTATAAATCCACCCAGAGGGAAGCACAGTTCCAAATATTGTGACACATTTCCTGCTGCTTACAGTGAGCTGTCCTTAACTTGAGAGTGCTTTTTAATGGCTATTTCCCTTGGAGAGAGTCACCAGCAATTTATTTTTTGCTGTCCTCTTGCACTTCTATGTCTTCAGAGCCATTGCAAGGAGCTGTATGTGAACCAAGCAGCCCCTCTCAAAGGAAACTAGCCCCTCCACAGACTTTGTCTACCAGAAAGGAGAGGGGGGAGGCCAGCCAGCTCCCTTTCACCAGCACTTCTCATTGGAGCTGGCTACGTTCCCTCACAGATTAACCAGGGACAGCCAGCTCTCTAGCTGGACAGGAACAATACAACTTCTATATGATTGTATTTCAGGGGAGACCCCAAGTCTAATTTCAACCATTTCAAATCTAGCAAGACAGGTAATAATAAGTAGTCATTAAATAAATTCATGTTTTAATCGTGTTCCTTGTATATTTTAATATCAACATACCTATGTGCACACTTTCATGTGTGTACACAGACACACACAGAGTGATGAAGACTTTATAGATACAAATATACAACTGATACTCTGCAAGTTTAAGAAATCAGGTCAAGGGCAATATTATCAAAGAACAAGTTTATAATTAAAAAAATAATTAGATTTACACACACAGAGAAAAAAAAAAAATCCCAGAGAGAGTGCAAATTGAATAGCTAAGTTCTGAGAGGACATCCTTGCTAGCCTTATGCACTATACCATATAGGCATTTTGATGCTAACTACACAATTACTGAAATACAATGTCATTTTCAGATGCAGTATTTGCTCAAGAAAATAAATGAAAACAAAAAATAAAAATTAACCTTGGGGGAAGGGAAGGACAGAAGCTTTTATTGGGTCACTATGGGTCACAATAGAACATGAGATTAGAAGATACCAGGGACAAATGGCCAGATTTTACCAGTCAAAACACCTGGTCACTTCATTTTGCATTTGCATTCATAACAGCACAGTGTATTAACACACCATGTCATTTAAAGCATTGTTTTCCTATGGCTGAAAAGAAGCGTAATGTTCCATTTCTTCTGCAAAATTATTAGCAGCACAACAGAGCATTGCATTATTACGTGGGCAGCATTCACCTGTAGTCCCCATTCAGCCAGGATAGCTTGAATTCAGCTCCATTCTGTCCACCTGCTCAGCTGAGCCGATTCAGTAGCTAAAAGGAAAATGGTTTCCAGCCTTTTCAGGCAAATCAAAATTAATGGTTCTAATACTCCCAACATTCTCTTCAAGAAAAGCTGCTGCTTCTCTTTATAATTACCTAGCAGCTTGTTATATGCTGAAAGTACATATTTATTTAGATTTGATTATGTAACCTTGTATATACCAAATCAGCAACTCCTCAAAAAAATTTAATAATTTTTTGCAATGTTTTAATAGAATTTATATATACACACACATAAAATATCAACCAAAAAATGGCTAGATTAATAAATTCCTGTTCCCTATTAAAAAGGCATTAAAAATCATTGGATTATCTCAATCAGAACACAATGGAAATTATAGCTAAGTGGAGTTCCTTGTTGCTTTTCAGAAACAGTATCTACTCACTGATACTTTTACAGTATAAGAAGTCTTAATGAACACAAGAATTAGAAGCATTGAGTTACAACTACTGTTTTATTCAAACAGCATCAGCTCTAGCGAATAAGCTATACTACTGAGGTACAGCTTTATGTACCTTACAAAAAGCCATCTCCTCTCCCAAAGTTTCTTCATAGTTCTGCTCTCTCTTGAAATGGTATGTGGCTCTTTGTTTAATAGAAGTCCACAAGCTGTTCACTGGAATAAAAGTTATTGACATTATAAATCCTGCTTTACCTTTGCATCTGAGGAAAAATTCTAAATTCACTTAAGGTCACTGGCTAATTAAGGTTTTTCTTTTATAAGAATTTCAATATTTCTAGTTTTCACTAGTTATACTTGCTTCTGGCTTTGCAGAACTGACCCAAATATATTTCTAGTAATTTTTATTTGTTATGGAATAAGATACTTAAGAATATGCTTAGTGCTTAGGTAGGGAATCAGTCCCTATTTTGGTATTCTGACAAAGAATCATAATGCAATTTCAGCTCACTCAAGGAGGCGGGAGTACTTGTAGTTTGTTTGTTGTCTTCCCCCCACCTTTTTCCAAAGGAAACTTTTACTTCCAGGAAATAAACATTTATTTTATATGTCATTCCTTTGCACAACAGTCAAATGAAAAGTGTTCAAGTCCAAGTTTTTAGCTTACATTTTCGGCTATTAAAACGTTATCCACACAAGTCAACGTTCTTAAATATTTTATAGTATAATTTCAGTTCAACCAAAAAAACAAGCAACCAGGCACACAACCAGCTGTCAACAACACACAACAGCTGTCAACTAGCTTATTTAAAATTATACCCGGCCTGTAAGTCCTTCTTCAGCAACTGTAAGAAGGCACATGTGCATGAACTTGTGGAGGAAACAAAACTGATCTTAAATTCATTTAAGTTAAAAACAGAAAAACTTTTTGATAAATTGTAGCCTCTAAATCAGATAAAATGGATTTAGAGGCTACAGTTTAAGTGGGATTGGAACATATGAAAGCATCTTGTGAAAAACAAACTCTGGGAAATAGAACAGAAGTTAAGAATGTTTTCTTTGTTCTCAGGCCTGCCTTGGACACGTAGACAGAAACTACAGATAATAGCTTATAATGACTAAAAAATAGCCTAGCCCTTTCAGATGTATAAAAAAGTAACAGCATAGCAACACTGTTACCCTAAAGGCCTTCAATCTTTTATAATAAAAGTCCCTTTGAAAACTATCATTTTTCAACACAAGGAAAAATATTAATATAAACACTACTCCTTCCATTAACTTGATGATTTCTGATTAACAGACTCCCCATATGGCTTTGGATATAATTTCGCAGAATTTACAATTTAGAGACCCCCATTCACCACCAAAGAATGAAGTGTCACCTCCACTGACTAGTGTGCCATTCAGACACAGCTCCTTCATACAAACCGACACCCAACTTGTTCAACTTCCCCCTGAAGATCTTTGAACCATGTAAATGAACAAAAGAGAGCTTCAGACCATTTTCAATAATAATAATAAACCACTTCATGATCTCCTGTTACCAATTTTACTAATTTCAGTAGTACAGAAAATATACAGTTGCACTTCTTCAAAGAATTAAGTTACAGAACAGCTTGGAAAAATAAATTAAGGAAAGTGATAATGACCTCAGGAAAGGTAAATCACAGAAACGGTATTAAGGATTTTATTCTTATATCCTTACTCTTTAAGTAGTTCCAACAGAGTACTGCAAACTATGGCTTTATTAACTTGAATAAGGGTAGAAAACTTAGAGATAAAGAGAATATATTGCAAGCGCTTTTAATCATTTCAGAGGTGTTCTTTAAAAACAAAGAATAAAAAGCATTAGATGCTTTAGAAAAATTTCTGCACATCATTTAATAAACCAAGTATCTAAATAGCTTTTTAAAATGGGAAGGAAGACTCCAAGAACCAAGATACCATGGTGTAAATAGTTACCACCTAACAGCTGATCCACATTAATTTTTTTTTGCATGTGTAACTTAGCTATGTACAAATACCAAGCTTGATAAATTAATTTATTAGTCCTCTTTCATTTCACTGAATTCTACTGTACTAGGCACTTAATAAGATTAAACATGTTTAGTCTCCTCCTGAAGTAATTGATGTGTTATGGCCTAGACAAGTGGTCTGTGCAGTGGGTGGGGAACTGGCTGACAGGCTGCACCCAAAGGGTGGTGGTAAATAGCTCCTCCTCAAACTGGCAACCTGTTACTAGTGGAGTCCCCCAGGGATTGATATTGGGCCCAATGTTATTCAACATCTTTATAAGTGATCTGGATACCAGCATCAAGTGTAGCCTGATGAAGTTTGCTGATGACACCAAGTTGAGTGGGGAAGTAGACACTCCAGAAGGGAAAGCTGCGCTGCAGGGAGATCTGGATAGGCTGGAGGAGTGGGCCAGCAAGAACCTTATGAAGTTCAACAAGGAAAAGTGTAAGATCATGCACCTGGGAAAACATAACCTGGGAGTGCAGCACAGACTGGGATCCACCTGGCTGGAGAGCAGCTCTGTGGAAAGGGACCTGGGGGTCCTGGTGGACAGAAAGCTCAACATGAGCGAACAGTGTGCTGCTGCGGCCAAGAAGGCCAACAGGATGCTGGGTTGCATCAAAAAGAGCATCGCCAGCAGAGAGAAAGAAGTCATTATCCCACTCTACTCAGCGCTTGTCAGGCTACACCTGGAGTACTGTGTACAGTTCTGGTCCCCGCTGTACAAAAAGGATGTGGACAGGCTGGAAGGGGTCCAGAGAAGGGCCACCAAGATGATCAGAGGACTGGGAAGCCTGCCATATGAGGATAGGCTGGGAGAACTGGATTTGTTCAGCCTTGAGAAAAGGAGGCTCAGAGGGGATCTCATCACCGTGTACCAGTACTTAAGGGGTAGTTACAAAGAAGATGGAGACTCCCTTTTTACACGGAGTCACATGGAGAGGACAAGGGGGAATGGACACAAATTGCTCTTGGGGAGATTCCAATTGGACACCAGAGGGAAATTTTTCACAGTGAGGACATTCAACCATTGGAATAATCTCCCCAGGGAAGTGGCTGACTCAGCCACATTGGACACCTTCAAGAGTTGTCTGGGCAGGGTGCTGGGCCATCTTGTTTAGACTCTGCTCTTCCTAGAAAGGTTGGACTAGATGATCCCTGAGGTCCCTTCCAACCTGTGATTCTGTGATTAATAAATATAAATGCTGCCCTGAAAAGTGACTTCATCTTTGTTATAGCATACTAACAAATATAGTCGAATGTATTTAGAGATCACTCTAATTTTCTAGTAACCACTATTTTTTAAACTAAACTGTCAAGTGAAAAGAGCAGAACACTTAATTTTTCCACTAATTCCCTATATTTAGCCTAATGCAGCTCTACTGTTACAAGTTTATTATTAACCTGTTCTAATCATTTTTTTATTTTTATTTGAGAAACATTTCTTTGCAAGATATCACAAAATTATATGTAGAGATCCTGTCCTTATTCATTTCCAGTTCAGTGGTGAAACATCTATTTACCTATATGAGAACGGATTTGAGCCCAGTGTGGTTAAGCCAGCTGGGTTTATCACTTCTCAGATTAGTTCCTGTGGTGGGTTGACCTTAGCTGGCCAACAGGTGTGCACCAAGCCACTCTATCACTCCTGCTCCTCAACTGGACAGGGGGGAAAAAATCCAATAGAAAAGCTCCTGGGTTGAAATAAGGACAGGGAGATTACATTCATCATGCAATCTTCACAAACTTCACTTACATCATCAAAAAGCATTCCCCACACCAATGTCAAAATAACATCATCACAACATCGACAAAGGTGGACAATTTACACATACTCCACCCCTCATTCCTTCACCACAATTACAAGAACAAAAATTCCCACAATTGTTCCACTCTCTAGCAATGTTCAGTCCATGTTTTGCCCATTACCTCTCCCAACTACTATCCTTATCTCGAATTCCTCGAGAGCCCACGTTGGGTACCACAAATGTCTGTGGATGGTTGGCCTTGGCCGGCCATAAGATGCTCACCAAGCCACTCTATCACTCCCCTCCATCAACAGAGCAGGGGAACAAAAAATACGATGAAAAACTCATGAGGTGGGAATAAGGACAGAGAGATCACTTAGCAGTTACTGTCATGGGCAAAAAAGACATGGCTAGAGTCTGAATTTAATTTATTGCCAATTAATTGCAACAAAGTAGGATAGTGAGAAATAAGAACAACACTAAAACCACTGTACTCCCACCACTCCCTTCTTCCCAGGCTTAACTTCAATCCTGTCATGGTTTAGACAGCAACTCAGCCCCACACAGTCACTCGCTCACTCCCCCACCGGTAGATGGGGGAGAGAATCAGAAGGGTAACACTCATGGGTTGAGATAAGAACAGTTTAACAAATAAAACAAAAAACAACAACAAAAATGCAATGGAAAAGAAAACAAGAGGCGCAAAACCCGGGGGGGAATGAACCACCGAAACAAATCTCACATGACGCAGACACTCACCACCAACCAACCTGACGCCACGCCTCCCTGAGCTGAAACTGCCGCCATTAATACGCTGGTCATGGTGCCAGATGGTATGAAATAAACATACCATTGGCCAGCTGGGGTCAGCTGCCCTGGCCATGCCCCACCATTCCCAGACTCGGGCCAACCAGGAAGCTGGAAAGGTCCCTGACCACCACAGGCACCACAGTGAAGAGAATTAACCCCTTCTCAGCCAAAACCAGCACAGCCTCCACCCCGTATTCCATACCATTTACACCATGCCCAGATCCCATACGATCCAATACAACCTTACCAACCACCACCCCTCCCCTTCCCATCCTTTAACATAATACACAGACATCATTCCCCTTGGTCTATGGACCTTCCCTGTAAAATGTCCATAAAAATGTCCATTGAGTTCGCTCAGTCCATGACTCTGGGCTCCATCTGCCGTATCAGTCTTTCAGGGTGGGAGAGATGGTGTGTGTGGCGTTGGGTTGCTGCATACCAAGTCAGTCATCGTTCCATCACTGCTGCACTTGGCTTGATTCACAGTTTATCCTCCATGGATTGGGACGCTTGTACTATGAAAACATTGATGATACAACACAGAGGTGACACACAATATTATACAGCAGTTCGCATTGTGCCATTCAGTTCATTGGCTGTTTTCGCCCAAAATCCAATACCCTTGAGGCACACACAGGACTCCTCCATCCCCCCACATCACCCACCAAGTGCACCCAGGTCCTCGAGCAAAAGCAATCCCATGAATGGGTTTGCCTTTGCCTGAGGCAGGAAGAACCCAGACTGTTTTGCCCAGCATACTTTTTGTGTGCACTACAAGGACTCTATCCCCTTCCACAGTACGTAAGGATTCTGATTGGGCAGGGCCAGCTCGCCTGGCAGATCCCCTCGTGTTGACTAACCACGTGGCTTTTGCTAAATGTGTATCCCAGTGCCTAAATGTTCCACCCCCCACTGCTCTTAGCATAGTTTTTAACAGCCCATTGTACCATTCAATTATTCCAGAGGCTGGTGCATGATAGGGGATGTAATATACCCACTCAATGCCATGCTCTTTGGCCCAGCTGTCTATGAGGTTATTTTGGAAATGAGTCCCGTTGTCTGACTCAATTCTCTCTGGGGTGCCATGTCACCACATGACTTGTTTTTTGAGACCCAGGATAGTGTTCTGGGCAGTGGCATGGGGGACAGGATATGTTCCAAGCCAGCCAGTTGTCATTTCTATCATTGTAAACACATGGTGCTTGTCTTGGCAGGTTTGCAGGAGTGTAACAGAGTCAATTTGCCAGGCCTCCCCATATTTATATTTGAGCCATCGTCCCCCATAACACAGAGGCTTTACCCGCTTCGCTTGCTTGATTGCAGCGCACGTTTCACATTCGTGGATAGCCTGTGCAATAGAATCCATGGTCAAGTCCACCCCTCGATCACGAGCCCACCTGTATGTTGCATCTCTCCCTTGATAGCCTGAGATGTCATGGGCCCACCAAGCTAAAAATTGTTCACCCTTATGTTGCCAGTCCAGATCCACCTCAGCCACTTCAATCTTGGCAGCCTGATCCACCTGCTGGTTGTTCCGATGTTATTCAGTGGCCCGACTCCTGGGGACGTGAGCATCCACATGATGTACCTTTACAACCAGGTTCACTACCCGGGCAGCAATGTCTTGCCACAATGTGGCAGACTAGAACGGTTTGCCTCTATACTGCCAGTTGCTTTGCATCCACTGCTGTACTCTACCCCCACAGGGTGTTTGCCACCATCCAGGAGTCAGTATAGAGATAGAGCACTGGCCACTTTTCACATTCAGCAATGTCTAAGGCCAGCTGGATGGCCTTCACCTCTGCAAACTGGCTCGATTCACCTTCTCCTTCAGCAGTTTCTGCTACTTGTCGTGTAGGACTCCATACAGCAGCCTTCCATCTCCGATGCTTTCCCACAAGGCAACAGGACCCATCAGTGAACAGGGCATACTGCTTTTCATCTTCTGGCAGTTTGTTATAAAGTGGGGCTTCTTCAGCACGTGTCACCTCCTCCTCTGGTGATAATCCAAAGTCTTTGCCTTCTGGCCACTCCATAATCACTTCCAAGATTCCTAGGCAACTGGGGTTTCCTACTCGAGCCCGCTGGGTGTTCAGTGCAACCCATTTCCTCCATGTAGCATCAGTTGCATGGTGTGTAGAGGGGACGTTATGTCTGAACATCCAGCCCACCACCGGCAGTCAGGGTGCCAGGAGCAACTGTGCTTCACTACCAACCACTTCTGAGGCTGCTCGAACCCCTTCATATGCTGCCAATATCTCTTTTTCAATTGGAGTATAGCGGGCTTTGGACCCTATGTATCCCCGACTCCAAAACCCTAGGGGTCGACCTCGGGTCTCCCCTGGTGCTTTCTGCCAAAGGCTCCAGGTAGGGCCATTCTCCCCGGCTGCGGTGTAGAGCACATTTTTTACATCTTGTCCTGCCGAGACTGGCGAGCCCAAGGGCTACTGCATGAACTAACTCCTGTTTAATCTGTTCAAAGGCTTGTCGTTGCTCAGGGCCCCATTTGAAATCATTCTTCTTCCGGGTCACGTGATAGAGAGAGCTTATGATCAGATTATAATTTGGAATATGCATTCTCCAAAAACCCACAATGCCCAAGAATGCTTGTTTCCTTTTTGCTAGTTGGTGGAGACATGGCTGCTATTTTGTTGATCACATCCACTGGGATCTGACGATGTCCATCTTGCCATTTGACTCCTAAGAACTGGATCTCTTGTGCGGGTCCCTTCACCTTACTTGGTTTTATGGCAAAACCAGCTTTCAAAAGGATTTGGACTATTTTCTCGCCTTTCTCAAAAACTTCTGCTGTGTTGCCCCACACGATGATGTCATCCACCTACTGAAGGTGTTCTGGATATTCTCCCTCTTCCAGTACAGTCTGAGTCAATCCATGGCAAATGGTAGGACTGTGTTTCCACCCCTGGGGCAGCCCATTCCAGGTGTACTGGACGCCCCTCCAAGTAAAAGCAAACTGTGGCCTGCACTCTGCTGCCAGAGGGATTGAGAAGAATGCATTAGCAATATCAATTGTGGCATACCACTTGGCCGCCTTTGACTCCAGTTCGTATTGAAGTTCTAGCATGTCTGGCACAGCAGCACTCAACAGTGGAGTGACTTCATTCAGGCCACGATAATCTACTGTTAGTCTCCACTCGCCGTTAGACTTCCACACTGGCCATATGGGACTGTTAAAGGGTGAGTGGGTCTGACTGATCACTCCTTGGCTCCTTAGTTGGTGAATGAGTTCGTGGATGGGGATCAGAGAGTCTCGGTTGGTGCGATATTGCCGCCTATGCACTGTTGTGGTGGTGATCGGCACCTGCTGTTCTTTGACCTTCAGCAACCCCACAACAGAAGGGTCCTTCGAGAGACCAGGCAAGGTAGACAGCTGTTTTATTCCCTCCGTCTCCAAGACAGCTACACCAAAAGCCCACCTGTACCATTTTGGGTCCTTGAAATACCCTCTCCTGAGATAGTCTGTGCCAAGGATGCATGGAGCCTCTGGGCCAGTCACAATGGGGTACTTTTGCTACTCATTCCCGGTTAGGCTCACTTTTGCCTCCAATACAGTTAGCTCTTGGGATCCCCCTGTCACTCCAGCAATACTGATGGGTTCTGCCCCTATATAGTTTGAAGGCATTAAGCTGCACTGTGCACCATTGTCCACTAATGCTTTATACTCCTGTGGGTGAGATGTGCCAGGCCATCGGATCCACACAGTCCAGTAAGCCCGGTTCTCCCTTTCCTCCACCCGGCTGGAGGCAGGGCCCCTCTAGTCTTGATCATGGCATTAACTTCAAACCTCTCATTCTAAATTGTGCAGCTACAAATATCACCTAGGTCAAAGTTATTTTAAAGACTGTGTGAATGTACCTGCATACGCCAAGGGAAGCAGGAGAGGAGCTGTCTCTTGTTTCTTTCTGACAAGAAGAGAGCCTGAATTTTTTTTTTTTTTTGCAGTTTTCCCATCTTCATTTCTTACTTTTAAAAACACTGTTTAAAAACATGAATTCTCATAATCTCATACTTCACTGATGCTTCCCTTGGATTCAGTCATGTGAATTGACAGTAGTTATAACCATTACCTGAAAGAAAGTCAAATCAAACAAAAAAAAAAGACTGGTAGTTTAGATGTCAACAAAGACAAAAAACTGAATAGTTTTTATATAGCCTGATCAAAGAATAAAAAGTTCCCTAATCAAAGAATTAGGTTACCATATAAACTTTCTACAGTCTAACATGGAAAGCAAGGCAATGGACAAGTGAAACACCATCAATGGCTTAGACAATCTAAAATATAGAAATACCATAAAGAATACAAAACATTCAAAGTGTTTTTAGCTAACAGACTAATGATTTTTACATTATTACTGACACTGATATACAGAAAAAAGAAAATATGTAGCTCATGTTCTTCATGAGAATCAGATGCAATTAAGAGATGTTTCTAAACCTAAATTGATCTATTTAAAGGATTAATATTTCATTATCACCCAGCACTAACAGGGAAGGAATGTTCCTGAGGTGAAATGCCAGTTTTACCACTTTTGTGCAAAGTAGTATTCAATAACTAGGGCCAAGTTTTTGTTCTGTGTACATAAAATGCTATTTAGAGATGCCTATAAAGCATTAGCCTTTTGCCACTTGAGCCGTGCTTAGCAGTTCTGAAAATCACAGAATCGTAGAATCGTTTAGGTTGGAAAAGACCTTTAAGATCATCAAGTCCAACCATAAATGAATGCTTGGCTTTGTCAGTCTGTAGGCATGGCAAAATTCCCACTTGAAATCACTGTCCAGAGTATCCCTCTGGACCTAAGTTAGGTTCAGGAGCACACTTTTGAAGTGAACCTCCTGATTGTCCTTGCTTACTATGCATATACTATTCATCAGCATCTAAGAACCCCCAAGTGAGGAACTGGATTCCTTTAGAATGAAATTAAGGCGGCAAATGGAAACTAAGTACATCCTGAAAGATGTAATCCAAGGCCACACTTAATGCATTCTAGCCACAAACAGGCATTTAGTCTCTGAGATCAGACTAGACCTGGTCTGAAGCAAAAAACCAAAACCAAACCCTGGAACATGGACATCAGGATCTCAACGTGTACTGTTTTGCCCTACAGACCCACTCTCTCCTGTCCACACTACTTGCTAATGTAGACACAGCCTTTGTCTCCATTCCCCCACCTACAATCACTGGGATAAGAATTACCTACTTACCCGCCTCACCAAGGTGACAGACTGATTAGCTGAACACACTGAACATGTAAAGTGCTAAATAACTATTGCCTTTTATTACAAAGATTATTGAGCTGTTATCATCCAAAAAGAAAGCAGAGTGAAAGCAAGAATTAATTTGGAATATCTTCGATTTCTCTACTGTTAAACTTTGCTCCAGTTGATTTAACTCTGATCATAGCATATTTATTTCATAAAAGTTGATAAAATTCTGACACATCCACACAAAGTGCATTTGTTGATTTTAGTTAGGATACTGCTTTGTAAAGAAGTCTGCCCTTTATATAGTAAAAGTTCTTCATAGGCTTGAGAAGGATATTTAATACTTACAAACTAGGATTTAAAAAAAAAAAGGCAAAAATTAACTGACTCCTCAATGTCATTGCTACAAAATCAGAAGCAACAAATATGAGCTAGTATTTTGTTAAACTATTCTGTTTATTAATTCTTGCTTAATTTAACAAAAGATTATGCAAGGAATGTGTGGATATTAACAAAACAGTTTTTTCAAAAGTATCTTTAACATATCTATTCAGCATTATATTTAAGCTTCCAAAGTTCCTTACCAATCAGATTTGGCAGTACAGCAATAGTCTGTTGTGAATTTGAAGACACAAACTTGCAGACCCCTGAATGTGAGGCAGAAGATGATAGAGCAATACACATACTATTACAAAAAGTCACTCATTAGGTATGTGATAAGAACACACTTTCTAACTGGAAGCTCTGAACTGAGGCTTTGACTTCAGATGTGCATCCTGCTGTTCTTTCTGAGATTTTCACTGATTGTCTTTAGCGGGGCCTTTGTCAATAATTGTAAGATATGTTCAGTCTGAATCTCCCTTCACAGCAACAAGAAAAGAAAGAATGATTTGGGATTTAGGCCCAACTCCACAAATGCAAAGTCTCTACATATCTGCTCTGCTGCTCCATATTTCTATTGTGCAAAATGCATACTGCCTCGGTTTTTGACATTTAAGTTCCCCAGATGGTTAGGACTTTGCTTCTGACATCATAAAGCATCCCACTGTTGACAAGACAAAGGAGTTTAGTCCCACATTCTTAAGCACCAGAATCCATAAGCTAAAACATCTTTTTGCCTCCCAGAGGGGCTCACCTCACAGTTTATCTAGCAGAGCAAGTTTGTCATACAGTGCGAGGGCAATTTCTCTGCTTCAAAATACAGAAGAGGCAATAACCTCTTCTACATAAAACACCTTAGTCTTTAGCAGAGTCATGCCCATCCCACAGTGAAGTCTGTTGCCTCCCTGGGGCTCGGGTCAGAGATGTTACTAGGAAACTCCCTGGTCTGGTACAGCCCTCTGATTACTACCCGCTATTGGTCGTGCAGGTGGGCAGCGATGAGGTTGTGGAGAGAAGGCCAAGAGCAATTAAAAGGGATTTCAGGGCACTGGGGCGACTGGTTAAAGGATCAGGAGCGCAGGTAGTGCTTTCCTCAGTCCCGTCAGTGGCAGGGAAGAACAATACTGAAAGGAACAGGAAAACTCATCTGATTAACATGTGGCTCAGAGGCTGGCGCCATCGGTAGCGTTTTGGGTTTTTTGATCATGGGGAGGTTTACATGGCACCGGGCCTGCTGGTGGCAGATGGAGTTCACCTATCTCAAAGGGGGAAAAGGATTCTTGCAAATGAGTAGGCGGGGCTCATTGAGAGGGCTTTAAACTACATTCAAAGGGGGAAGGGGATGTAGCCAGGCCCACCAGAGAGGAGCCTAGGGGTGGCGTGCCAGGGTTGGGGGTGAAACCAATAGCCCAGCTCAAGTGCATCTACGCCAATGCACACAGCATGGGCAACAAAAAGGAGGAGCTGGAAGCCACTGTGCAGTGGGATAGCTGTGACTTAGTTGCCATCACAGAGACACGGTGGGATGACTCTTACGACTGGAGTGCTGCAATGGTTGGCTATAAGCTCTTCAGAAGGGATAGGCAAGGAAGGAGAGGTGGTTAGGGAGTGCTTCGATTGCCAGAAGGACCTCGTTAGGTCTTGCAGAGAGAAAATTAGGCAAGCAAAAGCCCAGCTAGAACTCAACCTGGCCACTGCTGTAAGAGATAACAAAAAATGTTTTTACAAATATGTTAACAACAAAAAGAGAATCAAAGAGAATCTCCATCCTCTATTGGACACAGAGGGGAACATTGCCACTGAGGATGAGGAAAAGGTTAAGGTACTAAATACCGTCTTTGCCTTCTTCGTCTTTAAAAGTCAGACCAGTTATCCCCAGGGTATTCAGCCCCTGGAGCTGGAAGGCAGGGACAGATCGCAGAACAAGCCTCCCATAATCCAGGAGGAAGCCATTTACAACCTGCTGCTCCACCTGGACACTGACAAGTCTATGGGGCCAGATGGGATCCACCCAGGAGTACTGAGGGAGCTGGCGGAGGAGCTCGCCAAGCCACTCTCCATCATTTACCAGCAGTCCTGGTTAACAGGGGAGGTCCCAGATGACTGGAGGCTTGTCAATGTGACTCCCATCTACAAGAAGGGCTGGAAGGAGGATCCAGGGATCTACAGGCCTGTCAGCCTGACCTCGGTGCCAGGGAAGGTTACGGAGCAGTTCATCTTGAGTGAGCTCACCAGGCATGTGCAGGACAACCAGGGGATCATCCCCAGTCAGCATGGCTTCATGAAAGGCAGGTCCTGCCTAACCAACTTGATCTCCTTCTCTCACTGGGTGACCTGCTTAGTAGATGAGAGAAAGGCTGTAGATGTTATCTACCTGGACTTTAGTAAAGTCTTTGATACTGTCTCCCACAGCATCCTCTAGAGAAGCTGGCAGCTCATGGCTTGGATGGGTGTAATCTTCACTGGGTAAAAAACTGGCTGGATGGCCGAGCCCAAAGAATTGTGGTGAATGGAGCTAAATCCAGTTGGCAGCCCGTCACGAGCAGTGTTCCCCAAGGCTCAGTGTTGGGGCCAGTCTTGTTTAATATCTTTATCAATGATCTGGATGAAGGGATCGAGTACATCCTCAGTAAGTTTGCAGATGACACCAAGTTGGGTGGGAGTGTTGATCTGCTCGAGGGTAGGAAGGCTCTACAGAAGGACCTGGACAGGCTGGATTGATGGGCCGAGGTCAACTGTATGAGTTTTAACAAGGCCAAGTGCTGGGTCCTGCACTTTGGTCACAAAAACCCTATGCAATGCTACAGGCTTGGGGAAGAGTGGCTGGAAAGCTGCATGGTTGAGAAGGACCTGGGGGTGTTGGCTGACAACTGGCTGAACATGAGCCAGCAGTGTGCCCAGGTGGCCAACAGCATCCTGGCTTGTATCAGGAATAGTGTGGCCAGCTGGACTAGGGAAGTGATTGCGCCCCTGTACTCAGCACAGGTGAGGCCACAGCTGGAATACTGTGTGCAGTTTTGGGCCCCTCAGTACAGGAAGGACCTTGAGTTGCTGGAGGGCATCCAAAGAAGGGCAACAAAGCTGGTGAAGGATCTAGAGAGCAAGTCTTATGGGGAGAGGCTGAGGGAACTGGGGTTGTTTAGTCTGGAGAAGAGGAGGCTGAGGGGAGACCTTATCGCTCTCTACAACTACCTGAAAGGAGGTGGGTGTTGGTCTCTTTTCCCAGGTCACTAGTGATAGAACGAGAGGAAACAGCTTCAAGCTGCATCAGGGGAGGTATAGATTGGATATTAGGAAAAATTTCTTTACTGAAAGAGTGGTCAGGCATTGGAACAGCCATCCCTGGAGGTATTTAAAAGATGTGTAGACGTGGCACTTTGGGGCATGTTTTAGGAGACATGACAGTGTTGGGTTGACGGTTGGACTTGATGATCCTAGAGGTCTTTTCCAACCTTAATGGTTCTATGATTCTATGCTGGATGTGGAAAAGTTTTAATTCGTTTCCCTTATCTGCCTAATGCAATTCAAACTCCCATCTTCAGTCTCTCAGGAAAGCAAACTCGCTATCAGTCTATACTGCAGTATATCTTCCTTCCATGTACTGAAATTAGGAAGCATCATCAGATAAAAGGAACAAAAAACCCCATGTTCTCACCATCAGTCAAAAGGTAAAGTCCTGGCTTCTGATTCTGCCTTGATCTCACAGTTATTATTTGTGCATGTGCCTACTCACTAATCCTATTCTGTGTAGGCTTCTAAATCAGGTCAATGGGCAAATAAGTCAGGTACTGAAATGCTCCCTGATGGAGGACCCAGTTCTCTCTGGGAATCCTGGAATCTCTTCAAATAGATTCTTCATCTACACCGTGTGACATGATGAGGATAAATGCATGCATTCAGGTGTGCAAATCTGCCAGTAGCTGCAGTGTGAGGAGCCAGTAGCTAAAGACAGATGTACTGGAAATAAACACCTTGAATGTCAGTGGTTTTAAATAGACATTTAGAGAAGACAGTGAAAGGATATTCCATATACACATTCCAAAATATTAGTCAAAATTATTTCCAAACACCAGTATGACTGCATAGTCTAGAACGTCTCATAATAAGGTTTTTCAGAACAAATGACTACTGGTGTCTCAAAAAATATTAGTACCTCTCAGTAATCAGTACAAAAGGATGAAAAGTTTTCTGCCAGTTTAGAGAGCTGAAATGAGGGGTCTGCTAAGTACTAGAGCCAGCACTAGGGCAGCAGACTGTGTGCTGAAACTAGGATTACTTCTTCCAGCTGCAGCAAGATCAACCCCATCCTCTTGTGGAAGATAGCTTTGGTCAGACAACTGACACATGCAAACACCGTATACAGGTAATGAAAGGGTAGATTTGCTGATTGACTAGGTTCTTTTCAACACAGCCACACAATGCTACAGGTGAAATAAAAGCATTTTTGGCACCTGCATTTTTACAAACTGCTGTAAATTTTCTTTTCCCCCCACTTTTGAATAGCTATATTTAATTATTATATTTTGCTTTCTTGACTTCTGGTTCCTTTCATTTTCTTAACTATTGCAACTTATTTCAAACACAACTTTATGTCTAATTCTTCATGAACATTTCTAAGTTTCAGAAATATTTACAAGCAGTATTTGCTGGATTACTCTGATGTTTTACTCATGCGAACTAGTTTACAGAAATCTCTACATTCATATCCTTTGTTGCATCTTTCAAGGAGGCCCTATAAATAGTAATTTTTAAATGGAATTATAACAAGATTATGTTCCAAATATATCTAAATGTGAAGCTTAGTTCAGACATTTAGTGAAATCTGAGTAACATGAAAATCTTACTCCTTGGGAAGTATTTCTAGTGCAACATAAATTACTGAAAGCTACCACTTTGGTACCTTGGTCTCTTTTCCATCTCAGCCTATACATTGGATGATAAGCTAGATGGGGAACAGTATCATCTACAAGAGTAATATCTCCTTCCTCCTCTCTCCTCCTTCAGCTTGAATATTTAGTGTCAGTATGATACTTTTCCAAACAGAAAAGTTGTTATATTAAAATACTGATCCAGAAGGCAAACTCCTGATCATTTAGAAACAGAATCATCCAGCAGGATCCAAGCCATAGTAATTAAGTGGTTCAAAGACTTATGTCTTTTTGACAAATTTTTCACTAATTGTAATTAGTTCAATGTTGGTCTGACTCCCTGATAACTTACAACATCAAATGCACTATAAAGCAAATGGGGGGGGGGGGGGGGGGAGGGGGACGATACCCAACACCCAAAACATAGATCAGCCTGAATCGCCATTTTGTTTGAGAAATGATGGTGACAGTGGATTCATTAAATTCATCCAGGAACAAAGCCTAGTGTAATTTCCAGCATTTTTCTGAAGAACTATAATTACAATGAGATTACTGGGAGGAGAATAAAGCCCACAATATTTATCATTACAGAGACACTGTTAGCTTAAGAAAAGAAGAAACAGTCCTAGGTGACATTTCTGTCACAATACAGAATTGCAATAGTCTGCATTACTAGAAAAACAATCTACCTTGCTTGCTGACAGACTTAAAGGACTGCCCAAATCCAGAACAAGATTATTGTGAAAGCATTAAATGTTTGAATTTGAAATATCAACTGGTCAGGGAGGTCTTCCACTTCAAAAAGACTTGGAGAGAATAATTTTCCCCTCTGCTCTGAGAGAAAATGCTAAGGGAAGCAATTAAGTATTTCCTGTCTGGTTTTAAGTAGCCTTCCTATAGACTTAATCTCTTCAATTAAACTATCCAAATTGGAAAAGAGTGAGAAAGATCCTGACCTGTGAGCTCCAGAAAGAGGATTCATTAGTAAGGCAACTAAATAAAAAAGGAGACTGGAAGGAAAGAAAACCTTCATTTACAAATGCAAACCTAAACATATTTTCTAGACTTCCTCATTACAGTCCTCTCAATGAAGGAAACCTGGGATATTCTAGAATACTTAATCATAGGAAAAAAATATATTTGAAAACTAACAGGATCACTATATTTAGCTGGAGGAAAAACGCACCCCTAAAGCTTCAAGATTTTCTCCATTTCTTCTATTCAATAACATGGAAGTTATTTTGTGTGGGGGTTTTTTAAACAATTTATTCTGTAGAAAAAGAAAGACCGAAAGACAAATCTTTAGAGCAAACAAAGGCCTTAGTACATTTAAAGCGGGATACTAGGAAAGAACAGAAAAAAGATAATCCATTATTTAAATGGATTTTTCCTTATCATTTATGGATTTTCAGAGAGAAAGAAAATAGTACAGCATCAAAAAGCCAACTCCACTAATAGCCATAATTGGAATCAGCCTGGGAAATGACTTCTCATTATTTGCTTTTTCAGCTGAAGATGCAAAGAAGTTCCACAGATTGAGGGCTCAGAAGACCACTATAAATAAAAACAAAACACAGGGATATAAGAAAAATTTCCTCCACTAAAACTTTGGGGTTTTAAACCATGGAAGAATCTTTGAGGCACAAAGTATGTTGGGACCTGACAGGATCCATCTGTCCCGAAGGGGGAAACAAGACTTCGGGCATAAGCTGGCAGGGCTCATAGAGAGAGCTTTAAACTAGAATTGATGTGGGATACCTACAGGACTGCAGTAGGTAAGTCAAGGGTTGGCATGGCATGGCCTGAGGGCAGCAATGCTAGTGGGAACATTTACACTGCTGCTGGGAGCATGGAGGGCTCAGGAGCACATCTGAAATGCTTGTACACTAACACATGCAGTATGAGAAACAAACAGGATGAACTGGAAATGGTCAGTTCCCAAAACTATGATATCATTGGTATTAGTGAGATGAGACTTGGTGAAATGAGTCCCAGGACTGGAGTGCTGGGACGGAGGGCTGTTCAGGAGGGATAGGCAGGGCAGGCGAGGTGGAGGAGTTGCACTATATGTAAGGGAGAGGTTTGACTGCACAGCCCTTACAGTTGTGGATGATGTGACTGAAAGCCTCTGGGTGAGGATTAGGGGGATGGAAAACAAAGCAGATGTTGTAGTGGGCGTCTACTACCGATCACCCAGCCAGGATGATAGCACTGATGAGTTATTCTATAGGCAATTAGGAGAAATCTCTGGATAGGTAGTTCTTGTCCTTTTGGGTGATTTCAACTTCCCAAGCATCAATTGGGAATACCATACTGCTATGATGATCAGGTCTTGGAAATTCTTGAAGTTCGTAGGAGATAACTTCTTGTCACAGGTACTCAGTGAGACAACTAGGAAAGTTGCCCTCCTATACATGTTGTTTGTGAATAGTGAAGAACTCAGGGTGGGTGTGATAGTAGGTGGCTGTCTTGGCCACAGTGATGACAAAATGGTTGAGTTTAAAATTGTAAGTGCAATGAGAAAAAAAAGGACAACAGAGTTGCTACCCTGGACTTCAGGAGAACAAACTTTAAGTTATTCAGGGAGCAATATATTTAGCAGAGTACCCTGGGAATCTGCTTTTGAGGGCTTAGGGGTCCACGAGTGCTGGTCAGTCTTTAAGAACCACCTTTTAGAAGCACAGGAGCAGGCAATCCCATGGTGTCCTAAGTCAAGCAAGTGGGGCAGAACACCAGCTTGCCTTGAATGAACAGGGAACTCCTTGAGGAGCTCAAAAGAAAAAAGAAACTGTATGATCTCTGGAACCAAAGTCAGGCTTCGAAGGAAGACAACAGAGATGTAGTTTGTTTATGCAGGGCGAAGACACAAAAGGCCAAAGCTCAATTAGAGTTGAAACTGGCCAGTGTTATTTCAGATAACAAGAAGGGCTTTTAGAAGTATGTTACTAGCAAGAGGAGGTCTAAAGAAAACATTAGACCAATACTTGTTGAAGATGATCACCTGACTAATAGGGATGAAGACAAAGCAGAGGCATTCAATGTTTTTTTTTGCCTCAGTCTTTCATAATACTGATAGACCTTGGTCTGCCTGGTCCCCTGAGTCAGAGGACCACAAGTGTGGGAACAGTGACTTTCCATTTGCGGACACTGAAATTGTAAGGGCCCAGCTGTATCAGCTGAATGTTCACAAGTCCATGGGGCCTGATGGGATTCTTCCCAGAGTACTGAAGGAGCTAGCAAACGTTACAGCAGGACCCCTCTCGATAATCTACCTAAGGTTTTGGGAGTCTGGAGAGGTCCCTGCTAATTGGAAGCTAGCCAATGTTATTCCAATCTACAAAAAGGGTGTGAGGGAAGACCCAAGAAACTACAGACCTGTCAGTCTAACCTTAGTACCTGGAAAAATTATGGAGAAGATTACACTGGGTATTACTGAAAAGCATTTAAAGAATAATGCAATCATCAGGCACAGTCAACATGGGTTCACAAAGGGAAAGCCCTTTATGACTAATGTGATATCCTTCTATGATAAGGTCACCCACCTAGTGGATGAAGATAAGGCAGTAGATGTAGTTTTTCTGGATTTTAGGAAGGCTTCTAATACTGTCCCTCACAGCATCCTTCTGGACAAGTTGTCCAACTGTGGGATGAGCTGTTGCACAGTGTGCTGGGTGAAGAACTGGCTGAAGGGTAGGGCTCAAGGGGTTGTAGTGAATGGGGCTACATCTGGCTGGCGACCGGTCACCAGCAGTGTTCCTCGGGGCTCCATTCTAGAATTCTGTTCTGATAAATATTTTTATCAATGATCTGGGTGAAGAGGGATCTAGATAGATTGGAACATTGAGCAATCATCAAGGGCATGAAATTTAATGTAGTGAACATCTGGCTGGCAACCGGTCACCAGCAGTGTTCCTCAGGGTTCAACTCTAGGGCCAGTCCTGTTCAATATATTTGTCAGTGAACTGGATGCAGGAGTTGAATGCACCATTAGCAAGTTTGCTGACGATACCAAACTGGGAGGTGCTGTGACTCTCTTGGACAGGAGGATCTAGATAGATCAGAGCATTGGGCTATGATTAATGGGGATGAAATTTAACAAGTAAAAATGTCCTAGGTGCATAATCCAGCAAAATAACACTAAGCACAAGTATAAATTGGGAGAGGAGTGGCTGGAGAGCAGCCCTGCAGAAAGGGATCTGCAGGTGCTGGTCAACAGCAGGCTCCATAGCAATCAGCAGTACGCCCTCACAGCCAAGAGGGCAAACCGCATTCTGGGGTGCATCAAACATAGCATAACCAGCTGGTGAAAAGCGGTGATTATCCCTCCGCATTTAGCATTGGTGCAGCCTCACCTTCGATACTGTGTGCATTTCTGGTCCCCACAATTTAAGAAAGACAGTAAGGTCCTTGAATGCATCCAGAGGAGGGCAATAAAGCTGGTGAAAGGGCTGGAAGGAATGTCCTATGAGAAATGACTAAGGACTTTGGGCTTGTCTAGATTGGAGAAAAGGAGGCTAAAGGGCGACCTCATTGCTCTCTACAGTTCCCTGAAGAGGGGAAGTGGAGAGGGACGTGCTGATCTCTTCTCCCTGGTATCCAATGATAGGGTGCATGGGAATTGTTAAAAGCTACGTCAAGGAAAGTTTAGACTAGATACTAGGAAACATTTCTTTACTGGGAGGGTGGTCAAACACTGGAACAGATTTCCTAGAGAGGTGGTCGATGCCCCACACCTGTCAGTGTTTAAGAGGCTGTGCTGGTTTTGGCTGGGAGAAAGTTAATTCTCTTCACTGTAGCACCTGTAGTAGACAGGGACCGTCCAGCTTCCCATGCTCTGCCACATAGGCAAAAGGTCAGGAGGGGCAGGGGCACAGCCAAGACAGCTGACCCAGGCTGGCTACAGGGATACTCACTCCATACCATGTGACACCATGACTAGTATATTAACCAGGGCAGTCAGTGTGTGGGGTGCTGGTTGTGATTTGCAGACTGGTGGTGTTGGGTCAGCAGGTGGTGAATACTTGTGTCACATGCTGTTTGTCTCGGTTGTTCATTCTCCCTTCCCCCTCGCTGGGTTGCCAGCCTCTCTCATTGTTTTCCTTTCCATTAATTATTAAAATAAAACAATAACAACAATAATTCAAACTGTTCTTACCTCAACCCATGACCTTTACCCTTCCAATTCTCTCCCCCATCCCAGTGGTGGGGGAATGAGCAAGTGACTGTGTGGGGCTGAGCTGCCAGCTAAACCAAAAGTCTTTTTTGGCACTCAATGTGGGGCTCAAGCAGTGGAGATAACAGCTGCTGGTCACAGCACCATGTTGTCATTTTTGCAGTTTGTGTTGGAGATTGGTGTTGGTTTGTTTAGTCTGCTCTGTTCTGCTGTGGTTAGTAATGTTTTGCCTACAAAATTTGTTATACAAACACTCATTTTCAGCTTCATCTGGTATTTGGGGTTTTTGCTGGAACCCTTACTGTACTTTGGATACCACCTTGTTGAGGCAATTAGCAATTATACCTCCTCCTCTGAGAGATTTTATATGGAGGAAATACAGAATAGTACCTTTGCAACTTTGTTCTATGATGTCTCTGCCTTTATTACAACAGCCTTTTTGTATCTTGAACATCCTTGGGTGGTTAAGGTGCACTTATTGTTAGTTTTTGGGCATGTTGTTTTGGTTTTGACTAAGCAACTTAAGAATATCACCCAGAAATCTGCCCCAGGGCTTGATAATTACGTGTGGCAGGGCATGTGGGATAGCATGGGCAAATACCTAGGGCAGTGGGCACCCCCAGTGTTTTGGAGTTTCACCCCTGAACAAGTGCAGAATCCTAAAAAACTAGTAGAATATTTGGAGGAAGCATGTTGTTACACTGGGAACTCCAGAGAGACACAGATAACTGCAACATGCTGGGGCCTGGCCCATGCATACTGAGCCCTGCTCAACAGTATTCAGTGCTCCCAAGGGGAAGAGAAGGTCTCTGGACTGAAAGACAAAGCAACAGGCACTATAGTCATTCCAACTCAGGCAACAGGCACCGCGGCCACTCAAACCCCCACGACCAGCACTGCAGCTGAATCAGATAATGAGCCCATGCCGGTATCAGTCACCACCACAAACAAAAAGAAATCCTGGAAGAGGACGTCAACTCGTGTAGAACGGGATGACGAAGAAGCAGGGCCATCACAAGGAGAAGAGGAGAAAAAAGTCATATATGAAACAGAGATGACACAATCCCTGTTCTTGAGTGAGTTGCGAGATATGCGAAAACATTTCAGCCGTTGTTCAGGTGAGCACATGGTCACCTGGCTGCTCCCATGCTGGGATAATGGGGCCAGTAGCCTGGAACTAGAGGGAAAAGAAGCCAATCCTTTTCTGGGGAAGGGGGCATTGACAAAGCAATTGGGAAAGGGTCACAAGCCCTCAGCCTCTGGAGGCGACTCCTGTCTGGAGTGAAGGAAAGGTATCCCTTTACAGAAGATGTTACATATCGCCCAGGAAAATAGACAACTATGGAGAAAAGCATCCAGTATCTAAGGGAATTAGCTGTGCTTGAGGTGATTTATGGTGACCTAGACAATCAATGGTCATCCAAAGATCCAGATGAAGCCGAGTGCACATGACCCATGTGGCGGAAGTTTGTACGGAGCACACCATCCTCGTATGCAAACTCATTGGCAGTAATGTCCTGGAAAGAAGGCAAGGCACCAACATTGGCAGAGGTGATTGATAGATAGACTCTGGGATTATGAAACAAATATCTCTTCCTCACTCGTCTCTGCTGTGGAGAAACTATCCCGAGGGGTCTGGCAACTCAAAGAAGACATGTCCTGCTCCCCACCTCGACAGAGTAGTGTCTCAGCTGTTAGGAATAAGCGTCCTTTGGCTCAAAGGGGAGGATACACACCACGGGCAACCCTATGGTTCTACCTGCGTGACCACGGAGAGAACATGAGCAAGTGGGATGGCAAGCCTACCTCAAACCTAGAGGCATGGGTACGTGAACTGCAAGGAAGAACAGTCACTCAGGGATGTTCTTCCAGGAAAGCTGCTGCTCCAGTTTCCAGTGAGCAAGTCCCCAGACAGAGGAGTAGAAGTACTGATTTTATTTCTGAGCTTAATAGAGACTCTTGATTCACATTTACAGGAAGTGTGTTGCTAATGCCATGATCGGGAATGGAAGGGCCCCTGCCTCCAGCCGGGTGGAGGAAAGGGATAACCAGGTTTACTGGACTGTATGGATTCATTGGCTGGGCACATCCGACCCACAGGAGTACAAAGCTTTAGTGGACACTGGTACACAGTGCACACTAATGCCTTCAAACTATACAGGAGCAGAACCCATCAGTATTACTGGAGTGACAGGGTGATCCGAAGAACTACCTACCTCAAGAACCCAAAATTGTACAAGTGGACAGTTGGTGTAGCTGCCTTAGAAATGGAGAAAATCTAACAGCTGTCCACCTTGCCCAGTCTCTCAAAAAACCCTTCTGTTGTGAAGGCTGCTGAAGGTCAAAAACAACAGGTCCCGATTGCCACGACCGCAGTGCACCATGGGCAATATTGCATGAACCAAGATTCCCTGATACTAGAACGTCAATATGAACTGGAGTCAAAGGGAGCCAAGTGGTATGCCACAACTGCTATTGCTAATGCATTTTTTCAATCCCTCTGGCAGCAGAGTGCAGGCCACAGTTTGCTTTCACTTGGAGGGGTGTCCAGTACACCTGGAATCGACAGCCCCAGGGGTGGAAACACAGCCCTGCTATTTGCTACGGACTGATTCAGACTGTACTGGAACAGGGAGAAGCTCCAGAACACCTACAAGACGTTGATGATGTCATCGTGTGGGGCAACACAGTGGAAGAAGTTTTTGAGAAAGGAGAGAAAATAGTCCAAATCCTTCTGAAAGCTGGTTTTGCCATAAAACAAAGTAAGGTCAAGGGACCTGCACAAGAGATCCAGGTTTTAGGAATCATATGGCAAGATGGACATTGTCAGATCCCAATGAATGTGATCAACAAAATAGCTGCCATGTCTCCACCAACTAGCAAAAAGGAAACACAAGCTTTCTTGGGCATTGTGGGTTTTTGGAGAATGCATATTCCACATTACAGTCTGATCGTTAGCCCTCTCTATCAAGTGACCTGGAAGAAAAATGATTTCAAATGGGCCCCTGAGCAACGACAAGCCTTTGAACAGATTAAACAAGAAATAGTTCGTGCAGTAGCTCTTGGGCCAGTCCGGGCAGGACAAGATGTAAAAAATGTGCTCTACACTGCAGCCAGGGAGAATGGCCCTACCTGGAGCCTTTGGCAGAAAGCACCAGGGGAGACCCGAGGTCGACCCCTAGGGTTTTGGAGTCAGGGATACAGAGGGTCCAAAGCCCGCTATACTCCAACTGAAAAAGAGATATTGGCAGCATATGAAGGGGTCCGAGCTGCTTCAGAAGTGGTTGGTACTGAAGCACAGTTGCTCCTGGCACCCTGACTGCCAGTGCTGGGCTGGATGTTCAAAGGAAACATCCCCTCTACACACCATGCAACTGATGCTACGTGGAGTAAATGGGTTGCACTGAACACCCAGCGGGCTCGAGTAGGAAACCCCAGTCGCCCAGGAATCTTGGAAGTGATTATGGACTGGCCAGAAGGCAAAGACTTTGGATTATCACCAGAGGAGGAGGTGACACATGCTGAAGAAGCCCCACTCTATAAAAAACTGCCAGAAGATGAAAAGCAGTATGCCCTGTTCACTGATGGGTCCTGTCACCTTGTGGGAAAGCACTGGAGATGGAAGGCTGCTGTATGGAGTCCTACACGACAAGTAGCAGAAACTGCCTAAGGAGAAGGTGAATCGAGCCAGTTTGCAGAGGTAAAGGCCATCCAGCTGGCCTTAGACATCACTGAACGGGAAGAGCACTGGCCACTTCATCTCTATACTGACTCATGGATGGTGGCAAACGCCCTATGGGGGTGGTTACAGCAGTGGAAGCAAAGCAACTGGCAGCGCAGAGGCAAACCCACCTGGGCTGCCACATTGTGGTAAGATATTGCTGCCCGGGTAGAGAACCTGGTTGTAAAGGTACGTCATGTGGATGCTCACGTCCCCAAGAATTGGGCCATTAAGAACATCGGAACAACCAGCAGGTGGATCAGGCTGCCAAGATTGAAGTGGCTGAGGTGGATCTGGACTGGCAACATAAGGGTAAACCGTTTCTAGCTTGGTGGGCCCATGATACCTCAGGCCATCAAGGGAGAGATGGAACATATAGATGGGCTCATGACTGAGGGCCAGACTTGACCATGGACGACACTGCACAGGTTATAAATATATGTGCAACATGCACTGAAATCAAGCAAGTGAAGCGGGTAAAGCCTCTGTGGTATGGGGGATGATGGCTATAATATAAGTATGGGGACACTTGACTGATTATATCACACTCCCTCAAATCCGTCAAGGCAAGCGCCATGTGCTTACAATGGTGGAAGCTACCACTGGATTGCTGGAAACATATCCTGTACCCCATGCCACCACCAAGAACAGTCTCCTGGGTCTCAAAAAACAAGTCCGATGGCGACACGGCACCCCAGAGAAGCAAGTGAGACAGTGGGACTCATTTCCGAAAAAACTTCACAGACACCTGGGCCAAAGAGCAGGGTATTGAGTGGGTATATTACATCCCCTATCATGCACCAGCCTACGGAAAAATCAAATGATACAATCATCTGTTAAATATTACACTGAGAGCAATGGGGGGTGGAACATTCAGGCACTGGGATACACATTTATCAAAAGCCACCTGGTTAGTCAACACAAGGGGATCTGCCAACCGAGCTGGCCCTGCCCAGTCAGAAATCCTACATACTGTGGAAGGGGATAGAGTCCCTGTAGTGCACGCAAAAAGTATGCTGGGGAAAACTGTTTTGGTCCTTCCTGCCTTCAGGCAAAGACAAACCCATTCGTGGGATTGCTTTTGCTCGAGGACCTGGGTGCACTTGGTGGGTGATGCAGGAGGATGGAGAAATCCGATGTGTGCCTCAAGGGGATTTGATTTTGGGTGCAAACAGCCAGTGAACTGAATGGTATGCTGTTAATTGCTGTACAGTATTTTATGTCTTCTCTTCTGTGGTTGCTATATGCCACCTCAATGATATAGTACAAATCTCCCAATCCATGCAAGATCAGCTTTGATGAAACAAGCAAAATGCAGCAGTGATGGAACTGATAAAGGGTGAGTGAGCCTTGCTGATCACTCCTTGGCCCTCCAGTCAATGAATGAGCTCATGGATGGGAATCAGGGAGTCTTGGTTCGTGCGATATTGCTGCCGGTGCACTGTTGTGGTGGTGATCGGCACCTGCTGTTCTTTGACCCTCAGCAACCCCACAGCAGAAGGGTCCTTCAACAGACCGGGCAAGGTAGACAGCTGTTTAATTTCCTCTGTCTCCAAGGCAGCTACACCGAAAGCCCACTTGTACCATTTTGGGTCCCTGAAATACCCTCTCCTGAGATAGTCTATGCCAAGGATGCACGGAGCCTCTGGGCCAGTCACAATGGGGTGCTTCTGCCACTCATTCCCAGTTAGGCTCACTTCAGCCTCCAATACAGTTAGCTCTTGGGATCCCCCTGTCACTCCAGCAATACTGATGGGTTCTGCCCCTATATAGTTTGATGGCATTAGGGTGCCCTGTGCACCAGTGTCCACTAAAGCCTTATAGTCCTGTGCGTCGTATGTGCCAGGCCATCGGATCCACACAGTCCAGTAAACCGAATTGTCCCTTTCCTCCACAGCTACCCAATATAGCTCATAATCCAGATTAACAAGATATCCTGCTGTCTACCCCACATGATACCCTACCAGCACAGAGGCTGCTACTCCCTGGGAAGTAGTATGCTGGCCTACTACCGCTGGAAGCCCTCCAAACTGCACAACTAAGGGTTTTACTGATTTTCCTCAAGTAGCCAGTCATAGTGACCCAAACGTGTCTGCAAAATTATCTTTTTTAAATCCCTGAGCACGTGATCAACTGATAAATGAGGGGCAGTGTAGTATGATTCCAGCCATGCTAATCAATATCTGAATGAAATGGCAACATAGCTCATAACACATCTGCAAGATGATGCTGCAGCACACTCACTGTGGACTCACCAACCCCAAACTCCCTGCCCACCAAGCAGAATGATTCAGGGGTTTGAATATTCTACTAGACAAGGAAACCAATTTCCAGGGGGTACCAGAGCTCATGCTGCATGTGTCAGTACTGGAGAGCAGGAGTCAAATCCCAACTGTGCTTCAGCTGTGTTCATTCACATCTGAAAATTATGCACAACCTACCGTTCTCTACAGGCACATAGGACAACATAGTCCCACAGGCCGCAAATCCTCATCTTGGTAAGATTATGTCTGGCCATAACCAAAAGCTAGACTATGATCTTAGAGAGAAGCTATACTGTAAGCATCCTAGACTCTTGCAATTAAGTCCTGAAGCATTCAATTCCTTCAGGAGAACAAGAACCACACAGCTTTTAAGGACACACTTGGACCCTTTGCAGAAAACACAGAAGGCCTTATAACAGTCCTCCAAAGTCATTGTTTCTCAAGGTGTAACATGACACTTCTTTCATATTTCACAGAAGTGCCAAATAGCTGCTGCCAACACTCACCAAGCATTGCCCCTCGCACAGAGGCAATGGCATATAGTCATATGGCACTCATGATGTAGATGAGCCACAGGCACGGTGCATACAGTACTTAAGAGAAGTCTGCAGGTATCCCAAGGGGTAGGTGCATATAGCTGGGATAGCTATTCAGTTGAACTGCACTCTATTTGGATGCAAGCAAGTCCCTGACAATAGATCAAGGGACTTGCTTGACTATATGTAATACAGGCAATGACAGGAAAATTGAACATGTGTGAACATGTCATCTGTGAGTATCCACTGATGATACTTCAGTTTTTCTATGAAACCTATAATTTTGATTCTTCCAAACCATAAATATCTAAACATCCCACATTTATTAGCCTGACACCCAATTTAAATAACAATCCTGTTCCATACCAGGAGAAAAAACCTACCACAACACCTAGAGGTGAACTCCTAGACAGGTCAAGAACATACGACAGGGTGTTTTGTTTTGGGGAACAGTCAGTGGATATATGTGGAAGATGGAGTTGCAGAGTTTGGATAGTTCATATTGTTAAAAGGAACAACATTTGGAAAGACAGACTGGCCAAAGAGGCCAGAGTATCATTTCACTACTGAAAGGGAAGAATGAGAGGGAAAACAATAGTGCCCTTATTTAGCAGGGGGAAAAAAAAATTAAACAAAGCATTAAATTAAAAGAAGAAATTCAACTGTCTGTACAAAAATGCTAGATGCGTAGGTGATAAACCCCAAAATTTGCTAATATACAGATTAAATTTGAACACGGAGGTATAACTGAAGCAAAGATTTACATGAGTGCAAGTTCAGCGATTAACTTCTCCGTGCTTCAAAATTAGCTTCTAGCCAGTGATCTTTAAGGTTTTCAGTTTAAATTCTAATAGATTAAAAAAAGGACACAAAACCTGGAGCCATGACAGATGACCAAGTCAGCTGATTTGACAGACAAATGAGTGGGGCTCTTTAAACAGTTAACTTTAATGAAAAGGGAAGAAGGTAATAGTCTCCCAGGGCCACATAACTGATGCTAAAACATAACTGATGCTAAAAGTCTCAAGCAAATGACCTTGGAATTTCTGTATTTCAGAAATTATAATTTTCTAATACAGAAAAGCACCATACAGAAATACATCTTAGCATATTAAGAAAAAGAACTTATGGCAGAACTGAAGTAAAGAGTAACTTTTAGAGGATTCAATCATGACTCGATCACATTTGCTACGTACAAGCAAGAGAAGTCCAAAACCAGTAGTACAAATACTTCATGTTTCATGAGAGATACTTGAACAAAAGCTGACAGAATCAGGAGTGAAAACAACTGCATTTAAATTTTAAATGGGACCAACTGAGAGTAATTTCAGAACATTTCATTAAATAGCTAGACAGCCTCAATTCCACAAAACAAGAAAGCCTGAAAAACAGTAAAAGCAGTCTGGATAAGAGGGAAGGTAAAAAGAGAAAGTTGAAATAGGTAAGCCAAAATCTTGGGAAGTATTAAAAATTGTTAAGGGGGGAAAAATCAAATTAAGAATTCAAAAGTTTCAGAGAATTTTATTTTTCTTGTGTTTTAAACTTCACATTTTCATATAAAAAAATACTTAAAACAGCATTGGTCCTTTACTAAATGGGTATGGCTCTTCATATTAACACAGAAAATCCACACATAGTTTGTAAATGTTTGTTTTGTTTTTAGGGAAACATATCATATTTAAAGTGACAATGAAAGAGTTTCCACTACAGCAGCTACTGAAGATGTTACAGAGCCATTACTCAAGTTAGAACATTGTTATTCAGCAGGTCAAGGCACCTCTTATCAAAGAGTTTTGGAAGAACTGACTGAGAAGCCCTCCTGCCTTATAAGCTGAAACCAGGACAGTATTGAAATATCACAAACATCCATATCCCCCCCAAAAAAAAAAAAACCAAGGTTGGGAATGGGATGAGGGAGAGGTTGCATACCAAGAGTTATGTAGTTACAACAGTTCTAATGGTTTGGTTTATAAATGCAGCAGTTTTGAGGAACTAGACTTCTGCTAAGCAACTAATTTGGTGTCATACAACAAACATAGCACACATTAGAGTTGTTTAAGCAGTATTACATTACATGAGAAAGTCCTCAGACAGCTCTGTTTCTAATAAGATCCAGTGATATCCCCATCCTGATAAACTTAAGTGTCTTAACCCACAAGATAGAAGAAAGGTCTGAAATTATTACTGACAATACCTGTAGGTGACACAAAAGCTGTGAACTGGTAAATTAAGAAGATATGATGATGTGAAGTAATTGGAATAACCTGTAAACCAGAAACAGGCAGAGACTGTGCTTCTGAATATAGCTAAATATAAGGTTAACTATACAGGAATAGAGAAAGCAGGTTGCAAATGATGAATGAACCCACCCTGAAAAGCAATTATTTTGAAGACTATTTTAGTTATTGTAGATAGTCTTCTAACCATGAACAGCTTGATGCCATGACTAAAAAGGCTGTTGTATTCCTTGTACAAACCTCAATAGTGGCATTTCAACTAGTAGAAGAGAAATTTTACATCTGTACTTGTAGTAAAGAATATGAACACTGAGGTGTTCATTTCTCATTGTCCAATTCAAAAGTGATGTTGGAAAGGATTAAAAAAAAAGAGAATTATGAGAATGATTAAAGGATTCAAAAATTCACCCTACAGTTAGCATTATGAAATCAATTTAGCTTCACAATAGATACAAAGATTAATGAGTATCTTGGTCTCAGTTTGATGAGTGTCCATGGGTCTGATATCTAATATCAGAGGTCAAAATAGACAAGATATAAAAACAAGTGACTAAAAGCAAATGCTGGACAAATCCAAGCTAAGAACAGGGACAGTGTTTTATAGGGAAAATTATTTTTTATAATATACCAAGAACTCTACAAGTACCTCCATCCCTAAGAGTTTTTAGTGCAAGACCACATTTTTTTTTCCCTAAAATTAATGGTCTTATAGAATCATAGAACCATTAAGGTTGGAAAAGACCTCTAGGATCATCAAGTCCAACAGTCAACCCAACACTGTCATGTCTCCTAAAACATGCCCCAAAGTGCCACGTCTACACATCTGTCATGGTTTCAGCTGGGATAGAGTTAATTTTCTTCACTCTAGCTGGTATAGTGCTGTGCTTTGAAATTAGCATGGAAAAAAACCTGTTGAGATAACACACAGATGTTTAGGCTGTTGCTGGGCAGCGCTTATACTAGTCAAGGACATGTCTAGCTTCCCATGCTCTGCTGGGTGCACAAGAAGCTGGGAGGGGAGGGGGCACAGCTAAGAGAGCGGATTCAAACTGACCAAAGGGATATTCCATATCATGTAACGTCATGCCCAGTATGCTAGCTGGGAGGGGCTGGCCAGGGGAGGGAGGGAGCAATCGCGGCTCGGGGACGGGCAGCGTCGGTCGGCGGGTGGTGAGCGGTTGTATCGTTCATGTTCCCGCGTTTTTTCCCTGTTTTCCCTTTCCTTCCTTTCCCCTTTTATTATATTAACATTACTGTCATTATTATCACATTCATTTATCATCATCATTCTATTGTAGTTATTAAACTGTGCTTATCTCAACCCACAAGTTCTTTTGCTCGTCCGATTCTCTTCCCCATCCCACAGGGGTGGGGGGTGGGGGGGTGAGCGAGCGGCTGCGTGGTGTTCAGTTGCCAGCTGAGGCTGAACCACGACAGTCTATTTTTGGCACCCAATGTGGGGCACGAAGGGTTTGAGATAATAACAGTTGCTGGTCACAGCATTGATTCATCTGCTCGCAGTATTAGTTTGTCCAGTCTTTACCATGCTGATTGTAAAGTACATGTTAAAACTTGCTGTTGGTTTTGTCAGTTTGCTGTGCTCTGCAGTGATTAGAGATATCTTGCCTAGGAGACTTGTTATTAAAACACTGGCCTTGACTGTTATCAGTTATTTAGGTTTTGCATGGAAGCCGTTACTGTACTACAGCTACCACCTCATGGAGGCAATTAGCAATTATACCTCCTCCTCTGAGGAGTTTTTTATAGAGGAAATACAGAATGGCACCGTAGCTACCATCTTATGTAATGTCTCCTCCCTCATTACAACAACTTTTCAGTATCTTGAACATCCTTGTGTAGTTAAGATACATCTGTTGATATTGCTTTGGCAGGTGGTATCAGATCTGTCTAAGGTTAGTAAGCAAGTTAAGAATATAATCCAGAGATCTGTCCCAAGGCTCGATAGCTATGCGTGGCAGGGTATGTGGGAAAGTATGGGCAAATGCCTAAGATGGTGAGCACCCCCCGTGGTGTGGGACTTCACCCCTGAACAAGTGCAGAATCCTGAAAAATGAGTAGAACATTTGGAGGAAGTATGTTGTCACCCTGGCAATTCCAGAGAGATACAAATCACTGCCATGTGCTGGGGTCTGGCTTATGCCTATCGAGCCTTATTTAACACTATTCAGTACCCCCAAGGGAAAGAGAAGGGAGCTACTCCAACCCCCGTGACAAGCACTGCGGCCACCCAACCCGCCGCGACAGATACTGCAGCTACTCCAACCCCGGTGACAAGCACTGCGGCCACCCAACCCGTCGCGACAGAGACTGCAGCTGCTCCAACCCCGGTGATGAGCACGGCGGCCACTCAAACCCCCATGACAGGCACTGCAGCTACTCAAACCCCAGTGCCAAGCGTTGCAGCTGAACCAGAGGACCAACCTGTGCCAGTATCAGTCGCCCCTATACGCAAGAAGAAATCATGGAAGAGAAGGTCAACTCGTTTAGAAAGAGATTACGATGAACCAGGGCCATCACGAGAAGAGGAGGAGGAGGAGGAACCATGTGTACAAGAAACGGAAACTACCCGATCTCTATCCTTGAGTGAGTTGCGGGATATACAGAAAGATTTCGGGCGTCATTCAGGTGAGCACGTTATCACCTGGCTGCTCCGATGCTGGGATAATGGGGCCAGTAGTTTCGAATTAGAGGGGAAGGAAGCCAAACAACTGGGATCCCTCTCTAGGGAAGGGGGCATTGATAAAGCAATTGGAAAAGGAACACAAGCCCTCAGCCTCTGGAGGCGGCTCCTGGCCGCGGTGAGAGAGAGGTATCCCTTCAAAGAAGATATTGTATTTCGCCTAGGAAAATGGACGACCATGGAGAAAGGCATTCAGCATCTAAGGGAATTAGCCATGCTTGAGGTGGTTTATGGTGACCTGGACGATCAACGGTCCTCCAAAGATCCAGATGAAGCTGAGTGCACACGACCCATGTGGCGGAAGTTTGTACGGAGCGCACCATCCTCGTATGCAAACTCATTGGCAGTGATGTCGTGGAAAGATGATGAGACACCAACGGTGGCTGAGTTGATTGATAGACTCCGGGAATATGAAGCGAATCTCTCTTCCTCGCTCGTCTCTGCTGTTGAGAAACTGTCCCGAGAGTTCCAGCAACTCAAAGAAGATATGTCCTACTCCCCACCAGTACGGACCAGTATCTCAGCCATTAGGAGTAATCGTCCCTTGGCTCAAGAGAAGGGATACACATGACGGGGCACCCTATGATTTTACCTGCGTGATCACGGAGAGGACATGAAGAAGTGGGATGGAAAACCTACCCCAGCCTTAGAGGCACGGGTACGTGAGCTGCAAGGGAGAACAATTACTCAGGGGAGTTTGTCCAGGAGAGCTGCTGCCCCAGTTTCCCGTAAGCAATTCTCCAGACAGAGGAGCAGAAGTGCTGATGGCCTGACTGATCTTAACAGAGACACCCGTGATTCATATCTACCGGAAGTGAGTGATGAATACTATGATCAGGACTAGGGGGGCCCTGTCCCCAGCCAGGTGGAGGAAAGGGATAACCGGGTTTACTGGACTGTGTGGATCCAATGGCCTGGCACATCTGACCCACAGGAATATAGAGCTTTAGTGGACACCGGCGCACAGTGCACCTTAATGCCATCAAACTATATAGGGGCAGAACCCATCAGCATTGCTGGAGTGACAGGGGGATCCCAAGAGCTAACTGTATTGGAGGCCGAAGTGAGCCTAACCGGGAATGAGTGGCAAAAGCACCCTATTGTGACTGGCCCAGAGGCTCTGTGCATCCTTGGCATAGACTATCTCAGGAGAGGGTATTTCAAGGACCCAAAAGGTTACAAGTGGGCTTTTGATGTAGCCGCCTTGGAGACGGAGGAAATTAAACAGCTGTCTACCTTGCCTGGCCTCTCGAAGGACCCTTCTGTTGTGGGGTTGCTGAAGGTCAAAGAAAAACAGGTGCCGATTGCCACCACAACAGTGCACCGGCGGCAATATCGCACCAACAGACTCTCTGATCCCCATCCACGGGCTCATTCGTCGACTGGAGAGCCAAGGAGTCATCAGTAAAACCCACTCACCCTTTAACAGTCCCATATGGCCAGTCCGGAAGTCTAATGGAGAGTGGAGGCTAACAGTAGACTATCGTGGCCTGAACGAAGTCACTCCACCGTTGAGCGCTGCTGTGCCAGACATGCTAGAACTTCCATACGAACTGGAGTCCAAGGCAGCCAAGTGGTATGCCACAATTGATATTGCTAATGCATTATTCTCAATCCCTCTGGCAGCAGAGTGCAGGCCACAGTTTGCTTTTACTTGGAGGGGCGTCCAGTACACCTGGAATCGACTGCCCCAGGGGTGGAAACACAGTCCCACTATTTGCCATGGGCTGATCCATAATACTTTGGAAAAAGGTGGAGCTCCCGAACACCTACAGTACGTTGATGACATCACTGTGTGGGGCAATACAGCAGAAGAAGTTTTTGAGAAAGGAAAGGAAATAGTTCAAATCCTCCTGAAAGCTGGTTTCGCCATAAAACAAAGTAAAGTTAAGGGACCTGCACGAGAAATCCAGTTCTTGGGAATAAAACGGCAAGATGGTCGTCCTCAGATCCCCATGGATGTGATCAACAAAATAACAGCCATGTCTCCACTAACCAGCAAAAAGGAAACACAAGCTTTCTTGGGCGTTGTGGGTTTTTGGAGAATGCATATTCCACACTAGAGTCTGATCGTAAGCCCTCTCTATCAAGTGACCCGGAAAAAGAATGATTTCAAATGGGGCCCTGAGCAACAACAAGCCTTTGAACAGATTAAACAAGAAATAGTCCATGCAGTAGCTCTTGGGCCAGTCCGGGCAGGACAAGATGTAAGGAATGTGCTCTACACTGCAGCCGGGGAGAATGGCCCTACCTGGAGCCTCTGGCAGAAAGCACCAGGGGAGACCCGAGGTCGACCCCTAGGGTTTTGGAGTCAGGGATACAGAGGGTCCAAAGCCCGCTATACTCCAACTGAAAAAGAGATATTGGCAGCATATGAAGGGTCCGAGCTGCTTCAGAAGTGGTTGGTACTGAGGCACAGTTGCTCCTGGCACCCCGACTGCCAGTGCTGGGCTGGATGTTCAGAGCAAACGTCCCCTCCACACACCATGCAACTGATGCTACACGGAGTAAATGGGTTGCACTGATCACCCAGCAGGCTCGAGTAGGAAACCCCAGTCGCCCAGGAATCTTGGAAGTGATTATGGACTGGCCAGAAGGCAAAGACTTTGGAATATCACCAGAGGAGGAAGTGACACGTGCTAAAGAAGCCCCACTGTATAACACACTGCCAGAAAAGGAGAAGCAATATGCCCTGTTCACTGATGGGTCCTGTCGCCTTGTGGGAAAGCACCGGAGATGGAAGGCTGCTGTATGGAGTCCTACACGACAAGTCGCAGAAACTGCTGAAGGAGAAGGTGAATCGAGCCAGTTTGCAGAAGTAAAGGCCATCCAGCTGGCCTTAGACATCGCTGAACGGGAAAAGTGGCCAGTGCACTATCTCTATACTGACTCCTGGATGGTGGCAAATGCCCTGTGGGGCTGTTTACAGCAGTGGAAGCAAAGCAACTGGCAGCGCAGAGGTAAACCTATCTGGGCTGCCGCATTCTGGCAAGATATTGCTGCCCCGGTAGAGAACCTGGTTGTAAAGGTACAGCATGTGGCTGCTCATGTCCCCAAGAGTCGGGCCACTGAAGAACATCGAAACAACCAGCAGATAGATCAGGCTGCCAAGATTGAAGTGGCTGAGGTGGATCTGGACTGGCAGCATAAGGGTGAACTATTTCTAGCTCGGTGGGCCCATGACACCTCAGGCCATCAAGGGAGAGATGCAACATACAGGTGGGCTCGTGATCGAGGGGTGGACTTGTCCATGGATGTTATTGCACAGGTTATCCACGAATGTGAAACATGTGCTGCAGTCAAGCAAGCGAAGCGGGTAAAGCCTCTGTGGTATGGGGGACGATGGCTGAAATATAAATATGGGGAGGCCTGGCAAATTGACTATATCACACTCCCACAGACCCGCCAAGGCAAGCGCCATGTTCTCACCATGGTAGAAGCAACCACCGGCTGGCTGGAAACATATCCTGTTCCCCACGCCACTGCCCGGAACACTATCCTGGGTCTCGAAAAACAAGTGCTGTGGCGACATGGCACCCCAGAGAGAATTGAGTCAGACAATGGGACTCATTTCCGAAATAACCTCATAGACACCTGGGCCAAAGAGCACGGCATTGAGTGGGTGTATCACATCCCCTATCATGCACCAGCCTCTGGGAAAATCGAAAGATACAATGGACTATTAAAGATGACACTGAGAGCAATGGGGGGTGGAACATTTAAACACTGGGATACACATTTAGCAAAAGCCACCTGGTTAGTCAACACGAGGGGATCTGCCAGGCGAGCTGGCCCTGCCCAATCAGAATCCTTACGTACTGTGGAAGGGGATAGAGTCCCTGTAGTGCACATAAAAAATATGCTGGGCAAGACAGTCTGGGTTATTCCTGCTTCCAGCAGAGGCAAACCCGCTTGTGGGATTGCGTTTGCTTGAGGACCTGGGTGCACTTGGTGGGTTATGCGGGAGGATGGAGGAGTTCGGTGTGTACCCCAGGGGGATTTAATTTTGGGTGAAAACAGCCAATGAACTGAATAATATGCTGTTAATTGCTATATGATGTTGTATGTCATCACTACTATGGTTGCATCAATGGAATGTTATCATGGTGGGAATCTCCCAATTAATAATAATAGCAAATGAACTTTCAATGGAATCGAGCAAAGTGCAGCAGTGAGAGAACAAGAACTACCAGTGCAGCGGTGATGGAACAAGGACTGACATGCAACAATCTGACCCCACGCACACCGCCTCTCTGAAGGACCCTTACAAGAGATGAAATCCAAAGTCATGGACTAAATGAACTCAATGGACATTTCACAGGCATTCTACAGGGGTGTTCCATAAACTAGTGGAATGATAAATGAAAATCTGCATATATATATATTGTTAAAGGATGAGAAGATGGATAGGGATTATTGAATTTGTACTGAATAGTATGGGACCTGAGCATGATGTCAATGATATGGAATAAGGGGTGGATACTGTCATGGTTTCAGCTGGGATAGAGTTAATTTTCTTCACTCTAGCTGGTATAGTGCTGTGCTTTGAAATTAGCATGGAAAAAAACCTGTTGAGATAACACACAGATGTTTAGGCTGTTGCTGGGCAGCGCTTATACTAGTCAAGGACATGTCTAGCTTCCCATGCTCTGCTGGGTGCACAAGAAGCTGGGAGGGGAGGGGGCACAGCTAAGAGAGCGGATTCAAACTGACCAAAGGGATATTCCATATCATGTAACGTCATGCCCAGTATGCTAGCTGGGAGGGGCTGGCCAGGGGAGGGAGGGAGCAATCGCGGCTCGGGGACGGGCAGCGTCGGTCGGCGGGTGGTGAGCAGTTGTATCGTTCGTGTTCCCGCGTTTTTTCCCTGTTTTCCCTTTCCTTCCTTTTCCCTTTTATTATATTAACATTACTGTCATTATTATCATAATCATTTATCATCATCATTCTATTGTAGTTATTAAACTGTGCTTATCTCAACCCACAAGTTCTTTTGCTCGTCCGATTCTCTTCCCCATCCCACGGGGGGGGGTGGGGGGGTGAGCGAGCGGCTGCGTGGTGTTCAGTTGCCAGCTGAGGCTGAACCACAACAGGGATGGTGACTCTACCACCTCTCTGGGCAGCCTGTTCCAATGCCTGACCTACTCTGTCAGTAAATAAATTTTTCCTAATATCCAATCTAAACCTCCCCTGATGCAGCTTAAAGCCGTTTCCTCTCATTCTATCACTAGTGACCTGGGAGAAGAGACCAACGCCCACCTCGCTACAACCTCCTTGGTCATACATTTCGTATTTGAAGACAAAAAAAAAAGTAGTCGTCTTTTCTCTTATAGGTTCATATATATCACAAAAGCTTTTATACAAGTGAATTCATACATCCACATCAACTCTCTAAAAGCCAATGAGCAGGTAAATGCTCAACACCTATAAATAGTGGGCCAAAAGTTCAACCACTTGCCGCAGTAGAAGATTACCCTCCGGCATTCACATTTACTCTCTTCCCTCCCCCTCAGAACCTGCTGAAGATGCATAAGCCATTCCTTTGTTTTCAGCTCTGTGGTGGGTTGACCCTGGCCAGCAGCTAAGCCCCGACCCAGTCACCTGCTCGCTCCCCCCACAGCGAGATGAGGAAAAGAATCAGAAGAGCAGAAGCTAAAAACTTTCAGATAAAGATAAAGACAGTTTAATAGGTGAAGCAAAAGCCACACATGCAAGCAAAGCAAAAAGAGGAATTAATTCACTACTTCCCATCAGCAGGCAGATGTCCAGCCACTTCCTGGAAAGCAGGGCCTCATCATGTACAATGGTTATTTGGGAAGACAAATGCCATAACAATGAACATTATCCCCCTTCCTCCTTTTTTCACAGACCTTTTATTGCTGAGCACATCATATATTATGGAACAGCTGTCCCCTGTCTGTGTCCCCTCCAAACTTCCTACCCTTCCCCCAGTTATGCACTTGGGGGGCAGGGGGAAGATAAAATCTTGACACTGTGAAAGCACTGCTCAACAACAGCCAAAATATTGGTGTTATCAACACTGTTTTAGTCACAAATCCAAAACACAGCACCATACAGTTTGCTATGAGGAAAATTAACTCCATCCCAGCCAGACCCAATATAACCATTTAATTTCTGTTGCTAACATTGCCCTGGTCTGAGATGAAGTGGCACACATACTGGATTTACTAAGCACTATCAGGGTTAAAATAAAAAAAAAAAAGAAAAAGGGTCCTATATTAGATCCTCAGTTTCCCAAGCCTGATAGGTTCCTAAAAGTACAAGGAATGATGGCATCTTTCCCAACTTTTATGCATTTGAGTTTTTCTGGCCTTATAAGTTAGCATTTGCTGCTATGGAAACGTTCTTTCTGGCTGACTCCCATTTACCCAGAAACATGGGTTGAAATAGTTTCAGGCATTCTTATCCAACATTCTCTAACATGAGCAAGAGAATTAAACGTTCAGATTAAAGACTTCGGAGTTGAAAAACTCTCCTGTGATGTGTTTGTAGAACAAGGAGAAGAGCAACTTTCCTTAACTTTCATAAATGTTCTCACTCAGTACAAGGACTCTTGCCAAAGCTTATTATGTGGTGTTTGACTTTGCACCTAGTAGAACAATGAACTAGCCAAGTGCCAGTAAGTGGTGCACTAGCAGCCAGTGAGCATACAGCTCGGGTACGACGACAGGCATATCAACAGGACTATGCAATAATGCAAGTTCTGTGCCATAAATAAAAACACTGATGTCTAAAATATTTATTCTAATGGAAAATTTCAAAATGTACCTAAACACGTTTCCTTACACAGTTGCTCTATTTATAAAACCATGAGCAAGAAGGTGATTTTTTGGGTTGAGATCATAGCTAATTTCTAAATTCTGAACTAATTCTAGCTCTTCACTAGAATTTAAACTGAAGTTGGCTAAACCCATGCAGAAAAATTTCTGACCCACGTTTGGTGACATTTCCCAAGATCAGAATTCTATTTTGAGTTAACTTCAAATAGAGTTAAGGATCTAAATGCACTGATCTCTCTGTAAAAGAGAGATGATTTTTAAAAAAGGAAAAGATGATACTTCAAATGCTGACTGCCCTTTCCAGTTTCCCTCAAGTATAAAAAAAAGAAAAAAGCCAACCCAAAAAACCCTCCTGTAACAGACTCTTGATAGCTTGTGGTAAATCCTAAAACATTTCAATAAGAACCAGCATGGTATTTTCCTAGATCTAATACAAAAGGCATAGATCAGGGCAGTGTTGTAAGGGGCCTCAGGCAAGAATGCACTCAAGGAAATCATCTTTGCAAGCCTGATGGAGAATGTCCAGGAGGGATGCAAACAACCTAGCAGCAAGGGCCAGTCAAAACCAAGGCAAAAGGAACTAAGGACATCTCCACCTAGATAAGAGTCAGAACACCAGTTGAAACCAACACACCTTGCAATACACTGTGACAAGATTACTCAATGGGCCAACTCATGACCATATGTGGAAGAAGGACTCAGAGTTCATGGAAAGGACACAAAACACACCCCTTCAACAAACCACCAGGGACCACCGGAGCCCACCTGATACCTCTTCAGGGGCTCCAAAGGGACTTAAAACACATGGGTAATTAAGATGCAAGTATTAGAAGTAGTTCCAGGAAATCTAATGCATATGTATATAACTGAGCAATATAAGCTTTGTCTATTGCAACTTGCAGTATGCATGCTAGGAGGCGCACTAGGAGGAATTATCCCCTGTGCATCCGGCACTGTAATAAAGAATGCCTGCTTTTTAACACTACATTGGTGTTAAGGAGTTTTATTCCTGATTTCAGTGACAGTTTTTGGCGACCCAGGTGGGACACTGCTCTTGAACCTCAATGGATCCGCGGGACCACAGGACCTCCAGCTGGCACCAAGGGATTCTCAGAGAGAACCTTCAATCCCTGGACGGAAGAGCTCTGAGCAAGGCCACTGGGAAGGTAAAGGCGTTCTTTTCTTAAAGGATTTAAAAAGACTATTAAAGGTAAAGGTTGCTTGCCTGTAAGGCACTGCAGAAGCTACGCAGGCTTGGACTATCAAGGTACCTTAGGGAAGGCTTGTTTGTACGTTACTACAGGGACACCCAGAGTGCCAGCCAAGGGTCTGGGTTCGAGTCCCAGTGAGATAAAGGAATTAAGCACTTGCTGGCATGAGCGCCTCACGTACCAGCCAAAGGTCTGCCTGCACAGGAAGGTAAAGTTTCTTTAATTGGAAATTGTAATTATAATTTGGTTTTAAGTACTGGCGCTTGTAATATCGGTTTTGGTCAATTATTACGAGAAAGAATTTTGCAAAGTATGTTTTCTGGTTGAGGGTTTGAGTCCCCTCTTCGGTTTTGAAAGGGGTTTGAGCCCCCGAAGTTTAAAGAGTGGGTTAGATTCCCACTGAAAGGGGTTCAAATAGCCAGTTTGGTTAACTGTCTTGACTAGTCTCTGAATTTTGGCTTGATTATCAGAACTACAGATCTGTTTTTGAATGCTCAAATCAGTTGTTTTGGAAATCTCATTTAATACGAGTGGGGAATCATCTAAAGGAGTCATATTGAAGAAATCACCTTTAGGGTGTTTACTGAAGCACTGGAAAAAGCGAGGGGGTGATCCCCTAACAAGGAAACAGTTAACTGAGTATTGTAATCATTACTGGCCAACACATACTTTGAAATAAAATACTATAATAACACTATATTATAATATATTATGTTATAACATAATAAAGTAATAATACTATATTATAGTTAATGTTGTTTTGTAAAAGAGAAGGAAAATGAGATGAGACACCATATGTGGATTTGTTTTTCACGTTGCGGAATGGCTGGAAAAATAGAAAAGAATATGGATTGATTACTGAGGATGCAAATGTTTTGGCTTTAAAATAAATTCAGGACAAACACCTAAACAATGTTGCTCTGTATCGTGGTTAAGCCGGCAGCTCAACCCCGCACAGTCGCTCGCTCACTCCCCCACCGGTAGATGGGGGAGAGAATCAGAAGGGTAACGCTCGTGGGTTGGGATAAGAACAGTTTAATAATTAAAATTAAAAGAAACAACAGTAGAAATGCAATGTAAAGGAGAACAACAAGAGGCGCAAAGCCCCGGGGGAGGGGGGAAGGGAGGGGAGAGGGGGAACGAACCGCCGAAACAAACCGCACGAGACCCAGCCGCTCGCTCGCCGCCCGCCAACCCGACGCCACACCAAGCTGCAACTGCCCCCCCTCAATACACTGGTCATGGTGTCACATGGTATGGAATGAACATGCCATTGGCCAGTCGGGGTCAGCCGCCCCCACCATGCCCCTGCCCCTCCCAGCCCCCACCACCACACCACGCAGCAGAGCACAGGAAGCTGGAAAGGTAGCCAACCCCCACAGTGAGGACAATTAACCCCTTCTCAGCCAAAACCAGTACATCCTCCACCCCTTATTCCATACCATTTACGCCATGCCCAGGACCCATACAATCCAATACAACCATACCAACCACCACCCCTCCCCTTCCCATCCTTTAACATAATACACAGACATCATTCCCTTAGTTCATGCACCTTCCCTGTAAAAAGTCCATTAAAATGTCCACTGAGTTCACCCAGTCCATGACTCTGGGCTCCGTCCGCTGTATCAGTCTTTCAGGGTGGGAGAGATGGTCCGTGTGGCATTGGGTTGCTGCATACCGAGTCAGTCATCATTCCATTACTGCTGCACGGCTTGTTTCATATTTTATGTTCCATGGGTTGGGAGGCTCGTACTCCGATATCATTGATACAACACAGAGGTGACAAGCAATATTATATAGCAGTTCACATTGTACCATTCAGTTCATTGACTGTTTTCGCCCAAAATCAAATCCCCTTGAGGCACACATCGGATTTCTCCATCCTCCCGCATCACCCACCAAGTGCATCCAGGTCCTCGAGCAAAAACAATCCCACGAATGAGTTTGCCTTTGCCAGAGGCAGGAAGAACCCAGACTGTTTTGCCCAGCATACTTTTTGTGTGCACTACAGGGACTCAGGGCTGGTACGTGATAGGGGATGTGATACACCCACTCAGTACCATGCTCTTTGGCCCAGCTGTCTATGACGTTACTTTGGAAATGAGTCCCATTGTCTGACTCAATTCTCTCTGGGGTGCCATGTTGCCACAGGACTTGTTTTTCAAGATGCAGGATAGTGTTCTGGGCAGTGGCGTGGGGAACAGGATATGTTTCCAGCCAGCCGGTGGTTGCTTCTACCACTGTAAGCACATGATGCTTGCCTTGGCAGGTTTGTGGGAGTGTGATATAGTCAATTTGCCAGGCCTCCCCATATTTATATTTCAGCCATCGTCCCCCATAACACAGAGGCTTTACACACTTCACTTGCTTGACTGCAGCACATGTGTCACATTCGTGGATAACCTGCGCAATAACATCCATGGACAAGTCCACCCCTCGATCACGAGCCCACCTGTATGTTGCATCTCTCCCTTGATGGCCTGAGGTGTCATGGGCCCATCGAGCTAGAAATAGTTCACCCTTATGCTGCCAGTCCAGATCCACCTCAGCCACTTCAATCTTGGCAGCCTGATCTATCTGCTGGTTGTTTCGATGTTCTTCAGTGGCCCGACTCTTGGGGATGTGAGCATCCACATGACGTACCTTTACAACCAGTCTCTCTACCCGGGCAGCAATATCTTGCCACAATGTGGCAGCCCAGATGGTTTTACCTCTGCGCTGCCAGTTGCTTTGCTTCCACTGCCTTAGCCAGTCCCACAGGGCATTTGCCACCATCAGGAGTCAGTATAGAGATAGAGCACTGGACACTTTTCCCGTTCAGCAATGTCTAAGGCCAGCTGGATGGCCTTTACCTCTGCAAACTGGCTCGATTCACCTTCTCCTTCAGCAGTTTCTGCTACTTGTTGTGTAGGACTCCATACAGCAGCCTTCCATCTCCGGTGCTTTTCCACAAGGCGACAGGACCCATCAGTGAACAGGGCATACTGCTTTTCATCTTCTGACACTTCGTTAAACAGTGGGGCTTCTTCAGCACATGTCACTTCCTCCTCTGGTGATAATCCAAAATCTTTGCCTTCTGGCCAGTCCATAATCACTTCCAAGATTCCTGGGCGACTGGGGTTTCCTACTCGAGCCCGCTGGGTGATCAGTGCAACCCATTTACTCCGTGTAGCATCAGTTGCATGGTGTGTAGAGGGGACGTTTCCTTTGAACATCCAGCCCAGCACTGGCAGTCGGGGTGCCAGGACCAACCGTGCCTCAGTACCTACCACTTCTGAAGCAGCTCGGACCCCTTCATATGCTGCCAATATCTATTTTTCATTTGGAGTATAGCGGGCTTTGGACCCTATGTATCCCCGACTCCAAAACCCTAGGGGTCGACCTCGGGTCTCCCCTGGTGCTTTCTGCCAAAGGCTCCAGGTAGGGCCATTCTCCCCAGCTGCAGTGTAGAGCACATTTTTTTACATCTTGTCCTGCCCGAACTGGCCCAAGAGCTACTGCATGAACTAACTCCTGTTTAATCTGTTCAAAGGCTTGTCGTTGCTCAGGGCCCCATTTGAAATCATTCTTTTTCCGGGTCACTTGATAGAGAGGGCTTACGATCAGATTATAATTTGGAATATGCATTCTCCGAAAACCCACAACGGCCAAGAAAGCTTATGTTTCCTTTTTGCTAGTTGGTGGAGACATGGCTGCTATTTTGTTGATCACATTCATTGGGATCTGACGATGTCCATCTTGCCATATGATTCCTAAAACCTGGATCTCTTGTGCAGGTCCCTTCACCTTACTTTGTTTTATGGCAAAACCAGCTTTCAGAAGGATTTGGACTATTTTCTCTCCTTTCTCAAAAACTTCTTCCGCTGCGTTGCCCCACACAATGATGTCATCAATGTATTGAAGGTGTTCTGGAGCTTCTCCCTTTTCCAGTACAGTCTGAATCAGTCCATGGCAAATGGTAGGACTGTGTTTCCACCCCTGGGGCAGTCGATTCCAGGTGTACTGGATGCTCCTCCAAGTGAAAGCAAACTGTGGCCTGCACTCTGCTGCCAGAGGGATTGAGAAGAATGCATTAGCGATATCAGTTGTGGCATACCACTTGGCTGCCTTGGACTCCAGTTCGTATTGAAGTTCTAGCATGTCTGGCACAGCAGCACTCAACGGTGGAGTGACTTCATTCAGGCCATGACAGTCTACTGTTAGTCTCCACTCGCCATTAGACTTCCACACTGGCCATATGGGACTGTTAAAGGGTGAGTGGGTCTGACTGATGACTCCTTGGCTCCTCAGTTGGTGAATGAGCTCAAGGATGGGGATCAGAGAGTCTCTGTTGGTGCGATATTGCCGCCGGTGCACTGTTGTGGTGGTGATCGGCACCTGTTTTTCTTTGACCTTCAGCAACCCCACCACAGAAGAGTCCTTCAAGAGACTGGGCAAGGTAGACAGCTGTTATATTCCCTCCATCTCCTAGGCAGCTACACCAAAAACCCACCTGTACCCTTTTGGGTCCTTGAAATACCCTCTCCTGAGGTAGTCTATGCCAAGGATGCACAGAGCCTCTGGGCCAGTCACAATAGGGTGCTTTTGCCACTCATTCCCGGTTAGGCTCACTTCAGCCTCCAATACAGTTAGCTCTTGGGATCCCCCTGTCACTCCAGCAATGCTGATGGGTTCTGCCCCTATATAGTTTGATGGCATTAGGGTGCACTGTGCGCCGGTGTCCACTAAAGCTTTATACTCCTGTGGGTCGGACATGCCAGGCCATTGGATCCACACAGTCCAGTAAGCCCGGTTATCCCTTTCCTCCACCCGGCTGGAGGCAGGGCCCCTCTAGTCCTGATCATGGCAGTCACAACTCACTTCCTGTAAATGTGAATCAGGAGTCCCTCTATTACACTTAGAAATAAAATCTGTGCTTCTACTCCTCTGTCTGGGGACTTGCTCGCTGGAAACTGGAGCAGCAGCTTTCCTGGAAGAGCCTCCCTGAGTGACTGTTCTTCCTTGCAGTTAACGTACCCATGCCTCTAGGGTTAAGGTAGGCTTGCCATCCCACCTCATCATGTTCTCTCCGTGGTCACGCAGGTAGAACCACAGGGTGGCCCGTGGTGTGTATCCTCCCCTTTGAGCCAAAGGATACTTATTCCTAACAGCTGAGACACTACTCTGTCAAGGTGGGGAGTAGGACATATCTTCTTTGAGTTGCCGGACCCCTCGGGATAGTTTCTCCACAGCAGAGACTAGCGAGGAAAAGATATTTGTTTCGTAATCCCGGAGTCTATCAATCACCTCTGCCACTGTTGGTGCCTCGTCCCCTTTCCAGGACATTACTGCCAATGAGTTTGCATGCAAAGATGGTGCGCTCCGTACAAACTTCCACCACATGGGTCGTGTGCACTCAGCTTCATCTGGATCTTGGGATGACCGTTGATCGTCCAGGTCACCATAAATCACCTCAAGCACAGCTAATTCCCTTAGATACTGGATGCCTTTCTCCATAGTTGTCCATTTTCCTGGGCGATATGTAACATCTTCTTTAAAGGGATACCTTTCCTTCACTCTTGACAGGAATCGCCTCCAGAGGCTAAGGGCTTGTGTTCTTTTCCCTATTACTTTGTCAACACCCCCTTCCCCAGAAAGGGATCCCAATTGTTTGGCTTCTTTTCCCTCTAGTTCCAGGCTACTGGCCCCATTATCCCAGCATGGGAGCAGCCAGGTGACCATGTGCTCACCTGAACAGTGTCTGAAATCTTTTCGCATACCTCGCAACTCACTCAAGGAGAGGGATCGGGTGGTCGCTATTTCATTTATGACTTCTTCCTCCTCTCCCCATGATGGCCCTGGTTCTTCATCATCCCGTTCTAAACGAGTTGATGTCCGCTTCCAGTATTTCGTCTTGTGTATGGGGGCAACTGATACTGGTACGAGTTTATTTTCTGAGCCAGCTCCAGTACTTGTTGTGGGGGTTTGAGTGGCTGCAGTGCCTATAGTCAGGGCTGGAGTGTCTACAGTGCCAGTCAATTTGCATTACAATACAGAGACTTTCTCTTCCCCCTGGGGGCACTGAATACTGTTGAGCAGGGCTCAGTATGCATGGGCCAGGCCCCAGCATGTTGCAGTTATCTGTGTCTCTCTGGAGTTCCCAGTGTAACAACATGCTTCCTCCAAATATTCTACTAGTTTTTTAGGATTCTGCACTTGTTCAGGGGTGAAACTCCAAAACACTGGGGGTGCCCACTGCCCTAGGTATTTGCCCCTGCTATCCCACATGCCCTGCCACTCCTAACTATCAAGCCTCGGGGCAGATTTCTCGGTGATATTCTTAAGTTGCTTAGTCAAAACCAAAACAACATGCCCAAAAACTAACAATAAGTGCACCTTAACCACCCACGGATGTTCAAGATACAAAAAGGTTGTTGTAACAAAGGCACAGACATCATAGAACAAAGTTGCAAAGGTACTATTCTGTATTTCCTCCATATAAAATCTCTCAGAGGAGGAGGTATAATTGCTAATTGCCTCAACAAGGTGGTATCCAAAGTACAGTAAGGGTTCCAGCCAAAACCCCAAATACCAGATGAAGCTGAAAATGAGTGTTTGTATAACAAATCTTGTAGGCAAAACGTTACTAATCACAGCAGACTCAACAAACCAACACTCATCTTTAACACCAACTGCAAAAAGGACAACATGGTGCTGTGACGAGCAGCTGTTGTTATCTCCAATCCTTGAGCCCCACGTTGGGCGCCAAAAAGACTGTCGTGGTTTAGCCGGCAGCTCAACCCCACACAGTCGCTCGCTCCCTCCCCCACCGGTAGATGGGGGAGAGAATCAGAAAGGTAACGCTCGTGGGTTGGGATAAGAACAGTTTAATAATTAAAATTAAAAGAAACAACAGAAATGCAATGTAAAGGAGAACAACGAGAGGCGCAAAGCCCCGGGGATGGGGGGAACGAACAGCTGAAACAAACCACACGCGCCACAGCCGCTCGCAGACCCGACGCCACGCCGAGCTGCAACCTGCCCCCCCTCAATATATTGGTCATGGTGTCACATGGTATGGAATGAACCTGCCATTGGCCAGTCGAGGTCAGCCTCCCCCACCATGGTCCTGCCCCTCCCAGCTCCCCCCCCCGCAGAGCGCAGGAAGCTGGAAAGGTAGCCGACCCCCACAGTGATGAGAATTAACCCCTTCTCAGCCAAAACCAGCACACTCTGCATGTAGTATTTGTAAAAGGTGTAAAAATACAAGGAGTCAGTGGAAGAGGAATATGATGTAGGATTATTAGTGGCTCTGAGACAGGGAAATCTATGGGGAGGTAATAACCAGGGTGGAAACAGGGAAGCAGGACAAGTGGGTAAGAGGGATGTGAACAGTGATGCTGAAAGTGAAGGGGAGAATTTCAGTCCAGTAGCAGGATGAACTAGGAGAAGGGAGTGGTGCTTCAAGCACCCTTAAGGCAGGCTGTGGGTCTGACAGGAGAACTGGCGTGGGTTAAAGTACCCTCCTTGGTAGTAGACTTAAGGGCTTGGAAAGAGATGGCTGGAACTTATAGGGAAGACCTGGAAAAGGTGGCAAAGGCATTGGAAACTATTGTGGAGAATCATGATCCAGAGTGGAAGGATATACAGGTGGTGCTGAATATATTGTTGACATATGAGGAGCAGGAGGCTGCTGTGGTTAAAGCTAGGGAAGAAGCAGAGAGGTTCATGCTCAGAACACAGAGGCAGGAAGACTGGAGGATCATTCTTACCACCAACCCCCCGAATTGGGACCCTAACAATTAGGCACAAAGGTTACTGTTAACTGAATATCAGAGGTTGATATTGTTCGGTGTAAGAAATGCGATTCTAAAACCAAAAAACTTGTCAAAATTTTATCAGGTGGTACAAGGGAAAGATGAAACTCCGTCAGCTTTCTTTGAATGACTATGTGATGTGGCTAGGAAATGGATGTATTTGGTGACTTTGGGGCAGTCGAATCCTGGTATTAGGAGAAAACTGCAAAAGCATAAGTTGTTAGAGGTGGTGTGGAAGGTATATATTAATAGGGAGGAGGAGAAGCAGCGACAGGAAAAGGATCAAGTTAAGAAAGAAAATCACACGGCTCAATTGCTAGCTGCAGCAGTAGTGGAAAGCAAATGAAAGAGCTAAAGGCAAAATGATGGGTATAGGTTAGATCACCCTCCTATGGGAGGAAGAAGGAGGACGTCCCTTTAGACCTGGGGAGAGTAAACCTCTGAATATGGATCAGTGCATTTTTGTAAACAAAAGGGGCATTGGGAGAGGGAATGCCCTCTGAAGTGTTTTCCAAGAAAACAGGAAAATCCCAAGGTGGAAGAGCTGCTTGCTTTGGGTCAAGCTTCAGAGTGACAGGGACCAGGGCATGAATCAAGTCTCCCCAACAGAAGCCCTGGCTACCTTGAAGTTGGGGAATAAGACAGATTTTTATGTGTATATATATGTATATAACTGAGCAATATAAGCTTTGTCTATCTCGACTTGCAGGATGCATGCTAGGAGGAATTATCCCCCATGCATCTGGCACTGTAATAAAGAATGCCTGCTTCTTAATACTACATTGGTGTTTAAGGAGTTTTATTCCCAATTTCGGTGACAGCAGGACCTTGGGAAGACATTCAGTCCAATTATTTGCTCCAAGAAAAACCCTAGTCTAGTGCCATTCTTAACAGATGCTTCTTCCACTACAGAGGTCAGCCTAATTCATGAATAGCCAAGTTCTGAGATGAAAGCACCAATACACAGCTCAGTTGCATGAAGACAACAGTGATAAAGCCTCTCCTATTGGGGTGGGTTGACTCAGTCACACCCTTCTGATTCTCTCCCCCAGAGGGAGGGAAAAAGCAAGAAAAAAAAAACCAAAACTAGTAGGCTGAGATAAAGACAGTTTAATCAGGGAAGGAAGGACAGATGGAAATCACTCACCACCAGCAGACTGATGCCCAGCCAGTCCCCAAGAAATGGGTACTTTGGCAAAACTCTCCCCCCCTCCCCCTCCCTTTGGTCAATTCAGATCAGCTGTCCTGGCTATGTCCCCTCACAACCTCTTCCCACCCTCAGCTTACTCCCTGGGGCAGCAGAATGAAAAACACAGAAGGCCTTGATGCTGTGCAAGCACTGTTCAGCAGTAGCTAAAACATTGGTGACCAAAACAGAGTTTGAAAACACACCCGTCTAAAACACAGCACCATATGGGCTGCTATGAGGAGAATTAACTCAGTCTGAGCCAGATGCAGTAAACCTGTCTTTTCACTTCACTGATTCACTAAGGGTTTCCATTTTTATAGACTTTTTGATGCCCCACTGCTTTATTCAACCTATACACATATTAGATATCACCTCCTCTCCACAGAAAGATGAGTTGAACCAACTGTGGGGCTTTTCTAAACCATGTAGTTCCTAACAGTAGCTTGTTGGATGTTTCTCCTTGAATGGACCAACAGAAGAGGAATCTTCTGTTTGACTGATGGATTTTGTTTGTTTCTGGCATAGTCACATCACCTTCTCAAACACATAAACAAAACAGTAGCATTTTTCTGTTAGCAACTGCATCCACACAGGAGTTCCATGACAAAGCTCTATAGTACTGACCCAGCTCTAAACATTAAACATAGTATGCAAATTAAATAGCTTGATTATTCCAAGCAATATGTATTTTCAAAAACCACAAAGAACAAAAATCTGTCAACAATCACCTTTATTCTCTATATCAACATTATTCTTTGGGGAAGCAATGTGCTTTCAGAACATGTAAGATTTAATCTTAAATTTATACTTGTGTGGGAATGGTTCAAAGCTGTGTCAGGGGAGGTTCAGACTTGACATTAGGAAGCACTTCTTCACCAAGAGGGCGGTCAAACACTGGAACAGGCTTTCTAGAGAGGTGATCAATGCCTGTCAGTGTTTAAGAGGCATTTGGACAATGCCCTTAATAATATACTTTAACTTTTGAATAGCCCTGAATTGGTCAGGCAGTTGGACTAGATGATCATTGTAGGTCCCTTCCAACTGAAAGTGTCTATCCTTAAATTTAGCTGGGGGGGGGGGGGGGGGGGGGGGGGAACCACACACCCACATTTATGTTGTTCCTGGAACTTCCCCAGTAACTTTTCAAACTTTCCAAACTGTAGTATCACTTAGACTCATGCCCTTCAGTACTGACATATCTCATTTCTTTGCATAGGGTTAACGCAATACTTAAAGCCTGTTGCGCACTTACTACTTTGATCTTAAGAATACCGTATACATGGTTTCATAGTATTTCCTACATCCAAGTCCTTCCTCAGTTTTGATATTGCTTTCTTGCTCTTGATTCTTGCTAGCCAGGCTTTTTAAATAAGTAGAGCAAATTAAAGGTGATAGTTGAAAAACTTTCCATTCTTTTATTAGCAACAGCTGTTGCTAATAAAACTGTAGGAACAACTGTTCCTAGTCTTGTTCAAGTATGAGAACCCTTCTTTCCTGAGCGTTATTCCATTCAGCACTGTAAGAAACACACATCTACCTTACAATGCTATTTTCATACCTTCCTGGGGTTAATTTTGCAGAGATTGTCATATTACTTCAAAAGAAACGCTGTCCCTTATGAAATTGCCATTGCCTTTATACACCAACAAAAGTTATTTGAAGTAGCTAAAGAATTATTTCTTAACATTACAATATATACTCAAAAGTCCCTTCGAGAGATTCCTCTGTTCAGCATATACATTTCCCTCCTGTACAAATTCAATATTGTTTTTAATAGGTAGTACAAATTTGGGGCCCCTTGGCTTTCTGACATATGAGAAAAATTATGTCAGCATTCTTTGACTATTGAGGTTCTAAGCTAATTTTCATTAACTATAGTAGATCACTTCTAAAGAAGGAAGATCAAAACAAACAAAAAAATTTCAATTTTTTGAAATGTACTTGATCATAGAATCACAGAATGGTTTAGGTTGGAAGGGACCTTTAGAAGTCATCTAGTCCAACACACACACCCCCCGCAGTTAACAGGGACATTCTCAGCTAGATCACATTGCTCAGAGCCCTATCCAACCTGACCTTAAATGTTTCCAGGGATGGGGCCTCCACAACCTCTCTGGGCAACCTGTTCCAGTGTTTCACCACCCTTATTGTAAAAAATTTCTTCCTTATATCCAGTCTAAATCTACCCTCCTTTAGTTTAAAACCATTACCCCTTCTCCTGTCACAACATGCCTTGCTAAAGAGATTGCCCCCATCCTTCCTATAGTCCCCCTTCAAGTACTGGAAGGCTGCAATAAGGTCTCCCCACAGCCTTCTCTTCTCCAGGCTAAACAACCCCAGCTCTCTCAGCCTTTCCTCATAGGAGAGGTGTTCCATCCCTCTGACCATTTTTGTGGCCCTCTGGACCCACTCCAACAGGCCCATATCTTTCCTGTGCTGAGGGCTCTAGAGCTGTATGCAGTACTCCAGGTGGGGTCTTCACCAGAGCAGAGTAGAGGGGCAGAATCACCTCCCTCAACCTGCTGGCCATGCTTCTTTTGATGCAGCCCAGGATATGGTTGGCTTTCTGGGCTGCGAGCACACATTATTGGCTCATATCCAGCTTTTCATCCACCAATACCCCAAGTCCTTCTCTGCAGGGCTGCTCTCAATCCCTTCACCCCCCAGCCTGTACTGATATCAGTGATTGCCCAGACCCAGGTGCAGGACCTTGCACTTGGCTTTGTTGAACCTCATGAGGTTCTCACAGGCCCACCTCTCCAGCTTGTCTAAGTCTCTTTGGATAACAATCCATCCTTCTGGCCTGTCAACTGCACCACCCAGCTTGGTGTCATCTGCAAACTTGATGAGGGTGCACTTGATCCCACTGTCTAGGTCACTGATGAAGATATTGAACAGTATTGGTCCCAGTATGGACCCCTGAGGGATGCCACTTGTCAACAGTCTCCATCTGGACATCAAGCCATTGACCACTACCCTCTGGATGCAACCATCCAACCAATTCCTTATCCACCAAACAGTCCACCCATCAAATCCATACCTCTCCAGTTTAGAGAGAAGGATGCTGTGGGGGACCATATCAAAGGCCTTACAGAAGTCCAGATAGATGACATCCATAGCTCTTCCCTTGTCCACTGATGTAGTCACTCCATCATAGAAGGCAACTAGGTTGGTCAGGCAGGCCTTGCCCTTGGTGAAACCACGCTGGCTGCCTCGAATCACCTCCCTGTCCTCCATATGCCTTAGCATAGCTTCTAGGAAGATCTGTTCCATGATCTTCCCAGGCACAGAGATGAGGCTGACAGGTCAGTAGTTCCCTGGGTCCTCCTTTCTACCCTTTTTAAAGATGGGCACAATGTTTCCCTTCTCCCAGTCCCCAGGGACTTCACCTGACCACCATGACTTCTCAAATATCATGGAGAGTGGCTTGGCAACTACATCAGCCCATTCTCTCAGGACCCTGGGATGCATCTCATCAGGTCCCACAGACTTGTGTATATTTAGGTTTCTCAGGCAGTCACAAACCTGATCTTCCCTTACAGTGGGAGGGGCTTTATCCCCCCACACCCCCACCCCACCCTCCAGTCTGCATCCTGCAGTCCATCAACTCAGGAGGGGTGAGGAAATTAGTTATAAGTGAAGACTGAAGCAAAAGAGTTGTGAGTACCTCAGCCTTCTCCTCATCTGTTGATAATAGGTCACCATTCTTGTTCATCAGAGGGGTATGCTTTCTTTAACTTTCCTTTTCTGGTTGACATACCTGTAGAAGCTCTGTTATTCTTTGTTTCCCTTGCTAAATTCTGCTCCAGCTGCACTTTGGCCCTCCTGACCCCATCCCTACACAACCGGGCAGCATCCCTACACTCTTCCCAGTACTTGATTTTGCCAAAGCTTATAGATATATAGATGTAGCTAGCAAGATATTGCTAATTATTTTCCTAGATACTGAAGACATTTCCTGATGAGGAAATAATGCATAACATAAGTATATACAGTGTACAGGCATAGCATGTCCAGTAGTGAAGGTTTATGGCTACAGTAACATCTAGGCCCAAACATTGCTGTCTGAGACCAGGCAAAACTTCCACTGATGACAGTCAAAGTTATATATATAGAGAAAGCTAGAGCACATGGCTCTTACTAAACGATAAATATGTACATACATGCTTAAAACAAGCATACAGAATACTGTACATTGTTTGATATACATCAATATAAAACACTCAAAACACCTTTTTTGGTACTGTAACTAAATGTTTTTACAACAGCAAATAACAGCTGGATATTAACTTTATGCTCTGATGAACAATCATAAGGTTTTACAAAGTGTTCAGTAGTAATGACATCCAGAAGAATTTGAAAAATACAGGAGATGAAAACCTAATTCAGTGGAAGACTGAATTCATTCCAAAGTACCTTAAGCATTACAGCCAAGTTGTGCTAGCTGTACTATTACTATGTCTTTGTAATGCACTTCAGTGAATATGTTAGAGTTCTCACTTTTTAGACTTATAATAATAAAAAAAGATACTTTGCTTAATTTTTAGAATAGATTAGATCAGGACAATGATGGTATTTTAATGTTTAATCATAGTGTCATGGTTTTAGCTGGGATAGAGTTAATTTTCTTCATTGCAGCTGGCACAGTGCTGTGCTTTGGACTTAGTATGAAAATAATGTTGATAACACACAGAAATTTTAGTTGTTGCTAGGTAGTGCTTGTACTAGTCAAGGACTTTTCCAGCTTCCCATGCTCTGCCGGGTGCACAAGAAGCCAGGAGGGGAGGGGGCACAGCTAAGAGAGCGGATTCAAACTGGCCAAAGGGATATTCCATATCATGTAATGTCATGCCTAGTATATTAATTGGGGGGAGCTGGCTGTGGCTATCTGAGCCATTGTGGCTCAGAGACCAGCGGCAGTGGGTGGTGAGTGGTTACATCACTTGTTTGGATTTATTTTTTTTCCTCCTCCCAAGGTTTCATCTCACCCTCTCATTATTTTCTTTTTCGTTATATTACTATTACAATTTTATTTTAATTATTATACTGTTCTTATCTCAACCCATTAGTTTTCTTGCTTTTGCTCTTCCAATTCTCTCCCCCATCCCACAGGGGTGGGGGGAGTGAGCGAGCAGCTGTGTGGTATTTAGTTGCTGACTGGGGCTAAACCACAACACATGGAGAGGGTTTATTTTTTAACTAATATTTAAAATAATCTTATCATGCAAAAAAAGTTTTCTAGAAATTACTTTTCAACATTTTAAACTCTTTGATCCCATGAAAAGTAAAGAGATATCATTTCTAATAAACAAGAAGGGTGTACACAGCATAGTGTGTATCACACCGTAACAGTAAGCTACATGGTTAGGAAGGAAATATTTCACTTTGCAAGGAAGCGCTATAACTTCTAAAAGTTAAGGAGGGGAAAAAAGAAATCCTCTTTTCTGAGCCAGAATTTTTTCTTTATATTTGCTACATATGTGCATTTCTATGTAGATCTAACTTTTAAGTAAGAAAGAAAATGCAGCATACATATGCTCATTTGTTCCTTAAAACCTTTTGAGTTATTACCTTTTACTTTTCACTTGCAACAATGGTCAATTAACAGAGCTCTGCTTAAGCTGTGTTCTCTCCTTATGATCAGAAGGATATACCTTTGTCCCATGTTCAAAAGCCTTTAATCCACTTAGGCTTCCAAAGTCCAAGAACACTTTTCAAAGTGGGAGTGAAGTTGGCACTTTTGAAAAAAAGCTTGCTTAATGTTTACATAAAATAAAGTTAAACAATACTGCTACTTTAAGTTTTGAGGGACAAAGATATGTAATGGTACAGTAGAGGTCAAGTCAATTAAAAAATGGATGACTTGAAGCAATTTCAAACATTTATGTTCCCAGTCTCACCATTTTAATTATTATTTTACTATTTAAGTTCTTTTGTCCATCTCAACCATACACATGACATAAATAGAAACTTAAGAACTGAACAAATGACTATGCTGGGGATGCAGTGAGAGTGACTGAAAGAAGTCCTGTCAGATACCCAAGAGAAACCCACTAATTAAAATAAAATTTTAGAAAGTTATTTTGCGGGGAGCTTTATTTTTTAAAAAAAACTGAAACTTGAATCTCTATCCAACCCCGTGACTTCAACAGTGGTTCATTGCTATACTGCATTTTACAAGACGAGATCATTAACTGTTAAACAACTGCACATGCACAAACACTTGCAAACAAATATATAACTGAGGCTGACAAAGTACAATATTAAAAATGTGTACACAATAACGATTTCTATACAGGTTTCTACTCAACTACAGATATGCTATTAAGTATGAAGCAGAAGGTTTACCCCTCAGTTTCTCGTACATCACGCTTATATCTTCAGAAGCATGGTTTATACCGATACATGCAGAAAACATTCATGCGGGCAATCAGTGAGTTTTCTCCAAAGCTTTTCAGTGATGGCTTCTTATCTATTTGCTCTGAAATCACCTTATTTCATTTGGTCTAAAGTAATGCCACAATTAGGCCCTAATCTACCATTACATAGTTATACAGGTACCGTTACTAGTGGGTGGATCTTATAAAACAATACAGTTTCTGCACTACTGATTATAAAACCAAATCTCTGAATTCCTTCTCTGGGTGGTATATGTTGGTATCATTCAATAAGTTTCATGCATTTTTAAAAACTTGGGAGAAACTTCTAGCATTACTGCAAGAAAAACAGGAAATGCAGAAACAATTTGGACCTGAGTAACAAGACAAATGTCAACTACCCCTCCTGTAGCAAATGTATACAGTTAAGTAATCAAACATCCATAAAATTACACAAATTCAAGCTATCTGTCCTCTATTTTTTCTTGGTTTTGGATCTTGAAATAGCCACAGCACACACTTCCATCAACCAAAAATTAGGCCAAAATGAGACAATGTTATTACTGGTAGCATCTTATCTGTCTCCATCCCTCTTTTTTCCACATCAGTTAAGGATCCCAATACCTTTCTCCATATACAGAAGACCAACTGTATTATTTAAAGTAGGAAATAACACATTCGTAAGCAAGCATTAAAATAAATTCTGACTTCCTTCCAACTCTCCTTACCTTATTGAAAGGGCAGTTTATTCCCCCAATGTAAATCATTACTTTCACGTACATGACCCAAGACAAAAAGTCTTTGGCATAAACACCACACATCCACATGAAACATTCCCATTCATCCACACACCAAACACTGGTGCAGACCTATTTCAAGGCCTGCTAGTCTAAGGCAGAAGCTGTATTACCACAAGAACTACACAATGTAGTGTAGAGTACATCAGATATAGACAAATGTATTTTAATTCAAAAGGTTTGTTTTAACACGAGCCAAATTCCTATTAAACAATCATTGCCTTTGCACACTTGTGGCTCCAAAACAACCACCTCTTAATTAAAAGAGAAATGATACTGAACAGTGTGTGGATTCCAAAGGTATTAAAGAACCTGTTATCCTCCAGCGTACTTAAGGTTACTCTTCAGCTTCATAGGTGCATCTGGGTCTTTATGGTTTCTTTCTCCTTTTGCTTTAAAAAAAAAAATTACTCTACAATCTGGGCATAAACCCCTTATCCCAGTTTGCCTCATTAAATAAAAATCACAATTTTAAAAAAATGCAACCGGTGACCCAACAACCTTTTCAAGGCTCACCGAACAATTAAAGCCTGTCACCATCAGTCTGCAAAGCAAACCCCACCCCTCCCCGCAAGCTCTTTTATTAATCTGCTTCCTTATCATCACTCTCCTACACCCATCATCGCCGATATTCCCCCAAAACCCCCTCACTCACCAGACATCCTCTTCCTCTCCCTCTCCATTTTGGAAGATCGGGTTCCCTACCATATCAAACCCACCTATAGGAACCACGGGTATTGACCCAGCTACAAGCGCCTCGGCGAAGCCTGTACGCGGGCGCACACACAGAACGCGACGGAGGATGAACGGCGAGCGGGTCACCAACACCGCGGCCGCCCCGCGGAGAAGGTGGCGAGCGCCTGGGGGAAACCGAACCGATCGCGCCACATAACGCACCGGTGGGGCCAACTAGAGGGAGCCTGGGGCGGCGATGTCTGGGCTGCACCCCCAGGGGCACTTAAAGCGTGTGTACCGACGGCGGCCCGCACTCACCCAGCAGTAGCAGCTTCAGCTCCCGACGGGCGTCCCGCTTGTCCCGGCGCAGCTGCCGCTCGATCTCGTCGTTGATCCGCCGGGCTTCCTTGGCTTCCTCGCTCAGGCAGCACGCCATGATGGACTCCAAAGTCATTCTTCCTGACTGGTTCAGACACAACCCCCACCCTAAAAACGCGCGCGCACACACGCCCACCCCCCCACCAGAGCACCAGCCCCGGGAGTCCCCACCCGAGCACTGCAGGGAACTGCGGGCAAGGAGAAAGAGAAGGGGCCCCCGGCAGCACAAATCCCCCGTTCCCTGCCTCTAATAGTCACTGTTTAAAACTCCTCGCCTCTAAATTATGCGCCAAACAACATGTAAACATTCACCATAGCAGCCGCGACAGCGGCAGTGCTATCTAGACGAACCGAGCTGCTCGGCACAGGCACCCCTCTCCCTCCTTCCCTCACCGCTATCTTCTTCTTTTTCGCTGCCGCCGCCGCCTCCAATATCCCTCACAAACTACACCCCCACCGCCCTCTGAAGTAACCACCCCCCACGGAAATGCTGATGGCTACTAATCCCTTCCCTCCCCCACCCACTCCCGCCACACACACACACGAGTTCGGCTCCTCCGAAAGCGGGGAAGCTCGCTGCCGCCCAGCAATCTTAAGCGTGCGCCTGGCGGGAGAACTTCCTTACGGTGGACCTTCCTTCCAGGCACAGTCGCTCGCCCCTCTCACGGGGAGAACTACTGTCGCAGCTCGTTCCTGCCCTGACAGTAAGAAAAAGAGAGGACGGGTAGAAAGAGTACCACCGAAGAGAAGGTAGGCAAAGACTGAGGCATGCACACTATGAGCCTAGCTCGCCGGGCTTTTCAGTGGTTTGGCTCCGTGGGCGTGGTGAGGCAGAAATATGGCGGACTGTCTCTCCCACTCCCTCCCCCGCTCTTCTTCTGCGCCGCTGCGCGCCAGGAATGGGCAGTTGGTGGAATAGGGAGCTCCCGGGATGCTGCCTCCGACCAAGGCCGGCGCTCGAAGGCAGCCCCTGCTAGGCCCGCAGCCCTTTGAAAATGGGATGAGAAAGGAGGAGAGCGGACGGTCTTCCACACCAAACTGCCGCGAGGAACAGAGCCTTCTCTTCTTATTTGTCCTGTAGGGCAGATATTTATCTTTTTACATTCTGCACGTTTTATTTGCTTTTGCTACCTTTGGTTTTAGTCAATAATGCACATTATTATAGCTTTGCATTCTCTTCCTAGAAGAGATGTCTTTGGTTCATAGGGAAAGGGGAAAAATATAATAATTTACATGAGGAGAGAAGTATCCTCTCCACCTTCAGCTGGAAATTAAAATGTGGGGGATAAAAGTATACTAGACACTAGTAACTTTTTATGAAATAAAAGATACTTAGAACAAATAAAAACAATAGGATACTTCCCTTGCTTATAAGAACCTAATATTTAATCATTTCAAGGCATCAATATATTGCATTTTATATTCTGTTGTTGTGACTTTTATTCATCCAATGCTTTTAACTACCATCCTTTTTTTTACAACCCCAGACCAGCTTGCCTCCAATTCCAGTATTAGAAAGCCTGTCTTTAACATAGACTTCAATAGCCCCCAGAGTGATAGCACACAATTTGATGGACATATTAAGTTCTAGTTTTTCTGGATTTGTAAAATATTTCAAAATTCCCACATCTCCCCTGCCTTTCCCACCTCCATACTACATTAGCTATCTGGGAATGCTGTGAAATCTTCAAGGAAAGTCATAATAGTCTATTAAGCAGGTAGAAGGGTACATCACTCTCCATCTTCTACTTTCATGTGTGATGTCCTCTCCAGCACCTGTTGTCATGTTTTCAAAATCATGTGTTCTTTCTTACAACTGTTCATATATACTAACAATATGAATTAAGTAGAGTCTACCATAAGGTGTGTAAGACTCTGAGGAAATTAAAAAATGAAAATGTAAATAATGTCGTGGTTTAGCCCCAGTCAGCAACTAAGCACCACACAGCTCCTTGATCACTCCCCCCACCCCAGTGGGATGGGGGAGAGAATCAGAAGAGCAAAAGCAAGAAAACTCAGGGGTTGAGATAAGAACAGTTTAATAATGAAAATAAAATTGTAATAGTAATAATGGAAAATATAATTTTTATTATAATAATAATGTTAATATAATGAAAAGGAAAATAATGAGAGAGAAATTAAATCCTGGGGAAAAAAAGAAACAAGTGATGCAACTGCTCGCCACCTGCTGACCAATGCTGCCAGTCCCCAAGCCATGATCGCTGCCCCCACTGGCCAACTCCCCCCAGTTAACATACTGGGCATGATGCCATATGATATGGAATATCCCTTTGGTCAGTTTGGATCAGCTCTCTTGGCTGTGCCCCCTCCCCTCCCGGCTTCTCGTGCACCCAGCAGAGCATAGGAAGCTGGAGAAGTCAATGACTAGTATAAGCACTACTTAGCAACAACTAAAACATTGGTACGTTATCAACGTTATTTTCATATTAAGTCCAAAGCACAGCACTATGCCAGCTACAGTGAAGAAAATGAACTCTATCACAACTAAAATCATGATGGTATCCAACCCCGTCTTCCATACCATTTACATTATGCTCAGGTCAGGTCCCATGCTATCCAATACAATTCAATAACCACCACCTGCCTTCCCATCCTTTGATAAAATACCATATGATATTGTTTATCATTCCCTTAGGCTATGGACCACCCCTGTAAAATGTCTGTAAAATATCCACAAATAACAACTAAATGTGCACTGAGTTCATTTAGTGACTTTGGACTCCATCTATAGTAACCATCTTTCAGGGCAGGAAAGATAGTGTGCGTGGCATCAGATTGTTGCATGCTGCAGTCAGTCCTTATTCCATCACTGCTGCACTTTGTCCGGTTTAATCAAAGTTCATTCTTCATTAATTTTGGAGATACAAATTATGATACCATTGATATGGCATTTAGTGACCACAGAAAAGAAGACATAGCATATTATACAGCAATTAACATCATACCATTCAGTTCACTGGCTATTTTCACCCAAAAACAAGTCCCCTTGAGGCACACATCGGATTCCTCCATCCTCACGCATCACCCACCAAGTACACCCAGGTCCTCGAGCAAAAGCAACTCCGTGAATGGGTTTGCCTTTGCCCAAGACAGGAAGAACCCAGACTTTTCCTTAGCATATTTTTCACATGCACTACAGGGACTTTATCCCCTTCCATGGTATATAAGGGTTCAGACTGGGCAGGGCCAGCTCAATTGGCAGATCCCCTCGTGTTGACTGACCACGTGGCTTTTGCTAAATGTGTATCCCAGTGTTTAAATGTCCCACCCCCCCATTGCTCTCTGTGTAGTCTTTAGCAGTCCATTGTAGCGTTGGATTTTGTTGCTTGTGTAACCAAGGGCCGTTCAATTGACTTGTTAACTGTCTTAATGGTTGGAATGTTGATTGGCGATTTGTTAAGTTAATTGTTAAGAAAGAATTTTAGTTAGGAGTAGAAACTAACACCTGAGAATTTTAACAAGATAATAAATAACGCTTAGGCCAGACAAGAGGGCATTAGCAGTGAATGCTTTCATTGACAAGAAGCCTCCTAAAAGGATACAATTCAGTAGAACTTCAAGGACTAACAGTGGAAACATCCTGCTACAAAGGAGAGCGCCAAGATAAGGGAAGACCACAAATCAGCCAGTAGTGATAACAGGGAACTTCTTGGCTCAGAAGGCGCTGAAGCATGGAAACTGGGGGAAAGGTAATTCCGGCAGGGGGAGATTGCGACCACCGACCCAATTCAGGACCAAAAAGACTTGCCCCCCCACACCCGTAAAGAGCATGCGGGCTAATCTACATGGCAAGCGTGGCTAATTTAACTACGGCTGACCAACGGCCAGTGGGATGCTTATCACTGACCAATGAGTGTAAACTTAGGCGTGTTTTTACTAATTGTTATTAATTAAGTAACTGAATATAAACCCTGTAATTTTGTATGACGGGATGCACGTTAGGTGGAAGAATCCCCCATGCATCCAGCGCTGCTTGCTTATCTCTATTCAATAAATTGTAAACTTTAATTGGAATTCCGTTTAAGGCTAAATTAATTATCACAATTGGGGGCTCGTCCGGGATGGTCTTGGTTCCTGAATTCTGACTTGATCTAGGAGCGGCGCCCCACCATTTGGTGGCTCCTGGTCAGGTTGGGTCAGGGCTAACGCCATCCTGAACCCGAGTAGGGACAAGCATAGAATTTAATTTTTATAAACTCCTTTGCCAGCTGCAGCAGTTTGTTTTGCCCGTAATTCTGCGCGCGAAGATCCAAACGAAGACGACGGAGTCGTAAATATTTAGGCTGTATACCATTTGGTTGGGTGGGATTCGGTTGCCTGTGTGTGTAAGAGTGTGACTGAGACGGAACCTGGTTCCGAAGTGATTGTGGAGGTCTTCTAACTGCGGTTCCAATCTCCCGCGAGGGACTTGGCCGGTGAAGGACCAAAGTGATTCCTATAGAATTCGTGGGTGGGTGATAGGTCCTAAACCTCCTGCAAGACTCTTACCGGTAACCAAGGGCTGTAGGAATTGCCACAGTAAAATTCCTAGATGGATCAGACAAATTCGAGGACCCAGGACCAGAAGAAAGGGAGCAAATTACCAGACATACCATCAGAAAGTCCATTAGGAATAATGATTAGAAGTTGGAATAAAAGGGGCCCCAGAAAAGGAAAAAGTAAATTAAAATTGGTTCAATATTGTATGGTTGAATGGCCGAAGGAACCTTTAAGACCACTTGTCTTTTGGCCTGGTTTTGGATCTTTTGAAGACTGGATTTGCCAGGCCTTGAATATATATGTTAATTCAAAGGAACCTTTTAGTCAGGAGGAAAGTGATTATGCAGAATTGTGGCTCAGGACTTCACGTCCTTTTCCAGCCTCAATACTTACATTAAAGAAAAGAGATGAAAACTTTGAGGAAGAAGAAGGAGATAAAAATGAAAAAGAAAGGGAAAAAGATGATAAATGGGAACCACTGGATAACCTGCCGCCCCCATATCTTAATAATCCACCTCCGGTAGCGGCTTCCCCTCCAGTGGCCGTAGTACCTCCACCAGTCCCACCGTTATCCCTGCCTCCCCCACCAACAGCACCGGAATTAGATCAACCGCCGGCTGCATGTACGAGAAGTAGGACTGCTATATCTGAGAGGGCTTCTCTATATCCCTTACGAGAGGTACCCCTCGGAGGCAATCAGGGAGGCATCGGGTTTGTGGCAGTCCCATTAAATACCACAGATGTAAGGAACTTTAAGAAAGAAATGGGGACCCTATTGGATGATCCCCTCGGAGTAGCTGAAAAACTAGATCAATTCCTAGGCCCCAATACTTATACCTGGGAAGAAATACAGTCCATTTTAGGAATCTTACTTACTGCTGAAGAAAGGGGAATGATTAGACAAGCTGGAATAAGGATTTGGGAAAGACAGAATCAGGTAGGACCCCTGGGAGATCAGAAATGGCCAAATGTGGATCCCCACTGGGATCATCAACAACCCCACGGAAGACAGAATATGAGGGATTTGAGAACATTAATCATACAGGGAATAAGGGAAGCGGTTCCCCGAGGGCAAAACATTAATAAAGCATTTAATGAACAACAAGGGAAAGACGAATCTCCAACAGAATGGTTGGAGAGGTTGAGGAAAAGCTTACAAATGTATTCTGGAATTGATCCGAATACAGTGGCTGGGACCGCACTCCTTAGAACACAATTCGTAGCCAAATCTTGGGGGGATATAAGAAGGAAATTAGAAAAACTGGAAGACTGGCAAGAAAGAGGATTAGAGGAGTTACTTAGAGAAGCCCAGAAAGTCTATGTTAGGAGGGATGAAGAAAAGCAGAAAGCAAAAGCAAAAATTTTTGTAGCAGCAGTAAGAGAAAGTCAGAAAAATAAGACTCCATCTGGAGAGAAAGGAGAAAAAAGAATAGAGCAGACACCCCGGGGACAACCTCACCGAGAGAGATTCACAACTCCCATCTGTTACTACTGTAACAAGAGGGGACATGTTCAGAAGAACTGCCGTAAACGGGAACAAGATGAGAGAATGTTTAAAGAAGAATAGGGGTGTCAGGGGCTATATCTTCTGGGGACTTCAACATCAACAGAGCCCTTGATAAAATTATTAATTGGTCCCCATAAAGAGGAAGTTTTATTTTTAGTAGATACAGGAGCTGAGAAATCAACCATTCAAAAACTTCCAAAAGGAATAGAAAAAGGGAAGAGCTATATGTCAGTAGTTGGGGCAAAAGGAGAACCTTTTAAAGTACCTATTTTGAAAGATGTAGAAGTAGAGACAGAAAAGAAAATTTGCCTTAATGATTTACTTTTGCTCCCTGAAGCAGAGTACAATTTATTAGGAAGGGATTTGATTTTGAAGTTAAATTTGAACATTCAGAGTAAAGGGGATAAATTGCAGATTAAATTATACACTTTAACACAAAAAGACGAAGAAGCTATTAACCCCTCAGTGTGGTATAAAGAAGGGGAAATTGGAAAAAAAGAAATGGACCCCATAAGTGTTCAAATGATAGATCCTTATCGCCCAATTAGAATCAAACAATATCCTATACCCAGGGAGGGCCGAAAAGGATTAAAACCTGTAGTTGACAGACTTTTGGAAAAAGGAACTTTGGAACCATGTATGTCACCCCATAATACACCCATCCTCCCTGTAAAGAAACCGGATGGGTCATACAGGATGGTACAGGTTTTAAGAGCTGTAAATCAGCGAACGATCACCAAGTTCCCTGTGGTGGCAAATCCTTACACTTTACTGAGTCATATTTCTCCTAGATATGCTTGGTATAGTGTAATAGATTTGAAGGATGCTTTTTGGGCCTGTCCTCTGGATGAGGAATCCAGAGATTATTTTGCCTTTGAGTGGGAGGACCCTGAAACAGGACGAAAACAACAATTAAGATGGACTGTACTACCACAGGGGTTTACAGAGTCACCAAATCTATTTGGACAAACTGTAGAGAAAATCTTACAAGATTTTACATTACCCAAGGAGGTAAAATTATTACAATATGTGGATGATTTATTAGTAGCAGGAGAAACTGAAGAGGGGACCCGAGAGGCCACCATTAAATTGTTAAATTTTCTGGGGGAGAAGGGATTGAAGGTGTCCCGATCAAAGCTACAGTTTGTAGAACAGGAAGTAAAATACTTAGGACATTGGTTGAGTAAAGGAAGGAAGAAGCTAGATCCTGATAGGATATCTGGGATTCTATCCTTGAGACCGCCACAAACCAAAAAGGAAATTCGACAAATATTGGGATTATTAGGATACTGTAGACCGTGGCTTGAAAATTATACTGAAAAGGTAAAATTCCTATATGAGAAATTAACTAATAACCAACTCAAGTGGTTTATAGAAGATGACCAGAGATTCGAGGAAATAAAAAGGGCATTAATACAAGCACCTGTATTGAGCCTCCCAGATTAAGAAAAACCTTTCTATCTTTTTGTAAATACATCAAACCAGACAGCACATGGAGTTCTTACTCAAGACTGGGCAGGAATCAAAAAACCTGTAGGGTATTGCTCTAAGTTACTTGATCCAGTAAGCAGAGGATGGCCTGCGTGCCTCCAAGCTCTGGTTGCTACAGCGTTATTAATAGAGGAAGTTCGAAAAATCACGTTTAGTGCTCCTTTAAAGGTGTATACCCCACACAATGTCAGAAATGTTTTACAGCAGAAGGCAGAAAAATGGTTAACAGACAGCTGGATCCTAAAGTATGAAGCAATACTAATAGACTCCCCTGACTTAGAATTGAGGGTGACTTCTGCCCAGAATCCAGCACAATTTTTGTTTGGAGAGCCATCAGAGGAGGAATTACAACATAATTGTTTAGAGGTAATTGAGGCCCAGACTAAAGTGAGGCCAGATTTAAGGGATACTGAGTTGGAAGATGGGGAGGTGCTGTTTATAGATGGTTCCTCCTGAGTGGTGGAAGGGAAAAGAAAATCAGGATATGCAATAATTAATGAGGATCTAGAACTTGTAGAGTCAGGACCTCTGAGTCCATCATGGTCAGCTCAAGCTTGTGAGCTGTATGCCCTCTGTAGGGCCCTGGAATTATTAAAAGGCAAAAGAGGGACTATATTTACGGATTCTAAATACGCGTATGGGGTGGTCCATACTTTTGGGAAAATTTGGGAAGAAAGAGGTTTAATTAATACTCAAGGGAGAAATCTAATACATCAAGAATTAATAGTAAAAATTTTAAAAGCATTAAGAGAATCAAAGGAAATAGCAGTGGTACATGTGAGAGGACACCAAAAGGGATTAGATTACCGAACTCGAGGGAATAATTTAGCGGATAAAGAGGCCCAGGAAGCAGCCCTGAGGACTCAAGTCACTAAAATTAATGTAGTACAAACACAGGAGGACATCAGCAAAAAAAAGACACGAGGAGAAAGAGAAGAAGTTTACCCCTGAAGAAAAGATAAAATTAGAAAAAATAAGGGCTAAGTTAGAACAAGGAAAATGGACATTGCCCGACCGGCGAGAAATGCTGCCAAAAGCCTATGCCAGACAAATATTGGAGCATTTGCATGCGCAAACACATTGGGGTACAAAGGCGTTAAGTGATCATTTCCTTAAACAATTTGGCTGTATTGGGATTTTTGAAATAGCAAAGCAGATTACACAAGGATGCTTAACTTGTCAAAAGGTAAATAAGAAAGTGTTTCGACAAGTGGCAATAGGAGGGAGAAAAACAGCTTACAGACCTTTCGAGAAAGTACAAATAGATTTTACTGAACTGCCTAAAGTAGGGAGAATAAAATATTTAGTAGTAGTAGTAGTAGATCATTTGACACAATGGGTAGAAGCTTACCCTGTAGCACGGGCTACAGCACAGATGGTGGTAAAAATTTTATTGGAACATTTGATACCTAGATATGGGATAATCCAGTACATTGATTCGGAACAGGGCACACACTTTATTTCCAAAATAATAAAACTATTATGTCAATCATTGGGCATTCAGTGGGAATACCACACTCCATGGCACCCACAAAGTTCGGGGAAGGTAGAAAGAATGAATCAAACAATAAAACAACAATTGGCTAAACTGATGATTGAGACACAAATGCCTTGGACAAAATGCTTACCATTGGCACTGTTAAATATAAGAACTAAACCATACAGTGAGACTGGATTATCACCATATGAGATGTTATATGGCATGCCTTACTTTCAAGGGATGCCTTTGGGGAATAATGTAATTGAAGATCATAGTATCCAAAAATATATAATTACCATTGGAAAAAGATTAAAAGAGTTAAGAGAGATTGGGATGGTGGCCCAGACACCACCTTTAGGATTTGCAATTCATCAGTTAGAACCAGGAGATAAGGTTCTAATAAAAACATGGAAAGAAAGAAACCTATCTCCCCTTTGGGAAGGACCTTTCCTTGTTTTATTAACTACAGAAACAGCTGTGAGAACTGCTGAAAAAGGGTGGACACATGTGTCGCGAGTGAAAGGTCCAGTGAAGGAGTGGAGAGTCACATCTGAACCCGGAGAAACTAAGCTAACCATCAGACGAACCTGAAGAGGCCATCATCAAAGAACATAAGCTAAGTTGCTGTGGGAATTTTGCTGTGATTACTCCTGTAGAATTTGTAAATGGAGAAGCTCCTAAATGAATACCCATTAGGGGAGACAATTACACAATAACATGGATCAGTTAAATATTAGTTCCTGGGAATAGCAATAGGCTATCCATGGTATACACTGGTTTTTTTGAGACATAGCATATGAATTGGAAAAAGCCACTCCTTAAATACATTTAGGAACTCAGGAAAGGACAACCCTTAAGATTAAGGAAGAGGGCAAGACCGGATAGGGAACCGGTGTTATGGTTTGAAAAGGTCTGCCAAGGGCTGCAACCCCTTTGGGCCGCGACCGCCAATCACTATGGCCCTTACCGGACCTCTTCTAGTCCTACTTGGGGTGAGTTCCCTAACCCTGGCTATGACAAACAACCGCCGTCAATGTGTAATAACCACTAGAAGGGGACGGATAAGTTCCCAAACCTTGGTATATCATACTGTCTATGACTGTAAAGGCCAGGAAATAGGAAGCTGCATTCATAATCTGACCCAGTATGCTTTATGCAGAGAAGGTAACAGGACCATATGCTATGATCCAAAAGAACTCCCTTATCAATATTGGGTAGAAATGAAGACAAATTCGGAAGTAGGAAGACTAATTGGAACTAGTAAAGTTATAGCCAATTTGAGCACATCGGTGTCGATAATTTTTGATGCATGTGACATTATAGATGATGATCTAGATACTAATTGCGGGAGTTTATTGTGGAGACGGTACTATAGTAAACAACTGAAATACATTTGCCCAGGTGGAAATCAATGTCAAATAAATCCTGATTATGTACCTAGTCAAACAGCGAGATATCAATCAGCGCACCTGTGTGGAAAAAGGGGATGGTCTTGTGTATGTTGGGATACTGCAGGCTGGGGATATAATAGTCAATGTGGGAATTTACAAGCTTCAATCACAAGGGTGCAAACAGACAGTATTTGTACAACCCGTACCTGCAATCTAGTAAATTTAACCCTTATAAATTTGGAAATATGGAAACAGAAAAAAATAACCAAAATTGGACTCAAGATATATGGACTTGGAGAAGATCCAGGTGTAGTTATTAGTATTGAAATAAAAGAAAGGACAAGAGAATCGGTGCAGCATAGACTGTTATTTAACACATTTTATCATGAAATAGAAACAGGAGTAAAATATGAAATTCCCACAGTCGCTAAAAATCTATTTGTAAATCTTGCTGAAAACATTGCTAAGTCATTGAATGTAACCAATTGTTATGTTTGTGGTGGAACAAACCAAGGTGAACGATGGCCATGGGAGGCTATGGAGAGCAATATAAGTAACCCCCAAGTCTGGAAAACAATGGGAAAGAGTAATAGGAAACAACAATGGGTGCTTCAGACAAGTATAATTGGAAGGAGTTGCTGGCAGAATCTAAAAGACAATGGAAGACCAGTAGGTAATCTAGAGTGTGAGGGAGGTTACCTATGGAATGAAACTCAGAACAATTGGGATAAGTGGGGAAACCCACTGGAGATGAATGATCAATCTAATTGGACCAATGGAACAAATATACCAAATGGTTGGCCAACTCCTGAAGGACAGTATTGGATTTGCGGCAAACTGGCTTATGCATATTTGCCAAAGAATTGGACAGGTTCTTGTGTATTGGGAACTATAAGACCCAGTTTTTTCCTGTTACCCATAAGTCGGGGAGAGCGACTGGGAGTCCAAGTATATGTTGAGGCTGATGAGTTAAGAAAAAAACGTCATAAGCGGAGCTTACAAATTGGAAATTGGAAAGATAATGAATGGCCTCCAGAGAGGATTATTGCTTATTATGATCCAGCTACATGGGCAGAGGATGGATCTTGGGGCTATAGGACCCCAATATATATGCTAAATAGAATAATTAGATTACAGGCTGTGGTAGAAATGGTTGTAAATAAGACTGGAGATGCACTTGGATTAATTGCAAAACAGAACACCAAAATGAGAACTGCTCTGTATCAAAACCGCTTAGCTTTGGATTATTTGCTAGCACAAGAAGGAGGCGTTTGTGGAAAATTTAACCTTAGTAACTGTTGTTTAGAAATAGATGATGAAGGAAAAGCTGTAAATGAACTTGTAAAAGAAATGAAGAAAATCGCACACGTCCCAGTTCAAACTTGGAATGGAATCAATCTAGGAGGATTAGGGGGGGACTTTATGGGCGGTAACTGGCTTACTAAAATTGGAATAGCTGTACTGGGGATATGTGGAGGACTGTTAATAATTCCATGTTTTACTAGACTCATACACTCGGTTATACAAGGAATGCAGATAACTGCAATACCTGTTGATCCAGAAACAAGGGAAAAGAAAACTCATTCCCTGATGATAGTAAAGACAAAAGAAGACCCAAAATTAATACCAATTCAGCAAGTATTGACTAGATTGGAAACAAAAACACGAATCAATGCCATAAAAAGAAAAGAAGATGAGGGATTGTAAAATGTGTTCATCTGATTCGTGTCAATATGGAACAATGCTAGGGTCACACGGTGAAGTGTGACCCTCTAACATTTGACCGTTCTGTTTGTGCATGTGTAACCGAGGGCCGGTCAATTGACTTGTTAACTGTCTTAATGGTTGGAATGTTGATTGGCGATTTGTTAAGTTAATTGTTAAGAAAGAATTTTAGTTAGGAGTAGAAACTAACACCTGAGAATTTTAACAAGATAATAAATAATGCTTAGGCCAGACAAGAGGGCATTAGCAGTGAATGCTTCATTGACAAGAAGCCTCCTAAAAGGATACAATTCAGTAGAACTTCAAGGACTAACAGTGGAAACACCCTGCTACAAAGGAGAGCGCCAAGATAAGGGAAGACCACAAATCAGCCAGTAGTGATAACAGGGAACTTCTTGGCTCAGAAGGCGCTGAAGCATGGAAACTGGGGGAAAGGTAATTCCGGCAGGGGGAGATTGCGACCACCGACCCAATTCAGGACCAAAAAGACTTGCCCCCCCACACCCGTAAAGAGCATGCGGGCTAATCTACATGGCAAGCGTGGCTAATTTAACTACGGCTGACCAACGGCCAGTGGGATGCTTATCACTGACCAATGAGTGTAAACTTAGGCATGTTTTTACTAATTGTTATTAATTAAGTAACTGAATATAAACCCTGTAATTTTGTATGACGGGATGCACGTTAGGTGGAAGAAGCCCCCGTGCATCCAGCGCTGCTTACTTGTCTCTATTCAATAAATTGTAAACTTTAATTGGAATTCCGTTTAAGGCTAAATTAATTATCACAGATTCCATCCCTCCCTAGCAGAATATAATTTGGAATATGCATTCTCCAAAAACCCACAATGCCTAAATAAGCTTGTGTTTCCTTTTTTGCTTAGTTGGTGGAGACATGGCTTCTATTTTGTTGATCACATCCATTGGGATCTGACAACGTCCATCTTGACATTTTATTCTTAAAAACTGGATCTCCTATGCAGGTCCCTTAACCTTTGTTTTATGGAGAAACAAGCCTTCAGAAGGATTTGGACGATTTTCTTCCCTTTCTCAAAAACGTCTTATGCTGTGTTGGCCCACATGATCATGTCATCAATTTATTGTAGGTGTTCCGGAGCTCCACACTGTACCAGTGCAATATGGATCAGTCCGTGACAAATGGTAGGGCTCTGTTTCTGCCCCTGGGACAATCGACAGACAGGGAGGGATTGAGAAGAATGCATTAGCGATATCAGTTGTGGCATACCTCATTGTTGCCGTACACTTCTGTGGGAGAACTTATCTTGGGCCACACATCTCCGGGACACAGGGCTCTACCCACGCTGGGGACAGTGATGCACACACATCAGTATGATGGATACAAAATGTCCATTTATTTAGCTGCGTCACACGCTTATATAGCTCTTGCGCTTCCTGTTCCTGCCCCTCCTATGGGGAGGAGTCTATCTTTCCATCACAGTGCGTGATCTTCGGGTTGCCGATCCCTGTCTATTTCCCTACAACAAGCTTTCTTGGCTGTTGTGGGTTTTTGGAGAATGCATATTCCAAAATACAGTATGATCATAAGCCCTCTCTATCAAGTGACCCAGAAAAAGAATGATTTCAAATGGGGCCCTGTGCATCGACAAGCCTTTGAACAGATTAAACAGGAGATAGTTCGTGCAGTAGGTCTTGGGCCAGTCTGGGCAGGAGAAGATGTAAAAAAATGTGCTCTACACTGCAGGTGGGGAGAATGGCCCTACCTGGAGACTCTGGCAGAAAGCACATTGGGAAATCCGAGGTTGACCCCTAGGGTTTTGGAGTTGGGGATACAGAGGGTCTGAAGCCTGCTATACTCCAAATGAAAAATAGATATTGGCAGCATATGAAGGGGTTCGAGCTGCTTCACAAGTGGTTGGTACTGAAGCACAGCTGCTCCTGGCACCCCGACTGCCAGTGCTGGGCTGGATGTTCAAAGGAAACATCCCCTCTACACACCATGCACCTGATGCTATTTGCAGTAAATGGGTTGCACTGATCACCCAGCGGGCTCGAGTAGGAAACCCCAGTCGCCCAGGAATCTTGGAAGTGATTATGGACTGGCCAGAAGGCAAAGATTTTGGATTATCATCAGAGGAGGAGGTGACACGTGCTGAAGAAGCCCCACTCTATAACAAACTGTCAGAAGATGAAAAGCAGTATGCCCTGTTCACTGATGGGTCCTGTCGCCTTGCGGGAAAGCACCGGAGATGGAAGGCTGCTGTATGGAGTCCTACACGACAAGTCGCAGAAACTGCTTAAGGAGAAGGTGAATCGAGCCAGTTTGCAGAGGTAAAGGCCATCCAGCTGGCCTTAGACATTGCTGAACGGGAAAAGTGGCCAGTGCTCTATCTCTATACTGACTCCTGGATGGTGGCAAATGCCCTGTGGGGCTGGCTGCAGCAGTGGAAGCAAAGCAACTGGCAGCGTAGAGGTAAACCCATCTGGGCTGCCGCACTGTGGCAAGATATTGCTGCCCGGGTAGAGAACCTGGTTGTAAAGGTACATCATGTGGATGCTCACGTCCCCAAAAGCCTGGCCACTGAAGAACATCGGAACAACCAGCAGGTGGATCAGGCTGCCAAGATTGAAGTGGCTGAGGTGGATCTGGACTGGCAGCATAAGGGTGAACTATTTCTAGCTCGATGGGCCCATGACACCTCAGGCCATCAAGGGAGAGATGCAACATACAGGTGGGCTCGTGATCGAGGGGTGGACTTGTCCATGGATGTTACTGCACAGGTTATCCACGAATGTGAAACATGCGCTGCAATCAAGCAAGCAAAGCGGGTAAAGCCTCTGTGTTATGGGGGACGATGGCTGAAATATAAATATGGGGAGGCCTGGCAAATTCACTATATCACACTCCCACAAACCCGCCAAGGCAAGTGCCATGTTCTTACAATGGTAGAAACAATGTCTGTCTGGCTGGAAACATATCCTGTCCCCCACGCCACTGCCCGGAACACTATCCTGGGTCTCAAAAAAAAAATCCTGTGGCAACATGGCACCCCAGAGAGAATTGAGTCAGACAACAGGACTCATTTCCAAAGTAACGTCATAGACAGCTGGGCCAAAGAGCATGGTACTGAGTGGGTGTATCACATCCCCTATCACGCACCAGCCTCTGGGAAAATTGAACAGTACAATGGACTGTTAAAAACTACACTGAGAGCAATGGGAGGTGGAACATTCAAGCGCTGGGATACACATTTAGCAAAAGCCACGTGGTTAGTCAACACGAGGGGATCTGCCAACCGAGCTGGCCCTGCCCAGTCAGAAATCCTACATACTGTGGAAGGGGATAGAGTCCCTGTAGTGCACACAAAAAGTATGCTGGGCAAAACAGTCTGGGTTCTTCCTGCCTTCAGGCAAAGGTAAACCCGTTCATGGGATTGCTTTTGCTCGAGGACCTGGGTGCACTTGGTGGGTGATGCAGGAGGATGGAGAAATACCATGTGTGCCTCAAGGGGATTGGATTTTGGGCGAAAACAGTCAATGAACTGAATGGCACAATGCGAACTGCTGTATAATATTGTGTGTCACCTCTGTGTTGTATCAATGATATCAGAGTACGAGCCTCCCAATTCATGGAAGATGAACTTTGATGAAACAAGCAAAGTGCAGCAGTGATGGAACAATGACTGACTTGGTATGCAGCAACCCAACGCCACACACACCATCTCTCCCACCCTGAAAGACTGATACAGCAGATGGAGCCCAGAGTCATGGACTGAGCGAACTCAATGGACATTTTTATGGACATATTACAGGGAAGGTCCATAGACCAAGGGGAATGATGTCTGTGTATTATGTTAAAGGATGGGAAGGGGAGGGGTGGTGGTTGGTAAGGTTGTATTGGATCGTGTGGGATCTGGGCATGGTGTAAATGGTATGGAATAAGGGGTGGAGACTGTGCTGGTTTTGGCTGAGAAGGGGTTAATTCTCCTCACCGTGGCGGGTCGGCTACCTTTCCAGCTTCCCATGCTCTGCCGAGTGGCGGGAGGCTGGGAGGGCTGTGGTGGGGGCAGCTGACCCCGACTGGCCAATGGCATGTTCATTCCATACCATGTGACACCATGACCAGTATATTAAAGGGGGGCAGTTTGCGGCTCGGGAGCGGTGTGGCGTTGGGTTGGCGAGTGATGAGCGGCTGTGTTGTGTGCGGTTTGTTTCAGCGGTTTGTCCCCCTCCCTTCCCCCCCCTCCCCTGGGGCTTTGCGCCTCTCGTTGTTCTCCTTTGCTTTGCATTTCTGTTGTTGTTTCTTTTAATTGTAATTATTAAACTGTTCTTATCCCAAACCACGAGCTTTACCCTTCTGATTCTCTCCCCCATCTACCGGTGGGGGAGTGAGCGAGCGACTGTGTGGGGCTGAGCTGCCGGCTAAATGACGACAGTTGTTTTTCCAGCAGATGTCCAGGTGGTTAAAGTCCCCTATCAGGATCAATGCCTGAAAGTGTGATGCTTCCTGCAGTTGAAGAAAGAACTCTTCATCAGCCTCTTCTTCTTGATCTGGTGGCCTGTAGTAGACACTAACCACAGAGTTTCCTTTGTTGGCTTGGTCTCTAATTTTCACCCATAAGCTCTTAATCTGTGCATTGCTGTTCTTCAAAGACAGCTCTGTGCAATCATTCCTGGTTTTGGCATAGAGAGCAACTCCCCCACCTCTCCTTCCTTGCCTGTCCCTTCTGAATAGTTTATAGCCATCAGTCAGAGCACTCCAATTGTGCAGTTCATCCCACCAAGTTTTCGTGATAGCAATCAGGTCATAGTTTTCCATCTGGGCAGCAGCTACCAGCTCCTCCTCTTTGTTTCCCATGCTGCATGAATTGGTATAGAAGCACTTCAGCTGGGCTATCAGCCACATCACCTTTCCGGAGGGGCTTGCCCTAATTCCTTTGAGGCAATTCACAGGTGGTTCCCTGTTGCTTGCTAATGCCTCAGCAGCCCCTGGTTCTTCTCTAGTGCTTAGAACTCCATCCCCTTCCCCTGCTAAATCTAGTTTAAAGCTTTGTTTATAAGTCCAGCCAGCTTGTTGCTCAGAACACTCTTGCCCCACTTGGTCAGTTGAGTCCCGTCAGCTGTCAATACCACATGACATTGTGCTCAGCAATAAGAGCTCAGGGATAGGAGGAGGAAGGGGGATGTTCGGAGTTATGGCGTTTCTCTTCCTAAGTAACCATTACGCTGTGTGGTAGTTCACTGCCTATGAGGATTAACACACAACGCCATCTTACCCTCTTCAGAGTGCAGCTCGTCAAGATAACCCTGTTTCTGGCCTTGTACCAAAATCCCTAAAATAGGATCTAACCCTCTACCTGCAGCATAGCCAGTGTGTTCTTTTAGCACATAGAAATGTCTCGGATGCCATGCCAAACAGCTTCATCCACAATCAAATTCTTCTGAATCTCTCTAGATTAAGTCAAATATTGGTTAAATACTAAATACCTAGGCAAAAAACAAACCCATTCCATTAAGTGACTGGAACTTGACATTTTTCCTCCATGATAAATCAAGCATCAGCTGACCTTATCTTTATCTTAGACATGGAGAACCGTCAGAGCTTGCTGGGTACCAACTAAATAGGCCAATAAAGCACTGCAGGAATGGACCTGAGTTTACTGCATTGCTAAAAGGTTGCAGAGTGTCAGAAAAATGCAAAAGAAGGCCAGGCCTCTGTCTCATTTGCAGACTGAACTCACGTAGCATTTTCAGTATGCCCTGGAGAAAATCCTAAATACTGTCTATTGTTACTCGTTTTATTTTATGAGTTCTGTTGTTCCAAGCTCCATATGAATTATACTTCTCCCATTTACCTACATATCCACAACACATTTCTAAATCAGTGTGTTTTAAAGTGCTTTAAAAATACAATACCAAGAGTATAAAAGATATAAGATAACTCAAATTCTTTTCTACAACTGAAGAATTCTTATAACAAATAATCTTTCATAGAAATTACCTTGCTATCTAAAGGTGTACACTAACTGAGGCACATGCTGCAATAAAATGAGTTCTGATTCTTTCTAACTAAACTTGACCTTATTTGTGATTTTTTTTCACCATTTACTGCTTCAGATGGATATTTGTGTTGAAAGGAAAAGGTATTTTCTCATGGGCATTCTTAATTATCTATGAGCTGATCAGAGATATTAAAATAGATTACTACTTTAACTCCACTAAGGTTAGTGAAAACCATAAACAAAATTAATGTATCTTAGAGAATCCCTGTTCTCTGAACAGTGGGATGTTGTTAGTGGGCAGCATTAATTTTGTTTGACTTCTTGCATGGCATGGACAGTAAACAAAATAAGACTGACCCCAGAAGGCTGTTCTGGAATAGTTTGTGGCCACTGACAACTGAGAATGCAAAATTTCCTAGTTCTACCTTAGAAAGGAGTTAAATGCATTCCACTGATTGATTGGTTTGTCCAAGTAAATAATCACTTTTGCTATTACTCCTATCCACACTTCCTGATTTTCTGTTCTCAAAGGGCTATGAGAGGCAACGTCACTGATGCTATATTGTTTATGCAAAAGCTAGTACAAATGATATAATTTTGTTTTAACAAGTTACCCTGAATAGTATTCTTCCTGACTTATTTCAGTGGAGCTATACAACCCCACACCAACTCTGAATCTAACCTTGTTTCTTCAGGCACCAAATTATTTTTTTGTGTTCTTGGGTTGACTATTTCCTGACAATTACACTGGTAAAAGGGGAATGATTGCATGGCTGTATCCTCATAGTTTGCTAGAGGATACTTATATCCTGAAAGAATTTGTGCCAGGTTCTCTCTTAATAGGTCTTTGTCTTTCATGAGATTTGAATTATCTTTAGGAAACAAAGGGGGCTGCATTTCATTAGGGTTCATTAGACATTATAAAGAAAGGACAGAATCCATGGTTGGGGTATAGAAGATATCAAAACTTTATAACTAAATTAAATACTAAATATGAAACTAAATTAAAACTTTATAACTATACTGTCCTGGTTTTGGCTGGGATGGAGTTAATTTTCTTAATAGTAGCTAGCATGGGGCTATGTTTTGGATTTGTGCTAAAAACAGTGTTGCTAATGCAAAGATGTTTTAGTTGTTGCTAAGTAGTGCTTACACTAGTCAAGGACTTTTTCAGCTTCCCATGCTCTGCCGGGTGCACAAGAAGCTGGGAGGGGACACAGCCGGGACAGCTGACCCAAACTGGCCAAAGGGATGTCCATACCATATGACATCATGCTCAGTATATAAAGCTGGGGGAAGAAGAAGGAAGGGTGGGAACATTTGGAGTTATGATGTTTGTCTTCTCAAGAAAAGGACTGTTGTGGTTTAGCCCCAGTCAGCAACCAAGCACCACGCAGCCACTCGTTCACTCCCCCTCCAGTGGGATGTGGGAGAGAACCAGAAGAGTAAAAGTCAGGAAACTGCTGGGTTGAGATAAAGACAGTTTAATAGGTAAAGCAAAAGCTGCGTGTGCAAGCAAAGCAAAACAAAGCATTAGTAATTAGTTCACTGCTTCCCATCGGCAGGCAGGTGTTCAGCCATCTCCAGAAAAGCAGGACTCCATCAAGCGTAATGGTTACTTGGGAAGTTTGATAAAATTAATGCATGGACAATGTATCTAAAGTATGATTATGCTTTATTTCTCATTATACAAGAACCAGGAAAACCTTATGAAATTTTTGAATAATATGTTTAAAACAAGCAAGAAGAACTACCTTTTCTGCAACACAATTTAACTCGTTGGCACAAGATATTGCCTAAAGAGATGCCTAAAATACAATTGGGTTCAAAAAGTGATTAAAGAAATTAATAGGAAAACAATCAAAGACTATTATAAACAAATGAAGATATACCATTTTGATTAGGAGGTTTGCTTTCTGTAACTGTATTATTTCTTATACAGAAAAGAATATTAATTATTTTGCTCAGACTGTTTTACATGTCTGTTCCCACAGTTTCTTCTCTCTAGTCTTGGTAGATCTGTGTAGAAACTTTGTCCTGCAAACAGCTAAATGGAAGATGTGAGATGGTTTAAAGACATCCTAGGAAAATGGGATTCTGGCATTTAGTCTCACAACTAGATTGGATGATAAAATATAAATGCATTGCATCTTTTGAGCAATAACCTATAGAGGTTCTTATGGCACCTTCATCACTGCAGCAGCATAGTACCTTAATGCAGTGTACGTTAAATCATATGACTAACATCTAATGTACATAGTTCATTATTTCCTCAGATGGAAAGTGGTATATGCATTATCTTGGTAATGTCTTGTATGTCTTACAGGGTTTGGTTTTATTAATGCTTAAAATATTGTGCTACTAAAGTTCACACATTAAAAAGTAGAAGTCCCACTCTTAATTCTTCTCCCACAAGCATTTTGGAGAGTGATTCCTCTTCAGCTCCCTAGACTGGACTGTGCAGAACCTGGAAGTCAGTGTACCTGTACAGTGGTGAAAATAAAGGTCAGGGACCAGGGCTTTACATTGTGGTTAATTGTTTTGTCAAGTGTCCTAACACTTGACTAATTTCTTAAAAGTCTATAACAGTGATATAATCACTTTAGGTGTTATTTATTAATTTGTATGAATGTTATTTATTATTTGTATGAAGTTTGTTAGTGAATTCCACACCCACATCCCCATGCACACCAGGTTTGGGGAAGATACATGACACTCGACTCCTCCCCCGGCAGCCAGCACCAGGCACACAGGCTGTGACCGGAGGTCCTGCTCCAGCTGCTGGTGCTGAGCCCCTCACTCACACCAGTCCCCTTCAGTATCTGGTTTTCAGGACACACTGTTCCCTCCCCAGTGGCTGCAGGCAGACACCCCCCACTCGCTCCAGTAGCTGACACCAAAGGCTGCAGGGTTCCCACACCTCCGTTCTGGCTTCAGTAGCTGGCCCCAAATCCACTCATGCTGCTCTCACCAGTAGCTGGCACTTATCCCTTGCAGCACCTTATACATGGGATAGAGAATGAGATTACATAAAGAGATAGTTAAGAAAATATTTAATAAGAAGATATAAGATAGGACAGACTGCAGTGATCAGGCATAGGACTCAGCCAAAGTGTACTGACCAGCCCTGTTTTACATGTGACCGGCCCCTTTTATATCTTATTCTGTCTATCCCTGTCTTTGTTCCTCCCTGCTCCCCCTTCCCCTGCACATTGCCTCATCAGCTGGCATAGTGCCACCAACCCCTTGCAACATCCTGGACCTTCAGGTTTGCAATCAGTTGCAAAGTCCCGGTATGCCTGCAGTTCCTTGATAGCCCATTAATTAGTGTGACCAACTAGGTTTGTTACTAGTTATTGTCTTTGTTAATGCTAATCGGTCAAGTTATATGACTCTATTTGTCTGTCTCTTTCCCTTTCTTTATCCTCCCAACTGAAAAAATAAACACATATCCTTACCTATTAGTGGGACTGACCAGGTTTGTTCTTATCCAGCATTGGTCTGGTTTACCTCTGTATGTTCCTGTTTATGGCTTCTTTGACCAGATGCCCTTAAGGAGCAGACACTCTCCTTCCACATACCCTTACCTTACAGTCTCCACAAGTGTTTCATGCATTGACTTCTGTCTGTGGGCTGTAATCTCTGCCAAGACAAAAATCTTGCAGGATCATCCACCACAGTAGGCACAGCAGTGCTGAAGTTATGGCCAAAGTGTGTAAGAGACTGTGAACAAGAGACACTGAAATAAAATTTTTCTGTTGTACCCTAAGAACATATAAAAATGGAATTTGATTGTGTTCACCTTCTAAGGAGAGAAAACAGAAGTGAAAAATCAGTATCCAACTGTTGAGGTTTACACATTTGTGTTCCTCCTGTTTTATGTATGTCGTGGTTCAGCCTCAGCTGGCAACTGAACACCACGCAGCCGCTCGCTCACTCCCCCCAAACCCCTGTGGGATGGGGAAGAGAATCGGACGAGCAAAAGAACTTGTGGGTTGAGATAAGCACAGTTTAATGATTACAATAGAATGATAAGAATACCAATGATTATGATAATAATGACAATAATGTTAATATAATAAAATGGAAAAGGAAGGGAAAGGGAAAAAAAGGAAAAAAAAAACCACGGAAACACGAACGATACAACCACTCACCACCCGCCGACCGATGCTGCCCGTCCCCGAGCCGCGATTGCCTCCTCCTCCCCCGGCCAGCCCCTCCCAGGTAACGTACTGGGCATGACGTTACATGATATGGAATATCCCTTTGGTCAGTTTGAATCCACTCTCTTAGCTGTGCCCCCTCCCCTCCCAGCTTCTTGTGCACCCAGCAGAGCATGGGAAGCTAGAAATGTCCTTGACTAGTACAAGCGCTACCCAGCAACAGCCCAAACATCTGTGTGTTATCTCAACAGGGTTTTTTTTCCATGCTAATTTCAAAGCACAGCACTATACCAGCTAAAACCATGACAATGTCTATGCATATTTAAAGTCATAACAGCTTCTTTATGAATGAATACATTTTTTATATTAATATGATAAAGTCCATTTAGTTCTGGGAGAGAGAGCACAAATCTAGTGGGTTTGGCCTGTCATTGACAGAACTGCTCACTGGGATTCCAATGTAGAGAAAATTTTGTCCTGAGCTCCCTCTGTACAACATTGTTAACTGAAGAAAGAGTGTAAAGGCAATGAAGTCACCTACATGTAACTGAGAAAAGTATATGATCTGTTACCACGAACAATATAAAAGCCAGAAAAAGTATAGGTTGCTCTTACAGAGTAAAATGAGCAAAGTCAAACTGGAGTTGTTTAGTAAAAAAGATTCTGGGACTGTAGTCATTCAACAAAGAATTGTATTTGAGCATGGATGAGAAGAACAGGTTTGGAAAAATAGAGGTAGCACATTATTTACCACAATATGCTAAGCGCTAGCAGCCAATGCACTCAGTTATCTAAAGTATTAAAAGATCAACATTAAATGTTATTTGTATCTCCCTCGGTCTACCTTTTGATGGGGAACGTCACACACACATTATTCTCCTCCTGCTGTTTTCACTTCCTGAGGGATTTTTCTTCCATTCTGTAATTTGTGTGAGATAGTGCAGTGAAGTATGGGGTGGGGGTGGAGGATGACACGCAGACACTTTTTACCAAGGCCTGTAGTGACAGGACAAGGGGCAACAGTTTTAAACTGAAAGAGGGTAGATTTAGATTAGACATAAGGAAGAAAATTTTTACAATGAGGGTGGTGAGACACTGGAACAGGTTGCCCAAAGAAGTTGTGAATGCCCCATCCCTGGAAGCGTTCAAGGTCAGGTTGGACAGGGCTTTGAGTAACTTGATCTAGTGAAAGATGTCCCTGCCCATGGCGTGGGGGTGTCAGGGGGTGTGGGTGGACTAGATGATCTTTAAATATCCCTTGCAACCCAAACCAATCCATAATTCTATGAAGAAGGCTCAGAGGAGATGGTCAAGGGCAATGTGCCCATGAAGCTCAGGGAATAATGCAGGGTGTGACTGACCACAGCTGATGCAAAGAAATCTGACTTTATCTCAACATGAAGGGGACCAGAGGGTGGCCTTTGAGTGCATCAGCTGACTACATCACAATTGAGTGGCTCAACTGGTGGTGTAAATGTTTCTCTCTGAGTTAGCCAGAGCAGCATGGGGGGAGTGAATACGTGGCTCAGCCCAACAGAGTGTATAAAAACTAAGCAACTAACAAAAGAATTTCAAAGAGAGCAACGGGCTTGAGCTGGTTTCACCACATGTATTCCTTCCTGGTGAATGGGGATGCCCAGCATCATGATGGTGAGCAAATTATAGCGACCAGTAATGGGGATCACATTGGTATTGTGATTGAACTGTGTATTGCAATGGCTATCTTTTGCTAAGTGTAACTTACATTTGTATTGTGCTTGCAGTATATTGCTGGATCAATCTGCTAAATAAAACAATCCCATGTAACATCAATTATCTTCAAATAAGTAAATTTTATATTAAACATTACACCCTTCATGCATGGAATATCTAAAAGAACCTGGTCAGAGAGTATTGTACTTTGGGATTAATATATATTGAAAAGAGACATTTTGGTAAGGAAAGGAAATTCACAAAGTGCCAAGAGATACTTGGGTACAGTGCAATAAATAATATTTGATTGAATTTATAATGCAAGTAAATGAAAAGAAGAAAAAAACCCCTTATTTAAATTATTAGCTTTTTATCTTAAAAATGACAGAGTGAGCATTTTAGGTACTGTAAAGTTGGTCCCTAAAAGTCCCTACTGCTTTTCCAAAAGGTAAAGAGAATTTATAGGGTTCAAATATAGTCTACATTTCAATTTCAAATTAAGTCTTTTGTATATGACTGATGTTTGTTGATGTGAGTAAAGATGACAGTCTCTAACCCAGTGTTTACTGGAGTAGAGAGACGTGTTAGAACACTCTGCAAGTTGCAAGTGTTATAAAATAGTACTCTGACTCTTCGTCATTTTATTTTTTTCCACATGAAAGTGCTTTGCTTGTTGTAGCTGATATTTTTCAGAGCTAGCAACAAGGTATTTGCGAAGACTAACTTTTCTTTCTCTAATGTTACTGAAATGAAACAAAATAATTTGCATTGTTAACTCATGGCATTTAAGTGTCACAATTTTTGCACACAGATGCATTCTTGCATGATCAGACACCAGATTTCTGATAGAATTAGTTCTTATTACTAATTAAAATTATACAGGATCAGAATTGTTAAATAGACCCAATCCCCATCTTTTTCATGCATACCTAACTGTAAGATGTATGATCTTTGGGAACCAGCAGCAATGTTGGCAGATAAAGCTGATTAATGCATTTCTTTTCAGGACTAATGAACAGGCAACACTTTCTTTTTCTCCAGAACATCAGCTTTTACAATTCAAAGGTTGAATGTTATTAATATTTGCTATTATTTTACTGAAAAAGCTGACAAACCAATGTGACTGTATAAGGAATGAGATAGATGTACAACTGTTTAAAATTTCCATTTTTCTACTTTCCAAAGATTGGTGTAAATATTTTCATTAGTGGAAAATCACATGAAATCAAAAATAGCTACATTTCAGTTTGCATTCTGGATTTAAGAATTTAAAAATTCCTATGTAGGAATAGTTAAAGATAGTAATGTGATTTACAAATCTTAGAGAGATTAATTATTCTGCTTCATTTTTGTACGCTGTGTTTAAATTTGGGGGCACAATCAATTTTGGGCCATGGGATTGCTTATGATCCTGTGTTTGCTATCAGTGATTGGATGAGTCACTGTGTGGGCACATTGTTGCTCATCTTTCTTACTGCCTCAATAAAGTTTGGTTTATAATGTGTCATCAGACTCCATTACTGTTCAGACCACAAAAAACTGAACCAATAAACTCACCTAGGTTAATAGAAAAGTTTGCTGTTCACACGAAGTCTTTCAATGGCTTGCTTCTAAGCTTTGCGAGCTGGATACTGACTGCAACATCAGACCCTGAACAAGTAGAAGCATCTTATTACTGTATTGCTGGAGCAGTTTATCTTTGCTGTTTGGGGGGGGTGTGGGGGTGTGTGAGAGTAAAGTTTGCTCTGTTCATACTATGGGTGCACTGTGCATTGCTGGACACGCAGAAGAAACTGGAAATAATAAGTCTTCTTCCATACTGTTTCCTAAAATCCCACAAGTTCAAAGGGACAGCAGGTACCCTATGCCTCTCGTTCTGGCTAGGACATTAATTGTCCTGAATTTAAGAATAACATAGAGGAAGCTAAACACATTCCGAGGGTTACACAAGAGCATTTAAATTTACTACCTTGGCCTTTCCTATGCAGTAAAATTAACCCCAGATTAAAAAAAAAAAAAAAAGAAAATACCAATAGCAGCTAGAGAAAAAGAAAATATATATGAAAACAGATCCTCCAAATCCTGACCAGATTTTTAAGTATTTTTGGGGTAGACTTATTTAACTGCAGTGTATAAGAAATGCACTCTGTAATACATCAAAGAAAATGCTCTGAATTTATAAAGAAATATTTTTATTTTTGTAAGGAATAGTTTAGTTTTGAGGACTCTGCACAAGCACAAAAGATCTTATGCTGAGAATCTACTCCTCTTAGAATAGATTCTGATAACCACAATGTTAAGAGTCAGACATAGTCTTGTCAACTATGTTACTAATAAAAACAATAACAAAAGTTTACAATTTTCAAAATCTTAGCTGTTTTTTTCTGTGCATCTCTTTTGTACCAGGAAGTGCTGGTCTATTATGATCCCAGTAAGAAAAGCGCTCAGACTCTGTACAGTATAATTTAAAATGCTATTTATTAGAACTAACACTATAAAGAAGGTGAGGATAGCATAGATAGTCCTATGTCCCTCTGGATGATGGAAAGCCCAAGCCATGCAACACCGAACAAGCCCCCTGTTGATCAGGGTGCAGCACACTGTGCATATCCCATTCGTGGAAGGGTTACCCCATTTTGGTCATTTGGGCTACTATAGGATTGTCTTAAAAGAAAACAGCTCTATTCATAATTTCTACTGTCAAACAAAAAATAGAAAACAACTCTATCCCTAAAGGATGTTCACATCGAAGTGAAATCCAGCCAAAAGTGTGAATACTGCTGCATTGGTTTTACATGGCAAGGTTTTGGTAACAGGGTGGGAGGATGCAGGGGCAGCCTCTGTAAGAAGACACCAGGGGCTGCCACCATGTCTGGCGCAGCTATTTTCAGCCAGCTCCAAACCAGACCCACTGGTGAAGCTGGTGGCGCCTCTGTGATAACATATTTAAGAAAGGGTAAAAAACACTGTGCAGCGGCTGTGAGAGGAGCAAGAAAAAAATGTGCAAGAAACAACCCTGCAGACACCAAGGTCAATAACCAGGTTTACTGGATTGTGTGGATCTGATGGCCTGGCACATCCGACCCAAAGGACTATAAGGCTTTAGTGGACACCGGTGCACAGTGCACCCTAATGCCATCAAACTACATAGGGGCAGAACCCATCAGCATTGCTGGAGTGACAGGGGTACGTCAAGAGCTAACTATTAGATGCCAAAGTGAGCCTAACTGGGAATGAGTGGCAAAAGCACCCTATTGTGACTGGCCCAGAGGCTCTGTACATTCTTGGCATAAAGTATCTCAGGAGAGAGCATTCCAAGGACCCAAAATGGTACAGGTGGGCTTTTGGTGTAGCTGCCTTGGAGACTAAACAGCTGTCTACCTTGCCTGGCCTCTTGAAGGACCCTTCTGTTGTGGGGTTGCTGAAGGTCAAAGAACAACAGGTGCCGATCGCCACCACAACAGTGCACCGGCGGCAATTCTGCACCATCTGTGACTCCCTGATTTGCATCCATGAGCTCATTCATTGACTGGAGGGCCAAGGAGTGATCAGTAAGACCTGCTCACCCTTTAACAGTCCCATATGGCCAGTGCGAAAGTCTAATGGAGAGTAGACACTGACAGTAGACTATCGTGGCCTGAATGAAGTCACTCTGCCATTGAGTGCTGCTGTGCTGGACATGCTAGAACTTCAGTACGAACTCGAGTCAAAGGCAGCCAAGCGGTATGCCACAACTGATATTGCTAATGCATCCTTCTCAATCCCTCTGGCAGCAGAGTGCAGGCCACAGTTTGCTTTCACATGGAGGGGCATCCAGTACACCTGGAATCGACTGCCCCAGGGGTGGAAACAGTCCTACCATTTGCCATGGACTGATCCATAATGCACTGGAACAGGGTGGAGCTCCGGAAAACCTACAATAAATTGATGACATTATCATGTGGGGCAACAGAGCAGAAGACATCTTCAAGAAAGGGAAGAAAATATTCCAAATTCTTCTGAAGGCTTGTTTTGCAATAAAACTAAGTAAGGTCAAGGGAACCACACAAGCGGTCCAGTTCTTAGGAATAAAAAGGCAAGATGGAGGTCATCAGACACCAGTGGATGTGATCAACAAAATAACAGCCAAGTCTCTGTCAACGAGCAAAAAGGAAACTTAGGGTTTTTTAGGTGTTGTGGGTTTTTGAAGAATACGTATTCCAAATTATAGTCTGATAGCCCTCTCTGTCAAGAGACCAAGAAGAAGAATGGTTTCAAATGGGACCCTGAGCAATGACAGGCTTTTGAACAGATTAAACAGGAGATAGTTCATGCAGTAGTCCTTGGGCCAGTCCAGGCAGGACAAGATGTAAAAAATGTGCTCTACACTGCAGCCTCTGGCAGAAAACACCAGGGGAGACCCGAGGTCAACCCCTAGGGTTTTGGAGTCATAGATACAGAGGGTCCGAAACCCACTGTACTCCAATTGAAAAAGAGATCTTGGCAGCATATGAAGAGGTTTGAGTTGCTTCACAAGTGGTCGGTACTGAAGCACAGCTGCTCCTGGCACCCCTGGACCGTCCCCTCTACACATGATGTAACTGATGCTACGTGGAGTAAATGGGTTGCACTGATCACCCAGCGGGCTCAAATAGGAAGCCCCATTCACCCAGGAATCTTGGAAGTGATTATGCACTGGCCAGAAGGCAAAGATTTTGGAATATTACCAGAGGAGGAGGTGACACATGCTGAAGAAGCCCCACTGTATAACGAACTGCCAGAAAATGAGAATGCTGCTGTATGGAGTCCTACACGACAAGTCGCAGAAACTGCTGAAGGAGAAGGTGAATCAAGCCAGTTTGCAGAAGTAAAGGCCATCCAACTGGCTTTAGACATTGCTGGACGGGAAAAGTGGCCAGTGCTCTATCTCTGTACTGATTCCTGGATGGTGGCAAATGCCCTGTGGGGGTGGTTACAGCAATGTAAGCAGAGCAACTGGCAGCGCAGAGGCAAACCCACCTGGGCTGCCACGTTGTGGCAAGATATTGCTACCTGGGTAGAGAACCTGGTTGTGAAAGTACGTCATGTACCCAAGAGTCGGGCCACTGAAGAACATCGGAACAACCAGCAGGTAGATCAGGCTGCTAAGATTGGAGTGGCTGAGGTAGATCTGGACTGGCAGCATAAGGGTGAACTATTTCTTGCTTGGTGGGCCCATGACACCTCAGGCCATCAAGGGAGAGATGCAACATACAGGTGGGCTCGTGATCGAGGGGTGGACAGCTATTGCACAGGCTATCCATGAATGTGAAACATGCACTGCAATCAAGCAAGCAAAGCGTGTAAAGCGTCTGTGGTATGGGGGATGATGGCTGAAATATAAGTATGGGGAGGCTTGGCAGATTGACTATATCACGCTCCCACAAACTCGCTGAGGCAAGCATCATGTGCTTACAATGGTAGAAACAGCGACCGGATGGCTGGAAACATATCCTGTGCCCCATGTCACGGCCTGGATCTCTATCCTGGGCCTTGAAAAACGTGTCTTATGGCAACATGGCACCCCAAAAAGAATTGAATCAGACAACCCTACTGATTTCCAAAGTAACCTCATAGACACCTGGGCCAAAGAGCATTTTATTGAGTGGGTGTATCACATCCCCTATCATGCACCAGCCTCTTGTGAAGTAGAACGATACAATGGACTGTTAAAGACTACACAGAGAGCAATGAGTGGTGGGACATTTAAACATTGGGATACACACCTGGTTAGTCAACACGAGGGGATCTGCCAATTGAGCTGGCCCTGCCCAGTCAGAACTCTTAGGTACTGTGGAAGGGGTTAAAGTCCCTGTAGTGCCCATAAAAAAATATGCCGCAGAAAACAATCTGAGTTCTTCCTGTCTTGGGTCAAGGCAAACCCATTCATGGAGTTGCTTTTGCTCAAGGACCTGGGCTCACTTGGTGGGTGATGCATGAGGATGGAGGAATCCGATGTGTGCCTCAAGGGGACTTGTTTTTGGGTGAAAACAGCCAATCAACTGAATGGTATGATGTTAATTGCTGGATAATATTGGATGTCATCAGTCCTATGGTTGCTGCACACCATATCAATGGTATCATAGTAGGAATCTCCCAAATTAATGAAGAATGACCTTTGAACCAAGTAAAATGCAGCAGTGATGGAATAAGGACTGACAGTACAGCAGTGATGGAACAAGGACTGAGTTCAGCATGCAACAATCCAACATGATACACACAATCTTTCTTGCCCTGAAATAACCTTACAATAGATGGAGCCCAAAAATCATGTACTAAATGAACTCAGTGGATATTTTCTGGACATTTGTGGACCTTCTACGGACATTTTACAGGGGTGGTCTATAGACTAAGGGGATGATAAATGATATCTGTATATTCTGTTAAAGGATGAGAAGGCTGGTTATGGTTATTGAGGTTGTATTGGATAGTATGAGACTAGAGTATGACGTAAATGGTATGGAAGGAGGGGTTGTATACTGTCATGGTTTTAGCTGGTATAGAGTTCATTTTCTTCACTGTAGCTCGTATAGTACTGTGCTTTGGACTTAGCATGAAAATAATGTTGATAACACACTGATATTTTAGTTGTTGCTAAGTAGTGCTTATCCTAGTCAAGGACTTTTCTAGATTCTCATGATCTGCCAGGTGCACAAGAAGCTGAGAGGGGAGGGGGAAAAGCCAAGATAGCTGATCCAAACTGGCCAAAGGGATATTCCATATCATATGATATCACACCAAATATATTAACTGTGGGCAGTTGAGCGGGGGAAGCAATGATCATGGCTCGGGGACCAGCAACGTAGGTCGGCAGGTAGTGAGCAGTTGCATCACTTACATGGTTTGGTTTTTTTTCCGGGCTTCATTTCTCTCTCTCATTATTTTTCCTTTTTATTATATTATTGTTGTTATGATAATCATTATTATCATTACCGTTATTGCTATTACTATTTTAGTTTAATTATTGAACTGTTCTTATCTCAACCCATGAGTTTTCTTGCTTTTGCTCTTCCGATTCTCTCTCCGATCCCACAAGGGGTGGGGGGAGTGAGCGAGCAGCTGCGTGGTGCTTAGTTGCTGACTGGGGCTAAACCACGACATTCCCTTTTGTGTGTGGTAGAACTGGAAAGGAAGAAAATAAGAGACTGAGGATTGTGCCGTACTGCAATATTAAAAATACATGTGTGGTGGGTTGACCCTGGCCAGCAACTAGGCACCCATACGGATGCTGCTCAATCCCCCCCAGTGGATGGGGGAGAGAATCAGAACTGCAAAAGGGGGAAAACACAAAGTTTGATATAAAGATAGTGTAATAAGGAAAGCAAAAGCTGTGCATGCAAGCAAAGCAAAATAAGGAATCCATTCACTACTTCCCATTAGCAGGCAGATGTTTAGCCATTTCCTGGAAAGCAGAGCTTCAGCACATGTAATGGTTACTTGGGAAGATGAACGTCATAACCACAAATATCCCCCATTCCTACTCATTTTGCTGAGCATTTTTTGCTATGCAGCAACACACCATATGACATGTGGTCAGTTCAGGTTAGGTCAGCTGTCCCGGCTGTGTCCTCTCCCAACTTCTTATGCACCCCCCCATTGGACTCGCTGAGGCGGGCACAGTGGGAAACAGAGAAGGCCTTGATGCTGTGCAAGCACTGCTCAGCAATAGCCAAAACACTGGTGTGCTATCAGCAGTATTTTAGCCAGAAATCCAAAACACAGAGCTATACAGGCTGCTATGAAGAAAGTTAAGTCCATCCTAGCCCGACCCAGTACAATGCAATTGTGAAAGACATCATTTAAGCCATGCAGTGATTGTTTATAACTTATTTGCAGAATATGTTGCAAATTAAAGGGAGCTGCTGACTACACTGACTGCATAGCTGCATCAAAGATAAATCATCATATCTTTAATCATCAGGCAATATTTGTTTGTCTTGTCATCTGTGCAGTACTAAGCAGTGTCAAACTCATCAGCAGGAGAAAAATGCAACATGGAAAGCAGTATTGCTTTCACAAGAGTCAGTTGCTGTGTTTCATTCTGTAAACATGCACAGGTTTATGGACAAACCGGAAGTTGCAACTCTGCACCCACTGCTCCAGATGTGCTTTTAAAGTTACCTAGACACACACATACAAATAAAGAACGAAGGCAATGTCTAAAAAATTTGAGTAAATTAAACATAAGGATTGATTTGCCTGTATATTCCCTCCCTCTGAACTATAAACACATATATAAGTATGACAGATGTCAAGAAGAAGAGGGACCTTCTCAGCAACTTCTGTCTCAGCCACAGAGGGAGTCAAGTTTGAGACTTTTCCGTTAAAGACCTTCGGAGCTCTGTATTCCTTACAGATACACGGAAATGTACATACATACCCATATTTATCTCTGGATCTCTAACTCACAAATTTAGTTTTAGAAGGAATTAATGGAGGTTGGGGAAACTCCATTCTTGGCGGTTTTCAGTACTTAGCTAGACAACACCATTCCTGTCTGTAGGGGAATAGACAGGGGTCGGCGACCGGAAGATCACGGGATGTGACGGAAAGATAGACTCCTCCCCATAGGAGTGGCAGGAACAGGAAGCGCAAGAGCTATATAAGCGTGTGATGCAGCTAAATAAATGGACATTTTGTATCCATCATATTGATGTCTGTGCATCACTGTCCCCAGGGTGGGTAGAGCCCTGTGTCCCGGAGATATGCGGCCAAAGATAAGTTCTCCCATAGAAGCGTACAGCAACACCTGTCCTTGTCTAGTGTTGGTGACAATCCTGCAGTAGGTTGGACTGAGATCCCCCCCAGATGTCCTTTTCAATGACCATTTCTAAGATTCCATGAAAACGATATAATGAAGAAAACTATGCAGTGGTTTTAGCATTACAGTTCATCAGTATTTTCTTTTTCATCTTTAAAATATTTAATCTGAAGGAATAATTTAAATAAATATATAAAAATAAAGTTATTATTGCCTATAATTCCTATTGTATAAAGGGTGGAAAACATTTGCCAGCCTAGAAAGACTGAAGGGCTGTGAGCAAGCTAAAAGAAAGAAGACTAAGTAGAAAGTAACTGAAGCTACAGGAAAACATATTTTTAAAAGGTATAATTAAATGTGTATAGATTGAAGATTTTGGTTTATAGGTAAAACTATTGCTCATTTTGGTTAAAATTGTGATCTCCATTGGGCAATAGAACTACTTAAAGGTCCCTTTCTCAACCCAGAAAGCAATTATATCTTTTCCACTGTAAACCTCAACAATAGTATATATGTGCCTATATATTCCTACCTATAGATCAGAATTAATTTGCAGCAGTATAACAGATTGTATAGCTATAGAAAATATAGTTATAGACAAATAAATGGATATGAATAACACAAATATACAATACTGTGACTGATATCTTTCCTAAAAGAAGAAAAGCGCAGTGTAACATGCTCTTCTCTTCATGCTCAAAACACAAGGAAAAGGCAAAACCACTCCATGACAGTTGTTTGTCCAGGCACTGTTCACTTATCCTTGTAAAAAAAATCAGTATACTTGTGTTTTCCACCAGGAGGTGGTGGTTCGTTATGATCCCAGTAAGAAAGGCACTTAGACTCTGCAAGGTATTTAAAATGCTATTTATTAGAGCTAACAATATAAAAAGAGAATAGCATATATAATCTTATGTCCCTTTAGATGCTAGAAGCCCTGAGTGGCATAGCATCAAACAGGACTCCGATCCATGCTCAGAACGCCATGTAGACTCCATCCATAGCAGACATTCGCCCCTTTTGGTCTTTCAAGATATTATAGGATTTTCTAAACAGAAAACAATTCTCTTTATCATTTCTACAGTCAAACGGAAACAATGTTTTCATGAGAACTTCTTGCTGCACTTTTAGATAAAGGCAAGGCCATGCAAGTGGTGTAATCACCAGTACTAAGTGGGAACTATCTGCAGGTTCCTCTGTTACAATGAGCTGGCTGAGTTTACTCTGCGACCAAGGAATTTGTGCAGCACAACACAGGCCTGAAGGCCATGCTGTATGTGCAACATAATGCAGTGCAGCACTGCACAGCACAGGCCTGGGCCTACTCAGGTCAACTGTTATGTGGATCACTAAGTCCTCGATGTACAGTGGTCTTTTGGTCAGGCTCACTATAACTAGCAGCATTAAAAAAATGATTTTGTCATCCAAAAATATCTGGAAAATTTGACAGGAGATCTTTTTGAAAGCCTTCTTAATGTTTTTAAGTGCTTTAGCATCTGTCTTCCTCAGCTTTATTTTACAGCACTTGCATTAACTCTTGTAAGCCTGTTTCCTCATTTATTGAACAAAACAGGGCTCATCGTATGGTTTCCCGTGGTAGGGACCCCACGCTGGAGCAGAGGAAGACTGTGAAGAAGAAGGAGTGGTTATGAACTGACCACAACCCTCATTCCCCAACCCTCTGCATTGCTGGGAGCGGGGGGGGATAGGTGTTTTCAGAGTTGTTCTTATTTCTTATTACCCTACTCTGTTTAACTGGTAACAATTTCCCCAAGTCGAGTCTGTTTTGCCCGTGACGGTAATTGGTAAGTGATCTCCCTGTCCTTATCTCTACCCAAGACCTTTTTGTAATTTTTTTTTTCTCCCTGTGTTGTTGATGGAGGGGAAGTGATAGAATGGTCTGTTGGGCACCTAGTGGCTAGCTAATGTCAATCCACCACAGAGAGATGAAAAAAAAAAGAAGACCCGCAACAGAAAACGTTCCATCAGTGTGAGATTACAATCTGGTCATAACCAAAGAATAAGGTAGCTATGTACATTTATTGCAATGCTTTATGAATATCCAGCCTGGTAGGTGTGGAAGAAGCTAGGCCTCCACAAGAACCCTGACCACTCTCTAAAAAGGTCCACCAGTAAAGGGACAGAGGTAATATCTCTTCCATCCAGGTCTCACCTGGAACTCATCCATGGCACAACTGTATTTAGTGATGTCATGGTTTTAGCTGGGAGAGAATTAGTTTTCTTCACTGCATCTGGCATAGTGCTGTGCTTTGGCCTTAGTATGAAAACAATGTTAACACCACACTGATATTTTGGTTGTTGCTGGGTAGTGCTTGTACTAGTCAAGGACTTTTCTAGCTTCCCGTGCTCTGCCAGGTGCACAAGAAGCCATGAGGGGAGGGGACACAGCCAAGACAGCTAATCCAAACCAGTGAAAGGGATATTCTGTATCATATGATGTCATGCTCAATCTGTTAACTGGGGGAACTTGGCCAGGGGAAGCGGTGGTTGCGGCTCAGGGACTGGTCAGCAGGTGGTGAGCGGTTGCATCACTTGTGTTTTTTTTTTTCTTCTCTTCCCCCCAGGTTTCATTTCTCTCCATCATTATTTTCCTTTTCATTATATTATCATTATTGTTATTATCATTATTACTATTATTACTATTACGATTTTATTTTCATTATTAAACTGTTCTTATCTCAACCCATGAGTTTTCTTGCTTTTGCTCTTCTGATTCTCTCCCCGAACCCACTGGGGAGGGGGGAGTGAGCAAGCGGCTGTGTGGTGCTTAGTTGCTGACTGGGGCTAAACCACAACAAGTGGAAATGGCATTTCTTCTTTAGGTTCACACTCTACACTCTGCTTACATTGGTATTTCTAGTATTTTACAATAATAATCAAGACAAAAATAGTCATTGTGGCACTTGTCTTTGGTGGAGAGTTCCTAATGTGCTCCTCAAATGAGTTAAGAGGTTTCCTGTTCCCATGGCAAAGCTTGCCCTCTCTGTGGAATATCTCAGGTCTCCCAGGATGATTCTTTCCCCACCCCATAAGAACTTAGCTGTCACAAATAGGTCATCCATACCGCATTCTCCCCTGTATAGAGCCATTTCACACCTTGACCTTCTGAGGCTCACCAGTCACCCTGACTGTTCATGAGGAAGGAGGATATGGTCTCCACCAAGTTCAGGTGTCTGCAGTGAAGGTAGTCTGAGCTTGCCTACCTTCTTTCAGCATATGGTCCTTGCTTGGTAATACCAATGCCTCTCCTCAAACAAAATGGGAGATTCCCAAAATAAAACACTCCTTGTTGTCTTATGCTAAATTAGCAAGGATTTTTTCCCTATCAAGCTGACCTCACTGATACACACCTGATTAACACATGGCTGAGAGGCTGGTGACATCAGTGGAATTTTTGTTTTTCTGATCATGGGGAGGTTTTCACGGCACCGGGGCCTGCTAGTGGCAGATGAAGTTCACCTGTCTCAAAGTGGGAAAAGGATTCTTGCACATGAGTTGGCGGGGCTCATGGAGAGGGCTTAAAACTAGGTTTGAAGGGGTAAGGAGGAATAGCCAGGCCCACTAGGGAGGAGCTTAGGTGTGGCATGCCAGTGTTGGGTGTGAAATCGATAGCCCAGCTCAAGTGCATCTACACTAGTGCACACAGCATGGGTGTCCTGGTTTAGCCCCACTCAACAACTAAACATCACACAGCCACTTGCTTACTCCCCCCACACCTGTGGGATGGGGGGGAGAATCGGAAGGGCCAAAGTAAGAAAACTTGTGGGCTAAGATAAGAACAGTTTAAAAATTAAAACAATAATAATAATAATAATATAATGAAAAGGAAAATAACGAGACAGAAAGAGAGAGTTGAAACCTTGTGGGGAGGGGGGGGGAAATCCAAATCACCACCTGCTGACTGACACTGCCAGTCCCCAAGCCGCGATACCACTTCCTCCAGCCAACTCCCCACAGTTAATATACTTGGCATGACATCATATAATATGGAATATCCCTTTCACAGATATCCCTTTTGCCAGTTTGGATCAGCTATCTTGGCTTTTCCCCCTCCCCTCCCAGCTTCTTGGGCACCTGGCAGAGCATGGGAGGCTGGAAACATCCTTGACTAGTACAAACACTACCTAGCAACAACTAAAACATCAGTGTGTTATCAATATTATTCTCATACTAAGTCCAAAGCACAGCACTATATCAGCTACAGTGAAGAAAATGAACTCTCTCCCAGCTAAAACCATGACAGTATCCACCCCTTGTTCCATACTATTTGCGTCATGCTCAGGTCCCATACTATCCAATACAACCTCAGTAAACACTTCTCCCTTCCCATCCTTTGATAAAATAGACATATATCAGTTATCATCCCCTTAGTCTATGGACCACCCCTGTAAAACATCTGTAGAGGGTCCACAAATGTCCACTGAGTTAATTTAGTCCATGACTTTGGGCTCCATCTATCGTAATGGTCTTTCAGGGCAGGAGAGATGGTGTGTGTGGTATTGGATTGTTGCATGCTGAAGTCAGTCCTTGTTCCATTACTGATGCGCTGTCAGACCTTGTTCTATCACTGCTGCACTTAGCTTGGCTCAAAGTTCATTCTCCATTAATTTGGGAGGTTCCTACTGTGATAGCACTGGTATGGCATATAGCAACCATAGTAGTAATGACATACAAAATTATATAGCAGTTAGCAGCATAACATTCAGTTCATGGGCTGTTTTCACACAAAATCAAATCCCCTTGAGGCACACACCGGACTCCTCCATCCTTCCGCATCACCCACCAAGTGCACCCAGGTTCCTGAGCAAAAGCAACTCTGTGAATGGCTTTGCCTTTGCCTGAGACAGGAATAACACAGATAGTTTGATGCACCAGAGGCTGGTGCATGATAGGGGATGTGATACACCCACTCAATGCCATACTTTTTGGCCCAGGGGTCTATGAGGCTATTTTGGAAATGAGTCCCATGGCCTGACACAATTCTTTCTGGGGTTCAATGTCACCATAGGACTTCTTTTTCAAGGCCCAGGATAATGCTCTGGGCAGTGGCATGTTGCACAGGACATTTTTCCAGCCATCTGGTGGTTGCTTCCACCATTGTAAGCACTTGACGCTTGCCTTGGCGGGACTGTGGGAGTGTGATATAATCAATCTGCCAGGCCTCCCCATACTTATATTTCAGCCATCGTCCCCCATACCACAGAGGCTTTACCTGCTTTGCTTGCTTGATTGCAGCGCATGTTTCACATTCATGTATAATGTGTGCAATACAGTCCGTGCTCTATCACAGCCCTTGCTCATGAGCCATCTGTAAGTTGCATCTCTTGATGGCCTGAGGTGTCATGGGCCCACCGAGCTAGAAATAGTTCACCCTTATGTTGCCAGTCCAGATCCACCTCAGCCACTCCAATCTTAGCAGCCTGATCTACCTGCTGGTTGTTCCGATGTACTTCAGTGGCCCGATTCTTGGGTACATGACGTACTTTCACAACCAGGTTCTCTACCCAGGTAGCAATATCTTGCCACAATGTGACAGCCCAGATGGGTTTGCCTCTGCGCTGCCAGTTGCTCTGCTTACATTGCTGTAACCACCCCCACAGGGCATTCGCCACCATCCAGGAGTCAGTACAGAGATAGAGCACTGGCCACTTTTCCCGTTCAGCAATATTTAAAGCCAGTTGTATGGCCATTACTTCAGCAAACTGGCTCGATTCACCTTCTCCTTCAGCAGTTTCTGTGACTTGTCGTGTAGGACTCCATACAGCAGCCTTCCATCTCCGATGCTTTCACACAAGGCGACAGGATCCATCCGTGAACAGGGCATACTGCTTTTCATCTTTTGACATTTTGTTATACAGTGGGGCTTTTCAGCACGTGCCACTTCCAAATTCTTTGCCTTCTGGCCAGTCCATAATCACTTCCAAGATTCCTGGGTGACTGGGGTTTCCTACTCGAGCCCGCTGGGTGATCAGTGCAACCCATTTGCTCCATGTAGCATCAGTTGCATGACGCGTAGAGGGGACCCTCCGTTTGAACATCTAGCCCAGTACCAGCAGGCGGGGTGCCAGGAGCAGCTGCGCTTCCATACCAACCACTTGTGAAGCAACTCAAACCCCTTCATATGCTGCCAATATCTCTTTTTCAGTTGGAGTATAGCGGGCTTCGGACCCTATGTACCCCCAACTCTAAAACCCTAGGGGTAGACCTCAGGTCTCCCCTGGTGCTTTCTGCCAGAGGCTCCAGGTAGGACCATTCTCCCCAGCTGTGGCGTAGAGCACATTTTCACATCTTGTCCAGTTTAATTTGTTCAAAGTTATGTTGTTGATCAGGACCCCATTTGAAATGTTGATCACATCCATTGGAATCTGACGACATCCATCTTGACATTTTATTCCTAAAAACTGGATCTCCTGTGCAGGTCCCTTAACCTTTGTTTTATGAAGAAACCAGCCTTCAGAAGGATTTGGACTATTTTCTTCCCTTTCTCAGAAACGTCTTAGGCTGTGTTGGCCCAAATGATTATGTCATCAATGTATTGCAGGTGTTCCCAAAATCCACCCTGTTCTAGTGCGTTATCAATGAATCTATAGCAAATGGAAGGGCTGTGTTTCTGCCACTGGGGCAATTGATTCCAGGTGTACTGGATGCCCCTCCAAGTAAAAGTGAACTGTGGCTGGCACAGCAGTACTCAATGGCACAGTGACTTCATTCAGGCCACGATAGTCTACTGTTAGTCTCCACTCTCCATTAGACTTCCGGACTGGCCATATGGGACTGTTAAAGGGTAAGCAAGTATTGCTGATCACTCCTTGGCCCTCCAGTCCACGAATGAGCTCGTGGATGGGAATCAGGGAGTCTTGGTTCGTGCGATATTGCTGCCGGTGCACTGTTGTGGTGGTGATCGGCACCTGTTGTTCTTTGACCTTCAGCAGCCCCACAACAGAAGGGTTCTTTCCGAGACCGGGCAAGGGGGACAACTGTTTAATTCCCTCCGTCTCCAAGGCAGCTATACCAAAAGATCACATGTACCCTTTTGGGTTCTTGAAATACCCTCTCCTGAGGTAGTCTATGCCAAGGATGCACAGAGCCTCTGGGCCAGTCACAATGGGGTGCTTTGCCACTCATTCCCGTTTAGACTCACTTCAGCCTCCAATACGATTAACTCTTGGGATCCCCTGTCACTCCTGTAACACAGGTGCATTCTGCCCCTATATAGCTTGATGGCATTAGGGTGCACAGTGCACTGGTGTCCACTAAAGCTTTATACTCCTGTGGGTCGGATGTGCCAGGCCATCGGATCCACACAGTCGAGTAAACCTGGTTATCCCTTTCCTCCACCTGGCTGGAGGCAGGGCCCTTCTATTCCTGATCACAGTATTAGCTAATTACTTCCTGTAAATGTGAATCACAAGTGTCTCTATTAAGTTCAGAAATAAATTCTGTGCTTCTACTCCTCTGTCTGGGGAACTGTGTACTGGAACCTGAAGCAGAAGCTTTCCTGGAAGAACCCCCCTGAGTGACTGTTCTTCCTTGAAACTCACGTACCCATGCCTCTAGGGTTGAGGTAGGCTTTCCATACCACTTGCTCATGTCCTCTCCGTGGTCATGCAGGTAAAATGATAGGGTGGCCCATGGTGTGTATCCTCTCTCTTGATCAGAGTGATGCTTACTCCTAATGGCTGAGATACTGGTACAGACAGATGGGGAGTAGGACATATCTTCTTTGATCTGCTGAACCTCCCGGAACAGTTTCTGCACATCTGAGATGAGGAAGGAAGAGGTATTTACTTCGTAAAGAAAATTAACTCAGCTAAAACCATGATAATGGGCAACTAACAGAACAAGTGGGTCACCATTGTGCAGTGGGATAATTATGACTTAGTCACCATCACAGAGACATGGTGCGATGACTCTTACGAATGGAGTGCTGCAATCGAGGGGTATAAGTTCTTGTTGTAGTTTAGCCGGCAACTCAGCCCCACACAGTCACTCGCTCACTCCCCCACCGGTGGGATGGGGGAGAGAATCAGAAGGGTAACACTCATGGGTTAAGATAAGAAGAGTTAAATAAATAAAACAAAATTTAAAAAAACAACAACAAAAACAAAAATGCAATGGAAAGGAGAAAAACGAGAGGTGCAAAACCTGGGTGGGGGAAGGGAGGGGGGAGGGGAATGAACCGCTGAAACAAACCACACGCGACGCAGCCGCTCACCGCCCACCAACACAACGCAACGCCTTCCCGAGCTGCAAACTGCCCCCCCTTAATATACTGGTCATGGTGTCACATGGTATGGAATGAACATGCCATTGGCCAGTCGGGGTCAGCCGCCCCCACCATGGCCCTACCCCTCCCAGCCTCCTGCCACTCGGCAGAGCATGGCAAGCTGGAAAGGTAGCCGACCCCCCACGGTGAGGAGAATTAACCTCTTCTCAGCCAAAAATAGCACAGTCTCCACCCCTTATTCCATACCATTTACACCATGCCCAGGTCCCATACGATCCAATACAACCGTACCAACCACCACCCCTCCCCTTCCCATCCTTTAACATAATACACAGACATCATTCCCTGAGTCTATGGACCTTCCCTGTAATATGTCCATAAAAATGTACATTGAGTCCACCCACTCCATGACTCTGGGCTCCATCTGTCGTATCAGTCTTTCAGGGTGGGAGAGATGGTGTGTGTGGCGCTGGGTTGCTGCATACCGAGTCAGTCATCATTCCATCACTGCTGCACTTAGCTTGTTTCACAGTTCATCTTCCATGGGTTGGGAGTCTTGTACTATGATACCACTGATACAACAGAGAGATGACACACAATATTATATAGCAGTTTGCATTGTGCCATTCACTTCATTGATTGTTTCCACCCAAAATCCAATCCCCTTGAGGCACACATCGGATTTCTCCATCCTCCCGCATCACCCACCAAGTGCATCCAGGTCCTCAAGCAAATGCAATCCCATGAATGGGTTCGCCTATGCCTGAGGCAGGAAGAACCCAGACTGTTTTGCCCAGCATACTTTTTGTGTGCACTACAGGGACTTTATCCCCTTCCACAGTATGTAGGATTCCTGACTGGGCAGGGCCAGCTCGGTTGGCAGATCCCCTCGTGTTGACTAACCACGTGGCTTTTGCTAAATGTGTATCCCAGTGCTTGTATTTTCCACCCGCCATTGCTCTCAGTGTAGTTTTTAACAGTCCATTGTACTGTTCAATTTTCCCAGAGGCTGGTGCGTGTTAGGGGTTGTGATACACCCACTCAATACCATGCTCTTTGGCCCAGGAGTCTATGAGGTTATTTCAGCAATGAGTCCTGTTGTCTGACTCAATTCTCTCTGGGGTGCCATGTCGCCACAGGACTTGTTTTTCAAGACCAAGGATAGTGTTCCGGGCAGTGGCATGGGGGACAGGATATGTTTCCAGCCAGCCAGTCATTGTTTCGACCACTGTAAGCACATGGTGCTTGCCTTGATGGGTTTGTGGGAGTGTGATATAGTGAATTTGCCAGGCCTGCCCATATTTATATTTCAGCCATCATCCCCCATACCACAGAGGCTTTACCCGCTTCGCTTGCTTGATTGCAGCGCATGTTTCACATTCGTGGCTAGCCTGCACAATAACATCCATGGACAAGTCCACCCCTCGATCACGAGCCCACCTGTATGTTGCATCTCTCCCTTGATGGCCTGAGGTGTCATGGGCCCACCAAGCAAGAAATAGTTCACCCTTATGTTGCCAGTCCAGATCCACCTCAGCCACTTCAATCTTGGCAGCCTGATCTACCTGCTGGTGGTTCCAATGTTCTTCAGTGGCCAGGCTTTTGGGGACGTGAGCATCCACATGCCGTACCTTTACAACCAGCTTCTCTACCCGGGCAGCAATGTCTTGCCCCAATGTGACAGCCCAGATGGGTTTGCCTCTGCGCCGCCAGTTGCTCTGCTTCCACTGCTGTAACCAGCCCCACAGGGCATTTGCCACCATCCAGGAGTCAGTATAAAGATAGAGCACTGGCCACTTTTCCTGTTCAGCAACGTCTAAGGCCAGCTGGATGGCCTTTACCTCTGCAAACTGGCTCGATTCACCTTCTCCTTAAGCAGTTTCTGCAACTTGTTGTGTAGGACTCCATACAGCCGCCTTCCATCTCCGGTGCTTTCCCACAAGGCGACAGGACCCATCCGTGAACAGGGCATACTGCTTTTCATCTTCTGACAGTTTGTTATACAATGGGGCTTCTTCAGCACACATCACCTCCTCCTCTGGTGATAATCCAAAATCTTTGCCTTCTGGCCAGTCCATAATCACTTCCAAGATTCCTGGGAGACTGGGGTTTCCTACTCGAGCCTGCTGGGTGATCACTCTGTCCCACTTACTCCACGTAGCATCAGTTGCATGGTGTGCAGAGGGGATGTTTCCTTTGGACATCAGACCAGCACTGGCAGTCGGGGTGCCAGGAGAAACTGTGCCTCAGTACCAACCACTTGTGAAGCAGCTCGAACCCCTTCATATGCTGCCAATATCTCTTTTTCAGTTGGAGTAGAGCGGGCTTCGGACCCTATGTACCCCCAATTCTAAAACCCTAGGGGTCGACCTCGGGTCTTCCCTGGTGCTTTCTGCCAGAGGCTCCAGGTAGGACCATTCTCCCCAACTGCGGTGTAGAGCACATTTTTTACGTCTTGTTCTGCCCGGACTGGCCCAAGGCGTATTGCATGAACTATTTCCTGTTTAATCTGTTCAAAGGCTTGTTGTTGCTCAGGGCCCCATTTGAAATCATTCTTCTTCCGGGTCACTTGATAGAGAGGGCTTATGATCATACTGTATTTTGGAATATGCATTCTCCAAAAACCCACAATGCCCAAGAAAGCTTGTCTTTCCTTTTTGCTAGTTGGTGGAGACATGGCTGCTATTTTGTTGACCACATCCATTGGGATCTGATGACGACCATCTTGCCATTTGATTCCTAAGAACTGGATCTCTTGTGCGGGTCCCTTCACCTTACTTTGTTTTATGGCAAAACCAGCTTTCAGGAGGATTTGGACTATTTTCTCGCCTTTCTCAAAAACTTCTTCCACTGTGTTGCCCCACACGATGATGTCATCCACATACTGAAGGTGTTCTGGATATTCTCCTTGTTCTAGTACAGTCTGAATCAGTCCATGGCAAATAGTAGGACTGCGTTTCCACCCCTGGGGCAGTCGATTCCAGGTGTACTGGACGCCCCTCCAAGTAAAAGCAAACTGTGGCCTGCACTCTGCTGCCAAAGGGATGGAGAAAAATGCATTAGCGATATCAGTTGTGGCATACCACTTGGCCGCCTTGGACTCCAGTTCATACTGAAGTTCTAGCATGTCTGGCACAGCAGCACTCTGTGGTGGAGTGACTTCATTCAGGCCACGATAGTCTACTGTTCGCCTCCACTCTCCGTTAGACTTCCACACTGGCCATATGGGACTGTTAAAGGGTGAGTGGGTCTGACTGATGACTCCTTGGCTCCTCAGTTGGTGAATGAGCTCAAGGATGGGGATCAGAGAGTCTCGGTTGGTGCGATATTGCCGCCTATGCACTGTTGTGGTGGTGATCGGCACCTGTTGTTCTTGGACCTTCAGCAACCCCACAACAGAAGGGTCCTTCGAGAGACCAGGCAAGGTAGACAGCTGTTTAATTCCCTCTGTCTCCAAGGCAGCTACACCAAAAGCCCACCTGTACCCTTTTGGGTCCTTGAAATACCCTCTCCTGAGGTAGTCTATGCCAAGGATGCATGGAGCCTCTGGGCCAGTCACAATGGCGTGCTTTTGCCACTCATTCCCGGTAAGGCTCACTTTTGCCTCCAATACAGTTAGCTCTTGGGATCCCCCTGTCACTCCAGCAATACTGACAGGTTCTGCCCCTGTATAGTGTGATGGCTTTAGGGTGCACTGTATACCCGTGTCCACTAAAGCTTTATACTCCTGTAGGTTGGACGTGCCAGGCCATCGGATCCACACAGTCCAGTAAACCTGGTTATCCCTTTCCTCCACCTGGCTGGAGGCAGGGCCCCTCTAGTCTTGATCATGGCATTCGCAACTCACTTCCTGTAAATGTGAATCAGGAGTCCCTCTATTACACTTAGAAATAAAATCAGCACTTATCCTCCTCTGTCTGGAGACTTGCTCACTGGAAACTGGAGCAGCAGCTTTCCTGGAAGAACATCCCTGAGTGACTGTTCTTCCTTGCAGTTCATGTACCTGTGCCTCTAGTTTCAAGGTAGGTTTGCCATCCCACTTGCTCATGTCCTCTCTGTGGTCACGCAGGTAGAACCATAGGGTGGCCTATGGTGTGTATCCCCTCCTTTGAGCCAACGGACGCTTATTCCGAACAGATGAGACACTACTCTGTCGAGGTGGGGAGCAGGACAGATCTTCTTGCTGGACCTCTTGGAATAGTTTCTCCACAGCAGAGACTAGCGAGGAAGACCTGTTTGTTTTGTAATCCCAGAGTGTTTCAATCAACTCTGTCATCACTGGTGCCTCGTCCCCTTTCCAGGACATTACTGCCAATGAGTTTGCATGCGAAGATGGTGCGCTCCGTACAAACTTCTGCCACATGGGTCGTGTGCACTCGGCTTCATCTGGATCTTGGGATGACCGTTGATCGTCCAGGTCACCATAAATCACCTCAAGCACAGCTAATTCTCCTAGATACTGGATGCCTTTCTCCATAGTTGTCCATTTTCCTGGGCGATATAGAACATCTTCTTTAAAGGGATCCCTTTCCTTCACTCTGTACAGGAGTCGCCTCCAGAGGCTGAGGGCTTGTGTTCTTTTCCCTATTACTTTGTCAACACCCCCTTCCCCAGAACGGGATCCCAGTTGTTTGGCTTCTTTTCCCTCTAATTCCAGGCTACTGGCCCCATTATCCCAGCATTGGAGCAGCCAGGTGACAATGTGCTCACCTTAACAGCGGCTGAAATATTTTTGCGTATCACACAACTCACTCAAGGACAGGGATCGGGTGGTCTCTATTTCATTTATGACTTCTTCCTCCTCTCCTCGTGATGGCCCTGCTTTTTCATCATCCCTTTCTAAACGAGTTGACGTCTGCTTCCAATATTTTGTCTTGTATATGGGGGTGACTGATACTGGTACGTGTTGATTCTCTGAGACAGCTCCAGTACTTGTCCTGGGGGTTTCAGTAGCCAGGGTGCCTGTCACTTTGCCTTTCAATCCAGAGACCTTCTCTTCCCCTTGGGGGCACTGAATACTGTTGAGCAGGGCTTGGTATGCATGGGCCGGGCACAGGCCAGCACGTTGCGGTGATCTGTGTCTCTCTGGAGTTCCCAGCATAACAACATACTTTCTCCAAATATTCTACTTGTTTTTTAGGATTCTGTACTTGTTCGGGTGTGAAACTCCAAAACACTGGGGGTGCCCACTGCTCTAGGTATTTGCCCATGCTATCCCACCTTCCCTGCCACTCCTAACTATCAAGCCTCGGGGCAGATTTCTGGGTGATATTCTTAAGTTGCTTAGTCAAAACCAAAACAACATGCCCAAAAACTAACAATAAGTGCACCTTAACCACCCACGGATGTTCAAGATACAAAAAGGTTGTTGTAATAGAGGCAGAGACATCACAGAACAAAGTTGCAGAGGTACTATTCTGTATTTCCTCCATATAAAATCTCTCAGAGGAGGAGGTATAATTGCTAATTGCCTCAACAAGGTGGTATCCGAAGTACAGTAACGGTTTCAGCAAAAACCCCAAATACCAGATAAAGCTGAAAACAAATGTTTGCATAACAAATCTTGTAGGCAAAACGTTACTAATCACAGCAGAACACAGCAGACTAAACAAACCAACACCAATCTTTAACACCAAGTGCAAAAAGGACAACATGGTGCTGTGACCAGCAGCTGTTATCTCCAACGCTTGAGCCCCACGTTGGGCGCCAAAAAGACTGTCGTGGTTTAGCTGGCAGCTCAGCCCCACACAGTCGCTCGCTCCCTCCCCCACCAGTAGATGGGGGAGAGAATCAGAAGGGTAATGCTCGTGGGTTGGGATAAGAACAGTTTAATAATTAAAATAAAAAATAACAATAATTAAAAAACCCAACAAAAATGCAATGGAATGGAAAACATCGAGGGACGTGAAACCCCGGGGGGGGGGGGAGGGGGGAAGGGAGGGGGGAGGGGAACGAACTGCTGAAACAAACCGCACGCAACTAAGCCGCTCACCACCCGCCGACCTGACGCCACACCTTCCCGAGCTGCAAACTGCCCCCCCTTAATATACTGGTCATGGTGTCACATGGTATGGAATGAACATGCCATTGGCCAGTCGGGGTCAGCCGCCCCCACCATGGCCCTACCCCTCCCAGCCTCCTGCCGACATGGCAGAGCACAGGAAGCTGGAAAGGTAGCCGACCCCCACAGTGAAGAGAATTAACCCCTTCTCAGCATAAAACCAGCACAGTTCTTCAGGAGGGATAGGCAAGGATGGAGAGATGGTGGTGTAACAGGTTCGCAGGATTCCTATGCACAAAATTCACCCAACTGACAATATTTAAAAAGCTCAACAGTATTTATTGGTCTATTATAGCCTTGCATAAGCAATTACTACATATTGTTTTCCCTTTATGAGAGTCTTACCAACCTGACTACGCCCGAGACACCGCTGTGCAGGAGGGTGACCATTAGCGAGGTCATCATGGAGAATGGAGTTAGGTGTGGCACATTCAGGGAGTCTCCTGTGGTTCACAGAGTGCGCTCTGTGTCCTCTCTCCTCTCTGCTTTGAGCCACGCTTTTTTATACCCTCAGCAAATTCAGTGGGAAAGTACTGTCTAGATGTTGCCGCATGTGTGGCCAGCGCATGCAACAAGGCCTGCCAGGTGCGTGCTCTGCCGTCTAACAGTGGCTCCTGGATTGCAACAACATATTGTTCAGTAACAGTCCTCACAGTTCCCTTCTTCAGAGTTGCGTTCTAACTGCTGTGTTCAGCTTGTAATTTTTCCGTCGTGGTCCTATACAGATCATCATCTAAAATCCCTCACACAGGTGGGGTAGCTCTTTATGTTAGGGAGTGTTTCGATTTTATGCAGATTAGTATTGTGATGATAAGGTCAAGTGCTTATGGGTAAGGATGAGGGGGAAGGCCAACAAGGCAGATATCCTGCTACCATGGACTTCTGGAGGGCAGACTTTGGCCTGTTCAGGGCGCTGGTTGGGAGAGTCCCTTGGGACAAAATCCTGAAGGGCAAAAGAGTACAGGAAGGCTGGACGTTCTTCAAGAAGGAAGTCTTGAAGGTGCAGGAGCAGACTGTCCCCATGTGCCGCAAGAGAAAAAGGTGGGGAAGACGACTGGCCTGGCTGAACAGGGAGCTTTTCCCGGCACTTGGGAAAAAAAGCAGAGTTTACCACTATTGGAAGAAGGGGCAGGCAACTCAAGAAGAGTTCTCGTTAGGTCTTGCTGGGAGAAATTTGGAAAGGCAAAAGCCCAGCTAGAACTCAGTCTGGCCACTATTGTAAAGGGTAAAAACCCCTGTTTTTACAAATACATTATCAACAAAAAAAGAATGAAGAAGAACCTCCATCTTTTATTGGGCATGGAGGGGAACATTACCACTGAGGATGAGGAAAAGGTTGAGGTACTAAATGCCGCCTTTGCCTCAGTCTTTAACAGTCATGCCAGTTATCCCCAGGGTATTCAGAACCCTGAGCTGGAAGGCAAGGACGGTGAGCAGAATAAACCCCCCATAATCCGGGAAGAAGCAGTTTACGACCTGCTGCTCCACCTGGACACTCACAAGTCTATGGGGCCAGATGGGATCCACCCAAGAGTACCGAGGGAGCTGGTGGAGGAGCTCGCCAAGCCACTCTCCATCATTTACCAGCAGTCCTGGTTAACAGGGGAGGTCCCAGATGACTGGAGGATTGCCAATGTGACGCCCGTCTACAAGAAGGGCCGGAAGGAGGATCTGGCCAACTACATGCCAGTCAGCCTGACCTCGGTACCAGGGAAGGTCACGGAGCAGTTCATCTTGAGTGAGCTCACCAAGCATGTGCAGGACAGCCATAGGATCATGCCCAGTCAGCATGGCTTCATGAAAGGCAGGTCCTGTCTGACCAACCTGATCTCCTTCTCTGATGGGGTGACCCGCCTAGTAGATGAGGGAAAGGCTGTGGATGTTATCTACCTGGACTTTAGTAAAGTCTTCGATACTGTCTCCCACAGCATCCTCCTAGAGAGGCTGGCATCTCATGGCTTGGACGGGTGTACTCTTCGCTGGGTGAAAAACTGGCTGGATGGCCGAGCCCAGAGAGTTGCGGCAAACGGAGCGAAATCTGGTTGGCGGCCAGTCACGAGCGGTGTTCCTCAGGGCTCAGTGTTGGGGCCAGTCTTGTTTAATATCTTTATCAATGATCTGGACAAGGGGATCGAGTGCACCCTCAGTAAGTTTGCAGAGGACACCAAGTTGGGCGGGAGTGTCGATCTGCTCGAGGGTAGGAGGGCTCTACAGAGGGACCTGGACAGGCTGAATCGATGGGCCGAGGCCAATTGTATGACGTTTAACAAGGCCAAGTGCCGGGTCCTGCACTTTGGTCACAAAAACCCCATGCAATGCTACAGGCTTGGGGAAGAGTGGCTGGAAAGCTGCCCGGCGGAGAAGGACCTGGGGGTGCTGGTTGACAGCCGGCTGAACATGAGCCAGCAGTGTGCCCAGGTGGCCAAGAAGGCCAACAGCATCCTGGCTTGTATCAGGAATAGTGTGGCCAGCAGGAGCAGGGAAGTGATTGTGCCCCTGTACTCAGCACTGGTGAGGCCACACCTTGAATACTGTGTGCAGTTTTGGGCCCCTCAGTACAGAAAGGACCTTGAGTTGCTGGAGCGCATCCAAAGAAGGGCAACAAAGCTGGTGAAGGGTCTAGAGAGCAAGTCTTATGGGGAGAGGCTGAGGGAACTGGGGTTGTTTAGACTGGAGAAGAGAAGGCTGAGGGGAGACCTTAACGCTCTCTACAACTACCTGAAAGGAGGTTGTAGCGAGGTGGGTGTTGGTCTCTTCTCCCAGGACACTAGTGATAGAATGAGAGGAAACGGCTTCAAGCTGCATCAGGGGAGGTTTAGATTGGATATTAGGAAAAACATCTTCACTGACAGAGTGGTCAGGCATTGGAACAGGCTGCCCAGGGAGGTGGTAGAGTCGCCATCCCTGGAGGTATTTAAAAGATGTGTAGACGTGGCACTTTCAGGGCATGGTTTAGGAGACGTGGTAGTGTTGGGTTGACGGTTGGACTTGATGATCCTAGAGGTCTTTTCCAACCTTAATGATTCTACGATTCTATGATAAGGCAGAGACATTTAATACTTTCTTTGCCTCAGTCTTCAACACTGATGGTGGGCTCAGAGCCCAGGGCTAGTGAACCATGACTGTGGGAATGATAAACTCCTAATAAACCCTGAACTTGTGCAGGACTTGCTGCTCCAGCTAGACCCCTATAAGTCGAAGGGGCCTGATGGGATTCATCCGAGGGTATTTAAGGAGCTGGCTGATGTAATAGCGGGACCTCTCTCAATGGTTTTGCAATGCTCTTGGGAATCTGAAGAGGTCCCAGTTGACTGGAAGCTGGCAAATGTTGTCCCAATCTTGAGTCTTTGTGGACACAACCCTAGTATCTGTAGACCTCTGCAGATAAGCAGCTTTGAGTATTCTCACTTAAATATATTCTTTGGTAAATTTAGTGTGCATCTGTGCTGATTTTGGCTGGGATAGACTTAATTTTCTTCAGTGTAGCTGGTATACTGTCTTTTGGATTTGGTATGAGAATAGTGCTGATGGCACATTGATGTTTTAGTTGTTGTTAAGTAGGCTAAGTGTCCCTAAGTAATGCCTATACTAGTAAAGTACTTTTTCAGCTTCCCATGCTCTGCTAGGGGCACAAGAAGCTCGGAGGGGAGGGGCCACAGCCAAGTCAGCTGACCCAAGCTGGCCAAAGGGATATTCCATACCATATGATGTCATGCTTGTTATATAAAGCTGGGGGAAGAAGAAGGAAGGGGGGATGTTCTCAGTGATGGTGTTTGTCTTCCCAAGTAACCATTATGTTTGATAGAGCCCTGCTTTCCTGGAGATGGCTGAACACCTGCCTGCCAATGGGAAGTAGTGAATGAATTCCTTGTTTTGTTTTGCTTGCACGCGCAGCTTTTGCTTTTCCTTTTCATTATATTATTATTGCTGTTATTATTATTACTATTACTGTTTTGCTTTACCTATTAAACGGTCTTTATCTCGTCCCACAAGTTTTCTCACTTTTACCTTTCTGATTCTCTTCCCCTATCCCGCTGTGGGGGGAGTGAGTGAGCAGCTGTGTGGTGCTTAGTTGCCGGCTGGGGCTAAACCACAACAGCATCCTTATTGACACAGAGATGGTAGATTGCAGCAAGCGGAATAGAATGCTAGGATACAGCACGATATATTGGGAAAGAGTTGAAAATTTGATGACAGCAGGGTTATTCCTTCTTTTGGAGAATATTTCCTCCCATATTTGCTTCAGAAGCATAGGTATGAGAATATTAGGTGGTGAAAAAACTATTATTAAAAATATTAAAAATCTTGTAAAAGTATTTTTTTCTCTTGTTCCTGCTGTGGGTCTATTTTTCAGTATAAAATTATTGTTTGACAATTTGTTCATTTGTCACATGACTTTTTTTTTTTTTTACCAAAGCAAGACTTACTGGTTAACTTCTAGAATCGTAGAATCATTTAGTTTGGAAAAGACCTATAAGATCATCAGTTCCAACCATTAACCTAACACTGCCAACTCCACCACTAAAATATGTCCCCAAGCACCATGTCTACACATCTTTTAAATACCTCCAGGGATGGTGATTCAACCACTTCCCTGGGCAGCCTGTTCCAATGTTTGATAACCCTTTCAAGTGAAGAAATTTTTCCTAATATCCAATCTAAACCTCCCCTGGCACAACTTGAGGCTGTTTCCTCTCATCCTGTCACTTGTTACCTGGGAAAAGAGACTGACACCCACCTAGCTACAACCTCCTTTCAGGTAGTTGTAGGGAGCGATAAGGTTTCCCCTCAGGCTCCTCGTCTACAAACTAAACAACCCCAGTTCCCTCAGCCGCTCCTCATAAGACTTGTTCTCTAGACTCTTCACCAGCTTCATTGCTCTTCTTCGGATGTGCTCCAGCGCCTCAATGTCTTTCTTGTAGTGAGGGGCCCAAAACTGAACACAGTATTAGAGGTGCGGCCTCACCAGTGCCGAGTAAAGGAGGCCAATCACTTCCCTAGTCCTGCTGGCCACACTATTCCTGATACAAGCCAGGATGCTGTTGGCTTTCTGGGCCACCTGGGCACACTGCCGGCTCATATTCAGCTGGCTGTTGACCAACTGTAGCAGGTTCACAGGATTCCTATGCACAAAATTCACCCAACACATGATATTTAAAAAAAGCAAACAGTATCTATAGCTCTATTATAGCCTTGCATAAGCAGTTACTAGCATATTGTTTTCCCTTTATGAGAGTCTTGCCAACCCGACTACGCCCGAGACACCGCCGAGCAGGAAGGTGACTGTGAGCGGGGTCATCATGGAGAAGGGAGGTAGGCACGGCACCTTCAGGGCGTCCCCTCTGGTTCGTAGAGTGTGCTCTGTGTCCTCTCTCCTCTTCACTTTGAGCCACCCCTTTTTATACCCTCAGCAGATTCAAATGAAAAGTACTGACTAGACATTGCTGCACATGTGGCCAGCGCATGCAACAAGGCCTGCCAGGTGCATGCTCTGCTGGCTAACAGTGGCTCCCAGATTGCAACAACATATTTTTTCAATAGCAATGCTCCCAGTTCTCCTCTTCAAGGTCACGTTCTCACAGCTGTGTTCAGCTTGTAATTTTTCCGTCGTGGCCCTACACAGACAATCATCTAAAATCCCTCACACATGCCACTGCGTGGTCCATAGTTGGGACACGACGGTATTCCAAAACCCATACCATTGTGCAGCGTGAAGCTGTATCAACAATAGTCCAAATGATACTGACTAGACATGGTATACAGCAAACCAGGCATAGCAAACAAATGCCACCTACACACAAGATCAATAATAACTGTTTTAACCAACCCCCACCCCCATGTCCATCCAGTGAATGGGTTCCATCCAGTTGCTTCCACTAATTGCTGGTTCAGTCAGTGTATCTCTTGAAACTGTGCATGGATGGACTTTGAGTGGTCACTTAAGTTCATGAAACATAAACCGTCAAAGTCCTTACATCCATGTCCATGAGCTAAAAGTAAAAAGTCAATAGCAGCATGATTTTGAAGCATAGTCTGGCATATAATATCTACATCAAGTAGCAAATCAGAAAGATCTCTGCTGGTAACATTACTAAATTTTTCTAACCAGCATCCGAGGTGGTTTAGTGTCATCGGGGTTTTCGCACTGGCAACACCTGGAGCTAAAAAAGATGCAGCAATGGTTTTTACCGGGTCCCAGATTTCCACCGTTTCCTTACAGTTGGGAGAAAATGCATGGATGTTACAGGTGGTTCGGTGATGAGACTGGTTTTGTCTGGTGGTTCTGTTCGCTCCCGTAGAATTGCACCATTGGATATGGTTGCGATACCAAGGCACTGTAGCCTTTACCGACTAGGAAACCATATCATTGCTTCGACTAGTATAATTGAAATAGGTACAATAGTCTGCATTTAATGTTCCCAGGATTCAAAGTTCTTGTGCGGGTGATGCAGCTGATTTACCCAGACGCGGCAGGCAGCTGCCCCACTGTTTTACAGGTAGACCTTCGGGCAGCACTCCGGGCAGCACATGGTTAACTGTATCATTGAACTCTCTTGCGGTGAGGGGTACTCCCACCAAGCACGTTGTGAATGGATTCTGGGGAGTTGCTGTGCTGAGACAAAGGGTATCTTGTCCAGTCACATTCGCCAGTGTCACCCATACGTTTTGCTTGTGGGGGAAATGTGTATGCACAAAGCTGTCAAAACAAAACCAGACAAAACCAAGGTTAACATGCCCCCCCACACACCTTTTTTTGGTTTTGTTTTGTTTTTTTTCTTCATTCTCTGTGTCGTAGTTGTTGCGCAGGTACACGCAGCCAGTTCGATTCACCCATAAGGGCGATAGTGACGGCCTGTGAGTCATCAGCAGCCACCACTTCAGCTGCAACTGGTCCTGGCTTTCCAGGGGGGTGATACCAAACACGTGCTCCTGCAAATATTTGCAATACAGGGTTGGGTTCAATGTGGAGTGGAGGCATCATCCAAAAGTACACAGACGCCAAAAGGCCTGCAGTGATACTCCGACTTATTGGTGCAGTGTTACGCAGGCCTAAGGAGATAGGCCATCGATTGCTACTGTGTATTGGATGTATTACGTTAAAACTGCTGGCAACATGGTTTGGCTGTAACGTAAAAATGAAAAGAAAAAAAACCCAAACCTGTCTGTTCTGCTTGTACAGTTATTTTTATGTCCAGAGGGAACCACTGGACTTGTCCGCCAGCAACTGTTAATGTCTGTGCAGAATGAAGAGATAAGAATCCCCGCTCGGTGGTTAATGTAAATTAAGTGCCACTATTGTATTGCACCAGAGTGAGTGGTACTTTTATTGGCCTGGCTTGGTAATTTTTCATCAATAGGAGGGGTGTTTTATCTCCTGCCACCACGCGGTTATTCAGCACATGCACGGCAGTAGGAAGATGATCTAACCATTGCATGTACTTTGTACCTCCTAATCTACGCAGTTGCTGTTTCAATAGGCCATTAAGGCATTCCACCAATCCTGCACCCTGTGGGCGGTAAGGTAAATGCCACACACACTGTATCTCTCTCTCGGCAGCCCATTTCGCTACTTTATGATTTTTTAAAATGAGAACCGTTATTTGATTGTATTTCAATTGGTGTTCCATAGTATGTTTCAATCATATCCAGACAGCAAATAGTAGTATAAGCATTTGCATGTCTACTAGCCACGGCCACAGACTCTCCAGGGTGTCCTGCTCCCACATGGACTGATCCACAGGTCACAGTCCCTTTAACTCGAGTTCACAGTGGAGTTTGCCTGTCCAGTACAGCAGCATAGAAACAGCAGTGATGCACTGGCCATCTGCCAGCCCGGGTACCTGCCATTGCTGTTATCAGAATGTTCCCAGGCACAGCAGAGTAAGTTGATAAGCAGTACAGCAAGCAGCAAAAGCAAAAAGCAGCCACTAATGAGCACTAGACTTTAAGGCATACAGTGTGTGTGTATACATATACACAGTAAGGTAGGCAAGCCCCATAGCAAGCACAGAAGCCTGCCGATTAATAGCTAAACAGCAATAACAGCTATAAATTCAATCTAGCACATTCCCTTCTTCAAGGTCATGTTCTCACAGCTGTGTTCAGCTTGTAATTTTTCTGTCGTGGCCCTACACGGACCATCATCTAAAATCCCTCACACACCAACAACCCCAGGTCCTTCGCCGCCGGGCAGCTTTCCAGCTACTCTGGCATGGGGTTGTTGTGACCAAAGTGCAGGACCTGGCAGTTGGCCTTGTTAAACGTCATACAATTGGCCTCGGCCCATCGATCCAGCCTGTCCAGGTCCCTCTGTAGAGCCTTCCTACCCTCGAGCAGATCAACACTCCCACCCAACTTGGTGTCCTCTGCAAACTTACTGAGGGTGCACTCGATCCCCTCGTCCAGATCATTGATAAAGATATTAAGCAGAACTGGCCCCAACACTGAGCCTTGGGGAACACTGCTCATGACCGGCCGCCAACTGGATTTCGCTCCATTCACCACAATTCTTTGGGCTCGGCCATCCAGCCACTTTTTTACCCAGCAAAGAGTACAACTGTCCAAGCCATGAGCCTCCAGCTTCTCTAGTAGAATGCTGTGGGAAACAGTATCAGAGACTTTAATAAAGTCTCATATGACTGATGACAAGACATCTGTCTTTGCACTGTTTAATACATCAGTAACACTTGGAGTGACCTTCCATCAACTAGAAAAGTCTCTCAAACAGTGCTAAGGTTACGTAACATGTCTGAAACTGGAAAAAGCTTAGAGGAAGGAGAAGTAAAAATGGTATGTGATAATAACAAATTGATCTGTTTAGCGAAAGTGGAAAACAGCCTTACTGACCATCATTGGCATATCTTCAGAGGTTAGTCACCGAAAGCTACCAACATGCTGAAATTTGTGTTATATTCTATGCTTCTATTGTTAATAATCATTGTACCGCCATTTGTTATACACTTGATATTGATCTGTTATCTTAAATTTTAATAGTACACATGAATGAAATATTAACTCAAGTTAAATGACATACCAAACTGTTGTAAATTAGTGGTTTCCCATATATGTATATGCTCTTACACTCACTGGGCACAGGCAAGAGGGCTGGACATTGATACAATAAATGTATTAAGCTCACTGTGCAATACCAGTAATTGTTTAACGTTGGTCTGAGCCAAGGGGTGGAATGTGACCAACCAAAACACCCCCACAATGGAAGAAGGCTCAGAGGGGATGAGCACAAGCAGTGTGCTCATGAAGCTCAGGGAAGAACACAGGAAGTGACCACAGCTGAACTTAAAGCTGAGCTTATCTCAATACAGTGGGGACCAGAGGATGGCCTTTGTTTTAGATGACAGGCGGTATCAGTTGAGTGGATCAACTGGCTGTTCAAATGGCCTTTCCAGAGTTTATTAAAAAAGTGTGAATGTCTCCCTGAGCTAGCCAGACCAGCACAAGGGAACTATATACATGGCTCAGCCCAACATAAAGTATAAAAACTGAGCAACCAACAAAATTAACTTTGAAGAGAGCAACGGGCTTGAGCTGTCTTCAATCCACATATTCCTTCCCAGCATTGTGACAGCGAGCATATAGAGACTGGTAAGGAGAATCACGTTTGTATTGTGATCCAACTGTATACTGCAATTGCTATATTGTGGTTGTATTGTGATTTCAGTACATTGCTGTATCACTCTGCTAAATCAAAATCCCATGTAACATCAAATGTCTTTGAATAAGTAAGTTTAGCATTAAAACATAAAACCTTCCTTGTGTAGAATATCTAAAAGAACATGGCCAGAGGGTATTGAACGCTGACAAATAGGAGAGAGAATGCCACTGTTTTCAAAATGAAATCTAAAAGTTTTTTGACCATGAAGCACAGCTGAAAACTTCTTATTCATCCCCAGGAAAGGTTACAAATAGGAAAAAGCGGTTGCCCAAAATTAAACTTTCCTCACTAATGGCATGTTAGGATTTTGGTGGTGGAAGACATGCAGTCATGCAGTCAATCTGCTGCTATTGTGGATTCTCCCGAATGACTGTATAAGTTGTAAGATTAAATTTCCTTTACATACAAATACTGAATGTACAACTATCATCTTGGCATAGTTAGATTAACAACGTTTTCCAAGGAGGTTCTATAACTATCCTTATGGGGAAGATAGGCACTTAACCTCTAAGGAGACAAGTCCTGTTTCCTAAGCACGGTTCATCGAGGGGCTCTGGTCAATCGAAGTCTAAGTTCTCCAGTTGGGGTGGAGGTCCATTTATCTTGATCGGGCCTTGGTGCCCTTTTTACTTGTATATAATGAATCCAGGAATCAATCCCTGGACAGGAGCCGCTGTTAGACGGCGGAGCATGCACCTGGCAGGCCTTGTTGCATGCGCTGGCCACGCGTGCGGCAACATCTAGACAGTACTTTTTCCACTGAATTTGCTGAGGGTATAAAAAAGTGTGGCTCAAAGCGGAGAGGAGAGAGGACACAGAGCACACTCTACGAACCAGAGGGGACGCCCTGAAGGTGCCGCGCCTACCTCCCTTCTCCGTGATGCCCCCGCTAATGGTCACCCTCCTGCCCAGCGGTGTCTCGGGCATAGTGAGGTTCGTAAGACTCTCATAAAGGGAAAACAATATGCTAGTAACTTCTTATGCCAGGCTATAATAGAGCAATATAAACTGTTGTGCTTTTTAAATATCGTGTGTTGGGTGAATTTTGTGCGTAGGAATCCTGTGAACCTGTTACATAAATTGGTGACAAGGATGGGATTCCTGTAGCACAAACGACCCAGGGAGTGGACAGGGCTTGGTCAATGTTGTGGTTTAGCTGGTAACTCAGCCCCACACAGCTGCTCGCTCACTCCCCCACCAGTGGGATGGGGGAGAGTATCAGAAGGGTAAAGCTAGTGGGTTGAGATAAGAACAGTTTAATGATTAATATAAAACAATAATAACAACAACAGCAACAATAATGCAATGAAAAGGAAAACAATGAGAGGCATGAAACCAGGGGTGGGGGGAAGGGGGAATGAACAACCAAAACAAACAGCACGTGACACAGCTGCTCACCGCCTGCTGGTCTGACACCACCAGTCCCCGAGCTGCAACCGCCTCCCCCGTGCGCCAAGTGCCCCGGTTAATATACTGGTCATGGCATCACATGGTATGGAATTAATATCCCATTGGCCAGTTTGGGTCAGCTGTCTTGGCTGTGGCCCCGCCCCTCCCGGCCTCTTGCTCACGTGGCAGAGCATGGGAAGCTGGAAAGCTCCCTGACTGCTACAGGCACTACAGTGAAGAGAATTAACTCTATCCCAGCCAAAACCAGCACATTCTCCACCCGTTATTCCATACCATTTATGCCATGCCCAGGTCCCATACTATCTAATACAACCACACCAACCACCACCCCTCCCCTTCCCATCCTTTGACATAATACACAGACATCATTCCCTTAGTTTATGGACCTTCCCTGTAAAATGTCCTTTAAAATGTCCATTGAGTTCACCCAGTCCATGACTCCAGGCTCCATCTGTCATATCAGTCTTTTAGGGCAGGAGAGATGGTGCGTGTGGTGTTGGGTTGCTGCATACCGAGTCAGTCTTTGTTCCATCACTGCTGCACTTTGCTTGTTTCATCAAAGTTCATCTACCGTGAATTGGGAGATTTGTACTACGATATCATTGACATGGCATATAGCAACCACAGAAGAGATGACATACAATATTACACAGCAGTTTGCATTATGCCATTCAGTTCATTGGCTGTTTTCACCCAAAATCAAATCCCCTTGAGGCACACACTGGACTCCTCCATCTTCCCGCATCACCCACCAAGTGCACCCAGGTCCTCAAGCAAAAGCAATCCCACAAATGGGTTTGCCTTTGCCTGAGGCAGGAATAACCCAGACTGTTTTGCCCAGCATATTTTTTACATGCACTACAGGGACTCTAGCCCCTTCCACAGTACCTAAGAGCTCTGATTGGGGAGGGCCAGCTTGATTGGCGGCTCCCCTCGTGTTGACTAACCACGTGGCTTTTGCTGAATATGTATCCCAGTGTTTAGATGTTACACACACACACACACACACGCACACACCCCCACCCCCATTACTCTCAGTGTAGTTTTTAACAGTCCAATGTACAGTTCAATTTTTTCAGAGGCTGGTGCGTGATAGGGGATGCGATACACCCACTCAATGCCGTGCTCTTTGGCCCAGGTGTCTATGAGGCTATTTTGGAAATTAGTCCTGTTGTCTGACTCAGTTCTCTCTGGGGTGCCACGTTGCCACAGGACTTGTTTTTCGAGACCCAGGATAGTGTTCTGGGCAGTGGCGTGGGGCACAGGATATGTTTCCAGCCATCCAGTCGTTGTTTCCACCATTGTAAGCACATGGCGCTTGCCTTGGCAATTAGTTCAGAATAAATAGGACTGAAATTGCCAGTTGCTTTTCTTGATAAGAGGAGAAAAACAACAGATGAAATATTTAGCAATCCCTGGCCCCTCTGTGATATTTGAGAAAGTTTTTTCTACTCCAGTCAAAACTTAATACACTTATTGTGCATATAAAGCTATCTAAATTTTTCTTGCAGTTGATTCACTTGTGAGAAATCTTTAGCAAGGTGTGCAAAACATTTAAAAATTACCTTCTTGCCTTGTTAGATAATACAGGTTTTATAACTTATCATAAAATATTTTTTATAAAAGAAGGAAAAACCAAGGAACTTTAAATACAAACCAATCTGTATTTAAAGAGCCATCAAGGCTGTGTCAGAAGTGACAAAAGATAGGAAAACAGAATGACACTGACATTCTAATCTCAATTCACATAATTTTAAAATGGCAATTTATGGTGCAGATTCTCTTAATCTTTTGAGTTTCATGGATCTTGCCAGAATGCCGCAAAACTGCAAAAATGCACAGTGATTACTTCCAATAAGAGTTAAGTGTGTCATTCTATTTTCCTATCTTTTGTCACTTCTGCATACATTTGCCTTTTAAGGTGTTGAATACATTTCAGTTTGGAATTCTACCTCATGCCGAACTAATACAGGGCTACAAGGATCAAAAGAAAAAAAAGCTGTTATTTTCAGAATTTAACTTTTCAGATACAGTGTTCATTTTCTAACAACAGGACTAGTCCACCTCCAGGTTTAGGATTTTATCCTAAAATTAGAGGCTGAGTCTGCCCGCCACATTTCCAGAGATGGTTACAACTCTGCAGGATCCTAGAATTCTGTTCTTACACTGCTCAACAAAACCTGTAAGCATTCACGAGAGGCATTTAAGCATTTGCAGATTTGGCAGCTCTATGTCAGGACTTGATCCTGGCATATAATGTAGGTCCTTTATTTCAGAGGATTTGAAGATGCTCCACTGCCTGGAGAAGGGTGCTCATGACCAATCTTTTAAAAGCATTTTTGGTGCTGGAAGATTCAGACACACAAGAAGTGGTATTCTCAGAACTCTGTGGGTGTCTTATGTCCAAATCTTCAGAAGATACTTAGAGGCCTAAATCATACTGGAAAACTGATTATGAACTCTGTAAATGTGAAAATTCCAGTGGAGATGAAATCTGCAAGTGGGATGAAGGCTCAGTATTACAGTGCTTAATGATTCCTAACTTGCAGACATTTTTTGGTCACAGAAAAACAAAAGGTGAAAAGGCCACATTTTGGTCCGTTTCCCAGTGACTATCTTTGATTTTATTTGTTTAAGCAAAAAAGGCTTGAAAGGGAGAAATTCAGAATCACTTGCCCCAAAACACTCTAGATCCCAGTGGTTACAGCACTCACCATGTAGGAAGATTTTGGTTACAAACCCTACTTCAAACCATGAAGAAGAGGGATTTTCTGCCCTAGGCTTCCTGCATATCTGAGCCCTAGACAGTGTCAGAAGATGGGCACCATTACCATCTTCATCAGTACCACCATTTACTCTACTTAAGAGTCCTGAGCTCCTGACTACAGGACTAGTCCTCACAGATCAGGTAAGCAAGGGAAAGCCTTGATGGAACGTCCCATCAAGGCCTTGAAGAGCTTGGCAGTTGCAGGCCTCAGCCAGGGAACGGTGAGTGGTAAGGAGATTTTGCTACTAAAAATAAAATTATCTATAATTTACCTACTGTTATTAGGGCACTGTTGCTGAGTGAAAGCTTTGAGACTATAAATTTGGAATACAGGCATCAAAAATGATGTGACAACGCCGTATCTAGATTAGATTAAATGATCTGGATGCAGGAGTCAAATGTACATTAAGTAAGTTTGCTGACAATACTAAATTAGGCAGAGCTGTGGACTCCCTCGAGGGTAGAGAGGCCTTGCAGAGAGATCTGGATAGACTAGAGAGCTGGGCAGTCACCAACTGTATGAAATTTAACAAGAGCAAGTGATGGATTCTGCACCTGGGATGGAGTAATCCTGGTTATATGTACAAATTGGGGAATGAGAGGCTGGAGAGCCCTGCAGAAAGAGATCTGGGGGTCTGGGTTGATGGCAAGTTGAGTCAACAGTGTGCCCTGGCAGCCAAAAGGGCCAACCGTGTCCTGGGGTGCATCAAGCACAGCATAGCTAACTGGTCAAGGGAGGTGATTGTCCCGCTCTGCACTGCACTGGTGTGGCCCCACCTCAAGTACTGTGTGCAGTTTTGGGTGCCTCAATATAGGAAGGACCTCAAACTACTCGAGTGTGTCCAGAGGAGGGCAGCAAGGATGGTGAAAGGTCTCAAGGAGTGGCTTAGGTCACCTGGTTTGTTCAGCTTACAGAACAGAAGGCTGAGGGGTGACCTCATTGCAGTCTCAAGGGGGGCAGCAGAGGGGGAGGTGCTGATCTCCTCTCTCTGGTGACCAGCAATAGGACATGAGGAAATGGAGTGAAGCTGCATCAGGGGAAGCTCAGATTGGACCTTAGGAAAAGGTTCTTCACTGAGAGGGTGGTCGGTCACTGGAACAGGCTCCCCAGGGAAGCCGTCACAGCACCAAGCCTGTCAGAGTTCAAGGAGTGTCTGCACGATGCTCTTAGGTTTAGGTAGTCCTGCGAGGAGCAGGGAATTAGACTCAATGACCCTTATGGGTCCCTTCCAACTTGAGATATTCTATGATTCTGTAGTTTGCGTGCAGGTTTAAACTACAGCTCATCAGGAATACAAACTGCTTGAAGGCAAATCTAAGCATGACAGGTAAGGTAAGAAAGGTCTGAGCCTATCCCTCACATGTGCACCAATGCATGGTATTCTTTGCAACAGGGCTTGGGAGAAAAATTGTTCTGGGATCTTTTAGGATACAGCACCAATAGGGGCAGAATCGTATTTTGGGAAATTAGGCTTTCAAATTATAGGCGTCCTAGTGGCAGCAATGTAGGTGTGTGATGTGCAGACCTGGGAACATGTTTCCTTGAGCCTGCTCTCCAGCCTGCATATCACAAAAGCCACTGTAGCCATAGCTAAACTGTCTGTAAGACCTGGATGTAGTTACCTATTTCTTTACATATGTAATTTCCAGATACCTTTATTGCACCTTCAAAAATCTGGCCCTTGGGATCTAGCAGTCCTTCTCTCATTTGATGCTGATAGGAAATTCCCTGCCAAATGTCAATGTGTCTTTAGAATATACCATTTAAAGGTCAAATCTTTAAGCCTTATTCTTGTGAGTAGCTGAGAAGAACATCCTTTCAGTAGAACCACTTCCAACAGTAAAGATTTAGTCTCATAAGTAAAGCTGGTAGGAACAAGCCTTAAATTATGTTGCGTTTAGTAACTATAATCATTACACATCTCAATCTGCCAAAGCCATATTGTGGGACACTGTGTAACTGGGTACAGAAGAAAAATAACAGTGCAGGAAGCTTTAAATGATGTGGGATTGCTTTCTTTGACATCAATATGTATTTGGTTTATATCCTCAGTTTCGGTGACTTTGCATTTCAGCTGTAAAGAGTTTAAAATAGTACAGGATAGAAGGTCTAAATATCTCTGGTAATGCAGGCTGCAGAGAGGTAAGGCAATTGAACACAACACAAGAAAAAGATGTCTAGCTTTCTGCAAGTACTGTGTGAATGAGCCTCACAACCAACCTGGTAAAATATTCTCTAGTATTATATATTTATAATCCAAAATATGATGGCATATTTTTTCTAAGATGTGGTATGTTGACTCATTTTCTTTAGGACACACGATTGTGTGTTAACAAAGGCACATGAAAGCCTGTCCACAGCTGCTGATGAGACAGTTTAACAATGACCTTGTGACAGGAGATTGGATCCTTCTGTGGGATGGAAATAAGGTCTCTACTATAGTATCCTCCTCCCAGCCCAGTGCTGAGGGAAGCCCCTCACAGCATTCCCTCCCTAACCTGTCCAAGGGGTTGATGTTACCTATATTTCTGCCGCCCCACAGCAGTGAGGTGTGGAGTGTCGGTGCAGGCAGGGTAGTAGAGGGAAAAGTGGGGGCAGAGAACAAATAAACCCACCACAGCCCTGGCTTTCCCTCACCCACTCAGGCCAGAGTACTGGCAACAAGCTCCCTGTAAAGCCAGGAAAACACTCCCACCTCCTTCAGCTCGAGTGCCCCCCAAAACCTGAAAAGAGTGGTTACATTTCCCTCTCATGCCACATAAATACATAATACACTCCATATAGATATACATATCCTCCATAAGCCTGTGTATTGGGTGTATGTGGAAAAGTTTTGTTAGTGGGGAGGCTGCAGGGGTGGCCTCTGTTGGGAAGAGGTCAGGGGCTGCCCTGTGCCAGACATAGCTGCTTCCAGCTGGTTTGGCAACAGACCCACCGCTGGCCAAAGCTGAGCTAATCAGAAAAGTTTGTGGCACATCTGTGAAAATATATTTAAGAAAGCGTAGAAAATGCTGGATGGTGAGAGGAGAAGGGAACAAAAAGAGTGAGAAACAGCAGAGGGAACACCAAGGTTGGTGGGGGAGAAAGAAGGAGAAAGAAGTGCCCTATGGCAGAGCAGATATTCCCTGCAGCCTGTGGAGGACCCATGCCAGAAGAGGGGAAAATTGTGAGAAGGAAGGAGCAGCAGAGAGAAACTATTATGTATTGACCATAACCCGCTATCCCCTCTGTGCTGCTTGGCAGGGGATAGAGGACTCTGGAGAGAAGGAGTGAACTTAAGTCTGGAAAAGGGGAGAGGAAAGCTATTGTTTTAATGTTTGTCTTTTTATTTTCCACTACCCAAATTAGTAATAAATTTTTAAATTGTAATTGGCAATTAATTAATTTTCCCCAAGTCGAGTCTGTTTTGACAGTGATGGTGATTGGTAAGAAATCTCCCTGTCTTTATCTCAACCCACAAGGTTTCTCGTTCCTGCTCTTCCTCGCCAAGGGGGCCCTGGTGAAAGGGGAAGGCTGAGGAAAATAAGTTAAAGGACATTGGTCCACCTGCCCTCCCCGAGCAATGAAGTGTTGCCCACCCCGCCTCCTCTCCCCAGCTCTAAGCAGCACAGTGACTCAGACCCATTCACAGGAAAATTATGCCAACTCCAGCGGCACGTAAAATTGATGTAAACTGCAAGGAACGGAATCGGCCCTCCCTTGTCTCGACAGGAGTTTCAGCACTTTACGCAAAGCCACACTTGTCTCTAAGGAGATGTTGCCCCCTAATTAGTGTGTGCCCCGCCTAGAGAGGGCAATACAGAGGCTGTGAGTGGCACAGAGCAGACCCGGATGTGGGGTGTCCAGGTATGTGGAATGATTACTGGGGGTGAGATTATTGAGGCTGAAATTATTGAGGCTAAAGTGATATCCACATCTCATAAGAGTTAACTTTCAGAGTGGAATGTGGTTGGCATGCTGGAAATTGGTTCAGTGATTGTCCCCTATGCAACACCACCTGCACTCTTAGATGTTAGGAACACTGAGGGAGCTCGGTGTCCTAATCTAAGGGAGATAACTGGAGGAGGGAGTGAAGCGAAGGCTTCATGGCCAAACTCGTCCATAAATCACTGCAGATCTGGGGGCTGGATGGAACCATGGAACCACGCCTGGACATCATGCCCTGTGGGTGAACTTTGCTCATTATAACCTCATTATAATACTAAAATACACGCCTCCATCCCAAAGTTACCCACCTCCAAGGTATGACCACCCCTCACTGAGCATGCACTCTGAATTTCTCTTAGTCTATACCTTTAAATCAAAGTGAGGAATTTCTACACCAGTCAATAACAAAAGTATGTATGACTAGAGTCACTCAAGCTCCACCTAAACATAAAATAGTATAAAAATGACCCCATGAGAGAGGGACGTTAGGGAAGATACCATTGCTGACTACTGGGATCAGTTGAGGGGCTGAACCTCTCTCCTCCCCCATAGGGACGCCTATTGGGTAAGACTCAAACACTTGGTTATACCGAGTGATTCCCCGGGAAATTTAAAGAACAAGCTTGTTGTTTTGTGTTTTGTGTTTTAGCGCTTTATACTTGCACGTGCTTTGCAGACAGTGTATTTGTCACCAGCAATCTGATAAGAACCTGTACTTCTATTGCTTCAGTAAACCACACTGTTAGTGAATCTGGCCCTGAAGCATTATTGGGCATGACTAGACTAATAGTGATCGTCCTGTTACTGAATCCCTTGCAGGCTAACAGTGCTGAACTGAGTATCACTCAGAATCTAAGCCAAGCCGCCCCCAGCCCCTCTGACATGTGAGGACCAGCTGGATTGCAAGGGGGTGTTTTTTTTTCTGCCAAATTTCTTCATCTATTAATGCAACAAGGTGATATCCCAAAGAAAATGGAATTTTCTTCTAAGTAATAGCAATGAACCATGTCAGCCTGGCAAAACAGAATTTGGTGGCCAGACAAGGGAGCTGAGAGATAGGGAAGCATTTGTTTTATGACTGTATCCTTGAAGAAGAACTGAGAGACTGATAAAAGGGAACATCCCACCTCAGAAGACACTGAAAGCTGGGTGATAAAGTATATAGTCAAGGAGGACAACTAATTGGGATGTTGATATGAAATAAAACTAAGTGTCCTTTAGGCGAACTATCCTCATTATAATACTAAAAATCATGCCCATAGGTCAGAAAACCCCCGACTCAAATAAGCCCCTTACTCTCTGAGCATGTGTGTTAAATTTAAAGGGAGCTGTACCTTTAAGATGAAGTGAGAAAGAAACCAATGATCAGCTGGGGGGACATGAATATTAACTGTGACTGACACATTTAAATGTATAAATACCTTGTAGCTTCTTGGTGCAGGGTGCTAGCTTTGTGGAGTTACCACCTAGCACTCACCTTTGCGCAAAAATGAATAAAATACCTCCACTCTGTGTGTAGTTTGGCATTTTGTACACCAGGCAAACAAACTGGCTTTTTGGGAAAATGGTTTTGGTGACTGAGATGGAACCACGCTGACAGCCTTGCCCAGATCATCTTGCTGTACCTGACGAGGAGAAGCAGACTGACTGGACTCCAGCACGCACCAAGCTGTTGATCGGGGACTCCATCAGCTCCTCTCCTGCAGTTGGGTGGTGAGTGACACAATGGTGCAATGCTATTCAAAAGAGGCATTTTAAGGGGAAAAGGGGGGAAGAGCGAGTCCTTTTAAGGAAGCAGTTGGAGCTGGGTTTTTGTAATTGCTCTGCATAAGACACATCAGGAAAGATACGCAGCAGCAGCATGGTGTCGTTTCTACATGTTGTATTTGTATTTGTAATGCAGGGAGAAAATCCCTTGTTTTGCATTTGGAATTGTAACGTAGGCAGAAAAATCCCTTGTTTTGCATGTTGAATTTGTAACACGGAGAAAATCCCTCATTTTGCATTTGGAATTTGGAATTTGTTGTGTATGAAATGTTGGTTTAGTTTTTGGTACCGAATTGGTTTCCACTGCTTCCAGGAAGGCTCCTCCTTGTTCTCCCATACGATGCATCACAAAGAATTGGAGTAAATTTGGAGGGGAATCCATGACTAAGGATAAATTAAAATGGTATTGCAATCAATGGTTGCCACAATATCAACTAGATGATGGTGAAATATGGCTTGAAAATGGGTCTTTGAAATATAACACTATATTACAGCTAATGTTGTTTTGTTGGAAAAATGAGAAATGGAACGAAATGCCATATTTCGATTTTTTCTTTACGTTAAGCGACAACTGGGATGATAGGAAGAAATGTGGTCTCGTGGATTGGAAACACCAGAATGGAATATATTCTTTAACCGAGAAAAGGGAAAAAGGAAAAAGAGAGTTTGTGCTGTACTGACTGTAAGACAAAAAAGGTCAGAGGATATGGAGGAAGATGCTCAGCTACTGGTAAGCCCTCTGAAACAATTAGGATCAGAGTCCATAAGTGAGGAGGATTGTAAACATGCTCAAGTGCTTTACAGCTGGGGTGTTGAAAAACTCATATGTCGTACTAATTGTTGCTTGGTCTTCTGTGTTGGACAAGCATCTGTATTTAGATAACATAGGCCTGGGATAGATTTAGGGGCAGCCTACTGAATGTGCTTCAGGTTCCTGCCCTGCTGTGGGAAAGATCAAAGCACAGTGGTAAATTATGCCTGTGTGACTCCCTGAAATACAGGCGAAAACAGCAGGTTTGGTGATCCCCTAGCAAGGACTGAGCTCCCTGGTGTCTGCATCCCTGCTTGCGTGCCTCTGCCCGGGTGCTACTTTGGGGATCCCCTGGTTGGTGAGGTAACGAAAATAAACTTACTTTTTGCATTTCATCCATGGGTTTGCGATTGTTCCTGTGTCCTGCTCATGCTGGCTCACGCATGTGGCATAGTCGGCAGGATCCAGAAACACCCAGGCCATGGCTGGAAAAAGTTGGGGACTGGGGAGACCACAATGGTGACTCCCTGAGTACTGAGCACTGGACCCCCATGGCCACTTTCCTGGCTACATTAGCTCCGCTGGAGCCATGGCCCGAAATAGATGACAGGGTGGTGGTTACCCCCCTCAGACAATTAAAATGGCTATGTGCATGCATTGCCATGGAAAGCGGCGTTGGATTCTTCTCACAAGTTAGCAGGGGAGATTGGGATAGTTATTAGTTACCGGTCTTAGAGCTCTTGACTGTGAAGTTGCATTACAGAGTAAAATGAGAGAATTGGAAAAGGAAGTCGGGACTTTACAAGATGCAAAGGCAATCACACAAGAAGTAATTACTATTCAAGCAGAGTGGTGCCTGACAGATTTGATTGGAATGTGCTAGATCAAATCTATAGCTGTTATTGCTGTTTAGCTATTAATGGGCAGGCTTCTGTGCTTGCCATGGGGCTTGCTTGCCTTACTGTATGTTAGAAGCTAGTGCTCATTAGTGGTTGCTCTTTTGCTTTCACTGCTTGCTGTACTGCTTATCATCTGACTCTGCTGTGCCTGGGAACATTTTGGTAACAGCAATGGCTCATGTGTGGGTTACGGGCTCCAATCCAGACAGGGTAGCAGTAATGAGAAGTATCAAAATGTAGTTTTTCTTCAATAAAATCCTAATTACTTTGCTAGCTTTGTTGGCATGACAAGGGAAAGCCTCTGGCCAACCAGAGAAAGTATCTACTAATACCAATAGATATTTATACTGATTACATCTAGGTAATTCTGAAAAGTCTATCTGCCAGTATTCCCCAGGAGTTATTCCTTTTGTGTTATTAGCACAACAGCACACATTTTTTTCACTACGATATCTGCTATAGTTTGCATCTTGGGCCCAGAAAAGCTTCTCTTAACAGTTAATACCAGCGCATCTGCTCCTGTGTGCGTTTCTTGGTGTAGTCTTGTAAGTAACATTTCCATAATTTTCTCAGGAACCAATAATTGTTTCAGTGGCATCACCCACCAACACTGATAATTTTGGGAGCAATCCAATTGTTCCACTAACTGGTTTTCTCTCTCAACATATTTTGGTGGTGATAGTTCTAAATGAGATCCTGGAATTAAGGCTCCTTCCAGTTTTGGCTCCTTCAGGGCTACTTCTTTAGCTAACCAATCCACTTTTCGATTACCTTTTGTAATTTCACTATTTCCCTTTTGGTGAGCTTTACAGTGTATTAATGCAACCTCCTTTGGTTGGAGAACTGCTTGCAGAAGTTTCATAATTTCTGTTCCATATTTTATTGGAGCCCCTTGTGAGTTTAATAGTCCTCTTTCTTTCCAAATTGCCTCATGTGCATGTACCACTCCAAAAGCATATTTGGAATCAGTATATATATTAACTCTTTTCCCATTACTCAGTTCTAAGGGTCAAGTCAGTGTTATCAGTTCTGCCTTTTGAGTGGATGTATTACCAGGCAGTGGTCTGGTTTCCAATGTTTGGGTATTTGTTACCACTGCGTATCCAGCCCTGCATTTTCCTTCCAACAGGTAGTTGCTACCATCGGTGAAGAGCTCCCACTTCCACATCAGGCAGAGGCTCATCCTGTAAATCTGGTCTGCTGGAATACATTTGTTCAATCCTGTTGTAATTCATCAGACTCAGAAACTGGGAGTAAAGTGGCAGGATTTAAGCTGGAGGTTAGGGAAAGTGTGACATCATCTTGTTCTAGTAATATGGCTTGATATCTCGCTAACCTATTCAGGGAAATCCAGTGGTGTCTTTTGTTTTCAAGGATAGACAATACAGCATGAGGTACAAACACAGTAATCAGTTGACCCAGTGTCAGTTTTCGAGATTCCTCAATTAAGGCTACAGTTGCCGCTACTGCCCTCAAGCAGGCAGGCCAGCCTTTACTAACCTCATCTAATTGTCTGGAAAAGAATCCCACTGGTCTTTTCCAGCTCCCTAGTTTTTGCGTCAGCACTCCCACCACCACTTGTTAACTTTCATGTACATATAATTGAAAGAGTTTTCTCAGATTTGGGAGCCCTAAGGCAAGGGCTTCCATTAATTTTCTCTTATATTTCAACTGACATTCCCTTAATTGTCTGTGTTCTAAAAAGGAATTTATCACCATTTCTAATCCCTTCCAGGCTTCCAATTTAATAGGGTATTGTTTCTTTCTTACCAGCTGGGCTCCCAGTTTTAGTTTGATCTTTATCAGAGTCACATTTTTGGCTCCTCCCGGTGTTCCTGATGACCACACCATGGGTATTACCACATCTGACACTTCATATGGAATATTTCTCGCCATCCAGCATTTTCTACGCTTTCTTAAATATATTTTCACAGATGTGCCACAAACTTTTCTGATTAGCTCAGCTTTGGCCAGCGGTGGGTCTGTTGCCAAACCAGCTGGAAGCAGCTATGTCTGGCACAGGGCAGCCCCTGACCTCTTCCCAACAGAGGCCACCCCTGCAGCCTCCCCACTAACAAAACTTTTCCACATACACCCAATACACAGGCTTATGGAGGATATGTATATCTATATGGAGTGTATTATGTATTTATGTGGCATGAGAGGGAAATGTAACCACTCTTTTCAGGTTTTGGGGGGCACTCGAGCTGAAGGAGGTGGGAGTGTTTTCCTGGCTTTACAGGGAGCTTGTTGCCAGTACTCTGGCCTGAGTGGGTGAGGGAAAGCCAGGGCTGTGGTGGGTTTATTTGTTCTCTGCCCCCACTTTTCCCTCTACTACCCTGCCTGCACCGACACTCCACACCTCACTGCTGTGGGGCGGCAGAAATATAGGTAACATCAACCCCTTGGACAGGTTAGGGAGGGAATGCTGTGAGGGGCTTCCCTCAGCACTGGGCTGGGAGGAGGATACTATAGTAGAGACCTTATTTCCATCCCACAGAAGGATCCAATCTCCTGTCACAAGGTCATTGTTAAACTGTCTCATCAGCAGCTGTGGACAGGCTTTCATGTGCCTTTGTTAACACACAATCGTGTGTCCTAAAGAAAATGAGTCAACATACCACATCTTAGAAAAAATATGCCATCATATTTTGGATTATAAATATATAATACTAGAGAATATTTTACCAGGTTGGTTGTGAGGCTCATTCACACAGTACTTGCAGAAAGCTAGACATCTTTTTCTTGTGTTGTGTTCAATTGCCTTACCTCTCTGCAGCCTGCATTACCAGAGATATTTAGACCTTCTATCCTGTACTATTTTAAACTCTTTACAGCTGAAATGCAAAGTCACCGAAACTGAGGATATAAACCAAATACATATTGATGTCAAAGAAAGCAATCCCACATCATTTAAAGCTTCCTGCACTGTTATTTTTCTTCTGTACCCAGTTACACAGTGTCCCACAATATGGCTTTGGCAGATTGAGATGTGTAATGATTATAGTTACTAAACGCAACATAATTTAAGGCTTGTTCCTACCAGCTTTACTTATGAGACTAAATCTTTACTGTTGGAAGTGGTTCTACTGAAAGGATGTTCTTCTCAGCTACTCACAAGAATAAGGCTTAAAGATTTGACCTTTAAATGGTATATTCTAAAGACACATTGACATTTGGCAGGGAATTTCCTATCAGCATCAAATGAGAGAAGGACTGCTAGATCCCAAGGGCCAGATTTTTGAAGGTGCAATAAAGGTATCTGGAAATTACATATGTAAAGAAATAGGTAACTACATCCAGGTCTTACAGACAGTTTAGCTATGGCTACAGTGGCTTTTGTGATATGCAGGCTGGAGAGCAGGCTCAAGGAAACATGTTCCCAGGTCTGCACATCACACACCTACATTGCTGCCACTAGGACGCCTATAATTTGAAAGCCTAATTTCCCAAAATACGATTCTGCCCCTATTGGTGCTGTATCCTAAAAGATCCCAGAACAATTTTTCTCCCAAGCCCTGTTGCAAAGAATACCATGCATTGGTGCACATGTGAGGGATAGGCTCAGACCTTTCTTACCTTACCTGTCATGCTTAGATTTGCCTTCAAGCAGTTTGTATTCCTGATGAGCTGTAGTTTAAACCTGCACGCAAACTACAGAATCATAGAATATCTCAAGTTGGAAGGGACCCATAAGGGTCATTGAGTCTAATTCCCTGCTCCTCGCAGGACTACCTAAACCTAAGAGCATCGTGCAGACACTCCTTGAACTCTGACAGGCTTGGTGCTGTGACGGCTTCCCTGGGGAGCCTGTTCCAGTGACCGACCACCCTCTCAGTGAAGAACCTTTTCCTAAGGTCCAATCTGAGCTTCCCCTGATGCAGCTTCACTCCATTTCCTCATGTCCTATTGCTGGTCACCAGAGAGAGGAGATCAGCACCTCCCCCTCTGCTGCCCCCCTTGAGACTGCAATGAGGTCACCCCTCAGCCTTCTGTTCTGTAAGCTGAACAAACCAGGTGACCTAAGCCACTCCTTGAGACCTTTCACCATCCTTGCTGCCCTCCTCTGGACACACTCGAGTAGTTTGAGGTCCTTCCTATATTGAGGCACCCAAAACTGCACACAGTACTTGAGGTGGGGCCACACCAGTGCAGTGCAGAGCGGGACAATCACCTCCCTTGACCAGTTAGCTATGCTGTGCTTGATGCACCCCAGGACACGGTTGGCCCTTTTGGCTGCCAGGGCACACTGTTGACTCAACTTGCCATCAACCCAGACCCCCAGATCTCTTTCTGCAGGGCTCTCCAGCCTCTCATTCCCCAATTTGTACATATAACCAGGATTACTCCATCCCAGGTGCAGAATCCATCACTTGCTCTTGTTAAATTTCATACAGTTGGTGACTGCCCAGCTCTCTAGTCTATCCAGATCTCTCTGCAAGGCCTCTCTACCCTCGAGGGAGTCCACAGCTCTGCCTAATTTAGTATTGTCAGCAAACTTACTTAATGTACATTTGACTCCTGCATCCAGATCATTTAATCTAATCTAGATACGGCGTTGTCACATCATTTTTGATGCCTGTATTCCAAATTTATAGTCTCAAAGCTTTCACTCAGCAACAGTGCCCTAATAACAGTAGGTAAATTATAGATAATTTTATTTTTAGTAGCAAAATCTCCTTACCACTCACCGTTCCCTGGCTGAGGCCTGCAACTGCCAAGCTCTTCAAGGCCTTGATGGGACGTTCCATCAAGGCTTTCCCTTGCTTACCTGATCTGTGAGGACTAGTCCTGTAGTCAGGAGCTCAGGACTCTTAAGTAGAGTAAATGGTGGTACTGATGAAGATGGTAATGGTGCCCATCTTCTGACACTGTCTAGGGCTCAGATATGCAGGAAGCCTAGGGCAGAAAATCCCTCTTCTTCATGGTTTGAAGTAGGGTTTGTAACCAAAATCTTCCTACATGGTGAGTGCTGTAACCACTGGGATCTAGAGTGTTTTGGGGCAAGTGATTCTGAATTTCTCCCTTTCAAGCCTTTTTTGCTTAAACAAATAAAATCAAAGATAGTCACTGGGAAACGGACCAAAATGTGGCCTTTTCACCTTTTGTTTTTCTGTGACCAAAAAATGTCTGCAAGTTAGGAATCATTAAGCACTGTAATACTGAGCCTTCATCCCACTTGCAGATTTCATCTCCACTGGAATTTTCACATTTACAGAGTTCATAATCAGTTTTCCAGTATGATTTAGGCCTCTAAGTATCTTCTGAAGATTTGGACATAAGACACCCACAGAGTTCTGAGAATACCACTTCTTGTGTGTCTGAATCTTCCAGCACCAAAAATGCTTTTAAAAGATTGGTCATGAGCACCCTTCTCCAGGCAGTGGAGCATCTTCAAATCCTCTGAAATAAAGGACCTACATTATATGCCAGGATCAAGTCCTGACATAGAGCTGCCAAATCTGCAAATGCTTAAATGCCTCTCGTGAATGCTTACAGGTTTTGTTGAGCAGTGTAAGAACAGAATTCTAGGATCCTGCAGAGTTGTAACCATCTCTGGAAATGTGGCGGGCAGACTCAGCCTCTAATTTTAGGATAAAATCCTAAACCTGGAGGTGGACTAGTCCTGTTGTTAGAAAATGAACACTGTATCTGAAAAGTTAAATTCTGAAAATAACAGCTTTTTTTTCTTTTGATCCTTGTAGCCCTGTATTAGTTCGGCATGAGGTAGAATTCCAAACTGAAATGTATTCAACACCTTAAAAGGCAAATGTATGCAGAAGTGACAAAAGATAGGAAAATAGAATGACACACTTAACTCTTATTGGAAGTAATCACTGTGCATTTTTGCAGTTTTGCGGCATTCTGGCAAGATCCATGAAACTCAAAAGATTAAGAGAATCTGCACCATAAATTGCCATTTTAAAATTATGTGAATTGAGATTAGAATGTCAGTGTCATTCTGTTTTCCTATCTTTTGTCACTTCTGACACAGCCTTGATGGCTCTTTAAATACAGATTGGTTTGTATTTAAAGTTCCTTGGTTTTTCCTTCTTTTATAAAAAATATTTTATGATAAGTTATAAAACCTGTATTATCTAACAAGGCAAGAAGGTAATTTTTAAATGTTTTGCACACCTTGCTAAAGATTTCTCACAAGTGAATCAACTGCAAGAAAAATTTAGATAGCTTTATATGCACAATAAGTGTATTAAGTTTTGACTGGAGTAGAAAAAACTTTCTCAAATATCACAGAGGGGCCAGGGATTGCTAAATATTTCATCTGTTGTTTTTCTCCTCTTATCAAGAAAAGCAACTGGCAATTTCAGTCCTATTTATTCTGAACTAATTGCCAAGGCAAGCGCCATGTGCTTACAATGGTGGAAACAACGACTGGATGGCTGGAAACATATCCTGTGCCCCACGCCACTGCCCAGAACACTATCCTGGGTCTCGAAAAACAAGTCCTGTGGCAACGTGGCACCCCAGAGAGAACTGAGTCAGACAACAGGACTAATTTCCAAAATAGCCTCATAGACACCTGGGCCAAAGAGCACGGCATTGAGTGGGTGTATCGCATCCCCTATCACGCACCAGCCTCTGAAAAAATTGAACTGTACATTGGACTGTTAAAAACTACACTGAGAGTAATGGGGGTGGGGGTGTGTGCGTGTGTGTGTGTGTGTGTGTAACATCTAAACACTGGGATACATATTCAGCAAAAGCCACGTGGTTAGTCAACACGAGGGGAGCCGCCAATCAAGCTGGCCCTCCCCAATCAGAGCTCTTAGGTACTGTGGAAGGGGCTAGAGTCCCTGTAGTGCATGTAAAAAATATGCTGGGCAAAACAGTCTGGGTTATTCCTGCCTCAGGCAAAGGCAAACCCATTTGTGGGATTGCTTTTGCTTGAGGACCTGGGTGCACTTGGTGGGTGATGCGGGAAGATGGAGGAGTCCAGTGTGTGCCTCAAGGGGATTTGATTTTGGGTGAAAACAGCCAATGAACTGAATGGCATAATGCAAACTGCTGTGTAATATTGTATGTCATCTCTTCTGTGGTTGCTATATGCCATGTCAATGATATCGTAGTACAAATCTCCCAATTCACGGTAGATGAACTTTGATGAAACAAGCAAAGTGCAGCAGTGATGGAACAAAGACTGACTCGGTATGCAGCAACCCAACACCACACGCACCATCTCTCCTGCCCTAAAAGACTGATATGACAGATGGAGCCTGGAGTCATGGACTGGGTGAACTCAATGGACATTTTAAAGGACATTTTACAGGGAAGGTCCATAAACTAAGGGAATGATGTCTGTGTATTATGTCAAAGGATGGGAAGGGGAGGGGTGGTGGTTGGTGTGGTTGTATTAGATAGTATGGGACCTGGGCATGGCATAAATGGTATGGAATAACGGGTGGAGAATGTGCTGGTTTTGGCTGGGATAGAGTTAATTCTCTTCACTGTAGTGCCTGTAGCAGTCAGGGAGCTTTCCAGCTTCCCATGCTCTGCCACGTGAGCAAGAGGCCGGGAGGGGCGGGGCCACAGCCAAGACAGCTGACCCAAACTGGCCAATGGGATATTAATTCCATACCATGTGATGCCATGACCAGTATATTAACCGGGGCACTTGGCGCACGGGGGAGGCGGTTGCAGCTCGGGGACTGGTGGTGTCAGACCAGCAGGCGGTGAGCAGCTGTGTCACGTGCTGTTTGTTTTGGTTGTTCATTCCCCCTTCCCCCCACCCCTGGTTTCATGCCTCTCATTGTTTTCCTTTTCATTGCATTATTGTTGCTGTTGTTGTTATTATTGTTTTATATTAATCATTAAACTGTTCTTATCTCAACCCACTAGCTTTACCCTTCTGATACTCTCCCCCATCCCACTGGTGGGGGAGTGAGCGAGCAGCTGTGTGGGGCTGAGTTACCAGCTAAACCACAACATTGACCAAGCCCTGTCCACTCCCTGGGTCGTTTGTGCTACAGGAATCCCATCCTTGTCACCAATTTATGTAACAGGTTCACAGGATTCCTACGCACAAAATTCACCCAACACACGATATTTAAAAAGCACAACAGTTTATATTGCTCTATTATAGCCTGGCATAAGAAGTTACTAGCATATTGTTTTCCCTTTATGAGAGTCTTACGAACCTCACTATGCCCGAGACACCGCTGGGCAGGAGGGTGACCATTAGCGGGGGCATCACGGAGAAGGGAGGTAGGCGCGGCACCTTCAGGGCGTCCCCTCTGGTTCGTAGAGTGTGCTCTGTGTCCTCTCTCCTCTCCGCTTTGAGCCACACTTTTTTATACCCTCAGCAAATTCAGTGGAAAAAGTACTGTCTAGATGTTGCCGCACGCGTGGCCAGCGCATGCAACAAGGCCTGCCAGGTGCATGCTCCGCCGTCTAACAGCGGCTCCTGTCCAGGGATTGATTCCTGGATTCATTATATACAAGTAAAAAGGGCACCAAGGCCCGATCAAGATAAATGGACCTCCACCCCAACTGGAGAACTTAGACTTCGATTGACCAGAGCCCCTCGATGAACCGTGCTTAGGAAACAGGACTTGTCTCCTTAGAGGTTAAGTGCCTATCTTCCCCATAAGGATAGTTATAGAACCTCCTTGGAAAACGTTGTTAATCTAACTATGCCAAGATGATAGTTGTACATTCAGTATTTGTATGTAAAGGAAATTTAATCTTACAACTTATACAGTCATTCGGGAGAATCCACAATAGCAGCAGATTGACTGCATGACTGCATGTCTTCCACCACCAAAATCCTAACATGCCATTAGTGAGGAAAGTTTAATTTTGGGCAACCGCTTTTTCCTATTTGTAACCTTTCCTGGGGATGAATAAGAAGTTTTCAGCTGTGCTTCATGGTCAAAAAACTTTTAGATTTCATTTTGAAAACAGTGGCATTCTCTCTCCTATTTGTCAGCGTTCAATACCCTCTGGCCATGTTCTTTTAGATATTCTACACAAGGAAGGTTTTATGTTTTAATGCTAAACTTACTTATTCAAAGACATTTGATGTTACATGGGATTTTGATTTAGCAGAGTGATACAGCAATGTACTGAAATCACAATACAACCACAATATAGCAATTGCAGTATACAGTTGGATCACAATACAAACGTGATTCTCCTTACCAGTCTCTATATGCTCGCTGTCACAATGCTGGGAAGGAATATGTGGATTGAAGACAGCTCAAGCCCGTTGCTCTCTTCAAAGTTAATTTTGTTGGTTGCTCAGTTTTTATACTTTATGTTGGGCTGAGCCATGTATATAGTTCCCTTGTGCTGGTCTGGCTAGCTCAGGGAGACATTCACACTTTTTTAATAAACTCTGGAAAGGCCATTTGAACAGCCAGTTGATCCACTCAACTGATACCGCCTGTCATCTAAAACAAAGGCCATCCTCTGGTCCCCACTGTATTGAGATAAGCTCAGCTTTAAGTTCAGCTGTGGTCACTTCCTGTGTTCTTCCCTGAGCTTCATGAGCACACTGCTTGTGCTCATCCCCTCTAAGCCTTCTTCCATTGTGGGGGTGTTTTGGTTGGTCACATTCCACCCCTTGGCTCAGACCAACGTTAAACAATTACTGGTATTGCACAGTGAGCTTAATACATTTATTGTATCAATGTCCAGCCCTCTTGCCTGTGCCCAGTGAGTGTAAGAGCATATACATATATGGGAAACCACTAATTTACAACAGTTTGGTATGTCATTTAACTTGAGTTAATATTTCATTCATGTGTACTATTAAAATTTAAGATAACAGATCAATATCAAGTGTATAACAAATGGCGGTACAATGATTATTAACAATAGAAGCATAGAATATAACACAAATTTCAGCATGTTGGTAGCTTTCGGTGACTAACCTCTGAAGATATGCCAATGATGGTCAGTAAGGCTGTTTTCCACTTTCGCTAAACAGATCAATTTGTTATTATCACATACCATTTTTACTTCTCCTTCCTCTAAGCTTTTTCCAGTTTCAGACATGTTACGTAACCTTAGCACTGTTTGAGAGACTTTTCTAGTTGATGGAAGGTCACTCCAAGTGTTACTGATGTATTAAACAGTGCAAAGACAGATGTCTTGTCATCAGTCATATGAGACTTTATTAAAGTCTCTGATACTGTTTCCCACAGCATTCTACTAGAGAAGCTGGAGGCTCATGGCTTGGACAGTTGTACTCTTTGCTGGGTAAAAAAGTGGCTGGATGGCCGAGCCCAAAGAATTGTGGTGAATGGAGCGAAATCCAGTTGGCGGCCGGTCATGAGCAGTGTTCCCCAAGGCTCAGTGTTGGGGCCAGTTCTGCTTAATATCTTTATCAATGATCTGGACGAGGGGATCGAGTGCACCCTCAGTAAGTTTGCAGAGGACACCAAGTTGGGTGGGAGTGTTGATCTGCTCGAGGGTAGGAAGGCTCTACAGAGGGACCTGGACAGGCTGGATCGATGGGCCGAGGCCAATTGTATGACGTTTAACAAGGCCAACTGCCAGGTCCTGCACTTTGGTCACAACAACCCCATGCCAGAGTAGCTGGAAAGCTGCCCGGCGGCGAAGGACCTGGGGTTGTTGGTGTGTGAGGGATTTTAGATGATGGTCCGTGTAGGGCCACGACAGAAAAATTACAAGCTGAACACAGCTGTGAGAACATGACCTTGAAGAAGGGAATGTGCTAGATTGAATTTATAGCTGTTATTGCTGTTTAGCTATTAATTGGCAGGCTTCTGTGCTTGCTATGGGGCTTGCCTACCTTACTGTGTATATGTATACACACACACTGTATGCCTTAAAGTCTAGTGCTCATTAGTGGCTGCTTTTTGCTTTTGCTGCTTGCTGTACTGCTTATCAACTTACTCTGCTGTGCCTGGGAACATTCTGATAACAGCAATGGCAGGTACCCGGGCTGGCAGATGGCCAGTGCATCACTGCTGTTTCTATGCTGCTGTACTGGACAGGCAAACTCCACTGTGAACTCGAGTTAAAGGGACTGTGACCTGTGGATCAGTCCATGTGGGAGCAGGACACCCTGGAGAGTCTGTGGCCGTGGCTAGTAGACATGCAAATGCTTATACTACTATTTGCTGTCTGGATATGATTGAAACATACTATGGAACACCAATTGAAATACAATCAAATAACGGTTCTCATTTTAAAAAATCATAAAGTAGCGAAATGGGCTGCCGAGAGAGAGATACAGTGTGTGTGGCATTTACCTTACCGCCCACAGGGTGCAGGATTGGTGGAATGCCTTAATGGCCTATTGAAACAGCAACTGCGTAGATTAGGAGGTACAAAGTACATGCAATGGTTAGATCATCTTCCTACTGCCGTGCATGTGCTGAATAACCGCGTGGTGGCAGGAGATAAAACACCCCTCCTATTGATGAAAAATTACCAAGACAGGCCAATAAAAGTACCACTCACTCTGGTGCAATACAATAGTGGCACTTAATTTACATTAACCACCGAGCGGGGATTCTTATCTCTTCATTCTGCACAGACATTAACAGTTGCTGGCGGACAAGTCCAGTGGTTCCCTCTGGACATAAAAATAACTGTACAAGCAGAACAGACAGGTTTGGGTTTTTTTTCTTTTCATTTTTACGTTACAGCCAAACCATGTTGCCAGCAGTTTTAACGTAATACATCCAATACACAGTAGCAATCGATGGCCTATCTCCTTAGGCCTGCGTAACACTGCACCAATAAGTCGGAGTATCACTGCAGGCCTTTTGGCGTCTGTGTACTTTTGGATGATGCCTCCACTCCACATTGAACCCAACCCTGTATTGCAAATATTTGCAGGAGCACGTGTTTGGTATCACCCCCCTGGAAAGCCAGGACCAGTTGCAGCTGAAGTGGTGGCTGCTGATGACTCACAGGCCGTCACTATCGCCCTTATGGGTGAATCGAACTGGCTGCGTGTACCTGCGCAACAACTACGACACAGAGAATGAAGAAAAAAAACAAAACAAAACCAAAAAAAGGTGTGTGGGGGGGCATGTTAACCTTGGTTTTGTCTGGTTTTGTTTTGACAGCTTTGTGCATACACATTTCCCCCACAAGCAAAACGTATGGGTGACACTGGCGAATGTGACTGGACAAGATACCCTTTGTCTCAGCACAGCAACTCCCCAGAATCCATTCACAACGTGCTTGGTGGGAGTACCCCTCACCGCAAGAGAGTTCAATGATACAGTTAACCATGTGCTGCCCGGAGTGCTGCCCGAAGGTCTACCTGTAAAACAGTGGGGCAGCTGCCTGCCGCGTCTGGGTAAATCAGCTGCATCACCCGCACAAGAACTTTGAATCCTGGGAACATTAAATGCAGACTATTGTACCTATTTCAATTATACTAGTCGAAGCAATGATATGGTTTCCTAGTCGGTAAAGGCTACAGTGCCTTGGTATCGCAACCATATCCAATGGTGCAATTCTACGGGAGCGAACAGAACCACCAGACAAAACCAGTCTCATCACCGAACCACCTGTAACATCCATGCATTTTCTCCCAACTGTAAGGAAACGGTGGAAATCTGGGACCCGGTAAAAACCATTGCTGCATCTTTTTTAGCTCCAGGTGTTGCCAGTGCGAAAACCCCGATGACACTAAACCACCTCGGATGCTGGTTAGAAAAATTTAGTAATGTTACCAGCAGAGATCTTTCTGATTTGCTACTTGATGTAGATATTATATGCCAGACTATGCTTCAAAATCATGCTGCTATTGACTTTTTACTTTTAGCTCATGGACATGGATGTAAGGACTTTGACGGTTTATGTTTCATGAACTTAAGTGACCACTCAAAGTCCATCCATGCACAGTTTCAAGAGATACACTGACTGAACCAGCAATTAGTGGAAGCAACTGGATGGAACCCATTCACTGGATGGACATGGGGGTGGGGGTTGGTTAAAACAGTTATTATTGATCTTGTGTGTAGGTGGCATTTGTTTGCTATGCCTGGTTTGCTGTATACCATGTCTAGTCAGTATCATTTGGACTATTGTTGATACAGCTTCACGCTGCACAATGGTATGGGTTTTGGAATACCGTCGTGTCCCAACTATGGACCACGCAGTGGCATGTGTGAGGGATTTTAGATGATTGTCTGTGTAGGGCCACGACGGAAAAATTACAAGCTGAACACAGCTGTGAGAACGTGACCTTGAAGAGGAGAACTGGGAGCATTGCTATTGAAAAAATATGTTGTTGCAATCTGGGAGCCACTGTTAGCCAGCAGAGCATGCACCTGGCAGGCCTTGTTGCATGCGCTGGCCACATGTGCAGCAATGTCTAGTCAGTACTTTTCATTTGAATCTGCTGAGGGTATAAAAAGGGGTGGCTCAAAGTGAAGAGGAGAGAGGACACAGAGCACACTCTACGAACCAGAGGGGACGCCCTGAAGGTGCCGTGCCTACCTCCCTTCTCCATGATGACCCCGCTCACAGTCACCTTCCTGCTCGGCGGTGTCTCGGGCGTAGTCGGGTTGGCAAGACTCTCATAAAGGGAAAACAATATGCTAGTAACTGCTTATGCAAGGCTATAATAGAGCTATAGATACTGTTTGCTTTTTTTAAATATCATGTGTTGGGTGAATTTTGTGCATAGGAATCCTGTGAACCTGCTACAGTTGGTCAACAGCCAGCTGAATATGAGCCGGCAGTGTGCCCATGTGGCCCAGAAAGCCAACAGCATCCTGGCTTGTATCAGGAATAGTGTGGCCAGCAGGACTAGGGAAGTGATTGGCCTCCTTTACTCGGCACTGGTGAGGCCGCACCTCTAATACTGTGTTCAGTTTTGGGCCCCTCACTACAAGAAAGACATTGAGGCGCTGGAGCACATCCGAAGAAGAGCAATGAAGCTGGTGAAGAGTCTAGAGAACAAGTCTTATGAGGAGCGGCTGAGGGAACTGGGGTTGTTTAGTTTGTAGACGAGGAGCCTGAGGGGAAACCTTATCGCTCCCTACAACTACCTGAAAGGAGGTTGTAGCTAGGTGGGTGTCAGTCTCTTTTCCCAGGTAACAAGTGACAGGATGAGAGGAAACAGCCTCAAGTTGTGCCAGGGGAGGTTTAGATTGGATATTAGGAAAAATTTCTTCACTTGAAAGGGTTATCAAACATTGGAACAGGCTGCCCAGGGAAGTGGTTGAATCACCATCCCTGGAGGTATTTAAAAGATGTGTAGACATGGTGCTTGGGGACATATTTTAGTGGTGGAGTTGGCAGTGTTAGGTTAATGGTTGGAACTGATGATCTTATAGGTCTTTTCCAAACTAAATGATTCTACGATTCTAGAAGTTAACCAGTAAGTCTTGCTTTGGTAAAAAAAAAAAAAAGTCATGTGACAAATGAACAAATTGTCAAACAATAATTTTATACTGAAAAATAGACCCACAGCAGGAACAAGAGAAAAAAATACTTTTACAAGATTTTTAATATTTTTAATAATAGTTTTTTCACCACCTAATATTCTCATACCTATGCTTCTGAAGCAAATATGGGAGGAAATATTCTCCAAAAGAAGGAATAACCCTGCTGTCATCAAATTTTCAACTCTTTCCCAATATATCGTGCTGTATCCTAGCATTCTATTCCGCTTGCTGCAATCTACCATCTCTGTGTCAATAAGGATGCTGTTGTGGTTTAGCCCCAGCCGGCAACTAAGCACCACACAGCTGCTCACTCACTCCCCCCACAGCGGGATAGGGGAAGAGAATCAGAAAGGTAAAAGTGAGAAAACTTGTGGGACGAGATAAAGACCGTTTAATAGGTAAAGCAAAACAGTAATAGTAATAATAATAACAGCAATAATAATATAATGAAAAGGAAAAGCAAAAGCTGCGCGTGCAAGCAAAACAAAACAAGGAATTCATTCACTACTTCCCATTGGCAGGCAGGTGTTCAGCCATCTCCAGGAAAGCAGGGCTCTATCAAACATAATGGTTACTTGGGAAGACAAACACCATCACTGAGAACATCCCCCCTTCCTTCTTCTTCCCCCAGCTTTATATAACAAGCATGACATCATATGGTATGGAATATCCCTTTGGCCAGCTTGGGTCAGCTGACTTGGCTGTGGCCCCTCCCCTCCGAGCTTCTTGTGCCCCTAGCAGAGCATGGGAAGCTGAAAAAGTACTTTACTAGTATAGGCATTACTTAGGGACACTTAGCCTACTTAACAACAACTAAAACATCAATGTGCCATCAGCACTATTCTCATACCAAATCCAAAAGACAGTATACCAGCTACACTGAAGAAAATTAAGTCTATCCCAGCCAAAATCAGCACAGATGCACACTAAATTTACCAAAGAATATATTTAAGTGAGAATACTCAAAGCTGCTTATCTGCAGAGGTCTACAGATACTAGGGTTGTGTCCACAAAGACTCAAGATTGGGACAACATTTGCCAGCTTCCAGTCAACTGGGACCTCTTCAGATTCCCAAGAGCATTGCAAAACCATTGAGAGAGGTCCCGCTATTACATCAGCCAGCTCCTTAAATACCCTCGGATGAATCCCATCAGGCCCCTTCGACTTATAGGGGTCTAGCTGGAGCAGCAAGTCCTGCACAAGTTCAGGGTTTATTAGGAGTTTATCATTCCCACAGTCATGGTTCACTAGCCCTGGGCTCTGAGCCCACCATCAGTGTTGAAGACTGAGGCAAAGAAAGTATTAAATGTCTCTGCCTTATCATAGAATCGTAGAATCATTAAGGTTGGAAAAGACCTCTAGGATCATCAAGTCCAACCGTCAACCCAACACTACCACGTCTCCTAAACCATGCCCTGAAAGTGCCACGTCTACACATCTTTTAAATACCTCCAGGGATGGCGACTCTACCACCTCCCTGGGCAGCCTGTTCCAATGCCTGACCACTCTGTCAGTGAAGATGTTTTTCCTAATATCCAATCTAAACCTCCCCTGATGCAGCTTGAAGCCGTTTCCTCTCATTCTATCACTAGTGTCCTGGGAGAAGAGACCAACACCCACCTCGCTACAACCTCCTTTCAGGTAGTTGTAGAGAGCGTTAAGGTCTCCCCTCAGCCTTCTCTTCTCCAGTCTAAACAACCCCAGTTCCCTCAGCCTCTCCCCATAAGACTTGCTCTCTAGACCCTTCACCAGCTTTGTTGCCCTTCTTTGGATGCGCTCCAGCAACTCAAGGTCCTTTCTGTACTGAGGGGCCCAAAACTGCACACAGTATTCAAGGTGTGGCCTCACCAGTGCTGAGTACAGGGGCACAATCACTTCCCTGCTCCTGCTGGCCACACTATTCCTGATACAAGCCAGGATGCTGTTGGCCTTCTTGGCCACCTGGGCACACTGCTGGCTCATGTTCAGCCGGCTGTCAACCAGCACCCCCAGGTCCTTCTCCGCCGGGCAGCTTTCCAGCCACTCTTCCCCAAGCCTGTAGCATTGCATGGGGTTTTTGTGACCAAAGTGCAGGACCCGGCACTTGGCCTTGTTAAACGTCATACAATTGGCCTCGGCCCATCGATTCAGCCTGTCCAGGTCCCTCTGTAGAGCCCTCCTACCCTCGAGCAGATCGACACTCCCGCCCAACTTGGTGTCCTCTGCAAACTTACTGAGGGTGCACTCGATCCCCTTGTCCAGATCATTGATAAAGATATTAAACAAGACTGGCCCCAACACTGAGCCCTGAGGAACACCGCTCGTGACTGGCCGCCAACCAGATTTCGCTCCGTTTGCCGCAACTCTCTGGGCTCGGCCATCCAGCCAGTTTTTCACCCAGCGAAGAGTACACCCGTCCAAGCCATGAGATGCCAGCCTCTCTAGGAGGATGCTGTGGGAGACAGTATCGAAGACTTTACTAAAGTCCAGGTAGATAACATCCACAGCCTTTCCCTCATCTACTAGGCGGGTCACCCCATCAGAGAAGGAGATCAGGTTGGTCAGACAGGACCTGCCTTTCATGAAGCCATGCTGACTGGGCATGATCCTATGGCTGTCCTGCACATGCTTGGTGAGCTCACTCAAGATGAACTGCTCCGTGACCTTCCCTGGTACCGAGGTCAGGCTGACTGGCATGTAGTTGGCCAGATCCTCCTTCCGGCCCTTCTTGTAGACGGGCGTCACATCGGCAATCCTCCAGTCATCTGGGACCTCCCCTGTTAACCAGGACTGCTGGTAAATGATGGAGAGTGGCTTGGTGAGCTCCTCCACCAGCTCCCTCGGTACTCTTGGGTGGATCCCATCTGGCCCCATAGACTTGTGAGTGTCCAGGTGGAGCAGCAGGTTGTTAACTCCTTCTTCCCGGATTATGGGGGGTTTATTCTGCGATCTGTCCCTGCCTTCCAGCTCCAGGGGCTGAATACCTTGGGGATAACTGGTCTGACTGTTAAAGACTGCGGCAAAGGCGGCATTTAGTACCCCAGCCTTTTCCTCATCCTCAGTTGCAATGTTCCCCTCCGCGTCCAATAGAGGAAGGAGATTCTTTTTGATTCTCTCTTTGTTGTTAACATATTTGTAAAAACATTTTTTTGTTATCTCTTACAGCAGTGGCCAGTTTGAGTTCTAGCTGGGCTTTTGCTTGCCTAATTTTCTCCCTGCAAGACCTAACGAGGTCTCTGTACTCTTCTTGTGTTACCTGCCTGTTCTGGTTTTGGCTGAGAAGGGGTTAATTCTCCTCACTGTAGTGCCTGTGGTGGTCAGGGACCTTTCCAGCTTCTTCTGTTCTGCCACGTGGGCAGGGGGCTGGGAGGGGCGGGGCCACAGCTGGGGCAGCTGACCCCGACTGGCCAATGGGATGTTCATTCCATACCATGTGACGCCATGACCGGTATATTAACAGGGGCAGTTGGCGCACGGGGGGCGCAGTTGCGGCTCGGAGACTAGTGGCGTCGGGTCGGCGGGTGGTGAGCGGCTGCATCACGTGCTGTTTGTTTCGATGGTTCATTTCCCTCCCTGCCCCGGGTTTTCGCACCTCTCATTGTTTTCCTTTCCATTGCATTTTTGTTGTTGTTTTATTTTAATTATTAAACTGTTCTTATCTCAACCCATGAGCGTTACCCTTCTGATTCTCTCCCCCGTCCCACCAGTGGGGGAGTGAGCGAGCGGCTGTGTGGGGCTGAGTTGCCGGCTAAACCACAACACTGCCCCTTCTTCCAAAAGCGGTAGACTCTCCTTTTTTCCTGAGTGTCAGCAGAAGCTCCCTGTTCAGCCAGGGTGGTCGCCTTCCCCGCCGGTTTGTCTTGCGGCACTTGGGGACAGCCTGCTCCTGCGCCTGGAAGACTTCCTTCTTGAAGAAAGCCCAGCCTTCCTGGACTCCTTTGCCCTTCAGGACTTCCTCCCAAGGGACTCTCCCAACCAGTGCCCTGAACAGGCCAAAGTCTGCCCTCTGGAAGTCCATGGTAGTGGTTCTGCCGACCCCTCTACTTACTTTGCCAAGAATTGAGAACTCTATCATATCATGGTCGCTAAGCCCAAGACGGCCTCCGATTGCCACATCTCCCACCAGTCCTTCTCTGTTTGTGAACAGCAGGTCAAGCGAGGCGCCTCCCCTGATAGGTTCACTTACCAGCTGTGTGAGGAAGCTATCTTCCACATACTCCAGGAACCTCCTAGACTGTTTCTTCTCTGCTGTGTTGTATTTCCAGCAGACATCTGGTAGATTTAAGTCCCCCACTAGAACAAGGGCAACCGACTGTGATACTTCCTCCAGCTGCTTGTAGAACACTTCATTTACCTCTTCATCCTGGTTGGGTGGTCTATAACAGACCCCCAGCAGGAGATTTGCCTTTTTGGCCTTCCCCCTCATCCTTACCCATAAGCACTCGACCTTATCATCAAAGTCGCTAAGCTCTACGCAATCGAAGCACTCCCTAACCACCTCTCCTTCCTCGCCTATCCCTTCTGAAGAGCTTATAGCCATCCATTGCAGCACTCCAGTCGTAAGAGTCATCCCACCGTGTCTCTGTGATGGCAACTAAGTCATAGCTATCCCACTGCACAGTGGCTTCCAGCTCTTCCTGTTTGTTGCCCATGCTGCGTGCATTGGCGTAGATGCACTTGAGCTGGGCTATTGGTTTCACCCCCAACCCTGGCATGCCACCCCTAGGCTCCTCTCTGGTGGGCCTGGCTACATCCCCTTCCCCCTTTGAACGTAGTTTAAAGCCCTCTCGATGAGCCCCGCCAACTCATTTGCAAGAATCCTTTTCCCCCTTTGAGATAGGTGAACTCCATCTGCCGCCAGCAGGCCCGGTGCCATGTAAACCTCCCCATGATCAAAAAAAATGAAATGCCACCGACGGCACCAGCCTCTGAGCCACATGTTAATCAGATGAGTTTTCCTGTTCCTTTCAGTATTGTTCTTCCCTGCCACTGACGGGACTGAGGAAAGCACTACCTGTGCTCCCGAACCTTCAACCAGTCGCCCCAGTGCCCCCAAGTCCCTTTTAATTGCTCCTGGGCTTCTCTCCACAACCTCATCGCTGCCCACCTGCACAACCAATAGCGGGTAGTAGTCAGAGGGCTGTACCAGACCAGGTACAGGTTGAGATAACAACATTGAGATAACAACAGTTGCTGGTCACAGCATAAACTCTGTTCTCAGTATTAGTTTATCTGATCTGCACCATGCTCTTGTATTTGCTGTGCCTGTTAAAGATAGGTGTTGGTTTTTGTGGTCTGCTGTGCTCTGCAGTGATTAGTGATGTTTTGCCTGGGAGAGTTGTTTTTAAAACATTGGCCTTGAGTTTTATTTGGTATTTGAAGTTTATATTGAAGCCGTTACTGTACGTCGGGTACCACCTCATGGACACAATTAGCAGTTATACCTCCTCCTCTGAGAGGTTTTTTACGGAGGAAATACAGAACGGCACCTTAGCTACCATCTTCTATAGTGCCTCCTCTTTCATTACAACAACTTTTCAGTATCATGACCATCCTTGGGTAGTTAAGATATATCTGTTGATATTGCTTTGGCAGACCATTTCAGCTCTGGCTAAGGTTAATAAGCAATTTAAGAATATCATCCAGAGATCTGCCCCAAGGCTCGATAGCTATGGGTGGCAGGGTACGTGGGATAGTATGGGCAAAGGCCTAAGACGGTGGGCACCCCCAGTGTCATGGGACTTCACTCCTGAACAAGTGCAGAATACTGAAAAATTAGTAGAATATTTGGGGGAAGTATGCTGTCACCCTGGCAACTCCAAAGAGATACAAATCTCTGCAATGTGCTGGGGCCTGGCCCATGCCTACCGAGCCCTGTTCAACACTATTCAGTACCCCCAAGGGGAAGAGAAGGCCTCTGGATCTAAAAGGACAAGGAAAGTGATAAGCACTGCAGCCACACAAACCCTTGTGACAGACGCTGCGGCTACTCCAACACCGGTGACAAGCACTGCGGCCACTCAAACCCCTGCTACAGGCAGTGCAGCTACTCCAACCCCTAGGACAAGTGTTGCAGCTGAATCAGAGGACCAACCCGTGCCAGTATCAGTTGCCCCTATACACAAGAAGAAATCCTGGAAGAGAAAGTCAACTCCTTTAGAAAGAGATGATGGAAAAGCAGGGCCATCATGAGGAGAGGAGGAAGAAGAGGAAGAACTTGTACAAGAAACGGAAACTACCCGATCGCTATCCTTGAGTGAACTGCGAGATATGCTAAAAGATTTCGGCTGTCATTCAGGTGAGCACATTGTCACCTGGCTGCTCCGATGCTGGGATAATGGGGCCAGCAGTCTGGAATTAGAGGGGAAGGAAGCCAAACAACTGGGATCCCTCTCTAGGGAAGGGGGCATTGACAAAGCAATTGGAAAAGGGGCACAAGCCCTCAGTCTCTGGAGGCAACTCCTGTCCGGTGTGAGAGAAAGGTACCCCTTCAAGGAAGACATTGTATTTCGCCTAGGAAAATGGATGACCATGGAGAAAGGCATTCAGCATCTAAGGGAATTAGCCATGCTTGAGGTGATTTATAGTGACCTAGACGATCAACAGTCATCCAAAGGTCCAGATGAAGCCCAGTGCACACGATCCATGTGGTGGAAGTTTGTACGGAGCACACCATCCTCGTATGCAAAGTCATTGGCAGTAATGTCATGGAAAGATGACGAGGCACCAATGGTGACAGAGTTGATTGATACACTCCGGGATTACGAAGCAAATCTCTCTTCCTCCCTTGTCTCGGCTGTGGAGAATCTGTCCCAGAAGGTTCAGCAGCTTGAAGAGGATATGTTCTACTCCCCACCAGTACGGACCAGTATCTCAGCCATTAGGAGTAAGCGTCCCTTTACTCAAGAGAGATGATACACACCACGGGGCACCCTATGGTTTTACCTGCGTGACCACAGAGACGACATGAGGAAGCAGGATGGAAAACCTACCTCGACCCTAGAGGCACGGGTACATGAGCTGCAAAGAAAAACAGTCACTCGGGGGGTTCTTCCAGGAAAGCTGCTGATCCAGTTTCCAGGAAGCAATTCCCCAGACAGAGGAATGGAAGCGCTGATTTTATTTCTGATCCTGATAGAGACACAAGGAGTGACAAATACTCTGATCAGGAAGAGAGGGGCCCTGACTCCAGCCAGGTGGAGGAAAGGGATAACCGGGTTTACTGGACTGTGTGGATCCGATGGCCTGGCACATCCGACCCACAGGAGAATAAAGCTTTAGTGGACGCTGGTGCACAGTGCACCCTAATGCCATCAAACTATATTGGGGCAGAACCCATCAGCATTGCTGGAGTGACGGGGGATCCCAAGAGCTAACTGTATTGGAGGCCAAAGTGAGCCTAACCGGGAATGAGTGGCAAAAGCACCCTATTGTGACTGGCCCAGAGGCTCCGTGCATCCTTGGCATAGACTACCTCAGGTGAGGGTATTTCAAGGACCCAAAAGGGTACAGGTGGGCTTTTGGTGTAGCTGCCTTGGAGACGGAGGACACTAAACAGCTGTCTACCTTGCCCGGTCTCTCAAAGAACCCTTCTGTTGTGGGGTTGCTGAAGGTCAAAGAACAACAGGTGCCAATCGCCACCACAACAGTGCACCGGCGGCAATATCGCACGAACCGAGACTCCCTGATTCCCATCCATGAGCTTATTCATTGACTGGAGAGCCAAGGAGTGATCAGCAAGACCCGCTCACCCTTTAACAGTCCCATATGGCCAGTGCTGGAGTCAAAGGCAGCCAAGTGGTATGCCACAACTGATATTGCTAATGCATTTTTCTCCATCCCTTTGGCAGCAGAGTGCAGGCCACAGTTTGCTTTCACATGGAGGGGCATCCAGTACACCTGGAATCGACTGCCCCAGGGGTGGAAATACAGCCCCTACCATTTGCCATGGACTGATCCATACTGCATTGGAACAAGGTGGAGCTCCCGAACACCTACAACACATCGATGACATCATTGTGTGGGGCAACACAGCGGAAGAAGTTTTTGAGAAAGGGAAGAAAAGAGTCCAAATCCTTCTGAAGGCCGGTTTTGCCATAAAACAAAGTAGGGTTAAGGGACCCGCTTAACCTTAAGTTACCAGACCAGGGAGTTTCCTAGTAACATCTCTGACCCAAGCCCCAGGGAGGCAGCAGACTTCCCTGTGGGATGGGTCTGCTTGGCATATCGGGCCCTCCGTCCCCCTCAGAAGGGAATCGCCTACAACAGTTACCCTCCTTTTCTTCTTAACAGAGGTGGTCATAATGCGTGGGGCTGACCGACTCTCCCTAGGTAACCCCCCGGATGGACTTTCACCTACATCGTCATTTGCCTGACCCCCGTATCTGTTGTGTAAGGGCATCTGGGAAGGTGAGAGAGGCCGGGAAGGGATTCGCCTGCTGCCCCGAGCAGGGACCTGGTTCCATTCCCCCCCATCTCTTAGGTTCCCTCCTTCTGCTTGGTGGCAAGAGGGTAGGGGATTCTCTGCTTCTGGAGGAGCTTCTTGTGGAGCCTCCATCCGCTGACTTGACCCCGGGGACGATAGGGTGTGGCTCCACCAATCTACCTCCCTCTCACACTCCCTGATGCTCCTTAACCTTTCCACTTCCTCCTTCAGCTCTGCCACCAGGCAGAGTAGATCATCCACCTGGTCACACCGCAAGCAGCTGTTGTCTCTGCTGCCCTCCGATGCAAGTGCCAGGCTCAGGCACTCCCTGCAGCCAGAGACCTGGACAGCTGCATGTTTATGTGGGGTCTCAGTCTGAGTCGCCATGTTCCTTCTGGCAGTGGTTCTCAGGCAAGTGGAGACCATGGCTAGGGCCTCTCCTGGGTGGGGCCGGTGACCACTATCTGAGTTACTCATTAGAGCCAGGAAGGGGACTGCGCCCTACACGCACACACTGCCTTCGCAAACTGCTGCGCCATGCCCTGTTCGCCACGCTCCTGGTCGCTCTCGCTCCCTGGGGGCTCCTTCTGTACGTGCAGGGGTTTTGCCGCCTTCGCTCTTCTCCCCGCCCACACTGAGTCAGAGCTGCCTCACCTCAGGAGCTCACTCCTTCCCGCTCCAGGGCGAGGGGTGGGGGGGACTGCGCTACCCTCACTCTCCCTGTGCTTTTGCTTTCGCGCTGTTCGCCGTGCTCCGGGTCGCTCGCGCTTGTGAGGCAACCATTCTCATCAAGCAACGGGCCAATGTTTTTTCTAGCCTGCCTTTTGCCATTAATGTATCTAGCAGTTTGCATTGTGCCATTCAGTTCATTGACTGTTTTCACCCAAAACCCAATCCCCTTGAGGCACACGTCGGATTTCTCCATCCTCCCGCATCACCCACCAAGTGCACCCAGGTCCTCGAGCAAAAGCAATCCCACGAATGGGTTTGCCTTTTCCTGAGGCAGGAAGAATCCAGACTGTTTTGCCCAGCATACTTTTTGCGTGCACTACAGGGACTCTATCCCCTTCCACAGTATGTAGCGTTTCTGAATGGGCAGGGCCAGCTCACTTGGCAGATCCCCTCGTGTTGACTAACCACGTGGCTTTTGCTAAATGTATATCCCAGTGCCTGAATGTTCCAACCCCATTGGTCTCAGTGTAGTTTTTAACAGTTTTTAACAGTACCTTTGAATTTTCCCAGAGGCTGGTGCGTGATAGGGGATGTGATACACCCACTCAATGCCATGCTCTTTGGCTCAGCTCTCTATGAGGTTATTTCAGAAATTACTCCTGTTGTGTGACTCAGTTCTCTCTGGGGTGCCATGTCACCACATGACTTGTTTTTCAAGACCAAGGATAGTGTTCCTGGCAGTGGCATTGGGGACAGGATATGTTTCCAGCCAGACAGTCGTCGTTTCTACCACTGTAAGCACATGGTCCTTGCCTTGACAGGGTTGTGGGAGTATGATATAGTGAATTTGCCAGCCCTCCCCATATTTATATTTCAGCCATCGTCCCCCATACCACAGAGGCTTTACCTGCTTTGCTTGCTTGATTGCAGCGCATGTTTCACATTCGTGGATAACCTGTGCAATAACATCCATGGTCAAGTCCACCTGTATGTTGCATCTCTCCCTTGATGGCCTGAGGTGTCATGGGCCCACCAAGCAAGAAATAGTTCACCCTTATGTTGCCAGTCCAGATCCACCTCAGCCACTTCAATCTTGGCAGCCTGATCTACCTGCTGGTTGTTCCGATGTTCTTCAGCGGCCCGACTCTTGGGGACGTGAGCATCCACATGCCGTACCTTTACAACCAGGTTCTCTACCCGGGCATCAACATCTTGCCACAATGTGGCAGCCCAGATGGGTTTGCCTCTGCACTGCCAGTTGCTCTGCTTCCACTGCCTTAGCCAGCCCCACAGGGCATTTGCCACCATCCAGGAGTCAGTATAAAGATAGAGCACTGGCCACTTTTCCCGTTCCGCAATGTCTAAGGCCAGCTGGATGGCCTTTACCTCTGCAAACTGGCTCGATTCACCTTCTCCTTCAGCAGTTTCTGCAACTTGTTGTGTAGGACTGCATACAGCAGCCTTCCATCTCTGATGCTTTCCCACAAGGCGACAGGACCCATCAGTGAACAGGGCATACTGCTTTTCATCTTCTGGCAGTTTTTTAATAAAGTGGGGCTTCTTCAGCACGTGTCACCTCCTCCTCTGGTGATAATCCAAAGTCTTTGCCTTCTGGCCACTCCATAATCACTTCCAAGATTCCTGGGAGACTGGGGTTTCCTACTCTAGCCCGCTGGGTGATCAGTGCAACCCATTTACTCCATGTAGCATCAATTGCATGGTGTGTAGAGGGGACCCTCCCTTTGAACACCCAGCCCAGCACTGGCAGTCGGGGTGCCAGGAGCAACTGTGCCTCAGTACCAACCACTTCTGAAGCAGCTCGGACCCCTTCATATGCTGCCAATATCTCTTTTTCAGTTGGAGTAGAGCGGGCTTCAGACCCTCTGTATCCCCGACTCCAAAACCCTAGGGGTCAACCTTGAGTCTCCCCATGTGCTTTCTGCCAGAGGCTCCAGGTAGGGCCATTCTCCCTGACTGCAGTGTAGAGCACATTTTTTACATCTTGTCCTGCCCGGACTGGCCCAAGAGCTACTGCATGAACTATTTCCTGTTTAATCTGTTCAAAGGCATGACGATGCTCAGGGCCCCATTTGAAATCATTCTTTTTCCAGGTCACTTGATAGAGAGGGCTTATGATCAGACTGTAATGTGGAATATGCATTCTCCAAAAACCCACAATGCCCAAGAAAGCTTGTCTTTCCTTTTTGCTAGTTGGTGGAAACATGGCTGCTATTTTGTTAACCACATCCATTGGAATATGACGACTTCCATCTTGCCATTTGATTCCTAAGAACTGGATCTCTTGTGCGGGTCCCTTGGCCTCACTTTGTTTTATGGCAAAACCAGCTTTCAGAAAGATTTGGACTATTTTCTCGCCTTTCTCAAAAACTTCTTCCGCTGTGTTGCCCCACACAATGATGTCATCAATGTACTGAAGGTATTCTGGATATTCTCCCTCTTCCAGTACAGTCTGAATCAGTCCATGGCAAATGGTAGGACTGCGTTTCCACCCCTGGGGCAGTCGATTCCAGGTGTACTGGACGCCCCTCCAAGTAAAAGCAAACTGTGGCCTGCACTCTGCTGCCAGAGGGATTGAGAAGAATGCATTAGCGATATCAGTTGTGGCATACCACTTGGCTGCCTTGGACTCCACTTCGTATTGAAGTTCTAGCATGTCTGGCACAGCAGCACTCAACGGTGGAGTGACTTCATTCAGGCCACGGTAGTCTACTGTTAGTCTCCACTCTCCGTTAGACTTCCACACTGGCCATATGGGACTGTTAAAGGGTGAGTGGGTCTGACTGATGACTCCTTGGCTCCTCAGTTGGTGAATGAGTTCGTGGATGGGAATCAGAGAGTCTCTGTTGGTGCGATACTGCCACCAGTGCACTGTTGTGGTGGTGATCGCGACCTGTTGTTCTTTGACCTTCAGCAACCCCACAACAGAAGGGTCCTTTTGAGAGACCAGGCAAGGTAGACAGCTGTTTAATTCCCTCTGTCTCCAAGGCAGCTACACCAAAAGCCCACCTGTACCCTTTTGGGTCCTTGAAATACCCTCTCCTGAGGTAGTCTATGCCAAGGATGCACGGAGCCTCTGGGCCAGTCACAATGGGGTGCTTTTGCCACTTATTCCCGGTTAGGCTCACTTCGACCTCCAGTACAGTTAGCTCTTGGGATCCCCCTGTCACTCCAGCAATGCTGATGGGTTCTGCCCCAATATAGTTTGATGGCATTAGGGTGCACTGTGCACCAGTGTCCACTAAAGCTTTATACCCCTGTGGGTCGGACGTGCCAGGCCATCGGATCCACACAGTCCAGTAAACCCAGTTATCCCTTTCCTCCACCCGGCTGGAGGCAGGGCCCCTCTAGTCCTGATCATGGCAATCACAACTCACTTCCTGTAGATGTGAATCAGGAGTCCCTTTATTACACTTAGAAATAAAATCAGCACTTATACTCCTCTGTCTGGAGACTTGCTCACTGGAAACTGGATCAGCAGCTTTCCTGGAAGAGCCTCCCTGAGTGACTGTTTCTTCTTGCAGTTCATGCACTCATGCCTGTAGGGTCGAGGTAGGCTTGCCATCTCACCTCATCATGTCCTCTCCGTGGTCACGCAGGTAGAACCATAGGGTGGCCCGTGGTGTGTATCCCCTCCTTTGAGCCAAAGGACGCTTATTCCTAACAGCTGAGACACTGCCCTGTCGAGGTGGGGAGCAGGACAGATCTTCGAGTTGCTGGACCTCTTGGGAGAGTTTCTCCACAGCAGAGACGAGCGAGGAAGAGATATTTCTTTCGTAATCCCGGAGTCTATCAATTACCTCTGCCACTGTTGGTGTCTCGGCATCGTTCCAGGACATTACTGCCAACGAGTTTGCATGCGAAGATGGTGCGCTCCGTACAAACTTCTGCCACATGGGTCGTGTGCACTCGGCTTCATCTGGATCTTGGGATGACTGTTGATCGTCCAGGTCACCATAAACCACCTCAAGCACAGCTAATCCCCTTAGATACTGGATGCCTTTCTCCATAGTTGTCCATTTTCCTGGGCGATATAGAACATCTTCTTTAAAGGGATACCTTTCCTTCACTCCAGACAGGAGTCACCTCCAGAGGCTGAGGGCTTGTGGTTTTTTCCCAATGGCTCTGTCAACACCCCCTTCCCCAGAAAGGGATCCCAGTTGTTTGGCTTCTTTTCCCTCTAATTGCAGGCTACTGGCCCCATTATCCCAGCATGGGAGCAGCCAGGTGACCATGTGCTCACCTGAACAGTGTCTGAAATCTTTTCGCATACCTCGCAACTCACTCAAGGACAGGGATCGGGTGGTCGCTATTTCATTTATGACTTCTTCCTCCTCTCCCCGTGACGACCCTGCTTTTTCATCATCCCGTTCTAAACGAGTTGACGTCCGCTTCCAATATTTTGTCTTGTGTATGGGGGCAACTGATACTGGTACAGGTTTATTTTCTGAGCCAGCTCCAGTACTTGTTGCGGGGGGTTGAGTTCCTGCACTACTTGTCCTCAGGGCTGGAGTGTCTACAGTGCCAGTCAATTTGCATTACAATACAGAGACATTCTTTTCCCCTTGGGGGCACTGAATACTGTTGAGCAGGGCTCGGTATGCATGGGCCAGGCCCCAGCATGTTGCAGTGATCTGTGTCTCTCTGGAGTTCCCAGCATAACAACATACTTTCTCCAAATATTCTACTAGTTTTTTAGGATTCTGCACTTGTTCGGGGGTGAAACTCCAAAACACTGGGGGTGCCCACTGCCCTAGGTATTTGCCCATGCTATGCCACACACCCTGCCACTCGTAACTATCAAGCCCTGGGGCAGATTTCTGGGTGATATTCTTAAGTTGTTTCATCAAAACCAAAACAACATGCCCAAAAACTAACATTAAGTGCACCTTAACCACCCAAGGATGTTCAAGATACAAAAAAGCTGTTGTAATAGAGGCACAGACATCATAGAACAAAGTTGCAGAGGTACTATTCTGTATTTCCTCCATATAAAATCTCTCAGAGAAGGAGGTATAATTGCTAATTGCCTCAACAAGGTGGTATCCAAAGTACAGTAACGGTTTCAGCAAAAACCCCAAATACCAGATAAAGCTGAAAATGAGTGTTTGTGTAACAAATCTTGTAGGCAAAACATTACTAATCACAGCAGACTAAACAAACCAACACCCATCTCTAACACCAACTGCAAAAAGGACAACATGGTGCTGTGACCAGCAGCTGTTATTATCTCCAACCCTTGAGCCCCACATTGAGCACCAAGATGACTGTCGTGGTTTAGCGGCAGCTCAGCCCCACACAGTCGCTCGCTCCCTCCCCCACCGGTAGATGGGGGAGAGAATCAGAAGGGTAACAACGCTCGTGGGTTGGGATAAGAACAGTTTAATAATTAAAATTAAAAGAAACAACAACAGAAATGCAATGCAAAGGAGAACAACGAGAGGCACAAAACCCGCGGGGAAGGGGGGTGGACTGCCGAAACAAACCACACGCAACACAGCCACTCACCACCCGCTGACCCGATGCTGCGCCACTCCCGAACCGTAACCTGCCCCCCCTTAATATACTGGTCATGGTGTCACATGGTATGGAATGAACATGCCATCGGCCAGTCGGGGTCAGCCGCCCCCATCATGGCCCTGCCCCTCCCAGCCCCCCCCCCCCCCCCCCCCCCCCCCCCCCCCCCCCCGCCACACACACAGGGCAGAGTGTGGGAAGCTGGAAAGGTAGCCGACCCCCACAGTGATGAGAATTAACCCCTTCTCAGCCAAAACCAGCACATGAGTTCAAGATTGTAATCAGTACTCATGATCAGAGCGCTTTTGTCTGTTTATTAACATGTTCTTTGTTAAATAAGACTCTTTTTTTTCCCATAGGAAAAGGTTAGCCTATTTTTGCACAAACAAAAAGCTAGACTTCAGTCTGGGCTTACATTATTTTAAACAGCTGCAAAATACTAATGTACTGGATATCTCAGGCATTAATGGTTAATATATCCATCCTCATAAATTTTCTGCTAGACTCTTCATTGGTGACCTTCAGCTGATAGTGTCGTAAACAACAATAATTAGGTAAAATCCTCTAGTATATCTTGTATAGTGGTACTTATTCTTATGTTTCTCTATTCAGTACAAATTTTTTTAATGAAATCTTTTTAATCAACCTGATATCCTAAAATTAGTTCAGCAAACCTCTATTTCTTTGGCCCCATAGCACCAAATATCAGCTTCCTGCACTCTTTTAAAAATGATCATGTTGCTGGTTTGGTCATTTGTGCTACTTAATGAAAAAATAGATCAGCATAAACAAAATATTGGGTTTTACACTCCCTTTGAGGTTTCATTAGAGATATATCTCTCCAAATTTCATAAAGAAGTAATTTGGTTATAACCTCAAATCATTCACAAATTTACTGTGCCCTATATCACATAAAGTAAAAATTACAGTTTTAATTCTGGTTTTCTGCCCCAAAGTACCCAGTTATTCTTTTCCTTTATACCTTCATGATTTCTGCTTCAAGCATTGAACTTAGTTCTATTTATTATTGGAATTCTATGTTATAAACTCTAGATACTAGTTATTACATTTTTGTCTTCATTGCCCCATTTGGATGCTTTGTTCATCTGTTGTGTCTTTTCATAAGTTAATACCAGATCTACTTTATAACCCACGTGGATAGACAGCAATCAATAGTTTAGGAGCAGATTTTTTTTCTGTAATTCTGTTAAGTACATTGGGATCGCAGTCCTAACTGGTACTAGTTGTAATACAAATCACAGAATCACAGAATAGTAGGGGGTTTTTATTAGCAGTAGACATGTTTCTGAACATTTATGAAACTCCAAAATATCAAACTGTCCATGCTAATACAGAAAAAAGGGGAAAAAACTATTGGTTGAGCAACTTGTTTACTCAGTCTTCAAAATAATGGTTTTATTGCAAAGGTGAACCTTGGTTTCAAGTGTTATCTCATGAAAAACAATATTTATGAAGCTTTAATCAGAAGATAATTCAGCATAATGAATGCCTTTGCAGTTCTGCAGAATTTTACATCTAAGCATCACACTTGTCAAAGTTCATAAAAAATTGCCTTGTGGCATATGATCACAGAGTTGATCTTTGTTGCAATTCTTGAATAACAGACTCAGATTAAGGCTCTAAAAATGTTTTTGAAAACTGGCCAACATAGAAAATATTTGTTTGGGGTTTACGTGGCAAGGTCTTGGTAGCAGGGGGATGGTGCAGGGAAGGCCTCTGCAAGGAGAGACCGGGGGCTGCCCCCATGTTGGACACAGCCAGTTCCAGCTGGCTCCAAAACAGACCCACAGCTGGCCAAAGCTGAGACAATCAGTAAAGCTGGTGGTGCCTCCGTGATAACATATTTAAGAAAGGGTAAAATACAGCAGCAGCTGTGAGAGAGAGAGGAATGAGAAAAACACGATAGAAACAATCCTGCAGACACTAAGGTCAATGAAGAAGGGGGAAGAAGTGCTCCAGATGCAAGACCGGAGATTTCCCTGCAGCCTGTGGAGAAGACCATGGTGACGCAGGTTGTACCCCTGCAGCCCATGTAGGTCCATGGCAGAGCAGATAGCCACAATACAGCCTGTGGAGGACCTCACACCCAAGCAGGTGGATGTGCCCTGAAGGAAGCTGCAGCCTATGGAGAGTCCATGCTGGAGCAGACCCCTGGAAGGAACTGCAGCCCATGGAGAAGAGCCCATGCAGGAGCAGGTTTTCTGTCAAGATCTGTGACCTTGTGGGGAACCCCTGCTGGAGCAGTCCATTCCTGAAGGACTGTACCCCATGGAAAGGACCCATGCTGGAGCAGTTCATGAAGGACTTTATCCCATGAGAGGGACCCCATGCTGGAGCAGGGGAAGTGTGAGGAAGGAACATCAGAGCTGAAGTGTTATCAACTGACTGCAACCCCCATTCCCCATTCCCCTGGGCTGCTCAGTGTGTGTGGGAGGAGGTAGAAGAGTTAGGAGTGAAGTTGAGCCTGGGAAGAAGGGTGGGGGAATGGTGGTTTTAGTTTTGGTTTTGTTTCTCACTATCATACTCTATTTTTAATTAGGAATAAATTAAATTAGTTTCTGTTAATTTAATTCTGTTAATTCTGGTCTGGTTTGCCCATTACAGCAATTGGTAAGTGATCTCCTTGTCCTTATCTCAACCCACAAGCTCATCCATCTTATTTTATTCCCCTTCCTATTGAGGAGGGGGAGTGAGAGAGTGGCTTGGTGGGTGTCTGGCAGCCAGCCGAGGTTAACTAGCACACTGCCACGCTACTTTTTTTTCTGAGGCAGGCAAATGTGATTGTGTCTTTATATGTTCCTGTTGTGAAAGTGTGCTTGTCCTTGGCTACAGTTTTGAAAAATATTACTTTTTGAGCAGACACAAGAGGATGTTTCTCTTAGTGTTTTCTAAATTCCATCAACCATATATACACTACAGTTAAATGCTAAAGTCCTTGTTTTCCCATTTCCTATACAACCATAAGCTTGGGAAAGTTCAAGCAGTACTGCAGAATCCTCAGTGAGTCATGTGAGTTTGTTTACTGTAACAGATGAAGCCCTCCTTATTTATTTTGTGTTCAGTTTTTTAATTTGGATTATATTTAATATATTTTAAGTACTAATAAACACCATCTTTTGTTTCTGAAGAACTTGACACCTCCAGGTTCTTAAACAATAATAATAAAACTCTTCCTTAATTTTCCACTCTCTCCCAATTACTTCATCTAGCCCAGTGAATCCAAAACTATGTTCTGTTTCAGGCTCTTTTAAATAATTACAGATATTAGATGGATGTACTAAGTTGTGCTGTGTGACCTTTGAAGCAGAATCCAGCATAATGCCAAAGATTTGTGATAGGCCCCAAGTAAAAAGCAGGTAATTTTTTTTACATGGAAAGGTTTTGGTAGTGGGAGAGGGGCTGCAGGGGTGGCCTCTGTGAGAAGAGATCAGGGGCTGCCCTGTGCCAGACACAGCCAGTTCTAGCTGGCTCTGCAACAGACCTACTGCAGGCCACAGCTGAGACAATCAGCCAAGTTGGTGGCACATTTGCAAAAACATACTGCCCTGGTTTCAGCTGGGATAGAGTTAAATTTCTTTGTAGTAGCTAGTATGGGACTATGTTTTGGATTTTTGCTGGAAACAGCGGTGATAATGTGGAGATGTTTTAGTTGTTGCTAAGTAGCGCTTACACTGGTCAAGGACTTTTTCAGCTCCCCGTACTCTGCCGGGTGCACAAGAAGCTGGGAGGGGACACAGCTGGGGCAGCTGACCCAAACTGACCAATGGGATATTCCATACCATATGACATCATGCTCAGTATATAAAGCTGGGGAAGAAGAAGGAAGGGGGGACATTTGGAGTAATGGCGTTTTTCTTCCCAAGTAACCGTTAGGCGTGATGGAGCCCTGCTTTCCTGGAGATGGCTGAACACCTGCCTGCCCGTGGGAAGTGGTGAATGAATTCCTTGTTTTGCTTTGCTTCCGCACGCAGTTTCTGCTTTACCTATTAAACTGTCTTTATCTCAAACCATGAGTTACCTCACTTTTACTCTTCTGATTCTCTCCCCCGTCCCACGAGGGGGGAGTGAGCGAGTGGCTGCATGGTGCTTGGTTGCTGACTGGGGCTAAACCACGACACATACTTAAGAAAGGATTAAAAAATGCCACACAGACAGAGGAGGAGGGGAAAGAGAGTGAGAAACAGCAGTGTGAACACCAAGATCAGAGAAGAAGGAGGGGGAGGAGGTGCTCCAGGTCCTGGAGCAGAGTCCCCTGCAGCCTGTGGAAGAGACCACCCTGGAGCAGGTATCCACAGTGCAGTTTGTGGAAGACCCCACGCCAGAGTAGTTGCTCAGGTGGTGATCAGGGTGATGGAAGAAGAAGAAAATGCCTGACAACTATAGATTTTTATTTAATAAAAAAAAAAGGAAAGGAAAAAAGGGGGGTCAGGAAATAAATACTCTTTATCCTGTTTACTTGTTGAGAACAAACTGGAATCCCATTACCACAGTTATGCCTTTCTACACCAGAACAAAATTGGTTTTATTGGCTATTCTCAGAGAAACAATAACCTGAGTTCTCACTCATTTAACTTTATGAAATATTAGGTGAACAGTTTTCTGGACTTGTTAGTTTGTTCTGATTCTACTTTGGGTGATAGAGTATAATACCAAAACAACAGACAACTGGACTAGTGAATATAACTTTTCTTTATTTTTCTTCTGGTATTCTGTAGAAGTTATCAAAATGAACGCCATCTTTAGCTTCAAGCATCTTGATAACTACAAAACCAAGATTCTTCACACTTAGAGCCACTAGCGGGCAATTTGAAGTATATAGGTGGCGTTATTTTCTACATGGGATGTCTAAACTCCCACTTCAGACAACTGAGTTAGGTATCTGAAATTAGGAGTATGAATAAACCCATCTAGCTATAAAACTTTGCTTCCTTTTTGAATAAGTGTCTTAGACCAACCTGACACAACAGTTAAGCATATCATCTTATAATTGCTAACAGATAAGCTGGCCGCTCCCGGTCTTTGAGAAGCAAAAGTTAGCTCTTGAACACTCTAGCAAAATTAGATTGAAAAGTAGATTTGCTATAATCCCTTTTGTTACACAGAAGATTTTACTTACCAACAGTCAACTATGACTCTATAGTTAAATAACTAGGTATAACAAATTCTTTTTCTCCTATTCCTGCTGTACAATACAGGAAAACATCTAAAAAGTCCATGAATCCTGGGGAAGAAAAGGATCCACCTGTGAAAGATAGTTATTTACCAAACCCACTACCATCGGGCACAAAAGGCTTCCTTCTCTGGCACAATGCAGAACATGCAAAGAGATGCAGGTGAAGTTTTCATAATACAAGGGAAAATACTAAAGCATGAAAAATTGTATGACAAATGTAGTAGAGAGAGCAGTGTTAGCTTTTTAAAATATGTATTTGAGAATTATACCCAATTCTATATTGCATCCATAATTCTTTCTGTTTATATATTTCTTTGGGGGGGGGGGGGTATGATGCACAAATTCTACTCCAGCAAGTCTTTGAAATATATAGCAAAGGTATAGTTTGACCATAGGAATATCCAGGTGCACCAAAAAGAAAAACTTGCTTGTTTGTGGTCTTGTTACTGATGATGCATGATAGTTGAAGATGTAATTTGGTTTGCTAAGCTTTTGTACTATAGTTTCAGATGTCTGGGTATTCTTCCCATCTTTTCTGTTCTGCGGAACTTTTGTTCAGACACATTTTCAAGGTTTTCCATGTACCTAGGACTTCCCAGGTAGTGGCTTTCTTCTTTGTAGGTGGTTTCGTATTACTGCTCATGTGCAATACATTGACATTGAGCTGTGCTGTGTCTTCAAACCCTCTTATCAAGAACTGCATTGTATCTGGAATCTTGGAAATCCATATCATATGCATATTGTGTCCAAAAATCACATGCAGCAAGTACAGTACTTTCAGGAAACATTTGGTATTTTTATTCTTGGGGGGGGGGGCTGCTATTACTGTTTTAACGCACTGCAGAGACACACAGAAACTGTTTTATGCTTTGGGGAAAGGTTATCATATTGACCTATGTTGTCAGTGCAGCTGTAGTGTGGGGTCTGGTTAGCATATATTCTTTGTTTCAGCTTAGTGAAATAAATCTGATGCTTTTGGTATATCTTTGTATTAGTTGCACACATACAGAGCAACTGTAAGGAAGGGATGATTTGTGATGAATTTGTGCTTCCTGGGAGGAAAAGTACAAATTTTGGAAGCATACCACAAAACTGCTTCCAAATCTCCTGTCACTGAAGAGGTCCAGATTTTACTGATCTTAGTTACATTAAGTACATAGTAAACTGGAGAGTTTCACAGTAGTACTATTTTCTGAATCTCAAAACCAAAATTCTTTTTTAGGCCATGGTTACATACCTGACAGCACTGTTTAAGCAGTCTTGAACTGTTTATTTCTATCCCTCACCTATCCTTTTTGTCACATTTCACCTTATGGTGGAATCAAACTAACAGCTTGTCACCACTAAAATGTGTGGTCTATTTCCCCTCAATCCTTTTGTGCTTTTCCATTTCTTGCTTCAGTCTTTTCCCTTCTTGTCATTTTTTTTTCCATGTTGATTATGTGGCAAGAAGTGATAATTTTCCAGGTTAGTTTTCAGCCCTCTTAATTATTCAAATTGGTTTATGTGATGGGGTAAGTTCCAGAACTGGAGCAAGGCAAATGGTAGAAGTGTATGGCTGATAATGTGAGATGGGAAGTTGAGGACCCTTTTTAGCTGTGTTAATTTGGCTCAGGTACTGTCATTGAACAGCTCTCATTACATAGCTGCTGTGTGGGGAAGTGGCTTGAGGAAATGATCTAGCTGGAAAAGTAATCCAGTGTATTCAGCTGGAGCGAGCCTTGACATAGTCTTTCAGTGAAATGGGACAATGAGCTGTGCTAGAACAATGATGGGATGTCAGAGTGGGAATAAATATAAAGAAATGGAATTCCTTAAACTGCCACTGTGCCAAAAAGATCTCTCCAAACATCCCTTGATGTGACTGAAAGACCAGAATTTTACTTTAGTATGCAAGTCCTTGAGAACTCCTGTGCTTCTTTCTGCCTAAAAGGGGGGTTTAAGTTCAATGCTCAGTAAAACAATACTAGTTCTGTTTTCACGGAATAAAAAAACCCAACCCAAACCCAGCACAACTCTTTTGGCTAACACAAAACTTCATTTCTGCTTAAATGAAAAATAAGAACTGATGTATCCTTTCCTTCCACTAAAGGGGATCTGAAGTGTCTGAGTTTCCTGTGATTAAGAATGCAGTTGAGGAAATTTCCAGAGTGTAAATTTGTAATGAAATTATATAAATGTTGGACTTCACCCTCAAAAGAGTTAGCAGGTTAATTCTGTCTAAATGTTAATGTTATGTGAATTACTTACAAGTAGACATTGCACTGTAATAATTCTATTTTTAAAAAGAATAAGGACATCAATGTAACCAAAGGTGACTATTTAGTTACTAAAGTAATATTTTCTTTTTTTTTTTTAAATACATTTAGTGCTAAACTGTTATACCTCAGTCTAGTGTTGAGCAGTCATATTGCACACAATAATTGTGAAGGCTTTTTTGATACTTAACTCTGAGTGACAGCTTTCTGGACTACTTTCTGGGTGCAAACCACTTAGAAGGCTCAATCTTGTAGCCTCGATGTAGGTATAGCTCTTCATGATGCATTTTAATAATGCTGACACCTTTAGAAGTCTCTGAAATTTTTCCACAAGAAAAACATTGTTGAACTAAAGTTTTCCAAGGTGTTGCTTGCAAAAACTAGAAAATGTTAAATAAATATATATTTTAATATATATACACATGCTATAAATAGAACTTGAAGAATACTTCATGTCTGTGATATCTTTAATCTTCAAAGCTAGGTTACAGGATCATAGAATCACAGAACGTCCTGAGTTGGAAGGGACCCACAAGGATCATCAAGTCCAACTCCTGTCCCTGCACAGGACAACCCCAAATTTATACCATATCTCTGAGGGCATTGTCCAAGTGCTTCTTGAATATCGTCAGGCTTGGCGCTGTGACTACCTCCCTGGGAAGCCTGTTCCCGTGCTCCACCACCCTCTGGGTGAAGAACCTTTTCCTAATGTCCAACCTAAACCTCCCCTGGCACATCTTCCTGACATTCCCTTGGGTCCTATCATTGGTCACCAGAGAGAAGAGATCAGCGCCTGCCCCTCCTCCTCCCCTTGTGAGGAAGCTGTAGACCACGACGAGGTCTCCCCTTAGTCTCCCCTTCTCCAGGCTGAACAAACCAAGTGACTTGAGCCGCTCCTCATATGGTTTCTCCTCTAAACCCTTCCCCAACTTCGTGGCCCTCCTCTGGACACTCTCTAGTAGCTTTATATCCTTAATGTACCGTGGTGCCCAAAACTGCACACAGTACTCAAGGTGAGGCTGCACCAGTGCAGAGTAGAGGGGGACAATCACCTCCCTCAAGCAGCTAGCAATACAGTGCTTGATGCACCCCAGGACATGGTTGGCCCTCTTGGCTGCCAGGACACACTGTTGGCTCATGTTCAACTTGCCGTTGACCAGAACCCCCAGGTCCCTCTCTGTAGAGCTGCTTTCCAGCCTCTCATTCCCCAGTCTGTATGTACATCCAGGGTTGCCATGCCCCAGGTGTAAAATCCAGCACTTGCCCTTGTGACTGGCTGCCAGCATGGTGTAACCCCATTTATTATGACCCTTTGGGCCCAACCCATCAGCCAATTGCTCACCCACTGCATTATGTGTTTATCCAGCTGTATGCTGGGCATTTTGTTCAGGAGGATACTGTGAGAGACAGTAGCGAAAGCTTTACTGAAATCCAAAAAGATCACATCGACTGGCTTTCCTTGGTCAACTAGGTGGGTGACCTTGTCATAGAAGGAAATCAAATTTGTTAAGGAGAACTTTCCCCTCATGAACCCGTGCTGGCTGGGACCAGTGGCTGCCTTGTCTTTCAGGTGTTTTTCAATAACTCCCAGAATAATCTTCTCCATAATTTTACCAGGCACAGAAATGAGACTGACTGGCCTGTAGTTACCGGGGTCATACCTGTTGCCCTTCTTGAAGATTGGGACAACATTTGCCAGCTTCCAGTCAACTGGGACCTCTTCAGATTCCCAAGAGCATTGCAAAACCATCGAGAGAGGTCCCGCTATTACATCAGCCAGCTCCTTAAGTACCCTCGGATGAATCCCATCAGGCCCCATCGACTTATAGGGGTCTAGCTGGAGCAGCAAGTCCTACACAAGTTCAGGGTTTATTAGGAGTTTATCATTCCCACAGTCATGGTTCACTATCCCAGGGATCTGGGGGTCCCTGAGCCCACAATCAGTGTTGAAGACCAAGGCAAAGAAAGCATTAAATGTCTCTGCCTTATCTATGTCCCTGCTTGTGAGGCAACCGTTCTCATCAAGCAACGGGCCAATGTTTTTTCTAGCCTGCCTTTTGCCATTAATGTATTTAAAAAAAAAGCCCTTCTTATTGTCCTTCACATTACTGGCCAGCTTCAAATCTAATTGAGATTTGGCTACACAAATTTCCTCCCTGCAGTGGCAAACAGCATCCTTATAGTCCTCCCATGTCGCCTGACCTTGCTTCCACTGGCCATATACTTTCCTTTTTCTCCATATTTCAATAAGAATATCCCTGGTCAGCCAAGCCGGCCTTCTGCCTTGCCTGCTTGCCTTCCTACAATTGAGAAATGCCTGCTCCTGTGCTTTTAGGAGGTGGTACTTAAAAAGTGACCAGCACTGATGGACCACAGCACCGTTGACGTGGTTCAGCCTCAGCTGGCAACTGAACACCACGCAGCTGCTCGCTCACTCCCCCCACCCCTGTGGGATGGGGAAGAGAATCGGACGAGCAAAAGAACTTGTGGGTTGAGATAAGCACAGTTTAATGATTACAATAAAATGATAATGATAAATGATTATGATAATAATGACAATAATGTTAATATAATAAAAGGGAAAAGGAAGGGAAAGGGACAACAGGGAAAAAAAACGCAGAAACATGAACGATACAACCGCTCACCACCCGCCGACCGACGCTGCCTGTCCCCGCGCCGCGATTGCTTCCTCCCTCCCCCAGCCAGCCCCTCCCAGGTAGCATACTGGGCATGACGTTACATGATATGGAATATCCCTTTGGTCAGTTTGAATTAGCTCTCTTAGCTGTGCCCCCTCCCCTCCCGGCTTCTTGCGCACCCAGCAGAGCATGGGAGGCTAGACATGTCCTTGACTAGTATAAGCGCTACCCAGTAACAGCCTAAACATCTGTGTGTTATCTCAACAGTTTTTTTTTTTCCCATGCTAATTTCAAAGCACAGCACTATACCAGCTAGAGTGAAGAAAATTAACTCTATCCCAGCTGAAACCATGACAGTATCCACCCCTTATTCCATATCATTGACATCATGCTCAGGTCCCATACTATTCAGTACAACTTCAATAATCCCTATCCATCTTCTCATCCTTTAACAATATATATATATCTCTATACAGATTTTTCATTTATCATTCCCCTAGTCTATGGACCACCCCTGTAAAATGCCTGTGAAATGTCCATTGAGTTCATTTAGTCCATGACTTTGGATTTCATCTCTTGTAAGGGTCCTTCAGAGAGGCGGTGTGCGTGGGGTCAGATTGTTGCATGTCAGTCCTTGTTCCATCACCACTGCACTGGTAGTTCTTGTTCTCTCACTGCTGCACTTTGCTCGGTTCCATTGAAAGTTCATTTGCTATTATTATTAATTGGGAGATTCCCACCATGATAACATTCCATTGATGCAACCATAGTAGTGATGACATACAACATCATATAGCAATTAACAGCATATTATTCAGTTCATTGGCTGTTTTCACCCAAAATTAAATCCCCCTGAGGTACACACCGGACTCCTCCATCCTCCCGCATCACCCACCAAGTGCACCCAGGTCCTTGAGCAAACGCAATCCCACGAGCGGGTTTGCCTCTGCTGTAAGCAGGAATAACCCAGACTGTCTTGCCCAGCATATTTTTTATGTGCACTACAGGGACTCTATCCCCTTCCACAGTACGTAAGGATTCTGATTGGGCAGGGCCAGCTCGGTTGGCAGATCCCCTTGTGTTGACTAACCAGGTGGCTTTTGCTAAATGTGTATCCCAGTGTTTAAATATTCCACCCCCCCATTGCTCTCAGTGTCATCTTTAATAGTCCATTGTATCTTTCGATTTTCCCAGAGGCTGGTGCGTGATAGGGGATGTGATACACCCACTCAATGCCGTGCTCTTTGGCTCAGCTCTCTATGAGGTTATTTCGGAAATGAGTCCCACTGTCTGACTCAATTCTCTCTGGGGTGCCACGTTGCCACAGCACTTGTTTTTCGAGACCCAGGATAGTGTTCCCGGCAGTGGCATTGGGGACAGGATATATTTCCAGCCAGACAGTCGTCGTTTCTACCATGGTGAGAACATGGCGCTCGCCTTGGCGGGTTTGTGGGAGTGTGATATAGTCAATTTGCCAGGCCTCCCCATATTTATATTTCAGCCATCGTCCCCCATACCACAGAGGCTTTACCCACTTCGCTTGCTTGATTGCAGCACATGTTTCACATTCGTGGATAACCTGCGCAATACCGTCCATGGTCAAGTCCACCCCTCGATCACGAGCCCACCTGTATGTTGCATCTCTCCCTTGATGGCCTGAGGTGTCATGGGCCCATCGAGCTTGAAATAGTTCACCCTTATGTTGCCAGTCCAGATCCACCTCAGCCACTTCAATCTTGGCAGCCTGATCTACCTGCTGGTTGTTTCGATGTTCTTCAGCGGCCCGACTCTTGGGGACGTGAGCATCCACATGACGTACCTTTACAACCAGGTTCTCTACCCGGGCAGCAATATCTTGCCACAGTGCGGCAGCCCAGATGGGTTTGCCTCTACACTGCCAGTTGCTTTGCTTCCACTGCCTTAGCCAGCCCCACAGGGCATTTGCCACCATCCAGGAATCAGTATAGAGATAGAGCACTGGACCACAGCACCGTCAAAAGCTTTTTCCCAGGGAACCTTACTAAGTAGTTCCCTGAGCAACCTGAGGTCTGCTTTCCTTATGTCCAGAGTTGAGGTCTTGCTGGCAGCTTTCCTCCTGTCACCACAGATTTTAAACTTGACTGCTTCATGGTCACTGTGGCCAAGGCGGCCCCCCCATCTCCACTTCACCCACAAGGCCCTCTCTGTTAATAAGCAGCAAGTCAAGGAAGGCACCCTTCCTGGTCAGTTCCCTTAGTACCTGTACCAAGAAGTTGTCATCCAGATGGTTTAGGAACCTTCTGGACCTGTTTGTCCCAGCTGTGTGGTATTCCCAGTTGACGTCTGGCAAGCTGAAGTCCCCCGTAAGGACAAGGGCGGATGACTTAGAGGCATCCCTTAGTTCCTTAAAGAATAACTCATCTATGTCATCCTCCTGGCTGGGTGGCCTATAGTAGACCCTCTACGGCAACATCCACTTTATTTGTCTGTCCCTTAAGCCTTACCCAGAGGCTCTCGACTGTGCCATTGCCAACTGCAAGCTTTGTGCATTCCAGCTCCTCCACTACATACAATGCCATCCCCCCGCCTCGCCGTTCCTGCCTATCTCTCCTAAAGAGCTTGTAACCATCCATCATGCCGCACAAGTCACAGGACTTGTCCCACCAGGTTTCACTTGTGCCAGACCTCTGGGACTGGGCCAAGGCTTCCAGCTCCTCTTGCTCGTTCCTTATGCTGCGTGCATTTGTGTAGAAACGCTTCAAGTGTGGCTCCTTGTGCCCAGCGCCACATGCAGCAAGCTGAGGAGTCTCACTAGCACACAGCTCCTCCAGCTTTGGCAAGTCTACCTGTTGCTCATCACTGACTAGCTTGGTACTGCCCCCTTCCCATCTAGTTTAAAGCCCTGTCAATCAGTCCTGCTAGCTCCTGAGCAAAAAACATTTTCCCCATCTGAGGAAGTTGAATACCATCAGATGTCAGCAGACCTGGCATTGAGTGTACCATCCCATGATCTAAAACGCCAAAAATCTGACAATGACACCAGCCTCAGAGCCACATGTTGATCAGCTGGACCCTCCTGTTCCATTCAGTATCTTCCCTGATACTGAGGGGATCAAGGAAAATACTACCTGAGCACCTGATCTTTCAACCATCTGTCCCAACACTCTGAAATCCTTTTTGACAGCCTTTAGTCTTCTTGCTACCTCTTCTCTGCTGACATGGAGAGCCAATAGCAGGTAAAAGTCCGAGGAGCTTAGCAGACTAGGGAGTTTCCTAGCGACATCCCTTACTCTGACCCCAGGAAGGCAACAGACCTCCTTGTGGGTTGGGTCCGGTCGGCATATCAGACCCTCCATTCCCCTCAGAAGGGAGTCACCTATGAAAACTAGCTGTCACGATCTACTGTTGGGTTGAACAGTTTGGCAGAGGTTAATCCCCCTTGCTTTCCAACTGACCTCAGATAATTCTGGGAGGTTGGGGGCAGCTGGGCTTAACTTCTTGTGCTGGTTTTGGCTGAGAAGGGGTTAATTCTCCTCACCGTGGTGGGGTGGCTACCTTTCCAGCTTCCCACGCATGTTCATTCCATACCATGTGACACCATGACCAGTATATTAAGGGGGGGGGCAGTTTGCAGCTGGAGAGAGGCGCGGTGTCTAGTCAGCGGGCGGTGAGCGGCTGCGTCGCATGCGGTTTGTTTCGGCGGTCCGCGCCCCTTCCCCGTGCCCCTTCCCCGCGCCCCTTCCCTGCGGGTTTTGCGCCTCTCGTTGTTCTCCTTTGCATTGCATTTCTGTTGTTGTTTCTTTTAATTTTAATTATTAAACTGTTCTTATCTCAACCCACGAGCGTTACCCTTCTGATTCTCTCCCCCATCTACCGGTGGGGGAGGGAGCGAGCGACTGTGTGGGGCTGAGCTGCCGGCTAAATCACAACAGTCTCTTCTGGTGCCCAATGTGGGCCTTGGAGGGTTTGAGATAATAACAGCTGCTGGTCACAGCACCATGTTGTCCTTTTTGCACTTGGTGTTAAAGATTGGTGTTGGTTTGTTGAGTCTGCTGTGTTCTGCTGTGATTAGTAACGTTTTGCCTACAAGATTTGTTATGCAAACACTCGTTTTCAGCTTTATCTGGTATTTGGGGCTTTTGCTGAAACTGTTACTGTACTTTGGATACCACCTTGTCGAGGCAATTAGCAATTATACCTCCTCCTCTGAGAGATTTTATATGGAGGGAATACAGAATAGTATCTTTGAAACTTTATTCTATGATGTCTCTGCCTCTATTACAACAACCTTTTTTTATCTTGAACATCCTTGGGTGGTTAAAGCGCAGTTATTGTTAGGTTTTTTGCTTAAAGGAAGCTTAAAAAAGACACATAAGAAAGATTTAGATGATAGCCAAGTACGTAAACCTATCATTTTATATACAGTTCCCTTCTTCATTTGTGGTCCAATAACCTTAATTTCTTTTCAATTCTTAATCTCATATTTTTTATCTCCTCAGTCGCAACAGACAATGGATGATGTCTTGAATAATTACTGTGAATTAAACTAGAGACTTGGTCCAAGGATTGATTAACTACAACAACTTTTTTTTTTTATGACACCCTGCATGAATCATAATATAAAATGTATTTCTCAGTTCTGGGTGAATGCATGCCAGTTGTACTCCTTATGTAAAGAATGTGGTCTTAGTTTTGGTAAACCAGTTGACTGGAAACCATGGTATCTGTCTTTTGAAGTTCAATCAATTACATGCTTACTTCAAGCCCTTGTTGGGACAAAACACTTAAAATGGATGCTTAATTCCATCTCTGTTCAGCAGTATATGTATGTTTAACTTTAAGGACATGCTGACTATATCTCCTTTAGAAAATATCATATTTGCCTCAAGGAAGCTAGCAACCAAATACAACACTTGATTCTTTTTTTTTCAAAGTGGGGAATGTTTATTTGCTTTCAGTTTGTATCCTCCTTACAGGAAAGGTTTCTTGCCAAAAAAGATTTAGGTTGCCACAGAAAAGGGTGTTCAAAAACTTACAAATAATACGTAGGAGAGCAAATAAAGGAAAGAAAACATTATGACTAAAAAATGTATTGGGCTTCTGAAGGAGTGAGTCAAACTGGAAAAAAATATTCAGACCATCAACTGTTTAATGGTTATATAAAAGAATTGTTATTGAACTATAAAGACATGATTATAAAAATCTATACAACTTTTAGTTTTTAAATGCAAATAATACAAACAGTGGTTTTTTCAATATTCATCTTACAGTGTATCTGTTTACTAATGTTAAAGTGAATTTGACATAATGGTAAGTACTTCAAACAATCTATATTGCTGGAAGCTTTCCCTCACAAACTGTTGATTTTCCTACCTCAACTGCAGCATTCTCAGAAGCACTCCTCATTCTGTTTACCAATCTGTACATCTAGAACGCTTCAAGTGTGGCTCCTTGTGCCCAGCGCCACATGCAGCAAGCTGAGGAGTCTCACTAGCACACAGCTCCTCCAGCTTTGGCAAGTCTACCTGTTGCTCATCACTGACTAGCTTGGTACTGCCCCCTTCCCCCTTCCAATATAGTTTAAGCACTAGTACAAGCACTACCTAGCAACAACTAAAACATCGGTGTGTTATTAATATTGTTCTCATAGTAAGTCCAAAACACAGCACTATATCAGCTACAGCGAAGAAAATTTACTCTATCCCAGGTAAAACCATGACAGTATCCACCCCTTATTCCATACCATTTACGTCAGGCTCAGGTCCCATACTATCCAATACAACCTCAGTAACCACTTCTCCCTTCCCATCCTTTGATAAAATACACAGATATCATTTATCATCCCCTTAGTCTATGGACCACCCCTGTAAAATGTCTGTAGAGGGCCAACAAATGTCCACTGAGTTCATTTCGTCCATGATTTTGGGCTCCATCTATCGTAACAGTCTTTCGGGGCCAGAGAGATGGTGTGTGTGGTGTTGGATTGTTGCATGCTGAAGTCAGTCCTTGTTCTGTCACCGCTGCACTTTGCTTGGTTCAGTCAAAGTACAGTTTTCATTAATTTGGGAGATTCTACTATGATACCACCGTTACGACATATAACATAGTAGTGATCACATAAAACATTATATAGCAAATTAATGGCATACCATTCAGTTCATTGGCTGTTTTCACCCAAAATCAAATCCCCTTGGGGCACACATCAGACTCCTCCATCCTCCCGCATCACCCACCAAGTGTACCCAGGTCCTCGAGCAAAAGCAAGCCCACGAATGGGTTCGCCTTTGCCTGATACAGGAATAACCCAGACTGTTTTCCCCAGCATATTGCCAGGTCCCTCCAGGATGTCCCCGATCACACTTGCGAAGATTATGTCCTTGAGTGCATTCTTGCCTGACAACAGTGCCAGCAGCTGGAGTGAGTGGGGGTCGGTCTCTGCCACCAGCCACTGGGGTAGGAATGGTATGTATCCCAAAAACCAGCTACTGGGGGAGACCAGGGTGTGTGTGGGTGAGGGCCTCAAGTGTTAGGTGCAAGCTACTATGGAGACAGGCATGAGTGGATTTGGGGCCAGCTACCGGAGTCAGATCGGGGTGTAGAGGCCCCTGGCCTGTGGTGTCAGCAACTGGAGTGGAATCTCAGCCACCAACCACTGGGGTGGGAATGGCATGTGTCCCAAAAACCAGCTACTGGGGGAGATGGGGGTGAGTGAGGCAAGTGAGATCTGGAGCAGGACCATGGGTCACAGCCTGTGTGCCAGCTTCTGGGGAGGGGCTGAAGATACATGTCTGTATCTTCTCCAGATTGTGGGGGGTGGGTGGGTGTCTGCGTGTAATTCACTAGCAAGCTTCAAGCTGGACTAGCCAGTGAGTAGGAGGCTCTGGGTCCAGGCAGGGGTAACAGGTGGGTGGAAGGTCCGTGCTGGTATCCAGGGGGACCTGAGAATGTGGAAACGTTTGTGAAACGAGTGTGAGAGTGTTGTGTGTGTTTGCTAGCAAGCATTAAGCTGGAATAACCAGTGAGTAGGGGACCTGTAAAGCAGGTAAGAGGGCCTGGGATCCAGGCTGTGGTATTGGACAGACAGAGGGGGCCGTGCCAGTATTTGAGGGATCCATGAATCTACATGTGCTTCTGAATTTAGAGACTGTCTTGTGTGTGCTTTCACTATTGAACTTCTATCCCTACCTGCCAAAGAGGAGGAGGGGACTTGGCTGTCTATACTTCTGTTTTATGCAAGTCCTGTAAGTAAGCGCTGTTGAAGGCAGTGTCTTGTCCGTGTAGTTGTCCATGGCAGTGTCCTGTGTGTGTCTGTGTGTCTCTGGGTTACATGCTCTGCATCCCTCAGCCTGGCCAGAGACCTTGGGACTGGGCTCCAGCTGCCAGGCAAGAGGAAGTCCTGGGCTGGAGCTGCTGGAGGTGGCGGCCACTCCCAATATCCCTTAGCACCTACCTGTCAAAACAAGATGTACAGTTTTGTTTGTTACTTTAGATGTAAGGAGAGGGCAAAACTCTCCACTTATGGGGTCTGTGCAGCATGCTGTGGCTGACCACCTGGAGTCCATCTGATGCTGCACAGCAGCAGGGTTCCCAGCATCTGTGAAGATTTACTATCTGTCCCAGAAGGCCCAAAATGAGAGACAAAGCCCTAAGATTCAAATACTTTAGCAGGCAATAGCTCGGAGAGTCTGAGCTCTGCCTGCTAGCCAGTTTTATTAGCTCTCCTGATAACATACCAAGGCCATAAACTTAACACTTACAAAATATCACCTCCTTTGAACAGATAGCCACGTAACCCTGACATCATTCCCCCCTCACCCAGGGTATGCCCTGGCACCCTTCAGTGGACCTGGTTTAGTAGGATAATGGGCATGAAAAGCCTGAACCTTAGTTGGAGCATGCACCTCTGATGCAGGCTCCCAGGAATGGTCCTCTGGGCCGTACCCTGTCCAATCAATCAAATGCTGCAGGGCACCGCAGGATATCCTGGAATCTAAAATAGCCTGGACATGATATTCTCTCTGACTCTGGACCATAACTGGAGATGGAGGTCAAGCTCGCTGCTGGAAGGGATCTGGGTGAACAGGTTTTAACAGGGAGATGTGAACAACAGGGTGAATCTTGAGAGCACACGGAAGCTGCAGATGAAACGTGACTGGCCTAACCTGGGCCACAGCTTTATATGGGCCAAGGTAATGGTGGACCAACTTAGAAGGATGTGCTGAATGACCATGTTCATGAGACAACCAAACACAGACCCCAACCACAAAGTCTTGTGCTGATTGCCAACATCTATCTGCATAGTTTTTGTAAGCAGCCTTTGCTTTTTCCAGCTGCTCTCAAAGAAACAAATGTATATGCTGCAACTGCTCAAGGGAGTTTTTCCTTAGGGAAAAACCCCTGGACAGCCATTGGAGTAGCTGAATGATCACAGGGATGAAAACCATGCTGCACATAAAAAGGGATCTGCTGTGTGGAAAGGTGGACACTACTGTTATAGGCAAATTCTGCCAACGGTAACAGAAAGACCCAGTCATCCTGATGGTAATTGATATAACAAATGGGATACTGCTCCAGGATCTCATCCACCTGCTTTTTCTGACCATTAGACTGCAGGTGATATGGGGTGGAAAGATGGAGGTGCGCCCCTAATGGGCCCATAAGCCGCCTCCAGAATCAGGTAGTAAAATGGGACCCTTGATCCGTCACCAGGTTATCTGGCAGACCATGGCAGCAGAACACATGCTACAAAAACAAATGCACAGCCTGAGGGGCTATGGAACAAAAAAAAATCAACCTTCATAAACAAGTCCACCACCACCACAAGCACCACTGTAAGTCCCTGGGAAGCAGGTGAATCCACAATAAAATCCATTGAAATAATTTGCCATGGCCACTCAGGAATTGGTAAGGGTTGTAACAATCTCTGCATCTGGGTGCAGATGTTGCAAGTCCAAACATAGCTTGCGACATCTATATGCGCTGCAGGCCACCAGTAGCTCTGTGTGACTTGATACGGAGTCTTCCAGTGCACACCATGCCTCACTGTCAGGATGTCATGACAGTGCTGAAGAACTTGTGTGTGCAGTGGGCTGGCAGGGATATGCAGCCACTCATCACAATACAGAAAACCATCCTTCTCCTACAGGTTCTGCAAAGTGTCCCCTGCCTGAAACTGTGCATCCAAAGGATCGCTGGCCCATACCTAATGCACAGAATGTAAAAAGGCATCAGCTGGCACAGCCGCAACAAAATTTTGTGGAGAGAACAAATTACAGGGGTGGGGATCTGCCTCAGTAGCTCCCACTGGGGCTTCCTGATGCAACAGGGCATCTACTCTACCATTCTATTTACGAGGCCTGTAGATAATAGCAAATGGAAACTGAGAGAGAAAAGTTGACTAATGAGAGGCACTTCAGGTTCCTAAAATAAGCCAGACTTTGATGGTCAGTCAGAACCGAAGTGGGCTCAGCAGGACCCGCAAGAAGATGCCTCCATTCAGCAAATGTATCCTGGATGGCCAACAAGTCTTGATCCCAGACATCTGTGGTGGGTTGATCTTGGTTGGATGCCAGGTGCTCACCAAGCCACTCTATCACTCCCCCTCCTCAGCTGGACAGGGGAGAGAAAATATAAAGAAAGGCTCGTGGGCCAAGATAAGGACAGGGAGAGATCACTCACCAATTACCATCATGGGCAAAACAGACTCAGCTTGGGGGAATTAATTTAATTTATTACCAACCAAATCAGAAGTAGGATAATGAGAAATAAAACCAAATCTTAAAAGACCTTCCCCCCACCCCTCCCTTCTTCCCAGGCTCAACTTCACTCCTGATTTTTTCTACCTCCTCCCCCTGAGCAGCGCAGGGGGATGGCAAATGGGGGTTGCAGTCAGTTCTTCACACATGTCTGCCTCTACTTCCTCCTCACACTCTTTCCCTGCTCCAGCATGGGGTCCCTCCAAAGGAAGACGTTCCTCCATGAACTTCTCCAACATGGGTCTTTCCCATGGGCTGCAGTTCTTCAAAAACTGTTACAGCATGGGTCATCTTTGTGGGGTACAGTCCTTCAGGAACGGACTGCTCCAGCATGGATCCCCCACGGTCACAATTGCTGCCAGCAAACCTGCTCCAGTGTGGGCTCCTCTCTCCATGGGGTCACAGGTCCTGCCAGAAGACCTGCTCCAGCATGGGCTCTCCACGGGGTCACAGCCTCCTTCGAGTGCATCCACCTGCTCCAGCATGGAGTCCTCCACAAGCTGCAGGTGGATATCTGCTCCACCATAGACCTCCATGGGATGCAGGGGAATCTCTGCTCCGGTGCCTGGAGCACATCCTCCCCCTCCTTCTTCACTGACCTTGGTGTCTGCATAGTTGTTTCTCTCATATATTTTCACTCCTCTCTTCTGGCTGCTGCTGCGCAGCAGTTTCCCCCCTTGTTAAATATGTCATCACAGAGGCGCTATGAGCATCACTGATTGGCTCAGCTTTGGCCAGCAGCGGGTCCGTCTTGGAGCTGGCTGGTATCAGCTCTATCAGGCATAGGGGGAAGCTTCTAGCAGCTTCTCACAGAAGCCGCTCCTGTAGCTCCCCCAGCTACCAAAACCTTGCCACATGTCATGGTTTAACCCCAGCTGACAACTAAGCACCACGCAGCCGCTCGCTCACTCCCCCTAACAGAGTGAGGGACAGAATCGGAAAAGTAAAAGTGAGAAAACTCGTGGGTTGAGATAGACAGTTTAATAGGTAAAGCAAAAGCTGCACATGCAAGCAAAGCAAAACAAGGAATTCATTCACCACTTCCCATTGGCAGGCAGATGTTCAGCCATCTCCAGGAAAGCAGGGCTCCATCACGCCTAACGGTTACTTGGGAAGACAAATGCAATAACTCCAAATGTCCCCCCTTTCCTTCTTCTTCCCCCAGATTTATACGCTGAGCATGACGTCATATGGTATGGAATATCTCTTTGGTCAGTTGGGGTCAGCTGTCCTAGCTGTGTTCCCTCCGAACTTCTTGTGCACCTCCAGCCTACTTTTGGCAGGGCACTGTGAGAAGCAGAAAAGGTTTGACTCTGTTTAAGCACTACTTAGTAACAACTAAAACATCTCTGCATTATCAACACTGTTTCCAGCAAAAATCCAAAACATAGTCCCATACTAGCTACTATGAAGAAAATTAACTGTGTCCCAGCCAAAAAGCAGCACACCACACAAACCCAATACAATGTCGCAATTCCTCTCTGCAACAGTCAACTGGCAGAAGAAATAGGCACAAGGATGAAGCTGTCCATCTGATGGACCATGCTGAGAAAGTACAGCCCTGATGGTGTGGGTGGAAGCATCTGCCTCGAACACAAAAGGATGACTGGTATGTGGGTGGGCCAGAGCCGGGGAAGTCATAAACACCTGCTTCAAATTGTCAAAGGCCCCCTAAATCTTGTGCTTTGACCAAAAAGGGACACTCTTACGAGTCAGCACTGTGAGCGTAGCAAACTTTTGAACAAAATTCTGAATAAAACTCATAAAAATTAGCAAAGCCCAAGAAGTTCTGCATACCACACACTATTGAGGGAGCCTTCCAACCAAGAATATAATCAATCTTCTTCACGTCCGTTCTCACATCCTCAGGGTCCATCAAATATCCCAGGAAGTACATACACTGAGGCTGACAGGTGGGTAGTTCCCCAGGTCCTCCTTTCTACCCTTATTAAAGATGGGCACAATGTTTCCCTTCTCCCAGTCCCCAGGGACTTCACCTGACTGCCATGACTTTTCAAATATCATGGAGAGTGGCTTGGCAACTACATCAGCCAATTCCCTCAGGACTCTGGGATGCATCTCATCATGTCCCATAGACTTGCGTATATCCAGGTTCCTCAGGTGGTCATGAACCTGATCTTCCCTTACAGTGGGAGGGGCTTTACCCCTCTCATCCCTGTCTTGCAGTCCATCGACTCGGGAGGGGTGAAGAGAGAGGTTACCAGTGAAGACTGAGGCAAAAATTTGTTGAGGACCTGTGATGGTTTTGGCTGGGATAGAGTTAAGTTTCTTCACTGTAGCTGATATAGTGCTGATGACACATTGATGTTTTAATTGTTGTTAAGTAGTGGCTAAGTGTCGCTAAGTAGTGCCTATACTAGTTAGGGACGTTTGCAGCTTCCCATGCTCTGCCACATACACAAGAAGCCGGGAGGGGAGGGACCACAGCCAAGTCAGCTGACCCAAACTAGCCAATGGAATATTCCGTACCATATGACATTATGACCAGCATATTAACTGGGGGAGTTGGCCTGGGGGAGGAGCGAGTGATTGAGGCTCAGGGACTGGTGGCATCTGGTCAGCGGGTGGTGAGCAGTTACATCACTTGTTGTTTGTTTTGGTTGTTTATTCCCCCTCCAGGTTTCGCCTCTCTGTCTCTCTTTCTTGTTATTTTCCTTTTCATTATATTAGTATTGTTGTTGTTGTTGTTATTATTATTGCTTTAGTTTAATTATTAAACTGTTCTTGTCTCAACCCGTGATTTTTGTCACTTTTACCCTTCCAATTCTCTCTCCCATCCCGCCGGTTGGGGAGTAAGCAAGTGGCTGTGTGGTGCTTAGTTGCCAGCTGGGGCTAAACCACAACAGTAACTCAGCCTTCTCCTCGTCTGTTGATACTAGGTCGCCATTCTTGCTCGGGGGGGGTATGCTTTCTTTAACCTTCCTTTTCTAGTTAACATACCTGTAGAAGCCCTTCTTGTTATGCTTTGCATCCCTTGCCAAATTTAGCTCCAGCTGCACCTCGGCCCTCCTGACCCCATCCCTACACATCTGGGCAGTATCCCTATACTCTTCCCAGGATACCTTTCACTGCTTCCACTGCCTGATTTCTTACATCTGGGAACTGACAACTCTTGCGCTGTATGGAACATGTCCTTAAAGATCTACCAGCTCTCGTCTGTTCCCTTGTCCCTGAGGACTGTTTCCCAGGGGCTCCTGCTGACTAACTCCTTGAAGAGCTGGAAGTCTGCTTTCCTAAAATGTAGGGTCTTGACTATACCTCTCGCTTTTCCCATATTCCTCAGGAGTGTGAGCTCCACCAATGAGTGATCACTGCAACCCAGGCTGCCTCCAGTCTTGACGTCACCAATGAGCTAATTTGCATTGGTGACCATCAGGTCTAGTATTGCATCCCCTCAGGTAGGGCTGTCTATTACCTGGCTCAAAAAGTTATCCTCAATGCATTCTAAGAATCTCCTGGACTGCCTACAGCTCACCATACTACTTTTCCAACAGATGTCGGGGTGGTTGAAGTCCCCCAGTGGGATGAGAGCCTTTAAGCATGAAGCCTCCTGGAGCTGGAGGAAGAAGGCTTCATCAGTAGGCTCCCCTTGATCAGGCGGCCTGTAGTAGACACCAACCACAAGGTTCCCTTTGTTGCCTTTGTCTCCGATTCTTACCCATAAGCTTTTGACCTGCTCGTGGTTTATCTTCAGGGTCAGCTCCTCACACTCTATTGATTTCTTGATGTAGAGAGCAACGCCTCCACCCATCCTTCCTCACCTGTCCCTTCTGAACAGCCTGTAGCCATCGATAGCCACATTCCAGTCATGGGATTTGTCCCACCAAGTTTCAGTAATGGCAATCAGGTCATAGCTTTCTAGCAGCACGGTGTCTTCCAACTCCTCTTGCTTGTGTCCCATGCTGTGTGCATCCGTGTAGAGGCATTTCATCTCAGCTGTGGGCAATGTCTCCTTCTTAGTGGAACACCCCTTGATTCCCTTGAGGTGTTTCATGGAGGTTTCCTTGTTGGCTTCTACTACCTCAGGAGTATCATTCCACACCTTGTCACAGGCAAGCCTCATATATGTTCCCCCTCCCCTTTCACCTCTAGTTTAAAGCTCTATCGATGAGCCCTGCAAGCTCCTGAGCAAAGACCCTCTTTCCCCTTTGAGGAAGGTGGCTTCCGTTTGATGCCAGCAAGCTTGGCGCCATGTAGGCCATCCCACTGTCAAACAACCCAAAGTTGTGACAGTGTGTGCTGGTTTTGGCTGAGAAGGGGTTAATTGTCCTCACTGTGGGGGTCGGCTACCTTTCCAGCTTCCCGATCTGCCACGTGGTGCGGGGGGGGGCTGGGAGGCCATGGTGGAGGCAGCTGACCCCGACTGGCCAATGGCATGTTCATTCCATACCACATGACACCATGACCGGTATATGAAGGGGGGGCAGTTGGCGGCTCGGGGGCATTGCGGCATCGGGTCGGCAGGCAGCGAGCAGCTGCGTCCCATGCGGTTTGTTTTGGCGGTTCGTTACCCCTCTCCCCTCCCTTCCCCCCTCCCCCGGGGCTTTGCGCCTCTCGTTGTTCTCCTTTACATTGCATTTCTATTGTTATTTCTTTAATTTTAATTATTAAACTGTTCTTATCCCAACCCACGAGCGTGACCCTTGTGATTCTCTCCCCCATCTAACGGTGGGGGAGGGAGCGAGCGACTGTGTGGGGTTGAGCTGCCGGCTAAACCACGACAGTCTTTTTGGCGCCCAACATGGGGCTCAAGGGTTAGAGATAATAACAGCTGCTGGTCACAGCACCATGTTGTCCTTTTTGCACTTGGTGTTAAAGATTGGTGTTGGTTTGTTGAGTCTGCTGTGTTCTGCTGTGATTAGTAACGTTTTGCCTACAAGATTTGTTATGCAAACACTCGTTTTCAGCTTTATCTTGTATTTGGGGTTTTTGCTGAAACCATTACTGTACTTCGGATACCACCTTGTTGAGGCAATTAGCAATTATACCTCCTCCTCGGAGAGAATTTATGTGGAGGAAATACAGAATAGTATCTTTTCAACTTTGTTCTATGATGTCTGTGCCTTTGTTACAACAGCCTTTTTGTATCTTGAACATCCTTGGGTGGTTAAGGTGCACTTATTTTTAGGTTTTGGGCATGTTGTTTTGGTTTTGACTAAGCAACTTAAGAATATCACCCAGAAATCTGCCCCGAGGCTTGATAGTTACGAGTGGCAGGGTGTGTGGCATAGCATGGGCAAATACCTAGGGCAGTGGGCACCCCCAGTGTTTTGGAGTTTCACCCCCGAACAAGTGCAGAATCCTGAAAAACTAATAGAATATTTGGAGAAAGTGTGTTGTTATGCTGGGAACTCCAGAGAGCCACAGATCACTGCAACATGCTGGGGCCTGGCCCATGCATACCGAGCCCTGCTCAACAGTATTCAGTGCCCCCAGGGGGAAGAGAATGTCTCTGGATTGAAATGCAAAGTGACTGGCACTGTAGTCACTCCAGCCCTGAGGACAGGCACTGCAGCCACTCAAACCCCCACAACAAGTACTGGAGCTGGTTCAGAAAATAAACCTGTACCAGTATCAGTTGCCCCCATACACAAGACAAAATATTGGAAGCGGACGTCAACTCATGTAGAACGGGATGATGAAGAACCAGGGCCGTCACTGGGAGAGGAAGAAGAAGTCATAAATGAAATAGAGACCACCCGATCCCTGTCCTTGAGCGAGTTGCGAGATATGCGAAAAGATTATAGCCGTCGTTCAGGTGAGCACATTGTCACCTGGCTGCTCCAATGCTGGGATAATGGGGCCAGTAGCCTGCAATTAGAGGGAAAAGAAGCCAAACAACTGGGATCCCTTTCTGGGGAAGGGGGTGTTGACAAAGCAATTGGGAAAAAACACAAGCCCTCAGCCTCTGGAGGTGACTCCTGTCCAGAGTGAAGGAAAGGTATCCCTTTAAAGATGATGTTACATATCGCCCAGGAAAATGGACAACTATGGAGAAAGGCATCCAGTATCTAAGGGGATTAGCTGTGCTTGAGGTGATTTATGGTGACCTGGATGATCAACGGTCTTCCAAAGATCCAGATGAAGCCGAGTGCACACGACCCATGTGGCGGAAGTTTGTACAGAGCGCACCATCTTCGCATGCAAACTCGTTGGCAGTAATGTCCTGGAAAGATGCCGAGACACCAACGGTGGCGGAGGTAATTGATAGACTCCGGGATTACGAAAGAAATATCTCTTCCTCGCTCGTCTCTGCTGTGGAGAAACTATCCCAAGAGGTCCAGCAACTCAAAGAAGATCTGTCCTGCTCCCCACCTCGACAGGGCAGTGTCTCAGCTGTTAGGAATAAGCGTCCTTTGGCTCAAAGGAGGGGATACACACCACAGGCCACCCTATGGTTCTACCTGCGTGACCATGGAGAGGACATGATGAGGTGGGATGGCAAGCCTACCTCGACCCTACAGGCATGAGTGCGTGAACTGCAAGGAAGGACAGTAACTCAGGGAGGCTCTTCAAGGAAAGCTGCTGCTCCAGTATGCAGTGTTCAAGTCCCCAGACAGAAGAGTACAAGTGCTGATTTTATTTCTAAGTGTAATAGAGGGACTCCTGATTCACATTTACAGGAAGTGAGTTGTGACTGCCATGATCAAGACTAGAGGGGCCCTGCCTCCAGCCGGGTGGAGGAAAGGGATAACCAGGCTTACTGGACTGTGTGGAAAAACAGTCCTACCATTTGCCATGGACTGATTCAGACTGTACTGGAACAAGGAGAATATCCAGATTGCCTTCAGTACATTGATGACATCATTGTGTGGGGCAACACAGCGGAAGAAGTTTTTGAGGAAGGAGAGAAAATAGTCCAAATCCTTCTGAAAGCTGGTTTTGCCATAAAACCAAGTAAGGTGAAGGGACCCGCACAAGAAATCCAGTTTTTAGGAATCCAGTGGCAAGATGGTCATCGTCAGATTCCAATGGATGTGATCAACAAAATAGCAGCCATGTCTCCACCAACTAGCAAAAAGGAAACACAAGCTTTCTTGGGCATTGTGGGTTTTTGGAGAATGCATATTCCAGATTACAGTCTGATCGTAAGCCCTCTCTATCAAGTGACCCGGAAAAAGAATGATTTCAAATGGGGCCCTGAGCAACGACAAGCCTTTGAACAGATTAAGCAAGAAATAGTTCATGCAGTAGCTCTTGGGCCAGTCCGGGCAGGACAAGATGTAAGGAATGTGCTCTACACTGCAGCCGGGGAGAATGGCCCTACCTGGAGCCTCTGGCAGAAAGCACATGGGGAGACCTGGGGTCGACCCTTACGGTTTTGGAGTCGGGGATACAGAGGGTCTGAAGCCCGCTATACTCCAACTGAAAAAGAGATATTGGCAGCATATGAAGGGATCCAAGCTGCTTCAGAAGTGGTTGGTACTGAAGCACAGTTGCTCCTGGCACCCTGACTGCCAGTGCTGGGCTGGATGTTCAAAGGAAACATCCCCGCTGCACACCATGCAACTGATGCTATGTGGAGTAAATGGGTTGCACTGATCACCCAGCGGGCTCGAGTAGGAAACCCCAGTCGCCCAGGAATCTTGGAAGTGATTATGGACTTGCCAGAAGGCAAAGATTTTGGATTATCACCACAGGAGGAGGTGACACGTTCTGAAGAAGCCCCAACTGTATAACAAACTGTCAGAAGATGAAAAGCAGTATGCCCTGTTCACTGATGGGTCCTGTCACCTTGTGGGAAAGCGCCGGAGATGGAAGGCTGCTGTATGGAGTCCTACACGACAAGTTGCAGAAACTGCTGAAGGAGAAGGTGAATCAAGCCAGTTTGCAGAGGTAAAGGCCATCCAGCTGGCCTTAAACATTGCTGAACGGGAAAAGTGGCCAGTGCTCTATCTCTATACTGACTCCTGGATGGTGGCAAATGCCCTGTGGGGCTGGCTGCAGCAGTGGAAGCAAAGCAACTGGCAGCGCAGAGGCAAATCCATCTAGGCTTCCACGTTGTGGCAAGATATTGCTGCCCAGGTAGAGAACCTGGTTGTAAAGGTACGGCATGTGGATGCTCACGTCCCCAAGAGTCGGGCCGCTGAAGAACATCGAAACAACCAGCAGGTAGATCAGGCTGCCAAGATTGAAGTGGCTGAGGTGGATCTGGACTGGCAGCATAAGGGTGAACTATTTCTAGCTCGGTGGGCCCATGACACCTCAGGCCATCAAGGGAGAGATGCAACATACAGGTGGGCTTGTGATCAAGGGGTGGACTTGACTATGGATATTATTGCACAGGTTATCCACGAATGTGACACATGCGCCGCAATTAAGCAAGTGAAGCGGGTAAAGCCTCTGTGGTATGGGGGACAATGGCTGAAATATAAATATGGGGAGGCCAGGCAAATTGACTATATCACACTCCCACAAACCTACCAAGGCAAGCGCCACGTGCTTACAATGGTAGAAACAACGACTGGCTGGCTGGAAACATATCCTGTCCCCCACGCCACTGCCTGGAACACTATCCTGGGTCTCGAGAAACAAGTCCTGTGGTGACATGGCACCCCAGAGAGAATTGAGTCAGACAATGGGACTCATTCCTGAAATAGCCTCATAGACACCTGGGCCAAAGAGCATGGCATTGAGTGGGTGTATCACATCCCCTATCACGCACCAGCCTCTGGGAAAATTGAACGGTACAATGGACTGTTTAAAACTACACTGAGACCAATGGGGTTGGAACATTCAGGCACTGGGATACACATTTAGTAAAAGCCACGTGGTTAGTCAACATGAGGGGATCTGCCAGGCGAGCTGGCCCTGCCCAGTCAGAAATCCTACATACTGTGGAAGGGGATAGAGTCCCTATAGTGCACACAAAAAGTATGCTGGGCAAAACAGTCTGGGTTCTTCCTGCCTCCGGCAAAGGCAAACCCGCTCGTGGGATTGCGTTTGCTCGAGGACCTGGGTGCACTTGGTGGGTGATGCGGGAGGATGGAGAAATCTGACGTGTGCCTCAAGGGGATTTGATTTTGGGCAAAAACAGTCAATGAACTGAATGGCACAATGTGAACTGCTATATAATATTGTGTGTCACCTCTGTGTTGTATCAATGATTTCAGAGGACGAGCCTCCCAGCCCATGGAAGATAAACTATGAAACAAGCTGTGCAGCAGTGATGGAACGATGACTGACTCGGTATGCAGCAACCCAATGCCACACACCATCTCTCCCACCCTGAAAGACTGATACGACAGATGGAGCCCAGAGTCATGGACTAGGTGAACTCAATGGACATTTTAATGGACATTTTACAGGGAAGGTCCATGAACTAAGGGAATGATGTCTGTGTATTATGTTAAAGGGTGGGAAGGGGAGGGGTGGTGGTTGGTACGGTTGTATTGCATCGTCTGGGACCTGGGCATGGTGTAAATGGTATGGAATAAGGGGTGGAGAATGTGCTGGTTTTGGCTGAGAAGGGGTTAATTGTCCTCACTGTGGGGGGTCTGCTTCCCCACGCTCTGCTGCTGCCTGGTGGGGGGGCGGGGGGCTGGGAGGGGCAGGGCCATGGTGGGGGCGGCTGACCCCGACTGGCCAATGGCATGTTCATTCCATACCATGTGACACCATGACCAGTATATTGAGGGGGGGCAGGTTGCAGCGCAGGAGTGGCGTGGAGTCGGGTCGGCAGGCGGCTGCGGCGCATGCGGTTTGTTTCGGCTGTTCGTTCCCCCTCTCGCCTCCCTTCCCACCCTCCCCCGGGGCTTTGCGCCTCTCATTATTCTCCTTTACGTTGCATTTCTGTTGTTGTTTCTTTAATTTTAATTATTAAACTGTTCTTATCCCAACCCACGAGCGTGACCCTTGTGATTCTCTCCCCCATCTACCGGTGGGGGAGTGAGCGAGCGACTGTGTGGGGCTGAGCTGCCGGCTAAACCATGACAGTAGGCCATTTCATAGCCACACCAACACTGGGGCTCTCAGCCTGCCTAGCCTCCAGTCATGGTTCAGCTGCAGTTGGCAACTAAACAACACGCAGCCGCTCACTCACTCCCCCTACCCCTGTGGGACAGGCAAGAGATTCGGAAGAGCAAAACCACAAAAAAAAGAACTTGTGGGTTGACAGAAGAACAGTTTTATATTTACAATATAATAATTACAATAACAATAATTATTATAATATTAACAATAATGAAAATATAATAAAAAGGAAAAGGGAAAAAGTGAAAAAAACAGAAACACAAACAATACAACCACTTATCACCTGCTGACTGACACTGCCCGTCCCCGAGCCGTGATTGCCACTTCCCTCCCCCGGCCAGCTGCTCCCAGTTAACATACTGGGCATGGTGTTACATGATATGGAATAGACCTTTGGCCAGTTTGAATCCGCTCTTGGCTGTGACCCCTCCCCTCCCGGATTCTTGTGCACCCGGCAGAGCATGGGAAGCTAGAAAAGTCCTTGACTAGTACAAGCACTACCCAGCAACAACTAAAACATCAGTGTGTTATCAACATTATTTTCATACTGAGTCCAAAGCACAGCACTATGCCAGCTGCAGTGAAGGAAATTAACACTATGCCAGCTGCAGTGAAGGAAATTAACTCTATCCCAGCTAAAACCATGGCATCTCCCAAACGTCCCAACAGTCTTTCCCTCTCTGCCTCTCATTTTTCTTGCAGACGGGCTCCAAAATTCTAAACGTCCAAGGATTGCTCCCACACCAAAGGTGCCACCACTTTGGTGGCATTCCATTCCAGGGTATGGAATATCCCTTTGTTAGTTGGGGTCATCTGTCCCAGCTGTGTCTCCTCCCAGGTTCTTGTGCATCCCATCCTACTTGCTGTTTTGGTGGTTTGGGAAGTAGAAAAGGCCTTGACTCTGTGTAAGCAGTACTCAGTAGTAACTTAAACATCCCTCTGCTATCTACACTGTTTCTAGCCCAAATCCAAAACATAGCCCCATACTAGCTACTACGAAAAAAATTAACTCTACCCCAGCCAAAACCAGCACACAAAGTTCATAGAATCATAGAATGTCCTGAGTTGGAAGGGACCCACAAGGATCATCAAGTCCAACTCCTGTCCCTGCACAGGACAACCCCAAATTTATACCATATCTCTGAGGGCATTGTCCAAGTGCTTCTTGAATATCGTCAGGCTTGGCGCTGTGACTACCTCCCTGGGAAGCCTGTTCCCGTGCTCCACCACCCTCTGGGTGAAGAACCTTTTCCTAATGTCCAACCTAAACCTCCCCTGGCACATCTTCCTGACATTCCCTTGGGTCCTATCATTGGTCACCAGAGAGAAGAGATCAGCGCCTGCCCCTCCTCCTCCCCTTGTGAGGAAGCTGTAGACCACGACGAGGTCTCCCCTTAGTCTCCCCTTCTCCAGGCTGAACAAACCAAGTGACTTGAGCCGCTCCTCATATGGTTTCTCCTCTAAACCCTTCCCCAACTTCGTGGCCCTCCTCTGGACACTCTCTAGTAGCTTTATATCCTTAATGTACTGTGGTGCCCAAAACTGCACACAGTACTCAAGGTGAGGCCGCACCAGTGCAGAGTAGAAGGGGACAATCACCTCCCTCAAGCACCTAGCAATACAGTGCTTGATGCACCCCAGGACATGGTTGGACCTCTTGGCTGCCAGGGCACACTGGTTAATACACTTTCATAGTATAAAGCCTGACTGATATAATAGGGAAGGAAATTTTCATAACACCATTGGGATTTTTGCCAGGTCTGTGTCTCTTCACATTTTGTTTCTGGTTTTCCCTTTTCCCTTTCATGCTCACCATGAGGAGTGGGCAGCAAGGCACCCTCATGCCAGTCATCCCTCCCACTCTGTCTGTGCAGAGTGTCCTACTGGTCCCTTGAGGCCACAGAGACAAAGATATTTTGGGTGCACCACTCCTGTTCAGGTCCCACAAAGTGCTTCTTTATTGAAAAAGTAAACAAAGCAATCCCACTAGTTTGGAGCTGGCCAGCCTGTTCCTTCGAAGTTCCTCAGATGTGTTTCCCTTGCCTGATCCCAGTCCCTTGCTGCAGGAGGAAGGGAGCCAGCAGGAGTGCGAGGCTGAGTCTCACCCAGATCAGGTAGTGTGCCCAGCCAACCCTGTCATCAGGTTTACATGGGCATCCATTCAAAGGAGATGATGTTCTGTAAATATTATGTCTTTGGCTGCTGTTGTCATGTTATCAGGCAAGCTAATAAAACTGTCTAGCTCAGCCTCTTGGAGCTATTACCTGCTAGAGCCTTCAGATCCTAAGGTTTTGTCTCTCATCCTGGGCCTGTCCTGAGAACCATCTTAAAGAGACCCTCCCTGCTGGCAATACCATGTGAAGATGTCTGGTCCCCAAGCCCGCACAGGTGTGTCTGCAGAGGATGCTGTTAAAGCTCTGCAGCATTGTACGGAACAGATACAACAGCTCAAGTCACAGTATTCACAGGAACTGAGATGGTCACTGGGTGAGATAGGGGAAAAGACTCACACCTCAGCAGAGTAGCTTTGTTGTCGTGTGGAGGCTCTAGAAAGGGCAGGCTCTGCTTCACCTCCCTTTTCTCCTCCTACTATTCTTTTGTGTGGTGGTGGTTTTTCCCCTATGTCTGCTTGTTATCTCCCTCCCCATTTACTGGGGATTTGGAACCCTCCTTCTCTTTTTGCATTTCTTACGGCAGTTTTCTTGGAAGGTTGGGATAGTGCAGTGATCGCACAAAGGTCCACTTTATTTTGTCCTGTTTTGGGGGGCAAGGACTTGCAGTGGGGTCAGTCTTTGTATGCTCAAGGAGATGGGGTTTTGGATTATTCTAGCTCCTTGATTGCAAGGATGGTGGATTTCTTTTAGGAACACATGCTTCAACCTCATTTTCTAACCCTCTGCTCAGTCTATGCCAGAGGGGGAAGAGTGTGGCAGAGTACACCATGCATTTCCTGCACATGTCAATCTGCATGTTGTCAGAGATTAATTGGGGGGATGACCCTTTGTTGCCTCTCTATATTCATGGCCCAGTGTTATGAAAATTCCCTTCCCTAACTATCATATTAATCAGTCTTTATAGTATGAAATGCTCCAATCTAAATCCCTCTGTGAGGCCTCCTGTCCCTTGAGAGAGTCAACAGCACCTCCCAGTTTAGTATCATTAGCAAATTTACCAATGGTGCATTCAACTCCTGCATCCAGATCATTGCTAAAAATATTGATTGGAACCAGTCCTAGAATTGAGCCCTGAGGAACACCACTGGTGAATAGTTGCCAGCCAGATGGAGCCCCATTCACTACAAGCCTTTGAGCCCAGCCATTCAGCCAGTTCTTCACCCAGCGCACCATGTACCTCCTCATCTCACAGTTAGACAACTTGTCCAGAAGGATACTGTGAGGACAGTAATAATATTTGATAATATATATTAGTTCTCATTATACACTGCAATGTAATGAGGTAGTGGAATTTTACTGGAGACTTTGGTATTGTTCGTGCTTAAGTAAAACAAACTAAATGACAGTCTGGCCCTAGAAATAAGGACTTTGCTTCTTGTAAGCTTAGAGCTGTCCATGAAGGATAAAAGATACCCCTTGGACAACCAAGCCAGCATCCCAGACCCTCTATCATGTATTTCACAGAATCACAGAATCACAGAATCACGGAATCACAGAATCACAGGTTGGAAGGGACCTCAGGGATCATCTAGTCCAACCTTTCTGGGAAGAGCACAGTCTAAACAAGATGGCCCAGCACCCTGTCCAGACAACTCTTGAAGGTGTCCAACGTGGCCGAGTCAACCACTTCCCTGGGGAGATTATTCCAATGGTTGAATGTCCTCACTGTGAAAAATTTCCCTCTCATGTCCAATCGGAATCTCCCCAAGAGCAACTTGTGTCCATTCCCTCTTGTCCTCTCCATGTGACTCCGTGTAAAAAGGGAGTCTCCATCTTCTTTGTAGCTACCCCTTAAGTACTGGTACATGGTGATGAGATCCCCTCTGAGCCTCCTTTTCTCAAGGCTGAACAAACCCAGTTCTCCCAGCCTATCCTCATATGGCAGGCTTCCCAGTCCTCTGATCATCTTGGTGGCCCTTCTCTGGACCCCTTCCAGCCTGTCCACATCCTTTTTGTACAGCGGGGACCAGAACTGTACACAGTACTCCAGGTGTGGCCTGACAAGCGCTGAGTAGAGTGGGATAATGATTTCTTTCTCTCTGCTGGCGATGCTCTTTTTGATGCAACCCAGCATCCTGTTGGCCTTCTTGGCCGCAGCAGCACACTGTTCGCTCATGTTGAGCTTTCTGTCCACCAGGACCCCCAGGTCCCTTTCCACAGAGCTGCTCTCCAGCCAGGTGGATCCCAGTCTGTGCTGCACTCCCAGGTTATGTTTTCCCAGGTGCATGATCTTACACTTTTCCTTGTTGAACTTCATAAGGTTCTTGCTGGCCCACTCCTCCAGCCTATCCAGATCTCCCTGCAGCGCAGCTCTCCCTTCTGGAGTGTCTACTTCCCCACTCAACTTGGTGTCATCAGCAAACTTCATCAGGCTACACTTGATGCCGGTATCCAGATCACTTATAAAGATGTTGAATAACATTGGGCCCAATATCGATCCCTGGGGGACTCCACTAGTGACAGGTTGCCAGTTTGAGAGAGAGCTATTTACCCCACCCTTTGGGTGCAGCCTGTCAGCCAGTTCCCCACCCACTGCACAGACCACTTGTCTAGGCCATAACACATCAATTTCTCCAGGAGGAGACTATGGGGGACTGTATCAAAGACCTTGGAGAAGTCCAGGTAAACAATGTCCACCACCCGCCCCATGTCAACCAGGCAAGTCACTTTGTCATAGAAGGCCACCAGGTTTGTCAAGCACAATCTGCCTTTAGTGAAGCCATGTTGGCTTTTCCCAATCATGTGCTTCAATTGATTTGCGATGGCCCCCAGGAGGATTCGTTCCATAACTTTCCCGGGGATTGAAGTAAGGCTGATGGGCCTATAGTTACCCGGATCCTCCCTCGAGCCCTTCTTGTAGATAGGGGTAACATTTGCCTTCTTCCAGTCCTCTGGGACATCCCCATTCTCCATGACTTCTCAAAGGTTATGGAGAGCGGCCTTGTGATGATGTCAGCAAGCTCTCTCAACACCCTTGGGTGGATGGCGTCAGGGCCCATTGATTTGTGGTGGTCAAGCTCCTGTAGTAGTTCATATACTAACTCTCCCTTCACCGATGGTGGGTCGGCGTTTGGTTCAATTGGCAATTTTGTTCCCAAAGCCTGGGACCCTACAGTGCTGGTAAAGACCGAGGTGAAGAAGGTGTTGAGGACCTCTGCCTTTTCTGCATCATTGGTGATTGATTCTCCTTTTCCGTTTAACAGTGGGCCTGTGTTTTCCTTCTTTTTCTGCTTGTGGTTGACATGTCTGAAGAACCCTTTCTTGTTATTTTTTATGCCTACAGCCAGTTTCAATTCAAATTGGGCTTTTGCTTTTCTGACTGCGTCTCTGCACTCTCTGGCCATGCCCTTGTAGTTCTCGGCAGATAATCCTCCACTTCTCCATTTCTGGTGTGCTTCCCTTTTGGATTTGAGTAGACCCAGGAGGTCATGGTTGAGCCATGGAGGCCTCTTGCTCTGCTTACTTCCTTTTCCTTTGTAGGGGGTAAACTGGCTTTGTGCTTCCAATAAACTGGTTTTGTGCTTCCAATAAACTGGTTTTGTGCTTTCAGTATGTGAAGCCCTCCCAGCATCACCTGGCATCATAGATAAGTAACTATAGCAAGACCAACTCGAGAGACATCTGGATCAATAGACAAGCAGCAAGAATGCTGAAGGATGACAACACTGCAGAAATATAGTTGCTTTGCAAAGTTTTCCTATGACTAGTAATCACTAGTGTGTGTGTGTTAGTGATTAATCAAATCGTGTTGTACCTGAATATTTGAAGGATATAAGAACCCTGTGTAAAACCACAATGAGTGTGCTCAATATGGCTGGGACACCTTATGTGCATGCATAAATATTTACCCTTGTAATTCCATACTTTGTATTCTAGGGTCTCTTCTCTCTTTGGTCAGCATGGGCCAGTTGCAAATTTTCATAACAATGGAGCCAATGACAAACAAACCTCGCCAGTCACAATAACTGATGGGCTATCAAAAAACCACCAGAGGTGCCACTTCCAGGAAGATCAACCTGGACTTTGCAACTGATAAAACTGTAAACCAGGGGATTCATGGACTGGGACGGTTGTAGGAATAGAGCTATACAAACCCATTGGAGGATGAGCAGGGGAAAGGGGGATCAGGAAGGATCAAAGAGGGGGGTAGGCAGAAGAGGGTATAAAAGGGGCCAGTCACATTTAAAATGGGGTAGGTCAGTACGCTTTTCTGGCTGAGCCATGTGCCTAATCACTGCATAATCTCACTTTCTATCCTGTGTGTATGTGTGCCACAAGAACTACGTGCCAGTTATTAGTGAAACCTCTGTGTGTGTGAGTGAAACTTGGTGCCAGCTACTGGAGCCAGACTGAGGGTATGGATGTCCTGCAGCCTGTGGTGTCAGCTACTGGAGCGAGTGGGATCTCAGCATCAGCTACTGGAGCAAATGGGGGTCTTTAACTTCCAGCCACTGGGGCAGGAACAGTGTGTGTCTCCAAAACCAGCTACTGAGGGGGACTGGGGTGAGTGAGGTTAGCAAGGGGCTCAGTGCCAGTGGCTGGAGCGGGACCACATGTCACAGCTCATGTGCCTGGTGCCAGCTGCTGGGGAGGGGACCAAGTGTCTGTATCTTCCCCAATCCTGGTATGCATGGAGTGTGCATGTGTATTCACTATCAAAATTTAAGCTAGACTAACTGGTGAGTAGTGGGGCCTCAGGTCTGGGCCAGGGTGTCAGGCAGGTGGAGTTTCCATGCTGGTACACACAGGGGGACTTGCGAATGTGGAGTACATGAGGGACGAGTGTGTGAGTATGTGTGTTTTTGCTAGAGAGCATCAAGCTGGACTAGCCAGAGAGTAGGGTACCTGTGAAGCAGGTAAGAGGGCCTAGGATCTGGGCAGGGGTGCCAGGTGGACAGAAGTACCATGCTGGTAGTAGAGGTATCCACAAATGTGTGTGTGCTTGTGTTGAAGAAACCTAGCTAACATTGTATTAGGTCAAGATGTTCGTCATATATGTTAAGCTAATAACTAAGGGACACTAAATTATCTTTAATTAGAAGACCAAACATTCAGTATCCTTGGAGAAGGACTGAGACACTGATAAAAGGGAACCTCCCGCCTCAGCTGGGTGATAAAGTATGAAGTCAGTATCCTTTAACCAAGGACATCCCGGGCAATTAGACAATTAATCAGGATACTGCCAACTAGGCAAGAACTAAGTGTCCTTTAGGTGAACTATCATCTTCATTATAATACTAAAAACCACACCTCTCAACTAGAAAGAGCCCCCTACTCAAATAAGCCCCTTACTCTCTGAGTATGCATAGTAAATTTAAAAGGAGTTGTACCTTTAAGGTGAAGTGAGAAAGAAACTAACCAATGACTAGCTGGGGGGTGTGAATATTATGTGTTACTAACGCATCTAACTGTATAAATACCTACTGCGATTTTGACCAGGTGTGCTTGATTTGTGGGAAACCGCTGAGCACCCAGACTTGCACAACCCTGAAATAAACAAGCAATGTCTCTCCTGACTGTGTGATTATTGACTTATTGCACACCAGGCGATGAATCCATTTTTCGGACACTTGTGAACCTAGAGAGTGTTGTGTGTGCACCTTCACTAGTAAACTTCTACCTCCACCAGCCAAAGAGGAGGAAGGGAACTTTCCTGTCTATGTTTATGCTTTATGTGAGTTCTGTATGTAGGTGCTGTTGAAGGCAGTACCTTGTCTATGGCAATCTGTGTGACTGGCTGTGTCAGTGTCCTGTCTGTCTGCGTGTGCGTCTCTGGGATACATGCTCAGCTTCATTATTGATTGAACCTGCAAATGGGAAAGTGGCATCTGTGTCCCTCAGACTGGGCAGAGGCCCTGGGACCCAGGTCTGGGCTCCAGCGGTCAGGTAGGAAGAGGTCCTGGGACAGAACAGCTGGAGAAACTGGCTGCGCTCCTAACATCACTTAACACACAGCAGAAGGGGAAAATGAGGGAGCTGGATGCTGTAGCTTCCTGGGGAGAGAGGGCACAGTCAATGAAGAGCCTCCTTGCCAACTTACCTTTCCATACAGTCCTCACCAGACAGCTCCTGGCACAGTCATGGTTTCCCTCCTCCAGTTCTCCTCCTCTTCCAGGCCCTTTTCTTAGTTTTCTATCCTTCCTTAAGGAGGCATACTCAGTGCTCCTGGTCAAACCAAGCGAGCAGCAAAGGCTCAGCTGTTGGATCACTGGGTGCCCAGGTTTGGACTGATGCTCTTTGCAACCTCCATCCCACTAAGCCTCACAAACATTGCTCCCCACAGCACATCATGGCAGATGCATTCCCCTCCCAGGAGGGGGGCATCTGGCAACCCACACCATGCAATGTGCAAGGAAGGGGAGGTTGATGGCATAAGGGTTTCTTTGGAGAAAGCTAACCCTCAGAGCATGACCACCCATGAGACAGCATCAGTCCAGCAAGAAAGGGCTGGACAAATTTGAGTGACAAAGCTCAGAGCAGAGTCAAAGAAAGCAGCTCTCCTAATGAGGAGGATGCTATGGCACCTTTTCCATGCTGGAGACTGTTCCCTCTCTGGCAGCTGAAGGCTATGCCAGGCAGAGCACCCCAGCACAGGGAACCTATGCCTTGAACAGCCTCTGCACCTATGGTGCACCTATGCACCCAGCTAAAACCATGACAGATGTTCATTCCATACCATGTGATGCCATGACCAGTATATTAACTGAGAGAGATGGTGCACGGGGGCAGTTGTGGCTTGGGGACTGGTGGCATCGGGTGGGTGGGCAGACAGTAGCTGTGTCACATGCTGTTTGTTTTGGTTATTCATTCAACCCCCCGCCCCCAGGTTTTGCTCCTCTCTCATTGTTTTCCTTCCCATGGCATTATTGTTGCTGTTGTTGTTATTGTTTTATTTTAATTATTAAACTGTTCTTATCCCAACCCACGAGCTTTACCCTTCTGATTCTCTCCCTGATCCTGCCAGTGGGGGAGTGAGCGAGAGGCTGTGTGGGGCTGAGCTGCCAGCTAAATCACAACAGTCTCTTCTGGTGCCCAATGTGGGCCTTGGAGGGTTTGAGATAACAACAGCTGCTCGTCACAGCACCATGCTCTTGTTTTTGCAGTATGTGTTAAAGATTGGTGTTGGTTTGTTGAGTCTGCTGTGTTCTGCTGTGATTAGTAATGTTTTGCCTAAGAGATTTGTTATGCAAACACTCGTTTTCAGCTTTATCTGGTATTTGGGGTTTTTGCTGAAACTGGTACTGTACTTTGGATACCATTTAATTGAGGAAATTAGGAATTATATTTCTTCCTCTCAGAGATTTTATATGGAGGAAACACGGAATGCTATCTTTGCAACTTTCTTCTATGATATCTCCACCTTTATTGCAACAACCTTTTTGTATCTTGAACATCCTTGGGTAGTTAAGATACACTTATTTTTACTTTTTGGGCATGTTGTTTTGATTTTGACTAAGGTTAGAAAGCCACTTAAGAATATCACCCAGAAATCTGCCCCAAGGCTTGATAGTTACGAGTGGCAGGGCATGTGGGATAGCATGGGCAAATACCTAGGGCAGTGGGCACCCCCAGTGTTTTGGAGTTTCACCCCCGAACAAGTGCAGAATCCTGAAAAACTAATAGAATATTTGGAGAAAGTATGTTGTTACGCTGGGAACTCCAGAGAGACACAGATCACTGCAATGTGCTGGGGCCTGGCCCATGCGTACCAAGCCCTGCTCAACAGTATTCAGTGCTTCCAAGGGGAAGAGAAGATCTCTGGATTGAAAGGCAACTATCCCGAGAGGTCCAGCAACTCAAAGAAGCTATGTCCTGCTCCCCACCTCGACAGAGTAGTGTCTCAGCTGTTAGGAATAAGCGTCCTTTGGCTCAAAGGAGAGGATACACGCCACGGGCCACCCTATGGTTCTACCTGCATGTCCACGGAGAGGACATGAGAAGGTGGGATGGCAAGCCTACCTCGACCCTAGAAGCATGAGTACGTGAACTGCAAGGAAGAACAATCACTCAGGGAGGCTCTTCCAGGAAAGCTGCTGCTCCAGTTTCCAGTGAGCAAGTCCCCAGACAGAGGAGTAGAAGTGCTGATTTTATTTCTGAGCATAATAGAGAGACTCTTGATACACATTTACAGGAAGTGAGTTGTGACTGCCATGATCAAGACTAGAGGGGCCCTGCCTCCAGCCAAGTGGAGGAATGGGATAACCAGGCTTACTGGACTGTGTGGATCCGATGGCCTGGCAAGTCCGACCCATGTGGGATATCTGGAAAGCCAGGGACACGTAGTGAACAATCCAGGCTAAGACTGTGTGGACTTAATTTCCCTGTGAACAAGAAGGCCTCAAGGATGTCACAAAGGTCGACTGTGGTTTTAAAGGCATGAAGCAAGCAGGAAAAAGGGGAAGTAACCACTGATTAGCGGAACTAAAAGCAGGATACGGGCAGATCAGGCTGTGCGCATGGATTAAGAGTATAAATGAATCCTAATATAACTAACAGCGCAGGCCAAACACAGCTGACCAATTAACAATAGACTTGCGCGTGATAAGGTCGTTAAAGAGCTATATTAACCGTGATGTGTCTGCAATAAACTGACATCTGCTTGATCATACTGATCATGTGCTGTGTCTGTGACTTCCGCGTCAGCAGACCCACAGGATTATAAAGCTTTAGTGGACACTGGCGCACAGTGCACCTTAATGCCATCAAACTATATAGGGGCAGAACCCATTAGCATTGCTGGAGTGACAGGGGGATCCCAAGAGCTAACTGTATTGGAGGCCGAAGTGAGCCTAACCAGGAATGAGTGGCAAAAGGACCCCATTGTGACTGGCCCCGAGGCTCCGTGCATCCTTGGCATAGACTACCTCAGGAGAGGGTATTTCAAGGACCCAAAAGGGTACAGGTGGGCTTTTGGTGTAGCTGCCTTGGAGACGGAGGAAACTAAACAGCTGTCTACCTTGCCTGGTCTCTCGAAGGGCCCTTCTGTTGTGGGGTTGCTGAAGGTCAAAGAAAAACAGGTGCCGATTGCCACCACAACAGTGCACCGGCGGCAATATCGCACCAACAGAGACTCTCTGATCCCCATCCACGGGCTCATTCGTCGACTGGAGAGCCAAGGAGTCATCAGTAAAACCCACTCACCCTTTAACAGTCCCATATGGCCAGTGCGGAAGTCTAATGGAGAGTAGACGATCACGGCCTGAATGAAGTCACTCCAGCGTTGACTACTGCTGTGCCAGACATGCTAAAATTTCAGTACAAACTGGAGCAAAAGGCAGCCAAGTGGTATGCCACAATTGATTTCGCTAATGCATTCTTATCAGTCCCTCTGGCAGTAGAGTGCAGGCCACAGTTTGCTTTTACTTGGAGGGGTGTCCAGTACACCTGGAATCGACTGCCCCAGGGGTGGAAACACAGTCCTACCATTTGCCATGGACTGATTCAGACTGTACTGGAACAGGGAGAATATCCAGAACGCTTTCAGTAGATGGATGACATCATTGTGTGGGGCAACACAGCGGAAGAAGTTTTTGAGAAAGGAGAGAAAATAGTCCAAATCCTTCTGAAAGCTGGTTTTGCCATAAAACCAAGTAAGGTGAAGGGACCTGGACAAGAAATCCAGTTTTTAGGAATCAAATGGCAAGATGGTCGTCGTCAGATTCCAATGGATGTGATCAACAAAATAGCAGCCATGTCTCCACCAACTAGCAAAAAGGAAACACAAGCTTTCTTGGGCATTGTGGGTTTTTGGAGAATGCATATTCCAGATTACAGTCTGATCGTAAGCCCTCTCTATCAAGTGACCCGGAAAAAGAATGATTTCAAATGGGGCCCTGAGCAACGACAAGCCTTTGAACAGATTAAACGAGAAATAGTTCATGCAGTAGCTCTTGGGCCAGTCCGGGCAGGACAAGATGTAAAGAATGTGCTCTACACTGCAGCCGGGGAGAATGGCCCTACCTGGAGCCTCTGGCAGAAAGCACCAGGGGAGACCCAAGGTCGACCCCTAGGGTTTTGGAGTCGGGGATACAGAGGGTCCGAAGCCCGCTATACTCCAACTGAAAAAGAGATATTGGCAGCATATGAAGGGGTTCGAGCTGCTTCAGAAGTGGTTGGTACTGAGGCACAGTTGCTCCTGGCACCCCGACTGCCAGTGCTGGGCTGGGTGTTCAAAGGGAGGGTCCCCTCTACACACCGTGCAATTGATGCTACATGGAGTAAATGGGTTGCACTGATCATCCAGCGGGCTCGAGTAGGAAACTCCAGTCTCCCAGGAATCTTGGAAGTGATTATGGACTGGCCAGAAGGCAAAGATTTTGGATTATCACCAGAGGAGGAGGTACCACATGCCAAAGAAGCCCCACTGTATAACAAACTGCCAGCAAATGAGAAGCAATATGCCCTGTTCACTGATGGGTCCTGTCACCTTGTAGGAAAGCATCAGAGATGGAAGGCTGCTGTATGGAGTCCTATTCAGCAAGTTGCAGAAACTCCTGAAGGAGAAGGTGAATTGAGTCAGTTTGCAGAGGTAAAGGCCATCCAGCTGGCCTTAAACATTGCTGAACGGGACTCACTTCGGTAATAGCCCCGTAGACACCTGGGCCAAAGAGCACAGCATTGAGTGGGTGTACCACATCCCCTATCATGCACCAGCCTCTTCAAAAATTGAAAAGTACATTGGACTGTTAAAAGTGACACTTAGAGCAATGGGGGTGGGGCATTTAAATACTGGTATACACCTTTAGCAGAAACCACCTGGTTAGTCAATAATAGTGGATCTGCCAATCAAGCTGGCCCTGCCCAGTCAGAAATCCTACGTACTGTGGAAGGGGATAGAGTCCCTGTAAGTGCACATAAAAAATATGCTGGGCAAAACAGTCTGGGTTCTTCCTGCCTCCGGCAAAGGCAAACCCATTCATGGGACTGATTTTGCTCGAGGACCTGGGTGCACTTGGTGGGTAATGTGGGGGTGGCGTGGTGGGGTGGGGGTGGGGTGGTTCATTCCCCCCGCCCTGGATTTTGCACTTCTCTCACTGCTTTCCTTTTCATTGCGTTATTGTTGCTATTGTTGTTATTGTTTTATTTTAATTATTAAACTGTTCTTATCTTAACCCATGAGCTTTACCCTTCTGTTTCTCTCCCCCATGCCGCCAGTGGGGGCGTGAGTGAGTGGCTGAGTGGGGCTGAGTTGCCAGCTAAACTACAGCAATCTGGGAGAGAAGCTCTTATTCTCCCTGTGCTGCCACCTCCTGGGGTTGAATCAGGGAAATCTGTTCATAAACAACCATCCTGTGCATCCCTCTCCTTCAGCACTGGGAGTCTACACTGCATGACACATCTGGTAGATAATCATCATGAGCATGAAGTGCTTTAGATGGCCAGGGCTACTAAGCAAGCCCATTCATACAGTTGGGCCTGATGAGGTTTTTTTTGCCTGTGAAATCTCAAGACTGAGTTTTTAAAAGACTGAAGAAGAAATGTGTAAGGGTTGGTTCCTCCTATTGATATTTCTCCTTAGCCACTTTTAGTTCAATTGAATATTCAGGCTTCAACTTTAGCAGTACAAAATGACCCCATTTATGATAAGGAAAAAGTATAAAGGAAATTTCTTACCTTTGGAGACAATTTTTAAGACAAGAGAGAGATTCTTGTAATGTTTAATAGAGCTGTTTTGAGGATACTTACATTTACACTACTTGAAGAATTGAGTTCTGTTAAAAACTAATTGAGTTAACGCCTCCATTGGTTGTGTAAGATGCACATTAAACCTACACTTTCAAGAGGAAAAGAAAAAAATTAACATCAACATTTTTACACTAATGTGCCTGCTTTTGTTGATAACTTCTTACTATAAAAGCTTTCAGAAGTCTGCAGTGAAAATATTTACCAAATTAACAGTAACTTAAAATTAATGGTTAGTTATTTTACTAAAATAAGAGGATATGTCAATTTAAAGGCAGTCCAAATGTCATACCCATATCTTATTTAAACAGGTTCTGCATTTTAAATGCAAGGCAAGGTTTATTTTTGTTTTACACAAGTGGACAGTTTAATCCTGCTTTGTAGAACTACAGAGTTTAATTTGTAATTAATTTCATTTTAACTGTTATCAAACCATCAATCTGGTATGCTTGAATATTGATGTTTTAGTCAAAATATATATATTCTAAAACAATCTTAACTGATGCAATTAAAAAGGAAAAGCTGTAGAACATCTTGGAAGACATCTTCCAACTATGTTTTCAAAACCCTATTCAAATTATCCTGTGTACAGATGAAAAGGCAATAAATTGAAGAAAAGACCTGCCACTGATATTGTTGAAATCTAAGTGAAGGATGGGAGCAAAATCAGGAATTTGATGGGCTATGCCATCTACAAGATGGAACTGGACTCAGTGAGGCAGATCCTTTTCACTGGCTCAGGCAAGGCCATCAGCAAGACCATTATGTGTGTGGAAATCATGAAACGATGACTCAAAGAGCTGCACCAGATCACCAAAGTGCTCTTTAAACAGATCAAAGAGATCTGGGAACACATTGTGCCTGAGGCGGGCCTTGATGCCTTGACAGTGAAGAGAAACATTCCTGCCATATGTGTCCTACTCAGCAGATGCCCTTGATGCTCAGGAGCTGGGATACCAGGCTCTGGGCTCTTTTGATGCCTTCTGAATCAAGATACTCAAAGCAGAGTCCCAGGGCAGGGTGGAGGCAGGGGAGCTGGCAACACAGGAAAGCACCCTTGGTCCTGTAAAATGTGTTCATCTGATTCGTGTCAATATGGAACTGTTTGTGCTTGTGTAACCGAGGGCCGTTCAATTGACTTGCTAACTGTCTTAATGATTGGAATGTTGATTGGCGATTTGTTGCTAACAGTGGAAGCATCCTGATACAAAGGAGAGTGCCAAGATAAGGGAAGACCACAAATCAGCCAGTAGTGATAACAGGGAACTTCTTGGCTCAGAAGGCACTGAAGCATGAAAACTGGGGGAAAGGTAATTCCGGCAAGGGGAGATTGCGACCACCGACCCAATTCAGGACCAAAAAGACTTGCCCCCCCACACCCGTAAAGAGCATGCGGGCTAATCTACATGGCAAGCGTGGCTAATTTAACTACGGCTGACCAACGGCAAGTGGGATGCTTATCACTGACCAATGAGTGTAAACTTAGGCGTGTTTTTACTAATTGTTATTAATTAAGTAACTGAATATAAACCCTGTAATTTTGTATGACGGGATGCACGTTAGGTGGAAGGATCCCCCATGCATCCAGCGCTGCTTGCTTGTC